>NC_084907.1:19472485-20072485 GCF_949316345.1 Pungitius pungitius | reverse complement strand
TGTATTTCCTCCAGATCAGTTTGTCAAACAGATTGTTAAGTCCCGGGATGAGACGGAACTCAGCCAGCATCTTGTGGACCTGTGCACGCACACACACACACAAATAAGAGTTCAAGTAGTTATTAGTAGTTAAGTTAAAGAATTATTAGATGCAGCACTATCTTAAAATCCCAAAGAGTGAAGAGACGCCTGCTGTGAAGTACCTGGTTCCTCTGTCGGCCCATAAGAAGGACACATAGCACGTAGAGCACCTCCACCTTATACATGATCTCATGGACGATCTTCATGGACTGCGGCAGTCGATGTCTCAGAGGGCTGGTGGCCAGGGAGCTCTCATCTGAGGACTCTGGGAGGAGAAGTTCAAAAAGTACGTCCATCTCAATCGGGAGTCCACAGGATGAAGCAATGTGAGGACAGTGCAGCACAGCCGACCCTCGCCCTACCTGTGCTGCTTTGTTCAGCCTCCTCGTTAGCCATCTGCATGAGGGCGTCCAGCACCAGAGCATTGTCCAGCCACGTGTACCATTCCTCCAGCTCCTGCAGGAAGTTTGCTCCTGTGGCCTCAGAGACCTTCCTAGTGGCCAGCTTACACAACCGCTCAATGAAGCCAGGGATGTTCAGCAGCGTTACTGTTGGGGAAGCGGCAATACAATTATGAACATAATATCTCACCATGTACTGGTGTATTCCTCCATCACCCAGTTCCTTACAGCATGGAGACACTTCTCTACAGTCTGAAGAAAACCTACCCTGGTTGACCTCTGCCCGAGACGGGCTAGCGTTGCATTTCTGCTGTGCGTTCTTGGCCAATAGGGTGTGCTTGTCGTCGTTTCCGACGTCAGGCTCCGAGATGGTGACGGATAGGATGCGGCAGAAGTTGGCGAGCTGCTGTTGGTCAAAGCTTTGGACCAGGCCCGACAGGTTGGGGATTCCCTCCAAATGGATCATCTCCTGGAAAAATCCAATCATATGAAAGCTCTTACCAAACAGAGTAGACATTTAAAATCTCACACACTTTACATGTTGCGAGACGGACCCTGACTGAACAGGCTACTTTCCTTTCCATTTCAAAAATAAAAATTCATGTCTAACAGCTAATAAATACAAAATATATATTAAAACTATAAACAAACATCAGTTTAGCATCAGATTATTCGGTACATTGACAGCAGAGTTTGTATATAACAATACAAAGAAAAATAAATGACTTGACTTTTAAGAAAGCGGTGTCAAATGTGCTGCAGCCGCATGAATCATAAAGTGACTTCATGGGCGTCTGCAATGACCACTGTGGGTGTTTTTACACATTCATGCTGTGCGCATGGTGCAACTCTGACCTTTTTGACTCCAAGAATATCTTCAATTAGGGTAGCGGTCTGTAGGAAGGTCTTCTTGTTAGTCATCAGGGTGAAGAGAAAGAGCACAAAGTCATCCCTCGCTGCCAGGCTTTTTGTGACCCCCTCAGTCTATGAATTGAAAGAAAGGACATAAATTAAACATGCACATGGCTGTATGAGAACATGTTTGGAGAAACGGCACGGACCAACTGCAAGGAGAACACTTCTAGTTTCTCACAGGTGCTAATTTGAAGCAAGAAACAATGCACCGTTGACATTTCTCTGGTCGGTTTAAAACTTAACTTACACATATACAACAGTTGTAGAGAACACTAAGGCAGTCCTTGACCAGGTCGTCATTCACTGCTGTAACACAAACAGAAGAAGTTTTAAAAAAAATCAATCAATTATGATCATGTGACAAAGTGATTTCCAAATAAAAGCATGAACATCACATGTGTGATGTCATAACTTACTATTGTTGTTTGTCGTCTGCACAGTTAATGTGGGTCTCATCAAGATCTCCACAAGCAGCTTCAGGGAAAGAGAACAAATGCTATGTTTAACATTCAGTGTCTCTGCACGGGTTGTACTACACATGACAGATAGCGCATCAAGTACTGGGGATGTTGAACTTACATGTACTCCACCAAAGAGGTCAAAGGTGTACGTGTTGGGGAAGCTAGATTCCTGAGCAGTCTTCCTGTCCTCCGTGACAAAAGACATGGCCTCCACGGAGAGCTGGGATGATAATACCTGACCAAAAAAATAAGAAAAATAACATTGTCTGCATGGCTTTACATCACTCAGACTCAAAAATAAAACAGTCAGCAAGAAGTGGCGAAAACCAGTTGTTCCACAGCATCAATGTTAGATGGTCTCGTCTAGTATGGTCACCTTAAGAAATCTGTGAGCGTTGGAGAGGTCGCTGTTAGGATGGCTGCTCTCGTAGAGCCTCTGCAGCAGAGTAGGGATGCCATACCACTTGGCCCGTTTATCTCTCTCCTGGAGCAGGCCTCCTGGGAGCTGAGACACATCAACAGAGGAAACCTATAAACATTCAAATGTATCGATGCATGTTTGAATTAGAACTAAGATATGTTTGTTTTTTTACTTTACCTAATGGTTGTTTATTATTTTTATGCAGGGAAAAGCATAGTGTGATTTAAACTATGATATACAGTCTATAAAGAATGTTTTGATATTATGTTTAATAATTTAATATGAAGTTAAATTGAATTCAATATCCCCCCATGGAAAACATTTTAGAAGATCATCACCAAAAAAGTTCAGAGAATAACTGAATTGAAGGGTTTTTTTCATATTTTGGGGAGTTTTTCCTGTGCCGATGTGAGGGTTTCGGGACAGAGGATGTTGCATGTGTACAGACTGTAAAGCCCTCTGAGGCAAATTTGTAATTTGCGAATTTGGGCTATACAAAATAAAATGAATTGAACTGAGTATTCTTTTAAAAATGGGATTATTGTCGAGACATATGAGAGGTCATATTGCAGAAAACTGCAACAAGGAAAACAAATACCAGTAAGAAGCGAGAATCCTGGCCCGACTCATAGTCCGCGGGGCAGTGTATTGTGGAGCAAGGCCACCACGTACAGCTGCAGCTTAGAGATGATGTCACCCTACAGCAAATTCTGCCCAAATACAGGACGTGAAAACAGGTGTGATGTTTTTATCTAGAATAAACCTATGTGGGGAAATTTAGAAAAGGGCTCAAAGAAGGTCACAGAAGGCTCAAAGAAGGCCACAGATGAGGCTGCAATTAAGTCATATTAATAATAAAGTAATTAAAGCACGCACACATTTACTGTGCGGCTGTGACGGGGATCCTCACCGTTGACTCCTTCAAGAACAGAAGGCACTGAAAACAGCGTAACTTTAGCGATACGCATGGAATATAAGACAACGATTCCTGAGCCTGCATGCCTCACAGAAGGATCAGAATGTTAAAACAGATCCCTTTACTTTAAATGAAGAAGAAACAATTTCGGCGATGTGCCAGTTACATCTTTGTGCTGGCGATGCCTACTGCTAACCAACAACGCCCGCCTCATCATTTCTTGAGATACCACAATATATTGCATTACATGTATGTGACATGCATGGCCAGTCTGCTCTCAGTCCAACACGAGAGGACGTGGAAATAAAGAAACTTAGGATATAAGTATGCAGGTTTTTTAAAATTGCATTTTAATAATAGTAAACATGAATTGCACTGACAAATCCAAGGCAAAAGTTATAAGATCCAAACCTGTAGACATGTCAATTATCAATGAATTGGAAAAGATGTTGTAGATGACACACCGGTTTCAGATCGGAGAATAAAGCTAATTTGGGTACAAGAAGAAAAGGAAAAAAAGCATTCTTCGTATCCACACAATCAGTATCCCATCCATTGTCTGTGGAGCAGATACAGGGTTAACACCAGGGGAGTGTTTTTGGTTTCAGGGTTTAACAGGGAGCAGCTCATGTTTGTCTATGGCTTGGAATGAACAAACTGGTTTTCTCGGTATCAGAAACATTTCATCTAGAAATGCCAATCCATTCATTTTTGTTATAATACACATCTGCATTTCAAATTGAATTAATGGATTTGTTGTGTCACAATTGGTCGCCATTTCCAATAAAAACTTGTGTTGACAAAATGAAGAATCCTTGAAGAAGGTTCAAGTTCCTGACCACAGCGTTTGACATGCTAATGACGACAGACATCACTAGTATATAGTAGTATATTAGTAGTAGTAGTATATTTTTGCTTCGTGATCAAACTAGCAGAGCTTTATAAACACCTTGAGCAGTCTTAAACTCAACAATCCCTGATTGTTTTTCCAGACATTGATGACTAAAAGTCAACAAGGAAGTTAAAAGGGACCGACTGCTCTGCTCAGGGAAAAAAAGATTTAATCAGTTCTGCAAAATATGGGCTTGAGTCATGAGTGTGTAAGTAACAATATAACACAGAAAACACCAATTTAAATCTCAGGACACCAGAGACCTTCACATGCATGAACACACGTCTCGTAACGGTTTAATTTAACATCAACTGACGTTCGCAGCATGTTAGCATCAACCAAACTCCTAAAAAAAAGGTACAAATGTCCTATTCCTGTTTACTTACGTAGACATTCACAGAAACGTGCTCAGGTTAATTTAACCAAACAGCTGTTGTTGCCGATCCATTTATGGAAACGACAGTTATTGTGGTTTGTGGGTCGTTACGTAATCACCTGATCTGTTCAGCTGGCTTAGCTAGCGAGCTAACGTTAGCTCACCCCGTTTGCTAACATTAGCAAGTCTCGGCCGTTGACCAACGTTACTTGATTTAAGCGCTTCCTAAATTTAACTTCCGGTTGTCTAGCCGCATTCATCTCGTCTATTACCCGACGGAAACACAACTCTTAACACCTCCCGTTCAGAGCGTTCCTGTATCGTAACGTGGCACACCACGCTAAGCTAAAGTGGGGCTAACAACAAAAGACCCACTCGAAGCGGAGCTCGCTTCGTGCACTTGCTGTAACGTTAACCGCATTTGTCTGGTCAGCGAGAAAATATTAACACACACAACTCAATTGAGTCGAAGTTCAACGTTTGCTTTTCTAAAATACGCCGCCACCGCTGCAGCTAGCTGTAGAGCCGAAGCTGTGAGGGGGCGACCAGCTCTCCAGTCGAGTCTCCCAAACAACACGGTCCTTCCCAGGCTGGATTCACAGCGCAAGTCCGTGGTCTCACTCGACCAACTTTCGGCTGTCTTTACGGTCGAAACATGCATCGTTTCTCTTACCTCCGTCCCTCGACTGAAACCCTGACCAGTAATTTTACTAGCCGTGAACTTTGTGACAATGCTGCCGTTGCAAATTCTTCGATTTCCCCCAGTACAGGAGGACTCGGACCCCAGAAGCGTCGCCATTATTTCTTCTTCCTGAACTGAACTGTTCGGGCAGGAAGTGGAAGCTCTGATGACTTGTTCCAGGCAATTACGCGCCATCTGCTGGCAGAAAAGAGCCCACTGCAACTGTATGTATGTATTTATGTATGTATGTATGTATGCATGTATGTATGCATGTATGTATGTATGCATGTATGTATGTATGTATATATATATAGATATACTATAACTATAGATATATAAATACTTTATTTTACCAAGAAAATACAGTCAAAACTTGCATTTATGTTATTATATATATGTAAGCGCTGCTCATTTATCACGTAATATTTTATTGTAATCCAATAACCATGACAACAATCATATTACAAAACAATAAACACATGCTATATTTCATTCAAACACCGTGTACATATATTACTATATAACTTAAACTTTCACACTTTTGAAACCAGGTAAAAAATATCTCTTTGACTTGACATTTTTATCTCTCAACATCCTCGTCGCCATAAAAAAAAAAAAAAACAATCTTCTTGCAGATGTACATGTCACAACTTCAAACAGCGTAGTGTCTCAGCCCTCCTGCTAATCCAGGGTCTCCAAAGTCTACATTTGGTCTTACAGACGACATCTTCCAAGGGCTCGCAAACTGCAGATGAGAAAAGGACGGTATCTGACTTCACTATTTCCATCAGACTTCTTTTCACTCAGACGGATGCTGTGTCTCTCCTCAAGTGTCCCAGCTGTTATCGTTGCCGTCTGTCATTTGGAGGTAGGAGGAGATGGCTTCCCTCAGTCCCTCGCTCACCAGAGAGTGGTCTGACTCTGTTCTTTCCTTCCTGAAGATCACTGACCTGGAGGGATTTTCAAAAAGACGTGGATCAGTAAAGTGATGAAGGTATATGTTATGAAACATAAAACACAAAAAGCTGCCATTTTTACTTTTGCTACAGTGTCCCAAACACGGATGGACTATTTTCACCACAGTGTGTTGCACTTTATCAAAAAATAATAATCTATTTTGGTAGCCTTTACAATTTACAAGGTAGGTTAGAAGAGCAATAATGCTTAATTCAAGCAACGTCTTGTTCTGACATCTCACAATGACAACAACAAACTGAAAAATAATAAGCTGCACACAGTGATTTTATTGATTGCTCTCCAACCAGTGCGCCACCAGGTGCTGCTGCTCTACTGTAATAGAAGGACATGTTGTGGCAGTCGCGCGGCCAAAGGGAGCTCTAGCACACCTGCTTATGTCCTTCCAGTTGATAGTAGGCCTCCTGATAGCTGAAGGTATGGGCCTGGGCTCTCTGGCAGCATATAAGCCGTGGATGAAGCAAGGCCCTGTCAGTCGGCAGCACAATCCACCTGCAGACTCTGTGAGAGGAGGCAACGTTTCGCATTCAATCTTCTAAAGCAATCCCTGCGTTCAGGCTGGAAAACAGCAAGTGCATCCTTGGTGCCAACCTGAATAGTGTTCCACCAGGTGATGCACCGTGGGGAAGGTGACCCCCGGAGATATGTAGACCCAGCCGTTGTGGAGGTGAAAGATGCGGTAGTGCTTGACACAGTCCAGGTATGAAGAGTTGCTCCTCTTTAGGACGGATAGCGAGTAACCATCTGAACACAGCAATGGAACGCAGAAGAAGCAGATCAAACTCAGGGGTTCTTGGATCTTAATTTGCATGCATTTACTCCTGCTCTGTTTGTATTCCTATTCCTTCCTAAACCCTAGCTCCAGTTGTTTCTAACTGGTGACACAGTGTGAAGTTAGTGTTGAATATGTTTCTAATGCAATTCACAGTGCAATCAACGAGAAATAACCCCTCTAACCTTTGTTTGTCTCCGACTCCCGGATCAAGAAGGCGCCACTTTGGTTGTTGGGTTGCATGAGCAGCGCCACTGCTTTGATCCTGCTGAGGCCTGTGAACAGCCACCTAAACAGAGAGAAGACATGTCTGTATGGGCACTGTCAGGGAGACAAAAATGTATTTTGCTGTTGTTTCCTGGATTGGAAAATCCACTGGAACAGTTTCACAGCACATGGAGGAAGACTGAGACTGCAGCAGGCAGACATGTCACCGGAGAGTACAGCGGTGTTGTTCCAAACCTACATCTCCCCTGAGGAAAAGGTCACCTACTCAGAGACTGTGGGTGTCACACACAGATGTCTCAACACACGTTTTCACACATTCTTATGAGCTACCTGTGTGTCAGCCTGGCCGTGTAGTTGGTGGGGATGTAGGTCTCAAGGCCTGTGGTTGTGGATCTCACCATCATAAAATCCCCGTCGCTGTTGAAGAGAAAAACGGGCAGTCGTGAGTAACTGCATCTGCATGGATGAAGACGAGGGTGAAACACAAAGAGCTTCAAACACGTACTCTGATATGATGTCGAGTTGTTCTCCAATGCAGATGGTCAACTCTGTATGCTCAAAGGACGAGTAGTTACACAGCGACACGAGCACACTTTCTTGAGAGGCTGCAGGGAGAAGAAGAAGACGATGCACAAAATAGTTAAATTTTTTAATGTTTTATATGATTTAATCTTTTTCACCGTTTTGGGAGTATAACCTACGTGATGATTCTGTTTCAGAGGGATTTTCTAGGATAGTCATCCTGGATCGGCATCTGATGGGGCAAGTCCCCATAATCTGTGGCTTCTTGCTGTCTTGAAAAGGCACTCGTGCACTGAAGCCAAGGCACAAAGGGTTGAGATGAGGAAAACAATTAGAAAATGATGTGCTGGCAGAGGAATTTAACAACTTAAACAACATTTACAATTATCCCTGTAGTCATAACATTCGAGTGAAACAGCTTACAGCTACACACTGTGTTGTAACCTCACAATTCAATGTTGATGTTACAGGAAACGACAGAGATTGATATTCTGACATAAATCTACCTGCTGCATGTTTTAAATCTATTAACATGAGAGCAATAGAATAGAAATAATTAGATTAGATTGTATTTGCATGATTCTTACAAAGTATACAAATACGAAAAACATCATACATCCTACATCTTAATACCGTTTATTCAAATTTAATTATATTTAATGTAACACAAGTGACCAGGTAATTTGTTTCATAATATTCTGAAGGTAAAAGTCACTGATGAACAATTCAATAAAGAAATAAAATTGCCTTTAGGCAAGAACAAAATGAGAGTAAACAACATACCTCCTTGGATTTCTTCACCCAGGAACTCTATTCCATACGAGTAGTGAACGATCAACTAATAAGTTCTGTCGATGCTCTTCTGCCTTCAGCACACACCGTTATATGTCTGAGCTCAGGTTCTCTCTGCTAATCGATCGGTGACTGCGTTCCCTCCTCTGAGCTGCTCCCACAATGCGTTTCCTTAGCTGTTTGGTTGTGGGGGCAGACTGAAGAGACAAGCCCCCCCCCCATGGACATAATGTATGTCACCCTGCTGCAGCTTCCTGTGACGCTCAAGACCGTGGCATCCTGACTCTCGAGAGAAAGTGTTTTCTTTTTTAAGTGGGTGCACAAAGTGCATCACTTGTTTATGGAATTAGCTCCACGTCTATGTAAGCACATGCACCCTGTGCGACGTAATGGCTTGCAGCAGTGACATCAATTCAGTGAGTTGGTGTACCGTGGGCTTCACACTGCTCCCTACGTCACCCTCTCTGCCTTCAGATGCTACAGCTGAACTGCAATGTCTGATGGATGGAAAGCGGTGAGCATGGTGCTCGCTAAACCAGTGCTCCCGTTGCCCTTAGTTACCGTCAGTCATAAAGATCAGAGAAGATCAAGAAGTCAAACTTCAGCAGAAGCATGACGAAGGTTCCCGGCAGCCTACTTTTGCCCTTAGTTGTATTTCATAGTGCATAAATAGATTTGTTTGCATTTATAATCATTTGGTTGTAAAAACAAGTCAATGGAAATCCAAAATGTCATTTTGGAATAATTGATTTGTTCAGTGACAGCGAACCAGAGAACAGCTTTGATCGGTCTCTGCTGATTGATCGTTTAAAGCAGCAGAAATGTTCTCAATGATCTCCTCTAATAGTCTTTAATCAGACGGACTGAGTTTCTTTAAAGTCGAAGGAACAACACAACAGTGGATGGAAAAACGAAGAAAAGAGCTCGAGCCGAACAGGCCAGTGTTTTTTATCAAATTGTTTTTATGTTATCTTTAACCCTCTGTGGATTCCTCTTTGCAATAAATTGAGGAAAATAGAAGTGTTGCACAAGCTGAATGTCATGACATCAGGTACCAGAAGTGGGGAATACATCGTAACATAACATTTAGTGCCATTGTACTAAATCTTTCAGTTTGAGGTCATTCTCCTCATTTCATTTCATGCGCATCTGATCTTCAGGTACAACGATTGCTAAATATAGACCGCCCCATCTGTGACAACAGAAGTTGTTACTCTGTGGTTGGAAACTTAACTCACCACTGTCACCTCACTTTTCCACTAACAGGAGAGAAAAAGTACAAGCACTCGCTGTGCTGAGGCATACAGTAAAAAAATGTGTGCATTTAAATGGGAGAATTATAGGCAAGTTAGTGAAAGGAAAACGCCAGACAAGTTGTCATGTTGTAGCTTTATTCAGTAGTAATATAAATGGGTTGAATCAGCAGACAGTGAGAAGCACTGGACTCGTACTTTTCACATCAGAACCCACTTGCAGGTCGTTAAAACGTCACTGAATAATCTATTCAAACTGAACAAAAAACATCAACACAAAGCAGAAAGAAAAGGAGGCAAGCTCAGAAACAAAAATACAAAATAAAGAATTGTTGGTGAAGGAAAGCAGTTGACAGGTTGGTGACTTTACGCCGAATGCTCTAACACTGTTCAGGAGCAGCGCTCTGTACCAAGTAGACATAGTGACTAATTGAGCCTCGCGTTGAACAACGATTGGGATTAAAATCAATGAAATAGTGTTTTAAAATCTATACAATCTACGAGCTTAAAGATCACGAGAGAGCAGTTGAAATAGCAAAAGTGTTGTACCTTGCAAGGATAGCTATTTTGGACACATGGAGCATCTATATAGTGTGTGAAGACATTTAAATCAAAGACAATGTGAAAAAAAATAAATAGAAGGAGGTTGAACACTCAATAATATTAATGGTTTAACCATTTGAATACGTAACACATTTGACCATAGTAATGGTTTCTGGTACGAATGTGACTGACACTGTATTAAATATTCAATAATATGCATCTGTTAATATATTTATTACATCTTCTTTTCTAATCACATAAGTTCATTACAGACCCTCCTGGCATTGAGTTGCTAAGGAGCAGGATATCAGAGAGAGAGAGAGAGAGAGAAGGGGGAGGAAAGGGAGGACACATAAGTTACTATGGGAATGTGCAAAGGGCGGAGCTTAGCAGGAGACCTCCATGGTCTGGGGTCTGGCCTGGTTGTCCAAGGCCCCGGGGACGCCGCCCTCCAGCAAGCTGTTGAGGTTGTTGCGGCTGCGGCTGCTGTCCATGGAGGTGATGCTGGAGGAGGAGGCGGTGCGTGAGCGAGCCAGACGAGTCATTCCCACGGTAGGCACTAAAAAAAGGGGGAGAGACGCACATTAATATTTCGGACTCAAGTGGCGCGCGCAAACGTCCGAGGTACTCGGACCGTCGGACGCACATCAACAGAAGCGGGTCCCATGCAAAACAAGTCTCAAAAACTGAGGCTGATAAAAAAAAAAAAAAAAAAAAGGAAACCACACGTGGAATGGAAAATCACTGCATGTGTGTCAACTGTAGAACAAAATAAAAATAACTTGACAGCAGCAGAACACAAGCAATCCAACAGAAGTGCCCGAGGAAGCCGGCATGTCATGCAACAAAATAGGAGCACTGGAGGACAGAATCCACGCTAACAGGACAAATTGAACTCCTAATGGGAGACACATGTATGCAGAAAGATCCCGCTGTGCATCCACCACACGCACCTGCTGAATACCGAAATGAAATCGGTGCTCTCTGCAAAGTTTCTGCATACATTGATCCACTGTGGAGTTACAAGAGGCCAGTGGATTCAAAGACCGCAGCTTAAAAAAACCAGATACCTGAATCGTTGCTCAGGTGACTGAGGAGAACGTAGGGAACTGTAAGCATTGATTAGAGAAGGAAGAAAGGACAAAAAGGAAGAAATGTTGACATATTCCACCCCAGTGTACTGATCCAAACTAAAAAAAAAAATCTGCCATGGCTTGTGGTCATTGAGGACACACAGAAAAGCGCTTTGCTATTAACAGGTAAGAAATCATGTGCATTAACTAAAATCTCCCTGCACACTTTGGCCGTTTCTCTTTTGCGTTTCACACTGTGTTAAAGAGGGAAAAGCAGCTTGAGGAAACATGCTGAGGTGTGGAGATTTATTTTCCACACTTTTTTTTTTTTAATCTGTTTTAATCCTACAGTGGTATTTACTCAACAGGAGGACTCGGTGGCCTTTGAAGAAACACCGAGGCCCTGAAGTACTGGCTGCACCTGGGGGTGGGATCCCTCCCACAGTGATAGGTTTGGGAACGGGAGAGTGCAAAAGAGAATTAGCTATACAGAAATACACCCCCCCCCACCCCACACACACACACACACACACACACAAAAAAAAACCCACACACACCGACAGATGGACAGGCTTCATCTGTATGGCCAGAGCAAGCAGACCTACAGATCCATCCAAAGAGGCTGGTTGGTGGCCTGAAAGTCTGTGCGGTCTGACAAATGCGTTTTAAAAAGGTCTGGAGGCCTGTTTAAGTACGCACATAGAGTCTCTCCCTCAAAAAAAAGAAACCTGCATCAATAAACTGTTTTTCTATAGAAAAGAAAAATCACACGAGGCAAAAACAAAGGGTATTTTTTTTTTTTTTACGCCCACTTCAAACCGAACAGGAAGTGAACTGCTGTTCAGCACATCTCGAGGGGCCACTGTCATTTCATGGCACTCACACCTCACCTACTGAGGCCTGTGGGGACCGCACGCTGCAAAGAGAGGAAATGGCGTTAGCGTCCTCCGAGCGCGCTCACGCTCTCTCTCTCTCTCTCTCTCTCTCTCTCTCTCCCTGTGACCCGGCTGACAAAGAGTTGCGTCTTTTCATGCACCGACGGCCACAGTCCAGACCCCATTAGGGGCATGAAGCAACAAGCTCGTTGAAGACTGCAGTGAAAAACAACCCTCACTGAAGGTGCTGTTGTCATTGCACTCACGTCAACAGGAAATTCTGTGAAAAACAGACGAACGTCCAACCAACCACACACACACACACGTCACCCCCGAAAAAGGTTTTTGCCTGTAAACAATTCGTGGACATTGAATCTAGAGGCGGCTAGTTTGAACTGGAATAACTAGATGTTTTTTCTGACAAACCACAAGTAGCAAAACACATGAAGAAAAAAAAAAAAAAAAACAAACATGAGCATGTTACTTACTGTAGCCCATTCCCTGAACAAAGTACTTGAAGGCCTCGGCAAGTTTCCCAGGCTGTGAAGAGAAAAAAGGGTTCAAAGTTAGAAGATAACTTGGATAAAGACAATTGATGAACCCCTGAACCTAAACTCGTAATAAAAACAAACCTGCACGACTTGTGGCAATCCTCCACAATCAGCCATCTACAGAAAAATGACCATTATTGACTTATTTGTTCAGTCAAAATAAATTAAATATTTTATTTATTAACAAACGACAAAAGGTTCACCTTCAGCAGTGTGGTCTTGGTGGGATTTAACCTGGAATTGCACTCCACCTGAAACAACAACAAGAGTTAAAAAAAAAATAATTTAAAAAACTGCAGATGCTGCCCAAAGATTCTTAATTTGCTGAGATGACTCACCACAGCATCCACAGCAGGAGACGTGTCCCCAACCACTAACAACGCAGGGCAGCTGGATGGGGAAAGAAAAGAGGCTTAAAACATTCTCAAAACCGTGTACTCAAGAGACAAAAGGTTCATCAGTGACTTCTTGGTCTCAAAACCTACGTTAATGTGTTGACTGTAGCCTCGTTCAAGCCTACGATTGGCCTCTCAATCTCCAGGTCCCGACGGCTGGTGCATGGAGACAAATTTGGATTAAGTTGTGGGAGCAGGAACAATGTGACCGGTCAAAAATCTAAGCCGACTTGGCAGGAATGTGGATTTTCTCCGCACCCCTCAGGATTTATCATCATGCCCCGTTCCTCTATAGTGTTTGATACATTGCCTCAGTCTATACTTTGATCTGGCTTACAACACGTTCCGATACTGCGAGATGAAGGGACGTGCCTCCAATGTACCCATGAAGCTGATCAAGAACACAACAGCTGCTGAGGGAAAATGCTGCTTTTCATGTACAGGATCGACTAATGGATTGCTTCTTACTATTGGTAGGAGCCACAGAAGAGGGCCAGGTTGTCCTGGTTGATGTCTTGGGCGATGTGGAGGCGGTAGGTCTGGATCAGCTCCTGGTTATCTGTCAGCTCATCCTGATGAGTGAACCAGAGGTGTTCAAATAGAATAAGAGGTAGACTCAACATAGTATGCTTAGCTACCGCAGTGCTATCACTAAATATCAGAAACAGAAAATAGCACACGGTGAGGAACGTAGCGCAGGAGAAACTCACCGTGCTGAAGTGGTGAGCCATGATGACGTCCACCAAATTACTGGTCCATCCAGACAGCTGCACACCACAGGAAGACAGATCCAGTTAAGACGGAGACTAGAACGTTCTTATTTCTCTTCATGTAGCATCCTCACGGCTGTGACTACATACCCATGCCCGCGTTTACTTGTAGCGTAATCAGTGACTTTTAATGTGTGATTCAGACTGCCCTATTTAAGTTTTAGAGGGTGTGAAGGAGGTCTCCATGACCTTGTGGCACATATTGTTTATAAAGAGAAATCTCTGAAAAATATTTTACATTTCAACTGGATGAGCCAAATAATGAGAACAGATCAGAGGTGTCAAAAGTTTTCACATTCATTACTCAAGTAGAAGTATAGATACTAGGGTCTGAAAATACTTTGTAGAAGTGGAAGTATCAGCTCAAGCTTTAACTACTTAAAGTAAAAAAGTAAAACGCATCGCTTTTATAATGATGGGGAGCGGTCGGTTATCAAAATATTGAACAAATACAGAATCCCTTGGTGTTTATCAATCATCCTGTTTATCACCAGATTATCAATAAAGTTAGAAAAAAACATGTTTGGACCCATGGTCATGAAGACTCATTTAACGTTACATGGACTTTGCATGAGGAGGAGGAGGCGGGTTCATGTCGCTAAATACCAACTGAGATCAACTTGTACCGCGACCACCGATCTCTTCCCCACTTTACGCACCCAGCGTCACTCTGATTTGCATCATGTGATAAACCAATAAGGTGTCTGGATGGTAAATGTTTACACTTCTCATCCAACCACAATCAAATTCTCGCAATCCAGACGGCGCGATTTATCCGGGTAGTTTTTTGTGTGTGTTTTTGAACGGTGACAAGCCGGAAAACCTTCCGAAATGAAATAGGAGTAACGAGGCGATTTTTTAAATGTAAGTAGTAGAAGTAAAAAGTCGTCTGAAAAATAAATACTCAAGTATAGATACTCAAAATTTCTACTTAAGTACAGTAACGAAGTATTTGTACTTCGTTACTTGACACCTCTGGAACAGATTGAGTGGGTATTTTAAACTGTATGCGACAAACGTCATAGCGTGGTGCCAATACTCAAAATGTTCCACGATGTACAGTACACAACAGTACAGTGCACTGCTCTTTTAACCAAACGAATGAACACTTGCAGTGCCACAGTACGTGAATAAAGCTTAGCTTGATTAACTTTGGAGGGAGAGCTTCTCATGAGATAAGACTCATCTCAACTCACTCTGACCTCTGTCAATTGGTGGTAATTATGTAATTCACATTTTGTTAAGCAAAACGCATCGCTACAGAATACATAGATAATATTTTACTTGCTCGCTTTATCAACACTTAAAGTCTCAGGTGTATCATTTTCATGGCTTTAAAACAATATTCTATAATGAAATTATTATAAACAGAATGGATTCATTAAAATATGAACAACTTAATGTTGGCCATCATGACTCCCTTCTAACTAATTTAATGTAGTGAGATGGTAATGTTAAAAGAGCACAAGATGGAAAGTGGTCAAACTACAAATAATAACAAATGGTTCAATTATTCAAGCAATAGCTTGACGTATGTTGCGGAGGACTTTCTAGGTTCATGCAGCGGCGGTTACACGGACCTTTGAAGCTGCCCAGTCGATCCAGCCTTCAGCACACGGGTCGACATTGATCAGCACCAGCCCCTCCACCAGGGTCGGGTTGTTCAGCTGGAGGAGAAGAACACGGTCAGTTGCAGCGTTATATGGGCGGTTGTTGGACATTTCTTCCTTGTAGAAACCTTCAGTTTGATCCGGTGTACTAAAGTAATGATGTAACCACTGCAGTGTTTTTCTGAAAGAGGTAAAAAGTTAAGAACGTCTCTGTTTAAATCAACACATTAAACTATGCGGAATCCCTGGCTTTTCATTTAAGCGCTGCGATTTTGGAATTGCCAAGAGGATGTCAGGGGAAATCAAAGATCCATCTTGTCCAATTTTGAGGGAATACTGCTGATGTGATGCAAATGTGATGCAGTAACAGCTGCTATAAATCTATCAAGGGTAACCTGCTTCTCTCCAAGCTGGTTAGAGAAAATGCATTTCAGAATCAATTGTGTTCATTATTTTCAAACAGAGCAAACTCGGCATAGAGAGGCTGGGAATAAGAATTTATTTATTTATTTATACACCTTCCCTTTTTACCCTTGGCCACCGCCCTGTCCTTCCATTATTCATATTTCAGTGCTCTCTGGCTCCTCTCTGTCACTTCTAGCTCTTTCTGCTCTGTTGTACACACATCGTGCCTATTTTAGCCCCACCGAGTCGAGTGCGGAAACAAGAGTTGAGTAAAGGTGATTCATCATCTGGGGGAATGGCAACTTTAAAAGCAGACTGGAGAAACCCGCCGCCCTTTGTGGGCTTAGTGGGACGCTTTCATTCTCAGTACAACAGGCCGTGTTGCTGGAAAACCTTTGATTATTGCAGGTGAAACAGAAAAAGCGTAGATTGTTCCAGTATCAGATGGGGACTCACTGCAAAGAGGCTGAGAATGTAAGCTCCTGCTCCCACGCCGATGCCGATCACACTGTTGACCCTGCAGAGAAACCACTGGTTACCGTGGAAATGGAGGTGAATTTAAAAAAAATCGCGCACATTAGCAATGCTGAGCTGCTGGCATGGGAGCCACTGACTTGAGCTGAGTCATCACAGAAGGCAGCATTTCCGCCATCTCTTCCATGGTCGGGTAGCGGTAACTGGCGAAAGACGAAACATTACAACTAAATCAGCGGATGGCGGCATCAGCGCTGATACAAGCGTTTTTCCCAGTCATCGGTGCATGCAAGAACCCGTCCGACACTCACCCGCTGGGGAAGGGAGGCGCGCCCTCCTGCTGGCCGGGCGCGTCCACGTGAACCACTGCAAAGTGCTGCGTGATCTCCTGCATGTCCTCATAGTTGAACAGGGTGTTGAAGCACGACTTGTCTGGGGGAAAAAAGGTGCAAAACATTTGGGTTTATACTCTGGACGACCCGTGTGTGTGTGTGTGTGTGTGTGTGACTACGGCGGCTAGAAACAAAAACCAGGACGCCGTGTATCGATTCTTCTATTTTCGAGCCGACTCACGGTTGAGGCCGATGTCGTGGTAGGTGAGGATGACGGGTCGGTTGCCCTTTGGAACGCCTCTCATTGTCACATGGAGAACGCCATGGGGAGTCTCAATATCATGCTCCTGCAGCCACAGGGAAGAGGTGGAGGAGCGTTAAAAGACAACAAAATACGTGGCGTGTTTTAGCTGAAAGACGTTTAAAGGATAGTTCTGGCGTTAATGCATACATTTGACAGTTGGTCTTTGTAGCTCAAGATTGATATAAATTTGCCCCACAATCAACAACAAATGATTAAAAACATGTGAAGGAGCCATTTGGCTGACATATTTCTCCATGTTTGTTTTTAGCTAGTCAACCTTTCAAAGCAGCACAAACGGGGGACTACAGCCTTGAGCATGCTCTGCAGTGTCTGCACAACACTTCACACATTCATATTATTTCTAGATACTAGAGTTCAAAACTATTCATGGGACATTAATGGAGAGGTTTGGCACTAAGAGATCAACTACAGTACATTCGGCTGGAGAAGTAGCATGAATTAATTAAATACTGCTTAGGCAGTTTGGGAGGGGAATATTCATTATATTGTTATATATTATATACTCTACATTCAGATTATCTCAGCCAAGCACAAAGCAGTTTGGCAATTAAACAAATTACATAAAAAAAAAAAAAAAATCAAAATAAAGATTACAAAATTCAACAATGTTCACACACAGGGTACACCCAATGACCGCAACATGATATTTAGGGTTTCAACCCTAACCAACACATTGAGTGTACCAATCGAGCAACAAAGCACAGAATGTGAAACAGTCTTTTCTCTCCGAGGGCCGAGGGCGCTCAGCGCTCTCCTGGGCATGACTCTGCAAAAACAACCGTCTTCGTAGAAAGACCCATTGAAATTCAAAGCAGTCAAACCAGCTTCTTTCTCTCCATCGCTTTCTTTTGAATATAATTCTTTGTGAAGCACAAGGATGCCCCACGTCGGTATGTCACAGTGCTTGGACAAACGAATGGCTTTAGGCCAATTTCAAATGACGCTTAAATTTGAAGACAATGATCTGTGATGAGGATAAAAATCGAGGGAACGATGACACTGCAGAAATAAATCAGAGGCTCTTGTGAGTGTTTCTGAGAGTTAAAGAGTGAAGGACGGCATGAAATGGACAGGAAGTAAAGTCAATTTAAGGACTTCCGGATCATAGCATCACAAAAGCACCCACACACTTCCCAAGGTCAAGCCGACTTGGTGCTACATACAAGGGTGTGCACGCTGCTGAGCAGGAGAGCCTGCCTGGGATCAAGGCCCAGAGGTCATCAATAATAAAAGAGCGAGCCTGGAGCGGAAGAGCGACGGGGGTTAAGGCCGAGAGACAGAGGAGCGTGACTGGCTGGTTCCCACTGCAGGCATTCGGCAAACGATGTCCCAAAAGGTGTCTTGGGACACACAGCAGTTCTTTGCATCAGCAGTCTGTCATGTAGTCGGTCGATGGAGGACGGAATAAAATAACACAAAATGATTCTGCAACCTTGGCCTAGTGCAAAGGTGTACGTGTTTATTGATGGGGGGGGGGGGGGGGGGGGGGGTTCAAGACTTAAAGGAATTTCATCCTTACGGTTCTGATCGTTATTTTTTCTTTACTAGACAAGGACAGAGTCAAGGACACTCAGGTAAAATATTTGTGCGAATGCCTGCTTTTTGTGGTCTACGTGAGCTGTACATGCAGCAAAGACGGCCTCTGGTCATAGAAAATGACCACACAGGGGGTCAAGTATGACGATATATACAGAGAGAGAGAGAGAGAACAGGGGAGAGTGTGGAAGTGGAGCATGAAAGCAGGCAGAGACAAGGAAGAGAGTGTGTGTGTGTGTGTGGGGGGGGGGGGGGTGCAAAAGGAGGAGCCCTGTGTGACTGACAGAGGTATGTGAGCTTTTATTTCTTGTGCCGTGTCCTGGCACAAACAAGGGTGGAGAATCATCGGAAGAGAGCTGTGGAAAAGGGGAGAGGACCTTCAGGTCCGCGTAGCTCTCGGCATGGTTTTAAAGCCGTATTGATCTGGGTGTGCTGCCTCTTCCACAGACACATAAACATGTATGTATGCACACACCGTAGCATATCGAGAAAAACATACATGGGGTGTGGCTGCCAGCCCGGACAGCTCGAGTTAAGAAGAAAAAAAAATAACAGAAGGGAGTAGCACTGCAAGGGAAGCAGCCCCTTTTCCTCTTCAATACATTCATGGTGGTGAGTAGTTGGACAATAAGTGTGTGTGGGGTTGTAGGCGAGACAGGAATACTGAGTAGGGGCTCGTGCTCTGAGAGGGGCGCCGCTGAGGTCGACTGGGGCAACCGTAGGAGTAGGAGGAGAGTCTGGTTTGGGCGAAGCCTAGTACTATGTCACGCTGTTCCTCTTCCCGCAATCTTGACGTCGTCGCCCCGTCCCCCCCCCCTCCCTCTCCCTCCCCGTTTTCCACGCCCTGTCGGGAATGGCATCAATCACCCAAGGGAGAAGCTTTACAGGGCAAGAGACACCCAGCAAATTAATTCACACTTGCACGCGCGCACGCACACACACACACACACACACACACGCACCCCGTTATGCATGCTCCCCAGTGGGATCATCCCAGGTACGTGCCGCCCCGGCTCCCCTTTGACACAAACACAGCACTGACCACCTGCACCCCACATAGTGTGTATGCGTGTCATTAAAGCAGTGGGTTGGAACTACAAACTCAAAGTCTCTGCAGGGGAGGGGGGGGGAGGCGCTACAGTGGCTCTGGTGTGTTGTTGCTAAAGTGTATGTTTAGAGAGAGGGCGGGGGGGGAAAGGGGGGGGCTTGTGTGACCGTCTGGCCGGTTTTCAGTTATGGCAGAAAAAGAAAACACAATGCACCACCCAGGGGAAACGCATTCCTGCAGCTATGGATGGATGAACACAAAAAGTACACATGCGAGATGTTCAGAGACGTGCACCGAGAAACACACAAAACCCAACGACACCACTGACCTGACACCAAAGAACTCACAGGCACAGACTTATAATTTAGAGACAATTGAGCACCTCACGCACGCATCTACATATCACCACATTGAAATTTTCCGCTGCACCCTCAGCGTGTTTAGGCTGAGCAGAGTGCACACACATGGTCACTCTGTGACCTGTAGGCAGGCAGGCGCACACACACAGACACACACAACCACACACAGACAAAAACACACAATGAACAAATGGTCACCCGACAGTAGCAGCTGCCCAGAAAGAAAAAGCCCCAAAAGCTCAGCCTTGTGGTGAAGGTGGTGACAGGCAAAGCCTGGAAAGAACCCCACCAGCAGCATTTCCCTTCCTCCAGTCAGCTGCTGTCAGCTCCTTTGGGGGGAAAACAGCCCCAAACCCTAATCTGAACCAGAAGCCCCCGCTGCAAGGACCCGGCCAGGTGTGTCACGGCAGGCAAGACGCATTAGTCACTCACCACTCCATTCCCAGAGCATGCAATCTGGTCCAGGTCCAGAATAGCTGACATGTTTTTCCCACGCAGGAGAGGAGTGTGTTGTGCTATGTGCAAAGTGTGTGATGAGCGGCTTTGAAGATCTCCTGAAGCAGCAGGAGGAGGAGGAGGAGGAGGAAGCGAGGGAGGTAGGGTGAGGAGGCTAGAGAAGCAGCTACAAGGAAGAGAGGGAGGAGAAAGACACAGCGGAGCGAGGAGGAGATGGGTAAATAATCTGAATGAAGGAAGAAGAGGGAGAGCGGTGGTGAGGGAGGGGGTGGGGGGGGTTTGGATAAGATGCAGAGAGAACGAATGAGAGAGGGACACGGGAGGTGGGGAACGGCAGCAGGAGAAGAGGCAGAGGGGGAGGAGAGTGAGACTGCAGTTTGTGCTTTGGTAGTCGCAGCGCGTACGTACATCCAGCGACCGGTGCGTCCAATTGGATTGCGGAGGGTCAGGTGGGTAGAGGGGGAGGGTGCTGCTTTAGAGGAGAAAAAGACCGAGATGGAGGGGAGGCAAAGGGGTGATGGGGTGCAAGCGATGCAGAGGCAGTCCTGGAGAGCAGCCGGGGCGGCTGACGTCACACCGCGATACTGACAAAGTGAGGAGAAGAGGCTGATTTGACAGCTCGCCCTGGGCTGGGCTCCGCATCAGCAAAATGGCTGCTGATCACTGAGATTTACAACAATCGGCTCTAAATTCAATTTGGCTTCACCTTGCTGAGGGCGAAGGCAGAGTGACCTCAGCATCACCATTAGAAAACACCTGAACAAGAATATACATAAGCAGACGCTGAAAATAACTCAAAAAAGGGAGATGCTTAGCAGGACTGGAGTTAAAATGCAGAAGTCTGATAAAGAACAAAAATGGCTTTGCAGCAAATGTTGTCTCATAGTGTTTTGACTTTCAAAAGACGACTAATTCTCTGCTTACCAGAAAACAAACCCTACAATAAACTACTAGTTTTATCCCCACATGAAGGGATCCATTTCCTCCAAAGCTGACTCGGAATCATTTGATCCTCATAGTTTATTGATCTCTCCCTTTTTTCCAGCCTCCTCTGCCAGCAGTGCGCGGCGTCCTTCCTCCAAGGCAGACTGCTCTGAGTGGCCAATGGCACACGCGCAAACAGCACAGAGTGGGCGGGACTATGACCGCAGAGGGCTCTCCATTGGTTGTCTTTGCTGCAGCATGTCTGGTTGTACACTGACCTTTCTCCTCTAAATTTTTCCTGACATAACACACACACACACACACACACACAAACACACACACACACACACACACACACACACACAGACAGACAGACAGACAGACAGAGGGTGACTCTGACGAGACATGTCCTTCGTGTACATTATGAGAAAATAACACGCTTGGGATAAATGACAAGAAAGCAGCATTCGTAGATTTGTGTTCCACGATGCAAAGTTGTGCCAGAAAACGTTACACTTTATTTCACTCCCCTTCTCAGTTGTTATCGAAGCCCGATTGCGGCGACAGTGATAAAACCCGCACGTGCGCTGAGACGTTGTGGCAGACCAATGATGACGTCGGCTCGCGCTGACGAGGTGTCGAGACCGCGCACACGCGCACCCGTTTCCCGTCAGCGCGGGTTCGTGTCGCGCGCCGAGTCACGTCTCGGCAGCGCACTGCAGTCTGAGGAGAGGCGCACGGCGCGGTTCAATGCGGGGCTTTACATTTACACGGCCGGAGTTATGAGGTCTGTTCCGGCATCGAGGACGGACCTGTGGCGCCCTCTGCTGGTGTCAATGAGACAAGCGCCATTTGTGTTGGCTGAGACGAGAAGTCGTATCAACATTGTGTTATCGTCACTGCAATATACGATCTAATAAATGACACTCATGAGGTCATCGGTATTCTGTCCCCCACTGCAAAGACCATCAACCTAAAGAAGTTGTACTTATAAAAAAAAAAAAAAGCAGTCAGCTATTTCAGTGACAAGCAGGGCGTCTTAAGACACACCGGACTGCAGCACCACACCCTGTGGTTTCTCCTCCCTGACCCCAACTTTACACCAGCGGCGCTCTCCTGACGGAGGTCCGGCCGCCGTCGACTGCGCCCGCTGCAGTAGCCGAGAACCGCCTGTGGAAGGCGCTTCGGCACCAGACAAGCGGAGACACAGCTGGATTTTGTCCTCCAGCTGCTGGAATGTCACACCGTTGCTCAGCGGTAAAAGGACAGCCAGACATGGACTATATGCACTCACAGGGCGTCTGCTGCTAAAGCCTCGTGCTGCATGTGTGTGTTGAGATTATTTTATATCACTTTGTAAAGCTCTGATATTAATAACACCTATATTAAAGTGCGCCAGTAAACCGTGGCATGCACAACACCAGGAACATGGACGTGGAACAGTTAAATGGCCGATAATCATAATATGTAGCATTTATAAAGTCATCACGTTATGTGTGGATTATTATTTAAATGGGTATTCTACAAATACATGTTCAAGAATCAGCAGTTAAGGGATTCGTCTTCATCATTTTCTTCAAGGCTTTCCCTATGCGAGGTCAAAATGGCTGCCACGGGGAAAAAAAAGGTTCAATACACTCGACCCTCAATACCACCGATACAAGTCCTGGTGCACTGCGAGTGCAACCGCAGAATAAGAACCGAATGCAGAGAGGAGGAGCGGAAATGTGACACGACACTGAAATTCATTGAATTTGAGCACATGAAGGGAGTGCACCATTTTCTGTGTGCTCATGTTTCAGTGACAACGCCGACAGGACTGGAGCGTGCAGCGCGCCTGCTGCTCCTGCTAACATGCTTTCCTCTCCTCCTCTGCCTGCAGGAGCTATATTTAGCTCTGGTGGGATGCTGGAAGCAGTGACTGCAGAGAGGGATGAAAGACTTAACCCTTTGCAGCCCAGATGCTGGTGGAACACAGCAGAGTGGGAAGTCACTGCTCAGGCATAAAAAATAAAAAAAAGCCAATTGGGGCAGGCGATCCCCAAAGAAAAATAAATGAAGAGCATAGAACACAGTCAAGGCAAACAATTGATAATGATCCTTAAAATATCACATTAAAAAAAAATGGTTGAAATGCTTACTGTGAAAGACCAGGACAGATCCTGTCACATAAACACAGTCTTACTGCGGAAGACTCTGTACGCGTATTAAAGATGTCTTTAATCAATTGACTTCTAGGCCATAACTGATCCACAGGCACAACTTGTTGTTCTTAAAGCCCGGCTAATTCCAAGAAAATGCTTGTTCCCTTTTTCCAGGTATTTTCTGCTTTATTGCAGTTTTTTGTAGGAGAGAGCGACAAGCAGAGAGGGTTGACTCGCGCTGAACGCTTTGGGCTTAGAACAACGAGCGAACACAAAGCTAATGGCCAAGTCTTCCTCACAGAGTGTGTCCAGAACCGTGCTCTAAATTAAACTAACAGGCCAGAAACACTAGGAGGATTGTATGTTGGCTTCCATCAGTTCACATGATCCACATGCCACTCAAACAGTCATTTCAGTCCAGTTGTGTACACATCTGTGCCAAACAAAGAAGCCATGGAAATAATCCCAGGCACGGAGCTATTTGGTCAACAACCAGCTCATAATTGACATTCCAACAGCGAATGGCACACTAACCCTCTTCACTTTGTCAGTCACCAGCAAGATGGCATGAGCCAGGATGCAGTGGAAACACAGATGCACAAGAGCATCAGTAACCGGCGTGTGAGCAGGAAGGAACCCGTTTTACCAGTAAGGACGGCGTCTGAGAACATGGTGGCCAAAAATGGTGTTGGACAAATGCTTCCCCTCCCCCCCAGGTGGAAAGGATTCACCAGCAGAGTGTGTGGGGAAATCCTATTTTGCCTTTGAGGAACAATGATCAGATGTAGGGCAAAAGAGACAAATGGGGTCAGTGGGGGGGGGGGGGGGGGGGGGGGGGGGCAGGGGGGGTATGGGTGGCTGTCCATATGCTCCGATCCCCTCACACAACAGCATCACCACAACCCTCAATCGCTTTGAACAGAGCAGCACTCACCTGGCAGTCGAAATCTTGAAAGTTGCGTGTATTCTGCAGACAGAGCAAAAGAGGAGAGTTAGAGTCTAGCTGAGGCTCATATGTCACATACACTAAGCCAATAGTCATAATAACACTGCTCCCAGTATTCATTTTGGAACTAATTAGAGCACATTGGTCCCACTTTCTACAAGATCTTCACATCATCACTACCGCTTAGTTTCCAATATCATAACTGCACGCTTTACGCTCAGCAAGTTGAAGCATTTTTAGAGAATTTTGTCTCATTTTGCCGCTTTGTCTTCACAAAGATGGCAACTGGCTACAGAGCAGACCGCGACAGTCAAGGTTGTTGGGTCCTCTGTGGGCCCTTACTTCCTACTGAGATGGCTGTGCAGCAGGAGACAAAATAAAAAGCATTCGGGTCAGTTAGTTACACTAAGAACCATCTCTCTTGTAGATACTGTGTAAAAGTATAAGGAACTAGAAGTGTTGCATGTTAGAAATATTACTGCGAATAAATTACTCCCTGCTGTGTTGCGCAAACAACATGCTTAAGAGCGTCGTAGCATGACCTTAAAGAAGGTCAGTCGACAGAGCATGGGTTCATTGAGTTTTGTACGCGCTTCGAGGCAGAAGAAAGTTATTTTTCCGCTTCCAGGGAATCTGTGAATAATCTCTCTCTCGCTGAAGCTGCAAATGCCTGCCTTGTTAACTGCAATCACTTCCATTGGGAACCTTGTCAGGAGGCCATTACACTTGTTACGTTGCTCTCGACTGTCCTTATGCCTACTTTGCCGCGGACATGACTGCATTATAATGTGCTCTCATCACTTCTACAAAAAAAGGACCGGAGAGAAAATGAGAATCCTTCTCCATCTCCTCTCAAGACCCCTGGTCCGTCTCTTTAAAAGCTGGCCACTAGGTGGTGTGAGAGGTCAGCACCAGTATCCTTCATTAAGATGTATCCTAGGATGTATATTCCCCTGCGCCGTCTCGGCACACAAGGCGCGTACAACACGCTGCATGCAGCTGCTCGGGGGGAACGGGGGGGGGGGGGGGGAATGTGCGCCCGCTCCTCCGCCATCCCCCTCAGACCCGATGCTTCACCACTCACCCCTCCTGTGAGGCGCTAAACCGCCCTGACTGTCTGTGGCAGTAGCCCGAGGAGAGAACAAAACCGTCTCTCTCATCAGCTAATCAGCTGTTGAGATGGAGCAGGAAAGAGGAGGACGAGGAGGTCGGAAGAGGATGGGAAGGACTTTGATCTGCCATTGCACCGTGAAGTTTTCTTTAAGTTTCTCCTTTGATCTGTCTGCATTCATGCTCTCGTGTTATATGCCCTGCTTTTCTTCCACCCTCTTGCCTCAGTCTCCAACCTTTTATTTTTTTCTCCTTCTGACTCCCCTCCCCCCCCCCCCCTCCTTTCTTTCCCCACCACCGACAGTCAAGCAGATATGAATAATTCACTTTGATGATCAGGGCTGCAGAGTTTCCGTGCTGTTTACATTAGCCTATGCATTTTCCATGTGAAGTGCTCATTTACTTTAAACCTGCGCCACGTGTCTGGTTTGGACGTGTCCTTCTGCGTGTTAGTTCAGGTGCAGGATTTGTGTGGCTGTTGCCTCGCAGCTTGAAACCGCCGCGACCCCCCCCCACCAAGTCACCTTGTTGGTCAGCAGCGGCTTGATCTCCGTCAGCTGTACGTCCTGCAGCTCATCCATCTTTCTGTCTCGTCACTGTAAACCCCTCTGTGCAAAAAGAGAAAACACACATTAGATGTCTAATAACAAGCATATGCAGCTTTTTGAAAAAAAAGGGGGTGGTGGGGGGCACTAATGAAAAGCAATGTGAACAGGAAAAGTGACACTTCCAGTCCGCACAGTAGTGTGAAATCCTGCTTTGTGCACACACAGACTCACTCTCTCTCTCACACACACACACACACACGAAGAAGAAGCTCTCTCATTTGTTTCCCCTCTTAAAGCCAGACGTGAGCACTGACACTAAAGTGTGCCCCTCCCCCACTTCGCCTCGAATGGCACCACTTCGGCCTCTACCGTAGGCTGAAGGTGAGGACAGGGAGTGGTGTTGAATTACCCGGCCCTGCCCAGGAGAGCGGCTCACGTTACACATCACAGCCGGCTTCTTTTTAGCGGCTGGAAGACGACGCCAAACCGGCCTCCACCGCGTCACAAACGGCCTCGATAACGAATGATCAGATGCACACACTGCTCGTAAGACAAACAAAGAAGTACAGGCGAATCGAGCAGAGGCGTAGCCAGTTGGGAGGAACGCCTATAATCCCTTCCCGAGTCAGAGCCAACCCCCCTGGAACGACCTTGAGATGCCGGTATTGGATAACCTTCAAGATTGGTTAGTGCTCATTCCAGCAGAAAGCCAACAGCGGAAAGGTAGCATCAATGACGACCAAGCCCCAAACAACTGTGTAACCTGCAATTTTATCCTTTAAAAAAAAAAAAAATAGGCCAGACCAGACAGCTGCCTGTTGACGCATGAATCAGGTCAGAGGTCTTTCCTGCTCAGCCAACCGATCGCACCGTGACTGGGAACAAGCAGGGAGCTAGATGGGCACAGCTCGTAACACCAAACAGGAGGGGGAAGAAAATGCAGAAAACCTTGGAGGTTTCGAGAAACTCAAATCACCAGTATGTGAAGGGAAAACACGTCCGGCACAATCCCCCGCTGACAAATCCGGCTCAATGGTGGCACTACTAAATAATATTTAGACGAGCGTACAAGGCGGGGAAAAAGAAAAACAAATACCCTGCATGCTTGACCGGATTGAGCGTATTGGCCGGCTCAATCCAACGTTTCCTCGGGCCGTCACAGAGAGTGTGATGGAGGTGGAAGCTGCTTTGAATTGTAAACAGCCTAGCCAGGTAATCCAGGTGGGAGACGGGGGGGGGGGGGGGGGTCGGTTAGCCTGAACCAAATGACCGACTGACCGGGTTGGCTTTTCACAGCCCGGCCGCGTTAACCGGAGAATATAACGCAAGATCGCATTCAGCAACATGCACATTAGGGCAGCCAGGGGCGTCGCACCCGTGGGGGGGGGGGGGGATGTGCTGTGTTTTCCCGGTGAGAGGGTTCAGTCGCTCCTCCGCTCTGTGTCTACGTGACACCGGCTGTCAGTGTGACCGGCTGATGATGATTGGCGGGCTTCTGCCTTAAGTCCCGCCTCTCTTAGATTTATCCGTCTGCTCGTGCTGAGGACGCAGGCAGGAAGGTGGTTATGGTTATTTTACAGGTACTTTGAACGAGTGTTTATGCTTCGGAAGTTTTTAAATAAGGTTGAAATGTGTTTGGATGATGTTTTGCTTATGTTTTGTTGGCATCTCTAGTGTTTGATTTTATATTTCGTTTTTTAGACTAACGCTAATTGTTGATTGGGATATTGTTCAGCAGCTAGCTAAAAAGGTGTCTGAGAAAAAATGGAGAAATGATGACATTGTTTGCATAGCCGTTGAAGATCTATGAAAGAAAAGTGTTGTATCATTTAAAACACCAGGAAAAAAGCTTTGTGTGGGCGTTTTTCTTTTTTAGAATATCTCCCTTTTCAGGGCGCAAGTAAGCAAAATGTAGAAATGTAGGTCATGTTTGACCCATGTTACTATCAAGCTTACCACCGTCTTTTTGTCACGCAGTATTATTAAGATGCAGAAAAGAAAGAGGCAGAACGTAAATGCTGGGATTGTTGTAGGTTATACTTTTTGTGTGCTTCTGTCATTGTGTTCATCCATCTCCCACACTTTTGAAAAGCTTGCTACGCCCCCTGAGGACAGAGAACACCGGTTGGAACCGTGGGAGATTTCCGTACGGTATAAATTTCTCACGTACCGTTCACACCGGCACAGGAGGAACAACGAGAGGCCAGAGATGCACCAACACAACTCGTGCCCAAGAGTCTGCTTGGAGGAGTTTTGGTTTTGGAAAATTTTACGCAAGTTACGTTCGATCAGAAAACGATTTATTGCAAAGTCTGTCCAGCCGCTGGTATTGCCACAACGAGCGAACACGCTGATCGGGTAGCTGGCGGTCCTTTTCGGGGTCAGCGAATTAATACGTTTACTTGAAAAAGCAATCCTGTCACATCCCGGGATAGCGTCAGAATCTTTGATACTGTGATATGGATTTTTGGCCACACCGCGCAGCCCTAATGCACCACCACCCTTTTCTACCTACTTCATGCCCGCTCTACCGTTCAGCATGTGCAGCTGTTGCCATAGAGACAAAGCAGGTTGCCAATGTTTATTCTGAGCCGGGCTAGCCCCGAGGGACCCATGTGAGGCAATCGGGAGGAGGTAAATAGTGGTAGACATTAAGAACTGATAAAGTGAAAAAGCTCAAAGCGCTGCTCGTTCAGCTGCATTTACCCCCGACAATCACTGGGAATCATGGGAGCCGTGCAGACCGTCCCCAGACGTATCCCAGCAAAGCTTAGGGAGACGTAGCCCCCAGATGGCCGGAGGGAAATTCCCTTTTAACAATCTGGGCAGCGAGCTTTGTCCCTTCATTCCCAGCGAGCCACTGGTGAACGAGAGCACGAGAAGGCCGATGGCGGAGGACAAGTCCCTCCGGCCTTGACAGCGCGGGAACCGTCGGTTGTGCCGGATCGCTCCCACAAAAAAAGGTTCTCCCCCCCCCCCCCCGACACCAGAACTCTCTTTACTCCGCTGTTCGCCCTGCAAAATGAGTGACACGCCTGTTGGCGAGGGCTCTCACACGTGATTTCTCTCGCCTGTTGCTTAGGTTCCATTTCCCTGCAGGCGGTCTCGTCCGCCTCCTCTCAGCCGCCGCCTAATGCCGCGCGGCGAGGGACGGGGGGAGGCTGCGCCGGGGCGAGCAGTCGGCCGAGGACGCAACCCGCGTCGGAGGGAAAATCCCACAAGGCCGTTTTTCTACGCAGATCAAGCTTCACTTCTGCCTAGTGTCAGCGCTGCCGCGGGGGAGAGTCTGCTGTAGTTGTGTCTCAGAACCGCAAAGACATGTTGAAATATGTCAACTTAATCAAACGGATAACTTGATCAGCGTTGCTCCCTCCTCCCGCTCTAATTGCAGAGCAACGCGCATCTTCCCCCGGCGCGCACACACACACACACACACACACACACACACACACACCAGTGGTCCTGAGGAGAAAGGACATGCCTTTAGCTTCATGCTAACCTGCAGGCGCCAGAGTAAGTGTGTGTGTGAGCACAGAGGCGCGCGCCAAAACACCTTCTTTAGATACTTTGCCAACACAAAAGGATTCCTGCAGCTGCCGTGTCAGCAGACCGGGCCGACTGAGCGATGAGTGCAACCCTTACTCTTCCTCACCCTTCGGCAGTCCAAGCGGGCTGCATGACGGATGACTGAGGAGCTGGCTGTGACACAGACCCCTACTTTTAGCATCTTCAATTAGTTGCCACGGCGACAGACTACCGATTTAACTTGCCGCCATCATGGCGGTGCTTTGGCCGCGTGAGCTCCTTCGGCTCCGTGTCGACCCGAGGTGAATGTCACCGCGGTGACCTCATCTTCACTCCCCTTTGGGTTTCTATGGAGACCCTGACACTGGTGATTCAAAGCACAAACCCTTGTGTCTACACATCCTCACCCTCTGCAGTGAGGAGAGACGCACAGTGAATATTAACATTCAACCCAATCGGCCCCTTAACAATATCATCAAAGTGTGATCAAATGTACAAAGGCTTGATTTCCAATATTTGGGTCACTTCTAGTGCGTTTAAAACAAAGCAAACTAAACGGTTGGCGGTTACTGTACTGTCGGTAAAGTGGACCAATGGTCGGCTTTCGTGGCAGAACGAACCATTCCGGCTGGCGTTGGACAAATTGTGATACAATTTGAACACAGAACCATTGACCTTGGAATTTACAAAAGAAGACGGCAAAAGTTTCCCCTAAGAGATTAGAAAACAAGCATTGCCACATTGACGCCAGTTCATGGCGGTACAGAAGGAGAGGTTAAAGCATTTCTAGACTGAACACGGCCTAACAGACAGACGGGGCCTGTAACATGGTGCGCTTCTTTTAGTGGCCCTTAAGGCTACAAAAGACTGCAAAGGAATCACCTTAATTGGCCACGTTAAACGAAAACATCCGCCCCTTGATGGGGGGGGGGGGGCACAGCTAATTGACAATTGAATTCCAGCGAGAGGAAGTCGTGGCATCATCTGCCCGTTTTCTTTCCCTGGGAGCCAAATGATTCTAATGACAGAGGAACAAACGCACGTCTGTCCTCGGTCACTAACCCCCCCCCCCAGGCTTCACGTCACAGCAGGAAATAGGCCAGCACGAATCCCATTGACACTCGCCGCCTGCCATCAGAGGGACAGCCTCCTATGAGTCTTTGTTGTCAGGGCTACAGACAAGGTAAAGGGGAGAAAAAAAAACTAGGCCTTACTCTTAGACTTTTCCATCCCAGGGGAAAGTCAGCGGAAATGTCTCTCCTGCCCAACTTTGTGCTTCCAAGCTGAACCTTTGTTTACGGTTCACAGTCTGCAGGGGGGGGGGGGGGGGGGGGGCGATGCTGACAGAGTCGAGCTAACGGGCCGTGTCTCACTTCTGGGGAATTAGAAGAGAACATTTGCTTGTTTAGCAAACAGTCGGGCGAATAACAAACCGAGGGACGGCCCTGCGATCGGGAGATCTTCACCTTTTGTTGTCCGTCGTGGCAAAGCCGACCTGCAGTACTAACCCCCCCCCCCCTCCTGCTGCTGATGCTGTCTGCAAACACACAAACACCACCAACACGCGCAGAGACACAGACTCACACAGTGCCATGCACTCGCACACCGCTCCCGGAGCTCCACGTCTACTTAATTAAGCGCCAGCTCGCGCTCCAGAGACCCCGCCACCCTCCTAACGGCTCATGCGATCCTCTTCGACACAAGCTGACGAATACATTTCTTCCCCTCCCTTTTCAAAATGTGACAAAAAAAACGACTCTGAAGTCTTCTTCAGGCGTGAAGATATAAAAATAAGTCTTTTATTGTTCAATATTCCACCTCAGAACGTGGAACAAGCCAGGTCAGGTAGCTGCAGGACATGATCCCACTCAGGTGTTGGCTCACATAACGCTAGGATACACACAGATTCATGTGGATGACCACTAAGAGCAAAAGAAAAGAAGCATGAGCAACTATTTAATACTAGAAAACAAATCGTCCTCGTAACACTTGACTGAGGCTTGTAACACCGGCCTCAGTCTTTGATCCAAGAGATTTAAAAAAAAAAAAAAAAAAAAGATCTGGTAAATACCGCATTACTATAATTAACTCGTCCCCTATTTGGAAACCAAATCTGAAGGCGGACCCACATTTAATATCCTGAGCCGGCCACAACTCTAAGTGATAAAAATGTTGAAGAGGTTGTACTTGGATGGGACCTCGTCAAAATGAGAACAACGTAACCCCCAATGTACAACCGTAATCTTAAAACAAACCAAATGATTGGCAATGCACAAATACTATTGTATTATTGGAATACCTTGAACACACCGGACGACGTCACGTACCCTGAGGCGTGGACACTGCCTACCGCACCAACTTGAACCCAATCACCACAGAAGAACTTAAACCAACAGGATTATAACCAAGGGGTCAGCTTTTCAGGAAGTGAGTTATTTCCAAAGGCCAGCAGTTCCAAAAGGAGTTCTGAAGTCTATCAGAAAAGGACGTTATACTTACTACCTGATCGATGACCAGAATGAAGTTAATGTCTTGATCACTAGTTTCAAGTCGCAGGAAAATAAAGCAGGGCGTGTTTTAAGTAGGTTTGTAAGACTCTTTTTCGACCTTTTCACAGTGTCCTTCAGGTAAGATTTTAATGGCCAAAATTTAACTTGAGGCTCCACAACGACAGTCTACAAACCAATTGGGTGTAGGGTGAGTCTCATTTCTCTGTCTTACCCCTTCCCCTTACCCCTCCCCCTCGGTTTTGCGCGTTCATGTGAGGGGAAGTGGTGTCTCGATTCTCATTTTGATTAAGGGGTAGGGCCAAGGCGTAGGGCTACATAGCCCTTGAAACGAAGTTTGCGGAGGACCACACTTGAAACATAGGGGTAAGGGTGCGTCTCATTTCTCTGTCTTACCCCTTCCCCTTACCCCTCCCCCTCGGTTTTGCGCGTTCATGTGAGGGGAAGTGGTGTCTCGATTCTCATTTTGATTAAGGGGTAGGGCCAAGGCGTAGGGCTACATAGCCCTTGAAACGAAGTTTGCGGAGGACCACACTTGAAACATAGGGGTAAGGGTGCGTCTCATTTCTCTGTCTTACCCCTTCCCCTTACCCCTCCCCCTCGGTTTTGCGCGTTCATGTGAGGGGAAGTGGTGTCTCGATTACAGTGCCCACAGTAACACATACTGTATATACACTTATACACATCTCTAATCCTGCAACGCAACAGAGTGCAAGACCCCACCCATTACTCGCCGAGGGCTTTTACAAAATTACCTTATACCTCAAAGGGCCACTTTATCTGCTAATGGTCTTATGAGATTAAAGAGCTTTCATTAGGCTGAATTGATTTACAACCACATATCTATTGGCATCATCGGCATGCTTCACCTTTCGCATGAAAACGCACACAGCCGCAGGAGACTGAGAACTCCAGCTTCCTAAAAACACTGCTAGGTTTCATTCAAGTGTTTCCCAGCGTCTTCCAGTGCGTCGACACGGAGCCGCAGACCGACCACAGGATTTTTCTAGTGGTGAAGTCATGTTTCGGACCAGTAAAACGGAAACTCAATTTTTCCATTAAGCCTGTGTCACACAAGGAAGTACGCGTGGATATGTAAGGCCTTGGTTGTCTGTGTGTGTGTGTGTGTGAGCAGCATTAACCCGTGTGGGTGTGAAAGACCAATAACCTCTCGTAAATCAGGATAAAGAAATCCTATTGAAATTCTATGGAAAGAACTGAAGATCAAGATTCATGGAAGAGGCCCACGGAACCCTCAAGATGTGAAGACCGATTGTGTGGAAGAATGAGCCAAAGTCCCACCTGAGCAATACTTTTTCCCTGTGTCATTTCACATTACACATAACTTTATTTCTGAACTTTTTGTATGCATGTATGTATTACTACGGTTGTTACCAACATCTGGTGAAAATGTCATGTCAATAGCTCCTTTGAAAAATGGTGACGTGTTCAATACTTATTTCACCCGCTGTACATGACACACACACACACACACACACACTCACTGAATCAGGAACACAACTAGCAGAGACGGGTCTCACACATGACAGCCGTGGAGGTCGGACAGAAACAGAACACATCACCACCACTAAAAGGTAGTCGAGATGACTCTGCTGCCGATGGGTCAGAGAGGAATGAGAGCCTCTCCTGGCTCCTCGGGGGGATCCGGCTAGAAATAAGAGTGCACGGCTGCCTGCCTGCGCGTCGTACTTTCACTCAGTGCAGCTAACGGAGCACAAGGCCGTACCTCGCCGCGCTAGCTGCCCCTCAGCCTGTGGGGGGGAGGGGTGGGGGGGGGTTTCCTCCTCTGCCTTGCTTAGTTGCACTGATGGCAAAGAGAAAGATGTGGTGCAAGTAGGGGGGCTGTATGTGTGTGTGCGCGTGTGTGCCCCCTGGATCCCAGCTGGCTGATGCCATTGGGCAGTTTCCAGAGCAGCGGTGTCCTCCAGTAGGATCCGTCAGGCAGGTCCAAGGGGCAGCTACGGGCACAGCAGCGAGAGATCCTTATCTCGCAAGCGCTCGCCGCGGAGGTCGCTGGCTTGCTTTGTAACCCTCCCCCCCCCCCACACGCCATCCTAGACTCCGCTGGGGGCGCCAATGAAATCGAATGACCTTTATCCAGTCCCTCATCATCATCATCATCACAAGAACCTGGCTACTTTTCCACAGCGCCGCAGCTCGCGCTCATTAACATTCCGAGCATTAACGCAGCAAACGGGTTATAAAACGGCATCACCAATTATTTATCTTCCTGTCGACACCACGTGCGCCTAACGAATGAGAGCCCCGACCCAGGCGGAGCCACACTCACCAGGGTAATTTGAGCGTTTCATGATTGGGGCTTTGGGTGACTTAGAGTAGAAAACAAGGGGTGGGGGGTTAAGGCACCAGGGGTACCGCATCTGCCAATTCTTCGACCCCCTTCCCCCCCCCAAAAAAAACATTTAACTTTCCTGGGTGATCCTCTAAATCATTAAAGCAAGCCAAGTATGAAATGACTTGAGCCTCTGAAATGAGACACTGAAGAAATCAGCATGCTGCTTACACATTTGTACCAATGACAAAGTGGGATTTGTCTCAGCGGAGAGCAGGAACGTCCCCCCCCCTCCTTTGCTTCCCGTCTCTCTCTCTCAGATGCTCGCTAAATCCTGGGCGAACGTCGGCGCTGAAGGACGGCCCGGGGCAGCCGGAGGTCCAGCTTGGCTCCTATCCAGCACTTTGGATCAACAAGCCTACCACCTGTGCTCCGCCTCTCCTCATCACCACCTGCTGATTCTATTGCCCGTGTTGATGAAGACAATGACCTTCAGTGATCCAGCAGATGATAAGGGGTTTGGACCCAGTAACTTCTGCACGCAAGCCCACCAGACACTGTTTCTGGTCTCATGTCCGAGTACAGACTGATGAAATGACGATACTGAAACACGAGATAAGCTGTACGGTCTGCGATCAATGGAAAATATAAGAACCTACCCTGGAATAGGCGTGTCCAGTGACAAAAACAAAACCCCAAAAACTGCAGCTCCAGAGCGCTTTCTCATAAAATCTGTGGCACATTTTCCCCCAATAATTACATGAAGTCCTGGAAAAACGTCCCCGGCGCAGGGTGCGTTTTGCCCTGCAGGGCCAGGCCAGCCAGTGCACACAGTAATGCTGAGGCGAGAGGAGATACACAAGGCAGACTGACTGTCAGCACGGCGCCTTAATTACCGCCGTCGTCGTCTCTCTGGTGAGCGTTATTCCCTCACATCCTGACATTAATCCCTGCAAGAAATCCTCTTCCACACAAGAGCGCATCTCACTTGTTATGCGCACTGTAAAACCCTGTAATGATGTGTGTGTAAGTAGTAATACCACCCGGAAAGCACCGTAACAGTGAGATGGATGAAAATACATTACATCATTCACTTACTGAATGAATGGATGCAATCCGAGGGGCCCGGTGCATAAGGCTGACTTAGTCACTGAATGCTCAGTGTAGTTTGTTGTAAACTCTCACAACACTTGCAGAAGGAAATCTGACAGTTTTAAAACGGTATTGTACTGAATCCCATAAACCCATTTCAAATGCTTCACCCGAACACAGATTTCAAACTGCGGCTTAATTAACAACTTCTGACACTCCCTCTAGTTGGGCAGTAGGTCTTCACTCTGCCTAATAATCAACCAGGGGCAGATTGCTTCCAACGATATGGCAATAAACCGCCAACCACACCACCATCTGCATTTTCTCCTGCAAACAAAAGAGACGGTTTCCGAAAGGTTTCCGGATCAACACTCGCTCCCAACGGTATTTTGCGACAGTGTTATCAATGAAAACAAAAGCCTGGTGGTTGCTTGTTGTGTAAGCGCCATTCAAGCCTTAAGGATCATGTGACACTACCATTGTGGGAATCGCAACACCTGGAATCAACCCCCCATACTAAAATGTACACTATTATAAACCAGAATGAAGGCTGTATCTATAGAAAAAAGGAGGTGTTCTGTGTGTGAGGTACTTAATACAAAAAGGTTTTAATGACCTTCTTAATTAAAAAGATTGTTTCTAAATGTCAAATAACGGATTACTTTTCCATCAACGTTGTTCCTGGTAGGAGGTCTCCTTTTAAAGTCCACCCCCAGACAACCCCTGATGGTCATCTCCTTACACCTCCCACCTGGGTGACCTTCGCATGGCCACCAGTGACATTGACATCCCTCACGTGACGTCCGAGTGGTGGAACACCTGCACCAGCACGCCTGATACCCGATTGATAACGATGGATCGGCCGTGTCTAGACTCAAGCAGGATTTTTATCGGGGGAGGGGGGGGCGGGGGCGGGGGGGGTCCGAACATGACTCCATGAGAGACGACAAGCCGCACATTTGACACACAGCGATGGGCCTTTTGAGCTAGCTTCCGGTTGCAACTCCGGACTAAATTTAATCCCGAACGAAAAAAAAAAAGCAGTACGTCTTCTAATAAACCTATAAATAAGGAAAACGTGTTTTTAATGTTATCATTACAGCGCAATGAGTTTATGACCTAAAACTGCTAACTTGACGCTACTTGAGGCTACTAGCTAACATTGTTCCTAAGGGTTTTAGGTTTGAAGTTTGAACTGCATTCAGTGCCTTCAATCGATCAAGCTATTCGGCAACAGTCAGTTGTTGGAGGTGGGTAATTCACGGTGTGAGGCATCGTGACAGGCCTCGTCCTGTTATATAGAGATAGAAGTTTTATTATTTAGCAGGTATACAAGGCATCGGAGAATAGAGTAACGCCAATGCGGGGACGAAGAGATACGCGGTTGGGAACGATCGTCATGTCGCATGAACTCAAATTCAATTGAGCTGCAGTTTTTTTTTTTTCTTTTTTTCCCTTTTTGGAAATGAACCGATTCGCTCGCGCTCACTCGTGTACCGACGTCATTTTCCGCTTCGCCTCAAACGTGTTTTTAAACGAAGTACAATCACGGCTCTTTGAGGTTCTGGCAGGAACGAGTCGGGTCGCGGAGCGGCACCGCGAACAGGTCGCCATCCAGCGAGCGCAGATAATCTCCTGTGGCATCGTGTGGCACATCTGCCAACGGTAAACGGGAAGGATAGCACCGCGGAGACGCGGGTTTGAGACTTACCGCGTCGGTAAATATAAGCGTCCGCTGTCTTCCAGCTAATACCTCTCCGAGTGTATTGTTGAATGCGTGGTAGTGGGTGTATTTCGGTGTAGAGTACACGCTGCTCTCGTCCGCCGCTACCTCTTGTCTCAACTAGTATTTCTAATGACTGTGGGCGGAGCTACACGTTGCGACGCGGAAACCGCGGAGCCAATGAGAAGAGGCGTCGCACAGACAGGAGGTGACAGGAGGTCTCACTCGGCTCCGAAATGCCGACAAAATGAAGAATACCTGTAATCGGTCCTCAAATGTGTGTATAAAACGTGTCTAAACTGTACTACCGTAATGTACGTGTTATGCTGTGTGTGAATCTTAAGTCTCTGAAATTGGAAATAGACACCCACGTTTGATAAGAATTGCATTTATTTTTAATTTCAGTGATTGGCAACAATTCAACTCCAAATGTTGATTTGACATATATATCTTATTTGCCTTCATAAAACTGCACATTATGCTGGCTTAACCGATTAGAATTACCATCAAGTTTCCATTTTCAATCCGATTATGTAACAGTCATAAATCTGCTACCATTTCATCAAAATATACATGCAATCGTTGGTCTTTACCCCAAAATAGGATTCCCTAAACTGCAACAGCCCAGTGCAGCCAGGTTTGGTTTTGGCAAGCAGGCGAATGCTTTGCTCAGTGACACATCAGCAGCGTTTCCTCTAGTTTGTAAAAAATCTCAGTCACAAGCAACGGCCTTTCAAGATGCCTCCTGCCCTCAATCTGATTGTGTAAGAGCACAGGCAGTGGAGAAAACATGTTACATCAACTTCTGTGTGATGCAACGCTCACTGCCTGCTGGTGTTCTTGCCAGAGGGATAGAAGAGATGAGAAAGAACATTTTTCATTAAATTCCTGAGAAAATAGCCAAGAATATGCCTGTATTGATTAATAACAATGATAGTTTATTTATGTACCAACAGATCGGTTTGCATTGTTTTTGACATTTCCCTGCTTCTAAGCCAGACACTTACAGTACAGTAGCATACAATAAATGAATCTGGATGATGTGCTCAATAAAGAGCTCATTTTTGAATAACTTATTTACAAAGAAGCCAAATACTGGAACTAAAAGCAGAAGAAACATAAGAAAATAAATTTGCATGTCTTCGGAGTAGTATTTGTCACTGACAAAGCACAAGAGCCTAGCTTAAGAAAAGACCACATTACAGTTCTCAGTGAATCATGGGCCAAGTGCTACAGCAACAACGATGCGAACAGTTATTCCAAGGAAAGGATGCGGTAACAAACAAAGATATGATGATAAAACCCTAACACTCACGAGAGGACTGTTAGAAAAGAAGCCTTACAGATTTGGGCAAAGACAGAAATCACATGTTACTGAAAATAAGATGCCTTTGATTCCAGACAGAAATAACTTCACAGTGCAGTAGAAAACAAAACCCTTGAGTAGATCCAAAAAAAAAATATTTGTGAGGACTGCTTGTAACAGTGTGCTTACATCCTGGATGTATTTTTTCAATGCACGTTTTAATGCATTGTGTCATGGCAGGTGACCTAAAATGGAACTTTGGGACATAGTTGATGCAAAAAAAAAAGAGGCCTTTTGAAAACTTGATCAAAAAACGATTGCAGAGGTTCAGGAACTCTATTGCAACCGTTGAATATAAAGCTTCTGCGTGTAAAGCACTGTGCACTGAGAGAGAGAGAGAGACAGGGCAACCGTAAGCAGTAGCTCAGATGAAAGGCATTCGTTAGGTTTAGAGTTGCATGGGAACCATAGAAGTTTAATCTGGTCCAAAAGGATTTTCTCCTGCATTTACGAGGTTACTTTTTGTGTTTCGTCCTGATTTATGATGCCGACTATTCACGCGTCCATATAAGCGCTGATACATGACACCGGCTGACTGCGGCACCGGACTCCACCACATAGAACCTTTTTCACAAGAGGAGAAACGGCTGTGGGAGTCTGCTCACGCAGAATGCGTCGGATAATCTGGGTCTTCCACTCGCATTAATGTCGCTGTCTCATGCAGCCGGACACCAGCGGGGCTTTCCGCCGCTGCGCTGCTCCTGCACGCCGTGGCTGCTCTCTGGCGCCCTCATGTGGAGCTGTACTGCGCAATCTGCTGCACCTTTCCCAGCTGTGTCAGCAGCCGCTTCATGCGTTGCTTGAGCTGAGGCAGACGGGCCAACGGGTCAGGAGGCTCCAGCTCCCCAGTGTAGTCCAGCCAGCTCTCCAGCACTGGGGGGGTGGGGGGGGTGAGACAAAACAGCAGAGGTTAGCCTGAGTACACACAATGAGTTTCCTTTAGGCCACAATAGGACCATCCCGTTGTTAAAAGACGTTCTAGTAGACCTGTTCAGTTCAACACAGGTTTGACAGTCCCCTCAACCACTGGCGTTGGACAACGTGCGCCATGTTGTTGTTGAATAATATCACGGTTCATGAAAAGCAAACGGATGCATGTTCAGTACCGTTTATGTTCAAAAGTGAGGAAACACCAGACAGACGGAAGACTGTTCTTAGAATGAACAGTTAAAATCAAAAGTATTTAATAAAGGAAAAGGTGTTGCGCTAGAAAGAACATCTCAGCTGAGGAGCTGCTGGTCTCTGCCTTTGACCACCCATAGTTCCTGTCTGTTGCTTCCACCAGCGAACTCGAGAACAATGGCTGCCTACAGGTATTTATACAGATCAGTAAAGGTGTGAAAGTTAGTGTCCACGCCTCCTGGGAGTTGTCTACTGGCGAGTTCAACGTAGCTCAGATTTCGAATGTCTCTCAGTCAATAACAGTTGTGGTGCTATCAAGTATCACATGAATGCGTTTTCGGTTGATTACATTAAATTCAATACATAACCGTGTCATAGCTTGTATTATTATATTGATTAGTTTCGAAATTACAATATTCTCATTACTTATTGATCACTTGGTTCCAGAATCATGGCTGTATTCTAGTGTTCACTAAATGCATTTTTATCAATTCATTCATCTATGAATTCTTTCTAATATCCTACAGTACTCAACACTGAGTGGTTCTTAGAAATTGCACACGTGTGCCTGATCTGGTTGTCTTATTTAATCAGTAAGAGAAACCAGCTCTGTAGTTCAATAAAAGTCTAATAAAAGAGGAACAAATGCTTTGCTGCCACCACAGCAAAGCTAAGAATAGCAAAGAAATGACAGGACTTCTGATGCACGCCCAGTACTACTACTACTACTCAGGAGTAGATCTTTACCTTTACGCCATTTCTGCTAGCTAATACTGAGTGATAGCTGGTCAGAGATTTCACAGCAAACTGAATGTTTTCAGCAGCTGACTGCTATTTATAAACATTATGGGCCCTGATGTAAGCACCAGGTGTCTTGTATTATGCTCAAGACGTATGGTCAGCAGCTCTTACCGTCCAGCTCCCTCTCAATGAAGTCCATCCTGTGAGAGACCTCGTCCTGGACTGAATCTATGTGGTTCAGAAGGTTGATCTGCCTTTGTTGGTGTTGCCTGCTGTTATCGGCCACCTCTCCGGGAGCCTTTCCGCCCTCTTCTCTAGTCTCAGCCTGCGACCAAGAGCTGCAGATCGAAGCCTGGAGACATTCAGGGGAAACCGTCAAGACAGGACAGTTTACAACCTTTTTAACAACCAAAAAGGGTTTGTTGCGTCACGATTGGTGGTCAGACAACAGCGGAGCCAAATCCTCAAATCACTGGCGTGACTTTACAACTCACCTGCTTCCAATTTAAAATAACCGATTTGTTTCTGATTCTATAGTTCGTAATGTAAACGGGAAGTCAACTCACAGCACACAGAAAAAAAAAAAGAGACCACAGAAGTGCTGCCTGTGCCAGTAAAAGCAGGAGGGAGTCAAGATGAGCAGCTTTCATCATTTCATTAGCTGAATCTTAAATAATTAATAAGATGCAGTATAGCCTCTGGTTTACCTCTGATGCTGATGTTGCTCTTCGGCAGGAAGCAGAACTTATTTTTTCACCTCTTTTTTTACCAGTATTGAGATTGAATCATGGTTTTAACATACAATTATTAACTCTCAACAAATGCTCTTTAACACGTTAAACACCGCGCGACACAACAGTTTGCGACAGATGAACAGTTTGTAACACTAATAATTGTACATTTAAAAAATCCCCCCCCTCTCCGCCAAACTGCATGCTGGGTACAGCTCACTTGGTATCACAACAAGAAGTAACTAATGGCCGGAGGACCAATGAGATCCACCTACACAACGTTTGCCTAAGAGAGGAGCTGCGTCTGTTTGGAGAGTTTATGGTTTTGAAATCCTCTGAATGTTAGATCAGAAAACAAGTTGGTTGAGGCGCTGGTGTCTCCTCTGGTGGCAACACCAGCAGCCACAACAGCCAACAAGCTAACTCGCAGAGGAGTTGGCCGCCGAGCAGTGAACAGCGGTCTATGAGGCCGGCGTTTGAGTTTACTCAAAGAAATATAAAAATACAGATACCCAATCTTCATCCATAACGTCCAGCCGTACATTTAAACATGAGAAACCTCTCTGCATGGAGATAACTATCGAACGAATCATGCGTTTTGATGAGCTTCCAGTGGGACGGTTTGAGTTCTTGCGCCACGCAGCCGTTACTTCTACCCACCTTGTAATTGCTGCCTGTTAATTTGGGCTTGTCGGTCTCCAGCAGGCTTCCGTAGCGCTGCTCCCGCTCCAACAGCTCCTCCGTGCTCCTCATGCTGTCCTCCAGCTCAGAGCCCTGTCGAGTCTCCACCACCAGCCTCTGCTCCACCGCCGGGTAGTACGCCCTCGGCTTCTGGTAGCAATGTTCACTGGTGATGTAGGAGTGCTGGAAGGACGGGAAGGTGGAGCCGGACGAGGAGGAGGTGGCGGCCGTAGCCGCCCGGCTCAGTTTTTCCAGCGCGTTGGACATCAAGATCTCCCCTCGGCTCATGTCCTCGTCCGGAGTGGCCGGAGACGGAGCGGCGTCACTCGCTCGACACGAGACGCTCCGCGACCTCTCGAGGTGCTTCCAGGGCTGCCGCCACAGCTGCAAGTCTGGGTGAGTGTTGCTCCTTGGAGAAGAAAAAGGCAAAGAGAGAGATGAGACTGACTTGCTTAAGAAATGTAAGAAAGTCGCTTCTGTCCCGGTTTACTTCTACCAGAGTGGATAACAGAAGAACCCTTCACGCAGGCCCATCGGACTTACTGCAGGACGCTCATCTTGAGCTGCAGTCCGTTGAGAATCTCCACCACGTGGTGCACGTCTCCCAGCAGCTGGTGGGTGGTGGTGATCTTCTTGGCGTTTTGGTGGGAGTAGTTTTCCTCCAGGAAGGACAAGCCGTACATGTGGCCGCTGCTCAGCCATTCTCGATCGTACCAGTAGCGCAGACTCTGCCTCTGACCTGGAAACGGCAGATATTATCAGATGTAAAGACGGAGCCGCAGGTAAACAAGAGCCTCTCTGGGAGGAGGTCCGTCGGGTCGGCTTGCTGCTGTGCAGTATTCATTAAGTGGAACATCCAAATAATTTAAAACATTACATTGATATTATATATATATATATTTCTGTGTATAATATTAACGTTGCAATTACATCTCAAGCTTGGATCAGTGATTGATGCAGCTTTGACAAACCGTTGAGCCTTCTGCAGTGAATTCATCTTTACCGGTCTTAAACTCGTTTAAATTAAAAAGCAACGTCTCCTCCATCCAAACAAACGCTCCACTTAATACTCAGTGTGTGTTGTGTGAGACTACATCAAAGCATCATGTTCCGTTCAGCATTTCCTTTAACATCAATCCAAAAATCACCCATTAACATGAACTGCTCTTATGGAACTCAGAAGATGTGGAGCATCCCAGCAGCCCTCTCTCACCTCATTTAGAGTGGACACAAAAAGTCCCTCTAGGCCTTTATCAATTTCATTTATTACAGGTTATGTAAGGCTAGCAGTATTAAGGCCGGAGCCACAATACTCTTAGTTGTTATTATTTTACAAATCGATTAACCAAAGGCGATCTGCAGTTTCTGCGACAGTCTGATTTCACAGATTGATGATAATTAATCCTAATTAACTTGAATTAGGTTCTTATTTTAGAAACTTGGGCAGTGAGGAAACAGAATCGCAATATAGATTATGTTATTACATAACGGTTTATATATTAAAATACAAAAGATTACACCCTGTGCTTTTTCTTACTGTCCACTAGATGGCGGGTGCCTGCAGTGCCCTCGACGGGATTAGCCAAACAGATGTCATGAAAATGGAATTATGTAGAATTCATAGCGAATTCATTTTTGTCCCCTCACCTGGTGGGTCTCTGCAGATGTGGCAGGTGTACCGGTCTGGAACGTTGTCTTCCAGCAGGCCCATGCAGGTGCCATGCTGCCAGCACAAGCAGTCCTCACACTGAGGGAAGGACACGCACATTGTTATAGAAATGAAACCACAAGACTTACAAATAAAGGAGTAGCCCGCTATGCTCCAACGATAGACGTCTCTAAGTCTATGAGTGAATCACCTGGATCATGAAGTCGTTCTCCTCCTCCACCTCACAGATACACCGCACTATCTCTTGGTCACTTGTGTCCACAGCACCGGAGTCCACACTCAGGGGGGGCGTTGTTACGTCCAAATCCACCCCGAAGTCATCATCGCTCCACCCACAGCTGTCAGTGGACCAGTCACTGACGCTATCCTCATCTACCCGTCAAAACAAACATTGTTATTATGAAAATGACACAATTATAACAACGAATTAGCTCAACCGTATAGTTAATATTTGTGGATGACACGATGAAGCAAGCCGTAACAGCAAAGAGGAGCTCAGGATTCAATCAACCAAGCAACGTTTGTTTCATCTGCAACAGCAGCTACTTTTACTCCGCAGGTCCATCGAGTACGATGCACATATAACTACAACAACGTGGTGGATTGAATCCAGAGGGGAATAGAAGAATGGAGGGGAGAGGAAGCCAAGTACAGTCACACAGACAAGCTAGTACACACATACACACCGATACCCACCATCCACATGTATCTGCTGTGAGTAGCTGTATCCGGGCCTGCTGGGGTAGGCCTCAGGCTTGTGATTGTGTGAGGGGGGGAATTTGAGTGGCAAATTCAATTTGGACTGAAGACCCAATACTGAGATGTCAATATTCTCCTCACTACCTGTGTAGTCTGTCAATACAGGGAAGAGGGGAGGGAGGGGGTAAGCAGATGTAGAACAAAATGTCAACGTTGGAAATGCTAAACAAAGGCCCAATCGGGGGGGGGGGGGGGGGGGGGGTGAGGGTGGGGTATGACAAACCGTGGCAAAAACAAACAGAACAAAAAAATAGACAGGAATAACCAGTTTACTCGAAATCCATATAGGGCCATGTTAAGGGCGTTTCAATATTATAGGTAAGTAACCAACGTGGATGGTTACTGGCATTTTCTGCCAAACATACTACATGTACACGTGACCGCCAAATAGGAATAGAGAGAACGGTGTTTATTTGAGTTTGGTTTAAATGATATCAGTACCACAACTTCCCCTGGCTTCGAGAGCTATGGCGCTAAAGAAATTGAAGCTTTCCGTTTGGCATGATGGTTGTAACAGATGTAACACGTCAACGCACACCAAGGCTCAGCACCGCACCAAGAGGAGGGAATGGAGGACTCGGCTTTGCAAGATAGACGCGTTGCACAACGTCACAGTGGGTGCACATGCAGAGCAGCAGATGCGGGGCGAGGTCTGGAGCCGGAGGGGGCCCGTCCTTACCCGACTTGCCCTTCTTTTTCTTTTTCTTCTTCTTCAGTTTGATGCGGAGGAAGTCCTTCTGTTTGGGCTTCTCTTTCAGCTTTTCTTTTACGGCCCCTGGGGACGGCAGAGTAGCGAGCGTTAAGCCATGTGTGAGCGTGGCCTCAATATTTTCGCAATCTTTTCACTCCGACCACATGGTACGCACCAACGTCAAAGCCACACCGCTCCGAGTCCTTGTCTTGCTGCTGGCACCCGTTCCTTTCCAGGTGGTTCTCCTTGCTCTTCTCCCTCATCAGCGCCCTCTGCTGATGGCCCTGGGTGCTAACGCCAGGCGGGGCAGACGTGCGCCTGCCTGCAGTCTTCACCTCACCACGGGGAGCTGAGGCAGGCCCGACCGACTCTGAGGAGAAGATTAAGGAGATCAAAAAAAGCCTGACACATACATGGGGCTGGAAGCGCAATATTTACAACGCAGTCTTTGTTTCAGAGCATAACGCTCTTCAGATGAATCAGCATTTCTGGTCACCAGCATACCATGCATTTGGTATGGAGCGCTGTAGAAATGGCGGATCAGATTTGGATTCCCGATAAAAACGCTCAATTCACACCAGGACCTGAGCGAGAGGAACTCACGCATTGAGGCGGAGATAGTGCGCCTTCTCTTGGGGCCTTCCGAATCGGTGGGTGGAGCCTGTTTCTCCGACGCCCTGGTCTGGACACTCCTGGTGGGGCTGTGCTCGCCCTCCGCAGGCTGCTCCTCACCGTGGTAATATTTCATGTGGTAGTGCAGCAGCTTGGCCTTTCGGAAGGACTTGGTGCAGCCGGGAGCGCTGCACTTAAACGGGTTGTGGTCGAGGTTGATGGACAAGACGGGGGGAGGTTGGTTTTTGATGACCCGGTACACTGGAACAAGGAGCGGTGCGTAAAGAAAACGTATAGCGAAGAATGCAGGTGACGGCTCTACGTGTGGAATGGGTTTAGAGTTGTACTCACATGGTTCTCTGCTGAATCTGTTGGGGTTGTGGAAACCCTGTTTCCTGACCGCTACAGAGGGCAAAAAGAAAGAAAATAATTTATTCTCTTAGGCCCTAAAAGAAGTCCAATCTTCCTACAGAACCGATGACATCTGCGCTAACCGACTGTATTAACACCCACGTTTCACAGGCTTGGGAGGCGGCACATCCGTTGCAGGCTCAGTGCTTTCCGATTGGACGCTCGGCTTCTGCTCCGCATCTCCATTGGATACGGCGGTTGTCATAGTGACGGGCCCCTGCTCCATCTGTGCTGCCGTCTGAGTGGGCAACTCTGTGTATGGCTTGGGCGACGCTGTGTATGGCTTTGTTCCACTCTGCTCCGTTTCCACCTCTTCCTTTTTTACCTCGCCGCTGCGACACTCATCGGTCGGCTCGTCGGCCTCTTCCTCTTCCTCCTCCTCCTCCTTCACTCCATTTGGGAGTCCCGTTGCCTTTTCAACATCCCCGGGCTCGTTCTGCTCTGCTTCCACAGATATTTCCTCTTCCTGCTTGATGGTGGGTGCGGCCCCCACCTCAGTGTTTGGTTTCTTGTTCTTCTCGTTGACCATCCGCTCATCCCGCTCCTCGTCCTCACTGTTGCTGTCCTCCTCCTGGTCGGACGTGCTGCGTCTGGCTCGCTTGTTCTTAGGACCCCCATTCTCCTGAGGCCTCCGGTCCCTGCGGTTCGAGGCCCTCCGGACCATGGTCCTTTCAGTGGGCCGAGACTTCCCTCCACCAACACCACCTCTCTATTAGTAGGCATGACAGAGAGGGGAAATTGAGGAAACAAGAAAATGGAACATCTAGAGGGGTGCTTATGCGAAGTAATTACATTTACCTCTTTAATAAAAGGCTTCACGTGTATCCCCTTCACTGTCTGGATCACACCATCGTAGAACTTCACTGTGTAGGATGCTGAGGTGGATAAAGGAGAACACGTTTTACACCAGAGCCGGCAGCCACTCGAGTAGATCATTCAATTTATTTCTGTTAGTGTGAGTTTTATAACTGTATTTATGATTGCAGTTTCTCTTTGCTGTGCCAGTAAAAGAAAAAGTAATTTTGATACCATTGAATGTCACAGCTTTGATTTAAAAAAAAGAAAAGGTCAAACTAGAACATTTCAGTCTACAAGATGCTTAATATTAAACATCCTTGTATTAAAACATTGTATTGAGACATCTTTGATAATAACTAATTATTTGCCACAAAAAAAATCTGTTTAAAATTATTATAATTATTAACTTATACCTTTATATATTAACTTTAATACATACCCATTAAATTATAATTGTGTGTATTAAAGTGGTAGATACCCACCATCTTTATTGACCGAAATGACCTTAGCGGGGTAGAAGCGGCAGTCGGACCAGCTAGCCAGGACCTTGTCATTCACACGAAAGCCCTGGGAGGAGGACGGAGACGCTCGATTAGGGACGGACCAAAGCCACGCTGTATTAAAACAACGTTGTGGTGAAATTGCACTCGCAGGTAAAAGTAGCAGATGGTTCCCATGTTTCAGTTTTTGGAAAACGAATGAGGTCTAAGCAGATGAACACAACCAAACAAAAGGCTGGAGGACCACAACGTTTCCAACAAGTGGGGCGGGATGTTCAATTCCTAGCAAGGCTAGCAGGAAGAAGCGTTGAAATGCTTACAGGTTCGCCGGCGTCGTCATTAAGGCCCTGCCGCCTCAGCTGAACCCTCTCCACCGGCCTCAGGTAAGGACTGGTCCACTCAAACCACTCGTCGTAGCGGTGGCTCCACTGGCGGTAATGGATCAGTACTTTCTCACCTTCGTAGTCAACCCTCTCTATGTTGGCTGCATACCTGCACGACATGAGAAATTCAATAAAATGCAAGCTGACGGGAAGAGGATCAAGTTCCTCATCCTTTATTTGGCCAAGATAATGAGGTCAGCAGAAAGTGTCAAAGAAACTCAACGAATCGTTGGGATTCTAGAAAGAAGGCGTGCTGAGGCAGTCAAGGGAACAACACGCTACTATGTTGTTTTGGCACAGACAGGAGTTCAAGGGCAGGAGCAAGATTAACTATATATATATTTTTTTTAAAACCACACATTTCCTTCTGTCACAATGACTCTTCATTTATATCTTTAGCATAGCAAAAACAATATCACCATTTGTCATTTAACAGTCTGATTATTATTTTTACTGTCCATTATCAATCCAGATCAAAGGCTGCGTCATCGCCAGCTGCTTTCTGCTGGCAGAATAATCAATGAAAGGTCTGAGTGGCTTTTTCCACTCTGGTGTTTTACCGATTGGTGGACGTACAGAAAGGCTGACCCAAGTCCAAAATGGAGAGAATGGGGATATATGAGGCAGGGTGAGGGAAGTGAAGTGCTCCAGGGATGGGGGAGGAATGAGCGAGGCCATGACTCACCAGTTTTTGAGGCTGTCTCTGGCCTCAAGCTGAGCTCCCACCTCAAAAGATATCCCTCTTCTGTTAGGGGGCGTCTTACTCATACTTCCCACATCAAGGCTCCCTTCCTGTGTATACACACACACACACACACACACACACACACACACACACAATCCAATAAACATACCAATCAAATCTCTACCCATATGACCTTGTGCATTCACACTGGTGAAAAACACACCTTGTGCAGAGCCAAAAAACACGATACACGTGACCAGCAAAGACTTTACAGACAACCTTGCAGTCAGCCCCGTCTCGCTCGGGGCATCACTAACAATTACTTTTACCAGATAAGACCAAATCACAGCTTTGCACCAAAGTAGCAATTTTGGTGTTAAAGGGTGACACACACCACCGTACGAACAATGATGCAGTCCAGGCTGGGACAACATATTACGGGTCTAAAACACACACTGCAGCTCCAGATCACTCTCGTCTTAACGCATTGACACACAGTGTAAGAGTGAGGGGGGGGGGGGGGGGGCTGACATGTTACGGTGAGCCATGTACCTCAAATGGTGATGAAATGTGCAACTAACACCAGATGTTCAGTGATCACTAGTGGAGGCAGTAAGGGTGTGGGGGGGGAGGTAGGAGGGGTGGGGGTCCAAGCACGACCTCACACAGGTTCCTCCGAGCATCTTCATTATAATGGACAATTTCTCAGTATTATTTTTACTTCCCACCAGGCACAATGACTTGGTAAAAAAATCAACCACTTCCTCATAGAAGCACCCTTTGGTGCAGTTAGCAGCCAACGATGCACCAAGCTAATACGCGTCCGATGAACAGCACGTTTTTGTCGTAAATTGGGTCATTGTCTCGCGGAACGACGTCTCATCAGCAGCTGGCTGATTTCCCCCCCGCCAGGACGAAATAAACGACGGCTACCAATAGGCAGGCCGTTAATCTACCGGTCTCGCCCTGAAAGCGAAAATTCCCTCCCGATAACAGCGCCTCCTTTGTCGGGTATACGGTGGACGGGCTGCGGGTATAGCCGCCCTTTGTTAAAAAAAACCCTCATACGGTTATTATATATAAATATATACACGTCTTACGTTTGTCCGCGTTCCAGCTGACTCGGTCCCCCATCGCGGAGGCAGTCGGGGGGTTCTTGGCTTTCGGTGCAACGTTCAAACCGGATATCTTCGCACTACTCGGCCCACGTGTTTTCTGGTCAGCCGATCCCACGGACAGACACAATGGGAGACGGCGGAAAGGACCCTACCGGTTATCCGTCTGCGGCAGGCACATCGCTCCCGCGTCGTCGGAGCCCACGCTGTTCGGCAGAGCCCGGTGTGTAGAATGAACGTGCGCGTGAACGTGCGTGTTTATGGCCCCCGCACAAAGAGAACAGGACGCTAGCGACACAGCCAGCGCGCGGACGCGGAGGTTGTGCACAAATCAGGAAACCGAGGATCAATTTAAATGCTACACGAGTTATTTTTTTTTTCCAACGATATATTTAATCCTAGGTCGATGTTTTACTGTTGTAAGGGCTTGACAACACTATCCCGCGTCATTTCCTTTATATTATTTCTTTGTGTAGACGTCACAGAGCTCAACTGGATTTGAACTAAAAGCATGCTTCATGCTCATCGACACATTAATCTGTTGACCGCGTCTGCCGCTTTAAACGCTTTATTGTCCAGCTTTTTATAATCAGTGGGCGTCGCTCAAGAGACGCCGCCGTCTACGTCAGCGCTTTCGGCGAACATAAATGGCCGGCAGATTCTGTTGTGGGCGGAACACTCGCAGCTGATTGGCCGCGCAGCTGTCACTCACCGAGCGCTCCCGGGCCTCGCGCTAGGCCTACTTTGTCATACTTTTCGCGCTTGTAAACGCGCGGCGTGGAGACGCAAAGCTTAAACTTCCCGAAACTGAGAAACCACGTAGCCACTTAAAATCCCAAAGTGAGAACTCATCACACGGCAAACAAGAGGCCCGGAACAACACAAGCAAAACAGCGAAATGTCCAACAGTTATGTTTTATTAGCTACTTCATCACGTTTGTTTTGAACTCAAGATGCCGACATGCGGCATCACTCCATCTGAAACCGTTGACGCATCCACCAAACACGTCTCGTTCGCTTTGTTTTTTAGGGATTGTAAACTCGGAAGCGATTGGGAGCCTCGTCGTGGTTCCTACCTGTTCCCCAGTCACTCTCTGTCCGGTTGGGTATGAAATGCGCCGTCTAATCCCCTCCAAAGTGCAGGTCCCGCCGCCTCCGCCTGTCTGGCTCCAGATCACGCAGTTGAATTTCTCCCAGTTGCTTTCTCCACCGGCGCGGGCAGTGTGGCGCCACATTGCGCATGCGCCAACTCTGGGTTTGGGCCTTCAAGCATTTATCACCTAACAAAAGTGTGTTGCTCTCATAATGCTATGTTTGTGTAAGTCGACGCACTTCAAATGCGTTTTATATGAACAAATCTAGCTTTTAGGACATCTCGTGACACCACATATTGTCAACAGTTGCATTAATAAAATGAAGGTCATCATTGTTAAGTTATGTATTTGAATCCAATAAGCCAGTTTGTGTTTTGAGCATGTCTTTATTGAGGTTCTGGCATAAATATGTTTGTGCATAGCGCCACCCATCGTCCACACGATGTAACTGTTTATTTACAGGAGTGGCCTAGCTCAACTTAATTTAATTCTGTCTCTCCATTGCCCCATCTACAATTTTGGTACATTAAAAAGTATGTGTGTACTTATTTTTACTTTAATTTACATATGTGATACACATACACAAAACTCAATACACAATACAAACTAACTCAAATATTGTGGTGAAACCTTAGTTGCATACAATAATGAAAGCGAGGCTGTTATTGCAGTTATGGAGATTTTGAAAAAAAAAAAAGTGACTGTCATTTGTGTTTTTTTATCGTCGCTGCCAGGTTTTTTTCTTTTCTTTGGCAGGCCTTTCTTCGTTGTCATGGTCACAGTTCCCACCAGTGCCTGAAAGGTGGAAGAGAGTCAGATGACGTGAGCGGTAGCTTTGTGCGGTGATGCGCATTAAGAGGACAAACACCGGACTACGAGGGTGATGCCGGTGATCGGATGGGTTTTCCAACCCTTTCACACGCGCAAAGTGACACAGACACAAAGTAATAAGACTTTCATGAGTTTGGATAAATATACTTTTAAACCTTGTGGACGGCGTGCATCTCAAACTGACCTGACACTGCCTTCTTTAGGAGGTACAAAACAGGCCTCTCTGCAAACATCTGGTGTATTGAGGAATAAAAAAGGTCCCTGCCTCAGCTTTAAAATATCTTGATTTTTTAAAATGAATACTCCATTTATTTAATAATGATGTAACTGTCTACTGAGGTCTTAAGGGAGTGTAATATTTCCCTCCCCCCACACTTGAACATTTTCAGGAAATGCAGAAATTGTGATTCTGAATAAATTCCAAAGAAGTCAAATTAAAAAGTTTCCCTTCTCTCCAAACTGCAATTCACTGTGGAAATGAAAGCAAACATGCCACCATAAAAACACAAGGCATCCAATCGACAATTGAACAAATCTTTATTCATGGACAGTCGTTCCATATTTTAACAAGGCTTGCACACACACACACACACACACACGCCTGGAGAGTGGTTTGAATCTGTCCTAAGTTCCAAAGGCGGGCCGTTACAGCAGAGAAATGAACAGTTAATTACAAAATTACTTTGTTGCTCTTTACAACGTTTAACTTCACCCTTAACCTGGATCATTAGAACACACTTCAGAAGAGTTATACTATTTACACAGATACCTTATTTACACAGACAGGACACACAAGGCTTAATCTACATTCTCATAGTGCTTGAAGGTTGAACGATACTCCATTTCTTGCAGAGGGGTTTGCGGGGGATTATCGAAATGTTCACTCCGTGAGGGAGGCCACGTACAGTCATCACACCCAACAACACCCGTTTTATTAGAAGACCTGAGCCAAACACCACAAACAAAAGAGAACGCAAATCAAATAGAAAGATTTTTCTTTTTATATAGATTAGTTTTATCCGTATTATCAACCTCCCACATTGTTATGACATAAACTGTGTTACAACACTCTCGCCTGGCCTCACCGAGTGGTTAGCGTTGTAAAATCAAAGCACTTCCAAGACCATTTTCCGAGGAAATGGCGGCCATCTGTTACAAAGAGCTTTTAGGCACATCTTTCCAGTGCTGCGCTTTGAAATGAAGGCTCTGTACTCTGAGTGGCTGTGGCTTTCTGTGCCTCGTGAAATGAAATAAGAGGTCACCAGCCATCAGTACAGCTACTCAAAACAGAACAGGCAAGCTAATAAGACACCATTACGTTCTTTTACTTTTATATTTTAAATTTCTCTGTGCATGGTTAGGAAAAGCTATGTCTGTCTTTCTCACGCACAAGGGAGAGACTTCACTGTTGATTTCCGTATCATATAAGCATAGTGAAACCGAAGCAGATGGGTCATGTGACAACAAGGGGTCCAAAGTCCGAGCTGCTTTCACGCCGCTTGTGTTCAATACGTCAGCGGGAGAGTTTCCAGTGTGGTCTAAACCGAAACAGTGTTTGCGCATGACTCTAAATGTAGAACCGAAGACGTCGATTCGTCACCCGAAGGTGCCTACACCACCCCTTCGATGAAGCCCGTCTCCAGGTGAACGATTAGCATTCTCAGGAAGGACATCTCCTTGCGCGTGTTCTCGAAGATGATCCGCGGGTCGTCCGATTGGCACCGCAGGCAGTTGGGCGCCATCACCATGGCCAGGTTGTTCACGTCCATCTTGGTTATAGCCACGTTGGATGGCTGAGCGAAGACCTGGAGATAACCAGGACACAAGGAGAGTCAGAGAGAGCGAGGCCGAGTGTACAGGCCGACCCTTGACCTGCAGCGAACAACAGATGAGTCACTCAACCAGAGCTTAAATATATCCTCTTTAATTGGTTTAACATTTTGAAGGGAGGTTTGGTTTTAATATATATATATAAGACATTTTAGTAATACATTAACGCAGTAAAATATTAATGTTGATTACGGTTGAAATGCACTTAAGTCGCTTTGGATATAAGCGTCAGCTAAATGACATGTAATGTAATGTCGTTTACAACAATCTACGCAGATGGAAGTGTGTAATAAACAAACATCGTCGTGGGCTCCCTGCCGTTACTTCACCGGTTTGCGAAAGTCGCGAGCGGTGAAAATAAAGCGTGCTTTTTGTAACTGTTCGGTTCGAAAGACAACAGAAAGCAAGCTGGAGGGTCTATAAAAGGTTTCTATTTAACTAAAACCATTGGAAAGTCAATTTGTTTATTCAATTTAGTTCCTGTAATCTTATTATTGTTGTCGCCATTGGCAGTAATTTCCTTGCTTTTAGGGCCAAATAAAACATATAATATATTAATATACAAATAAGTGTGTGTGTGTGTGTATTGACACCTGGGTGGGGGGAATTGTTTATCAACATGCTGGTTACCTGCAGGAAGTGGATGAAGTAGCAGAGCACCAGTCGGTTGAGCTCAGGCAAAGACTGAACCACAGCGATGGCCGCCACTGGGTCGTCACAGTTGCTGACACACTGCTTGTAGAAGTTCATGGGGATGAGAGGTTCCTCCAGCTCTCGATACCACAGCTTCATCAGAGAGGCTGAACGAGACAGAGGTACGCTTAGTATTGGTGTCAACGTGCATCGTAAACACAAGCCATATTGATCCAAGGGATTTTTCTTTTTTTAATTCTGCCTTTTGATCTCAATATTCTACTTTAAAAAAAAAAAAAAATTCATATATATATATTTGAACAGTTTACTGAAAGCAGTAGAAAGGCAGACCGGAGCACATTTTGATATTGTTGTCATGATATTCGAATCCATGCGCCCTCACCAGGAACGTTAGGATCGGAGAGATTCTCGGGGATTCTCCACTGGTCTACCTGGAGCTTCAGGGCGTTCACTTCATCAATGTCCCCAGGCACTCTGAAAAAAGGAACCCAAACAGTTACCTTCAGTGGCCACAAGAGGGACCTCAACCTCCACACGCAGTGCAAGCCCTGTGGCCAATCCCTTACTCGTGTTCACCCAATTGGCTTCAAATGCGGCCCAGTGGCTGAAAGCGCTCTGTTCTTTGTTTGTAGTACCTCTTTGGAGCAAATAGAAAACAGATTCTCAGGGAGATCCGAATCTGGCACCCTTGGCGAAAGAGGGGACACTTTTCCAAAACAAGTCAAGATGTGACATTTGCCGGAGAAAAAAAAAAAAAAAAAAAGACTTCACAAACTCACTGCTGCATAATTCCCACGTGCTTGTCATCTTAAGCAGCAACGTAAACACACATTAGGAAGTATCAAATTCAACAGCACTGGTCTCTGGGAGCAAAGCCGGGCTGTGTTTGTTCGGCTGTCCGCTGTGTGTACTGTACACACTCGGAAATACGGTGATACAGGAGACCACACGCACACTTGTTTATGCACACAGAAAAGCACATACAGTACAGAAAGACACCCCCCGCCCCCCCTCTCTGCCCGCTGTATTTGCAGGGACTCCTCCTCTTTCACTTTGCTCATGTCGAGGCGTCCAAGTCCGAGTTAAGGTCCGCCTCACCTGAAGATGCCCTCCGTCTGAGCCCCGCCGAGGGCCAGGACGTACTGGGAAAGCTGAACCTGCACCCAGGGCAACTTCCTGTCGGGGAAGAGCTCGCTCTGCCTCTCCATCACCTCCTCCAAAGAGCTGCCGAACAGGGAGGGAGTGACGATGGCCCGCCTGCTGTGGTCGATCTCCTCCAAGGTGGGCTTACGAAGACCCTGGAGCGGTGAGGAAAGGAGAGAGATTTAGTACCTGTGTGTGTGTGTGTGTGTGTGTGTCAAGGAGTATGATACTGGTCATGCCTGGGTATCCAGCTGCTACCACTATGACGGGCTTTGTGTTTATGTCTCTACCTGTGACTGTGTCAGCGGGCCTGTAATTATGCGTCTCTGTGGCGGTACCTCGGGTGACTCACGTGCCAAATCGCGCTTCTCAATCTGATGTGTCCCTTCTTATTTTTTACCATGTGAAGGGTTCGCATTTTACTCCCCCTTCTTTATCCTTTTTTTTGACTCACCTTTTTGCCTCCGGTGATCGCCACCTTCTGCAGCTTCCGATAGCAGAACTTGGCATATGTGCTGATAGGCAGACCTGTAGGGCGACAGAGGAGAGGGAAAGACTGAGACCGAGTATTTCTTCCGGACTGAGAGTCACACACAAATAAATGTTTGAAATTCTTTCCCACAAACATGAAAATCGCTGGTTTATTTTCTTCCCACCAATGTAACGTGGCGTATGAGAGACAGGCAGGCGGTGGTAACTGGAGAGGCATGTTGACGGTGGCACTCTGGCATATGGGGATTAGAGCAGGCTCGGCTAAACTGTCAGGCTGAGGGAAGATTTACTACTGCTGCTGAACAAAAGCAGCAGAGACAAGATCCGGCCTGCACATCTAACCTCCAGGTGATTCATCAGCCTACAGAGACATGAAGCGCTCCAAAGACAATGATGAGCACAGAGGCCGCCTGTCTGCTACCTGCCCTTTGTAGCTACTACAGGATCCGGATCCATTTCGGGAGAGGAGCAATGTGCTTTTAGCACTTGGGATGTCCTTTGTGGGACCTGCCCGCTTTCCTGAAAGGGTTAAGAGACGCTGTACACTTCTAGCTCTCGAGCAACTGGGAAGCTAACAGAAAACCCTGATTGTTGGGTCAGGGTGGGTCACCCTGATTCCAGGTCCCAGACTCCACCACAGCAGTTACCAGAACCAGTTGGAAACCCCCTCAGATGAGGTTTTTTTTCCCCCCAAAAAGGTAACAAATACTTTCCACCATCATGTTTAATCTACAGCTCAAGATTTATGGCAAACAGGTGACTCCCAGTCCAATCTGGCCGAATCGGACTATAATTATGTCAAACTAGATCTCTTGCTCCGGTGAGAAAGAGTTTAAACCACACCGGTGGGGTATTTTTAAAATCCATGGGTTCCATGGCATGAAAACAACAACAACAACAACAACAACAACAACCAGGCAACCAAAGCCCAGGAGAACTGGGAGTTCATTAGGAGCTTGAGTGTACCGTACTGAACTGAGGACACCCCGACACCTGTCTGCACGTGCGCTCCACCAACAGAAGCACAGAGCCATTAAAGGATGTCGACGAGACCACTGTAGTCTCATCCTGGGGACTGTTTATGTGACGAGTCAACAATAAAACACATTTCCCGGGCCCCAAGCCCAAAAGGAGTCCTTTTCCATTCCAGGACCCGGTCTGTCCTGAAAAAGAGGCCCAGAGATTGCACATGTGACTCATTGCTCATTGCTCATGTCAAATACAATGTATGCGTCCCAGCTCCTCAAACCAGCAAGCAAACAGCAGCTCTCGTTATGCTGAGTTTTTATTTTGCACTTTTTTTTTTTCATCCTTGCTCACTTTCAGCAAGATTCCTTTCCCCCAAAGACCTTTAGAATTAATCAGAAAACATTCGGTGGGCTCTCTCTGGCCTCTGAGTCAGTCTGAATCACTGGGGTACAATGTGCGAGGCCGTTGTGTCTGCTGTGAGATGATTGGGCTTCTCTCTGGTGACTCCGCGCCGCTCTAATGAGGGCAGAGGCCGATGAGTAGGTATCCTTTTAAGTGGGTGTGGGCCACGCGTGTGGCCAGAGAGAGGCCACTGCGATGACTCACAGTGTGGTCTATTGTGTGCAGAGAGAACACTCTCTCAAATTCTCATCCTACATATGGCTTTTTTTTATTTCAGGCCAACTTTCTGTTAAACCCATTCATAGGGTCGCAAGTACATCAGCATGTGCTCATCCGGGCAAACTCCAATTTTCCATTGCACTCAAGATTGGTCACTCTACAGGGAGCAACACCGTAGACTTGTAATGGCTTACACGGCTTTACACTATGGACAGTTTTTGAAGAAAGTAGAAAAACATCTTCGGGAGTTAGTCCAGCCTCTGTCAAACATATGAACTTGTAAAAATGGGATCCGCTGTTCTTTCAGTTGTACTTTGTAACAGAGGACAAACGATTTACCTTCTTCCACATCCGTATTCTGTTTCCTCTTCTTTCTGGACTTTGAATTCTTCTTCAGCTTCAGTTCCTGCTGCTCCAATATGAACTGAGTCACTGTGAAACAGAAGATAAGACAGTTAGACAAACGCTGTTTCCAAAAAAGGTACCCGGGCTTCCTCTCAGGATCACAACAGATGAGTCGAAACATGAAGCAAAGCGGAGAGTGGAACTGAAATGTGAATGAAATTTGAAAGTGAATCTCTCAGTCCTGCGTAAGCAAAATGCAGGGAAGTACGGAAGAAAGAAAGTGGACCCACCGTGTTGCTCAGTCTGAGACTCACATTTGTTGTCGCTCGCGGGCTCCGTGTGTCTCTGGATGTAACCCTCCAGGTAGCAGCGGAACTTGGGAGAGGGGGCGAAGAACGCCATGCTGACCGCCATCAGCTCCCAGCCCGCCGCCAGGCTCTCGGGGGTGGCGTTTCCCGTGGTCTGCCTCACCAGCTGCACGTACAGCTCGTCCCGCAGCCCTGGCATGTCCCAGCACTTGGTGACGATGAGGAGGGCGCAGTGGCGGCGGTCCAGGCGCGACGGCCGGTCCCCCATGTAGGCCTGCACCAGCTTGAACATCTCGCAGGCCTCCTTCCTGACGGCCCGGTTGCTGGTGACCAGCATGGGCTTCTTGATGGACCCGCGGTTCCACGACAGCATGTTGGCGATGGAGACGCGCCGGCGGAACAGGCCCTGCGTGTGCATGTTGAGGTGCTTGCTGGCCCAGTCCTCCATGCCCGTGTCGGGAGGCGGGGGCTGCCGCAGGGTGGCGTAGCAGAGCTGGTAGGAGGATCCCCTCGTTCTGCTGCCCGCCCCGTCGCCCCCCTCACTGGTGTCGTGGGTGGCGGGCCGGTGAGGACCCAGGGAAGCGGTGCGCCCGTCCGTCATGCCTTTCTTCCTGCTCTCCAGCTGAGCCTGCAGTTCAAGGGTGCCCTCCTGTTGGAGGGGGGGACAAGAGGTGGACATGAGATGGTGAGAAGGTACGAGAAGAGGGGGGTGAGGCAAGAGTACGGCAGGGGTACAAATTCTGTGTCGGGTGTGTGTGTGTGTGTGTGTGTGTCTTCACAGTGTAAGACTGCCTTCCACCGACCGAGCTCTGCAGTGGTGAGGTTTGGGGGATTTGTTGCGGGAGCAACACATTAATTTGCTGATGCCAAAAAAAAAAAAAATCTCTCCCTGTAATCCGCAAGAACCGCAGCTTCAGGAGCAGGTGACCAGCTCATGGCTTCGCTGTCTTTACCCGTACCCACGCACACACACACACACACACACACACACACACACCCCTTCCCCCCAGAAAGCAGAAGCTTAGTTCTACGGCTCCCTGGCATACCTGTGGTGGAGTTTAAGCCTGTAAGGAGCACCATCAAACTCCCTTAATAGAGAAAGCTTGTAACCCGATATATGCTCCGCAGTTCCAGTTTACAAATGGGACATAAAACTCTTTTTCAATGAGCCCCTGATGTATTATGGAGCGCATAAACGCCAGACAAGCTGGACTTTACATTTTGGTTTCTCAATGAAATGGGGCAGAAGTGAGGTTGTGTCTTTACCTCTTTTTTAAGAAAAACAAGAAACGAGTTGTAAACTCAAGAAGATCAAATGCAACAAAGCCCATGTTTAACTGTACAACGGGAACGTAAACTTCTTTTTTTGGTAAATTACACTGTTTGAGATTGCTTCCAGATGCGAAAGCCCAGAATTAACCTTCATTCATAGTATGAACTGAAGCATAGCATTCAAACTGGAAAACACTCACAGCGTTCGAATGATGAATAATTCATGTTTCTTTTTGGAAATGGACAGTTTCAGTGGGCCAGTTCAAAAGGTCGTTCAGCAGGAACAGAATGTTCAAATATGGAAATAGAGAGCCGCTCATACATAGCTAGTCATAATCTGGGAGTGTGTGTGTGATATAACAGCAGGTCTGAGGAACATTCCAGGACAGTCTTAGGGGGCCCGCTCAGTGCTCCTTGGCTGTTGTTTGCCATGCTTAAGCTACGGTGGTACCAGCCCGCCTCCTCCTCCTCCTCCCCCTCCTCATCATCATCTAACGGCCAAGCCGGGGCCATATGGGCCGCAGCGGCCCTCCTTCCTGACCGAGGGAAGCCATGTCCTGAATCTCTCTGGTCTGGCATGGGCCCCTGATGCCCCGAGCCCCGAGAACTGTGCGAGGATACGGTACCTGCCGTGTAAGGCAGATGGACGGTGGAAAGAGGATGACAGGTAATGCTGGGATGGTTGCCATGACAGTCAGCAGTGTGCCCAGCACCGCCCAATGTCCTGGGGACATTTACAGACTCAAGATTGGAACGCAAAAAAGGCATTAAGCACAAAATGTGCCCCGTGTTTTCTTTAAAAGAGACGGGTTAGGCCTTCCGCATTCATTCCGAGGCTGCCTGTGGAACCAGACATTCATCGCTGTAGTTGAAACAACAACAATGTAATGTGGCGGTATGGGTGTGGCTTTGTTGCAAGAGGGGGATTTGGAGATTCATGATTAAAAGTAGTAGATTTTGAAACGGACTCCACTTAAATAAATCGTTTTTCTGTCTTTAAATCATGTGCCTCTTTTATGAGCCTCCATGTCACTCTTTGTGTTTCAGTGCACCGCAGTGTCAAAATATATCCCATAATAACACAGTCAAGCTTAGAATCTGACAGGAAAGTATCATAATTGGATTAGCTACAGCGTTTTTTGCCGTATGCGACACACACACACACACGCACGCACACACACACATACCTGTGAGGGCGGCCCTGGGGTCTCTGGAGATGACAGGCTGACTTGGCTGTTCACACTCATCTCCAAGGTGTCCACCTTTTCATAGGTCCTCTTCTGCCTCCCTGGCATCTCCAGGGGCGTCAGCGCAGGGTTGCCGTGGTTACCTGCCCTACTGAGTGACCGGGAAGCCCCAGGGAGCTCCTCCCGCGAAGCAGACCTGCTGGCCGACCCCCCTCCTCCGTACCACCTTAGCGAGTCGGCAGGGGAGCGCGTCCGGGCTGCAACAACCCTCTCCCCGATCTCCGGGTCCAGCCCGGCTCTCACCTCCCTCATGGTGTTAGAGCGACTCACCACCTCCCTCATCTCGGCCATGAGCCTCTCGTTGAGGGCGCTCAGCTCCCCGCTGCTGCCCACCGACCCCGGCCTGCCTCCTGCCCCACCGCCGGCTCCCACCCTCCTGCGGGTCTTCCTTCTCAGACTCGGAGAGGGACCGGTGGAGTAACCAGAGTCTTGATAGTTTGCCGTGGCCTGGGGGGTCGAGGACTGGAGGTCCTGCGAGGCCTGGCTGCTTTGCCTGCTGTGTCGTGCATCCATGGCGCGTTGGACGGTGGCCTCAAGGACCCGCCAGTTCTGCTTCTTGTCCAGTGTACTTGGGCCCGGGGTCCCGGGCTCTCTGTCTTTCAACAGAGAGCCCCGGGCTTGGGGCAAAGAGTGGGCCTGGGGATGGGGCTGAGGATGTGGCTGCGCCAGGACAGGGTCCTGCCTGGAGGTGGGGGAAGGGGTGCGCGCGGGCACAGGAGAGCCGGACAGCAGCCCCTGTTTAGGGTCCACGTTGATCATGTGCTTGATGCACTCCAGACCAGCTGGGCTGTAGTCAGAGGCGGACGGGTTCCTCCTGTGTCTGGACCCTGGATGAGAAGAAGCGGGGGGCTGGAGTTGTCTGGGTTTTTGGAGGCTGTGGGTAGGTGTCAGGCGAGACAGAGGATGTGAATTGTAGAGGTGCGCCCCCTCCACCTCCATGTCCGTCGGGGGTTCATCGTATATGGGACACTCGGAAACTGGCTCGTCGTAGATTGGGGTAGTGCAACCATAATGGGGGGAGACGGGGCACGGTGTGCTGGTCTGAGACCTGTGCAGGAGTGGGCTGGGATGGCTGCCCTCCGATGTCACCAAACAGAAGCTGCCATTGCTGGCTTTTCTCAGGTGGTGGGCCTGACGTGCGTCGGCGGCCGTTTTGCCAGAAGGGGCCGTTTTATATCCCTGAGGAGAGTTTGAGAGCCCCCCCTGGGGCTTGATGGTGTTCGGGTGCAGGGTGAAGGTGTTGGGTTTGCCGTGGGCACTGTGCTGGAGGTGCTGCTGCTGCTGCTGGGAAGCTGGGATGGGCTGGCTACGACTCATGCTGTTCACCTTCACCAACATGGCCGCCTTAGAACCAGGGGCAGGCTGCCACCTTTGAGAGGCGTCCCTAAAAATAGAGAGAAAACACCAGCAGAATGAGATTTGACATCAGGGAAAACAAAGGAATATATACATAATATAAATAGTCGAAATAAGCAAAAGAAAGTCAACAGGCAGTGCCATGTAAGCAGCGTTATACCATCCACTCATGTACAGGCATTAAGCCATTCACTATCAGACCAATCTAAATCTGACAGTGTGAGAAAATGCGCAGCAATCCACAAATTCCTCTCCAAACAACTCAATTTTTAGTCTGGCAGTCAAAACCGCCGTGTCAAATTCAAAACAATGACTACAGTGTGTGTTGTGCATAAATATATAGAATACACCTCCGTGAAACTCAGCCCCAGCATGTGGGACTGGATCTGGAGCACATACATGGGTGAGAAAACGAAGTCTCTGAAGTAACGGTTCAATCAGCCTGCCATTGGATTTAACTTTCGGATAGCAAGCCCACATGAGTAAAAGCCACATGAAAAGAGGTCGATCTTGGGGAAGTCAGAAGTGCAGTAGTTCACAGCTGAGAGTCTCTTCGCTCGGGTCCAAAGGTTAATTTGTCTCCTTTTGGTTGAGTGGCTGGGCGAACCTAGCGGCCCACTGCTAATCCCAGGAACGTAAAACAATCTGCCATCAGTCCGGTCACGCTGCTCTGCTCGGCTGCCCTGCACTCGCCTGTCTTATCATAATCACTCCCCAACCCCCCCCTCTTTTTTTCTTTCTTGTTCCTGATCAAAAACCAAGAAGTGTGTCTAAGAATGGCCCGCTGGCCTGTGCCATGATGCCATGACGCAGCTGAGGCTCGGTAGACTTCCCCTATTAGTCAAAAGGTCCAACAGGTAGTCTTAATGCGTTCGAGGGCAGCCAAAGGAGACTTACCTTCCTGCCCTCCCTCCAACCCGCTTCTTAACATCCACTGGGGTAATTAATTAGATCTAAGCGGATCCCCTTCTGTCCTTTGTGAATCCAAACAAAAATACGGATCAGCGTCAAGCCAGAGGAAAGAGTTCTTAGCAGAGAGTCGAGCTGTAACGGCAGAAAGAGGACTCAGAGGGAGGGAGGAAGAGGCGGAGTAACCCCCCCTCCCCTCACTACATCTCTCTGGAACAATGCTAAAAACAATTCCCCAGAGGTCCTCTAGCCAAGGGTAAACTTCCTCCAGTCCTCCTAGCTGCAGCTCGTCATGCTCGCTCTGTGTCGGCCCCCGTCTATAGAGTGAGTCACACCCCTCTCAGCGGTTTGAATATAAACAGCCACCCCATCTCCCAATGGTCCCACGCAGTCCGCATCCAGTCAGGACCTAGAAACAGCTGGATCTCAGCCACCTGGCACAGCACCAGGCCTGCCGTGAGCTACGCTACGCTGTGAACGCTCCAGGCCACCACATCCACGCCCCCCCCCACACACACACACACACACGTGTGAACAACTGGAAACTTCTGACGGACAGGATTCACCCCAAACCACCACTATTTAGTAGTTACGAGCAAGTGTGAGTGGTTACACTGTGTTTAGAAGGGGGGGGGGCGGGGGTAAACATGAGAAGCCAATGTTTGTACTCTTTGAAGCAGTGTATGCTTTCTCACTCTCAAGCGGAAGGAGGTGATTCAAATGCTCCAAAATCATTCCCACCTGAACATCCGAGCGTTTCACGCCGGTTTGCTACGGCAAGAGCGGCTCACACTTGAAAAACCAAGGCGTTGCTTTTGATTGGACGGCCAAGCGGACCACCAACAACAAATCAAACCTTGTTGATCACACGTCGAACAATCTGGGGCCCATGTCATGGCCGACTGAATCTTTCTTCCCGTGTTCCTGGTGGGTGGGTGATGTACGTTATGAGGACTGACCCCGAGATAGAAGGGACCACTACTTCCTGTCGGAGGAAGCCCTCTGGAGGGTCGTGGAGAGGGCTTCCCTGTATCCAACGCAAACAGGAAATGCTGCATGTGCTGTTCACACACAGCTCCCAAGGCGGAAGTGTCATAGGGAGCTTATGAACAGATTTACAAAAAGTTTCAGTCTGCCGACCATTGTCCAGCAAAGTCTAGCATGTGCAAATTATGTTGGCTGGCCTTTGCGGAAAGTGGACCTGGAGCCAAATCCAACTAGTAAGGCTTTACAGTGTCTTCAGTCTCTTACCAAACGTCTCTAATCCCATTACACTACTAGAACAACACTCGCATATCAGTAAACACCAGGTCAACCAAATGAAGTGTGATTACAAACCCTGAACCGAAAGAGGGACAAGGACAGCACAATGGTGAGAAAACCGCAACAGGCAGACAGCCGGGAGACAATTGGTGGGGGTTAGCAGAGGGGGGGGGGAGGACAACAGAGCCAGGGAGACAAGAAAGGAAGGGTGTGAGCATGTGTAAATGAGAAGGGGTGGGGATTAGTCGTGGGAGAGTGCAGCGAGGGAACGAGCGGGAAAAATGGCATTCCTCAGGGCTCATCCGGGGGGTGGGGGGGCTCTGTGGCAGTGCGGGGAGCCTCACACAATGCATGGCTTGGCCATCGTCATGGAGACACCTCCGACAACAACGGCAACAGAATGCGAGTGAGGATGGGGCAGAGAAACAGAAAGGCTCTTACGTAACACTGCAATGCCCTGGACTTTATTCAACCCACAGGAAAAGTTGTTTAGCAAGGGTGGTGTGTGTTGCCTGCCAGTAGCACGCCTGTGAATGTTAGCTGAAGGTGGGTGTCATGGACACCAATTCGTCACAGGGGTTGAAAGGAAACATGATCATTATCGCTGGGAGTGTTAATTCCTCATCCGATTTTTCTGAAAAATCAGAGATGAACTTCATTCCAAACCGCTCAAGCGCACGTGATTAGAAACACGACACACATGCACGAACCTATCATGCATGCACGAACCGCCCTTAATTCAGAGCCTGAAGCTAGCATGCGAGAGCTTTTAGAAGATGGCAAAAACTGAAATGAAATGAAGTTAAGAGGCCCTTAGGAAACCAACGGGGTAATCGGATTGGCCTCTGGGGCGGCAAATCAATTTAACAGTCAGCAAATCTCTATTAGTCTCAGCAGCTCTGGTGTCTCACACCCACAAACAGTCCCAGATACCTTGGTCACTGTTTCTAATATTGCCGCGGTCGGGGCGTCTCAATGACCAACTAAATATACTGTGGGGACCTTGCTGTCAGCAGATGTTCGGTCTCTTCTTACGTTCCTGCCTGGAATAACTGAAGTTGAAAAAGCCATCAGCTGAGTCACTTTGGCGGAGAGGGATAGGGCTTTGGAAGTTCTTACACCCCTTGGGAATGGAGGGGTCTGAAAAACAGGGGTTATTATTAACAGGACGGGAAGAGGAAATGGGGTCGCACAGGCCAAGCCTCTGCTGCACAAACACCTCCGAGCACAAACCAATGGGATCACTGGAATCCAGTAGAGGAAGGAAACTGGAAAGACAAAAGATGATTTGCTGAGGGCAACGTTGAATTCAATTTGCCAGACGCACATTTCGTTCTTACTTAAGTGTATCATAAAAATATCAAGCAGGAGAAAGAAATTACATTTAGGGCTCCAATGTGCCCCGCTGCTTCCTGTTGGGGCCCCTCCAGTGAGCCAGCTGTCCCGCAACAGCTGAACTGATGCACCTCCTTCCTATGAGCCAAGATGTCTACCAGTTGTGCGTGTCTGTGGCTCCCACAGCCAGACTGAACTGGGCTGGGCCACAGGACAGCCACTAAGAAGGGACAGGATGAGAACAAACCCCACTGAATTCCAGAGGGACTCCGCCTCTGGAAAGGTCAAAGTGCACCTGAAGTCCTAGGGAAGGGAACACGCCATTTGGATGACACAAATACAACTGGACAGCACGCGCAACAGTCCCATGTGTCAAAGATGTGATCAGGGATACAAAAGAGCGTTAAAAAAAAAAACTACAAGATATGCAACAATAATTAACAACACCAAAATGCGAGCGGACACCCTGGAAGCAGCACCTTGAGGAATACCATGTCGGCATGTAGCGAGTCAGCTGACCTGGCCTGAGAAGTGAGGCCCCCCTCACATGTGGTGTCACTAGTTCTCCATGGGAACACAGAGATATGGCACCTCACCACAGCAGCGGACTGAGAAGTTGACTGTAAAAGCTGCATTTCTTTGGTTTGGATACAGAGGTCATAAAACTGGGCCATCTCTGAAAACAGTGACCGAAGTGCGCAGGCACATCCTGTGAAACATTTTTTTGCTGCAAAGGAAAATTAAATATAGGGAGACTTAAAACACCACCTGGAAAGGTCTGATGGAGCGTACCACACCGGGAACTCGTATTCACAGCGTGCGTAAAGATTTTGCGGCGGGAGATGAAAATCAGTCGAGGCGTGTACTTTTGGAGTTAACAGGCAGGCAATGTGTGACTCATTAACAACCTGACAAACTTCAACTCCCCCATACGCCCCCTTTTTCCTAAATAAACCCACGGGTGATATCTCCGACATGACTCCCAGCCACAGTGCACGAGGGGGGGGCTTCTTATAAAAGTTTAATGAAAAAGAAAAAAACTTGCCCTAAAAAGATAGAAAAAAAGATTTTTTTTTTCATTTCTGACAACAGTTTCATCAGACCCTTTTGGGTCTAGTCCGACTAAAACCACACTAAACGTTTAACACATTTATGACAATTAAAGCCAACTTTTCCCCTCTTTAAGTAAGAGCACATAAAGCAGTAATATTTTTAAAAGCTACAGAAAGCCAGTCAATCAGGAAAAGCAAGTTGTCAGGGTCCAATGTGCGCTGAGGTTGAATGCTGGTGCTGTGTGATTACGGGGTAAATGAGAGGGAACACAAGTTATTTGGTGTTCTTCTCCATTCAGCATACCTAGGCATGCTGCTGAGAGGATCTCTGTTGACCGTAGGGGGGAGGGGGGTGGACTGGGTTTAAGTAGGAACCTTTGTTCCTTTTAGTTCTTTATACGTCCCCAGGCCGGCCCATAAGACAAAAGGGTGGTGTGACCCTGTTGTGAACCACCTCGAGTCACTTCTGGGTTGTCTTGACACCAGTCATGTGTCCTCAGCAAACCTTTAACATCCACTCAAACTCAGCGGGCCCCCTGTAGTTAGAAAGCTCAGTGGAGAGGAGCCTGCACACGGCGAAGAACTCGCACCGTCTACGGTGAAATCCCACACAGACGTTATCTGCGCGATGATAACACACAGGCATGGAAAGAGAGTTTGCCTCAGTTTCCTGTGCCCAGAAACACATGTGTCTGACAGGTTTGCACCACGGAGACCACGCAGGGTCAAAGTACCCAGAGATTCCCAGGACGCGTGATAAGACTCGGGGAATGAGTAACAGATTTGGCCCTCAAGGCCTCCAAAAGTGTCCTTCTATAATGATGACCACAGTCAAATGCAAAGAGATTAACAAAGACAGGGAGAGACAGGAAGCTGAGAATAACACTGAGGCTGTGTTGTGTGGAAACTCGTCTATCTGCAATGGACAGATTTATTTATTAATAGACCAAAACAAAAGGGAAACTGCCGTTGGAAGAACTGGGATTGTCCCATCTCCACAAAGGACAGCGTTGTTTTTCACAAAAGGACATAAGTGAATAGCATTTAGAGTCCAAAAAAAAGGAAGAATAAAAGAACGCGTGACGACATGTCTAAAAAGCTCAGACGTTCAAACACAACACAAAGGAACTGTAAAACGCTGACAACGGCATAACTATGGAACGAGAGTTATGAGCGGCAGTGGCATGATAAAAAGACAATAGGAAGGGGATATTCACCATGAAAACCCCCCAACACTCCCGTGTTATGGGTGGGACAGAACAATTAGCAAAACCGCTGCGACTACTTCTAACTCCAAACTCTCCCCAGCTCGTACCCCTGCGTCCTTGTCATTATCCAAATGGAGGAAAACAAGCACGCTTGTTTTCCTCCATTTGGAGCCGTCGCATTCCACCGTCTCTGTGCATTTTGGGCTGGGCTCTAATTACCTGCTAAGAGATGGTGAGCATATGGAGGGGCCAAATGGCTATAGGGTATCAAGCCTCTGTGTGCTAAAGACCCCTCCCCTGAGGAACACAGCTGGCCATTGTTTTAAGGGAGCACGTAAAAGGCTCTGGGAGGGGTTGAATCAAATTGGGGCAAAGTGGGACCCTACGGGGGGCCGGGGAGGAGGGGGCGGTGGACACACACACACACACACACACACACACACACAGTGTCATTCAACAGCTGTGGCTGACCAATTAGTCCCACACACTCCCCCTCGATCTAAACATAATCCCAAAGGATCTGAGGGGTCAGAAGAGGGACCTCCTGAGGGCCAAGTTGAGGGAGACAAGGAGAGCGGAGAGGAACCGGAGAGCCAAAGTTGCCATGAGGGAGCCTCTGTAAAGCAGCAGGGTTCGCCTTGTTTATGCACAGCTGGAATGTAGCGGTTCTGCATGCGGACAACACACTCTCTCTCTCTCACTCTCTCTCACATGCCTCTTTAAGCTCCCTCTCGCCCATCAGAGGCGTTTCGGTCCTTTAACGGCCCGGGGCCCTCGATTTGCTTTCGGAAAAATAAATGAGCGATGCGGAGCAGGGCTGGTGGGGGGCACAGAGGAGGGCACTGAGACGGTCTTGGTGCGGCCCCGTGCCAGGGGAAACAGAAGTGGCATGTCTGGAATCTGGCTCCGCGGGAAGTGACGGTGGTTTGGACGGGGCCTCACTGCCAAGCACATGATGGGCTCTCTGAATGACTTACTGTGATGAGCGGTTCTGCACCAGTAACCCTAGCGTTGGGAGAGGAAAGGACGGGGCAGGGGGGGTACAAATGTCTTGCTGAGCAGTATATCTGACCGGTCTCCCCATTTGGCAACAATTTGCTGAAACGGCTGAGCACGGTTCACAGGCGATGGTACGGAGAACGGAAATTTAAAAAAGGTGTCTGAGTGGTCTAAAGTCAAAATAATCCTAAGAATTCTCTCTGCAGAAGCATTTGAAAGTCATTATGGCTCACTATGCCACATGTTGTGATCACTATCACCATTCCTAAACGTTTCTGCCCGCAACTCTACCCGCTATCAAGCACGACCTCCTTTCCCAGCTTTGCTGTAGAGGCTACCGCCGGGTCCGACCACTCCTACCTCTGCTGGTCTTTGCTGCCGTCCGTGCTGTTCTCGGCACTGCTCCCGTCCCCCTGCGATCTGCTGTCTACTGCCGGGTCCAGCTCGGGCTCACTAGCCTCATCGCCGGGCTCCGGAGCCCCGGGGCAGTCTCTGTCCCGCTCGGGCTGAGGCGTGAAGCGCCCCTGGCTGCCGGCGCTGCCGACGCTGCCCGCGGTGCCGACGCTGCCGTGGGGGGGGCGGTCCCCGGACCGCTTGGCCTCACCGCGACGTCTCATGGCCTGCAGCTGGGAGAGGGGCACTATGTCGGCCCCCTGGGGTCGGTGCCAGACCGTGCGGCGCCCGGTGGAGTTGTAGTAGTAGAAGCGGCCGCTTTGGGAGTCGAAGAGCTCCCACCACTGGTTTCCGTCTGCCTGGCGGACAGGAACGCCTGAGGGGGGGTCCCAGCCACACTCGCCGGTGGTCAAGTTCACATACATGCGCTCGCGGGAGCGGGGCTCCAGGATCTCCACCCAGTCAGAGCTGAATGAGAAGAAACAAGGCAAAAGTATTAACAGAGACACTAACTGGATGACTGGCTGCTGTGTTGTGTTGTACCAACCAGCTCGAACAAGCAGTAAACAACTCACACTGTGCGACAGACTGAGGGGCCCGACAACGGCCATATGGAGAGAGTCTCAATGTTTTTGTCACCTACGCGCATCCTTCTGCACGTTAGTATGCGTAATCTCTTTGGTAGGCAAAAACGCTGCCGGGGGTGATGGTGTGTTTTCCTAAATAAGGGGACAGGTGGACGGACTCAGCGAGACACCAGGCATGGAGTCAGCAGGGGCCAAAGATGGCCACTAACGCAACAGAAAAACCCTCAAGCTTAACTGCAAACAAAGTGACAACGGCCAGCGCACCATAACAAGCACACACAGACCAAATAAGAGATGGCCCATGTTCCAAAAAAGAGATAGATTGAAACAACCCAGTTAGCAGGAAAGTAGATATGCAGAAAGGGGGGAGAAGTATTATATGCAACTAGAGCATGAACTTCAGCGAAATATTAGGACGCTGTGTAAAACAAAAGTGTGTGTGGCAGCCTGCAATTGAATGATAGTGCCCCATATAACAGGCACGTGCTGTAGCTACCTACATAAAATCAAGGTCAATACAGGCGTCCTGAAAAATAAGTGAGGAATGCTGTCATCCAGGTCATGCTACTCTTCAGCGGGCTCCATTTGTTTCCTTTGATCTAGTTCCCTGATGCAGGCCTCAACTGTGCCAGCAAATCCATGTGGGAACAGGAAGACTACCAGCAGCCAACGAGAGTCCTCGCCCAGGTCTCAGACACAGTAGACGTTGAGATCAGAGCAGGAGAAAGGACTCCAAATAGAAATTACCACGCTGATTACTCTCTCTCATACTACTTGAGGGTTCTGGCAAGGTTATGTCATTTCTCTTAAGGATCCTACCCAGCATCTTTGAGGTAGGAATTAAAGTCACAACAATCCGACATAGGTTTTGGATATACTTTCCCAGCCTCCTGAGTACAGAGAAGCCCTTTCTTCTCCCTGTCACGGTTGCTTGGGACAGGGAGCCCGCTGTCCGGGCTACCTGTGATGATCAGAGACGGGCCGCGAAAGCTTGGCATGGATAAGAGTGCCCAGCATGTCCACCACGTTTACCCACGTTGGTTTCTCACGTGCCTGCACAATCAAATCCTGGCGGGTGCAAGCCAGGGCTCCGGAATGGAAACGAGAGAGGGAGCGCCAGCCAGGTCGGCCAGGGTTACAATGTCGTCGCCGTGACGACAACTCGCTGGGTTCGACAGCTGTTGTCTTTTGTTAAGCGTAAAGAGTGACTTTGACCCACTTGCTCTTAAAGTGTCGATCTATAGTACCGGCCTCTCCATAGACTGATTTAACAGTCAGGTGAACATGGAGAGGATATGGGAGCTTTTGACATGCTGTCTTCCCATGTGTCCCATGTGCTCTATGCTGGGAAGCCATCTGGTCCAAGCCTTCACACAGAGCATGCAGCCCTGACCCTACTGGACTGGACTCCTATACGAAGGGTGGGTTCATTCTGTATTTTGAACAAACAAATTGTTATAGTGTCAAAAAAAATGTGTGTTGAATTTGTGTTGCACGGGTCTTTTCAATGCAGCAGAATAGTGTTCACAGAGGGAGGACAATGAGCCCCGGCCATCAGAAGTTTACAGACCGATTAGATTCGCAATACTTCACGGGAAGGAAGCCTCGCAAATAATTGGCCATTCAAAGCAGGGGCCAAACAGTCAATACCACCCCACACATACCACAGCCTGCATCCTTTCACTGCTCCCAGCTTTCAAAAAGGAGGCCTTCTCACCCGGAGGAACCAATCTCTCCAAGCTGCCTTCCTAGTTGTGCACATCTGCGTTTGTCAGCACGTCTCTCTGCAAATGCAGCGCTCGTATCGGCATACAGACGAACCAAAACCTGAAAAAATGAACTCGAGGTGACACAGAGCCGAGGCTGTATGTCCCCCCCCAAAAAATGTCCCGGCTGGAAACCAGGGTTTAAGGGGGTCACCTGTGGAGGCCATGGCTGAGGGGTTGAGCAGCATGGGGCGTCCCGGCTGCATGGGGGCCGTTCCCTCTGGGTAAATAAACAGCAGAGAGCGAGCCGGCTGGGCTCTGTTGACACGACCAGATAAGCAGGAAGACAGGCCGGTGGGCTGTACGTGAATTCCTGGAACATCCCTTTTGGGGGAGTAGTCAAACAACAGGAGTGATGTCCGTCACATGGTTTTGCCTGACAGAGCGGCTTGTCCTCTGCAGGATGTACCACGGCTGAGAAAATGAAAAGTGGAATAATCTCCATCTTGACTACACACATTCCTCTCACTAGTGTGCGGTGGACAGAGACCACGCTAGTTGTGTCTGCTGAGAGGTCGCTGACTGTGTTCACTGTGCAAATGAACTACTGCTCAGCTTTAGGCAACTCCCCGGGCACAGAAAGGAAGACTTCAAATAACTGAGGCAGCCCGCCACGTGCTTCTGATGTTCATAAATGGTTTGGAATGCAGTTTGCCGAAGCTCAGCAAAGCACAACTCCAGCAAGAATGTTTTATATTTAACTAATATTAACTTATTACACATACACACACACACACACACACGCAACTGAGGCAGCTGATTCACGTCTGGGGACACTCAGTTTAATTGAAGCAGACTTACAGTGTTTTTCGACCACTACAGGGGTTTTCGTGGTGCTACAACAGAGCGTGATTGCCTTCAGTTGAGGAGTAGGATTTCACAGGTTATTGTCATTAGCTTAAACTTATAGTTAAAGGAATTCACACCCATTTTTCAGCTAACCTACATTGTTCTCAGGGAGTTTATTGTTAACCTGGGAACAATTCTAGCACAGCTTTGTAAATCTAGTATGGAATACTATGTCCTCTTTGCTCTTGTGTGTAATAACACACTCTCCCATGGCGTGCAGCGGCTTTGTCTCCCACTTGGGTCAATGAGGATGCTTCAGCTTCAAAGTGTAAAAAAAGAAAATGAAAGATCTCCACAAACAGACCTGCCACATGCACACACACGCAGACATGCACAAAACAGCACACCTTCTTAATCACCTAGTTCGTTACTCCCATTCCCAATGTGCCAAAGGTCTCCCTCTGAAGAAAGAAACAAAACAATTTACAGTAAGCTCCAAAAATAACTAACTGAGAGCCGTTTCCCAGAGTGAGGGAAACAACAGACTATAGCTCATGGAATCTGCCCCATTGTTCAAAGCCAAAGTCTAAATGGCCTTTCTCCCAGTGGTGGAAAACAGGACTGGACAATACGCTCAGTAGAAAGAGGGCAGCGAGATGCCTTGTGTCGTTGACCGGCTTTGCATTTCAAACAAACTCAAATAGCAGCATGGTTGTTGATTTTGTCAAAGTAGAGAGAAAAAGATCTCTCTTTTCTTATGAGTAGAATAGAGTTTTGAACTGTGTTTCAGGAGATAATCTATAGCTGAAATGCAGCTCTGTGATTCAGTAATTTTTCTGTATAATTGATATAAAAATACACACACACACACACGCAAGTAAGTTGATGGACAAATCTGGTCAGCCTGATAAGCTCCCATTTAGCAATAAGGGCCGTCGTAAAGCAACCTCTAACCTTTAACCAACAACACACTATTCTGAGCTGTTGCTTGTGACCGGCCCTTGTGGGCCGAGGCAGGCCGGCTTCTCACACAAGGCCCGTCATTCACTTGGGAAACTTAGAACTCTGTTCAGCAGGCGCAGCAACAATGAACCCATGTGCTATTTAGAGACGTCAAGCATCCTTACTCCTTACAGATACTGGCCTTGAATTAAGTCATTTCTCAGTGAAGGGGAAAGAATTTAAACTCACCTAGAATTGCAACGACGAGAAACAAGAGATAAATTGCTCTGTCGGGGGCAAGCAGCGGCCTGCAACTCTATATAATAAGGAACAAGCCTTCAGCCGACTTCTGTTTGATTATGTATAAATCATGTGCAAAGTCTATTCAGCGCGGCTGCTAGGCAACCTTGCTTATCTAAATATTTTAAAACAAGAGCTGGGGACAGAGGACGACCACGGAGGGCTTGGCAGCAGCACCATCACTGCCTGGATTGTTCATCACAATCCAGGCAGTGAAAGACAAGAGACAAAGTGAGAGTGGACCACTTGTGATCGGTCAGCCCGGGCCGCTGCGTTTCCACTGGACAGCGATGACACAAACGGCGTTTGATGGAGGCTAATCTTGTCCTCATCAGGAGCAGAACTTGAAAAAGGCGTTTGATTCCTGGAACCAAATGTTTCTGTGGTGACGTGACATGTAGGTCGTCTCTGTGCAGGACAGGTTACTAAAGACCCGCCCACTATCAGGGGGAGTGTGCACATGATAGAAAAAAAAACCCTGCACCTGTCGCACACACATTCTTTGGGCCTTTCGTTTCACACCTCTCGTTCCAGCAGTGTCACAGGGGTCAACGGTCGGGTAGGACAGGGATTCTTGGTCACTGTGTGTATGTGTGTCTTGTTCTTAATCAGAGCTTAATTAAAGCTAGAGCTCCGGGGCAGAATGCTGGGTGCTCGATCCCTGACCCACACCCCGGTCAGACTTTGTACAGCTTTACAGCTTTAGACCACTCTATGTTTATCCCTCTTCTGTGCAAGCTCTGAGGAGTACAGGCGATCAAAGGGGCTTGAAAAAGAGAAACCAACAGATAACGCCTGGGGATGATGGGTGAGACCTTGAAAACCTGCTGATATATTTAGGACCTGTGCCAAAACTGAGTCATCACAAAGAGGTTGCATGGAAGTTTCTTGGTGCATTGTAATGTGATTAGAATAGTAGTGGACATTTAAACTCATTTTTAGGAACCAGATAAATGGGAACGAGCTTCCCGGCTTTTCTCCTCCCCTTTCAGCAGCAGTTGTCAGTGTCCATTCCTCACTGGCGACATTGGCGAACAAGTTCAGGGGGTCGTCTTTCACGGCAAGACATGAGAGGCGCGGTAGAGCGGACCTCTGGAGAACCGAGCACAGGCTGCTGATTGCCGAGGAGGGAAGGAGAGGTAAAACACATTATTAAGGCCATCATGGGAGGAGAAAGAAAAAACCAAGGGAGAGGCGCGGGAGGGGGGAGTATCCAGAGCGCTCTCCTTTACCGGATTGTCCTCCAAAAGGCCTGCAGGGAATGGACGCTCACAAGCTGCGTACACTGGGTGTGACAGTTTTGAACAAACGGTGTACTCTCCCATGGTATGAAAGGAAAGTGTTGCATCATGGACGCATTGGCCTCCTGCTGCAGTAGTAAGGGGGCGGGAGATAAAGCGCAGCTTCTACATCGTCGAGGGAAACCACGCCTTTCTGCCCATTTCTGTTAAGTCGGATCTAATAACCCCCCGTCCACAATGTCTCAGTGATGATGAGTAAATATACTTCCAAAGGATTCTCTTCTGACTTGTAGTATCTAGAATCGACTGAGAACAGCACGATGTGTTGTGAGTTGTGAGTCAAAGTGACTGCACACTGCGAGGAAACCCCCCCCCCCCTCGCAGAAACCAGACAATCCAGTTTGGTCTGTGTGCAATATTTTGGGCATATACAAACTGTACAACAGGTAGATCTTGAATCTTTTCTGTCAATACTCTGTCTTTAGCAAGACGGACTCGGAAGGTCAAAGTTGACATTAACACACTGTTCGAATCCAAACGTCAGATTGCCCCAGATAGTTTTGCCCTTTTAGCCCGCATTCGTCAACAGTTTCTTGTCATTAATGAATCCGTAGGCTTGCTAGGAATAGACAGGATAGAAGGGTTATCTAGTTGACAGAAATGTCACGTCCATATGCATTTCAAAGCCTGTGCAACACGTCGTATTCTGAAGTCTGTGATCGATCCGGACAATGCTGACTTTTGTCAGATCAACAGGCAGACCTCATTCAACGAGAACTCTCTGTGGTGCCTCCAAACAGTGATGGGGGGGGGAAAAGAGACGGACTCAACCAATGAGAGTGGGAGGGGGAGGAGCTTGGGGCATGTATGCAAGGGTCTGGGGTGACCTGCTTTAACAGCTGCCATAATCCACAACTAGAGACTGTTTCCCCTTCTTTGTTGGCAGCCATCAGCCTGGACCTCACAAGGTCGTTGAGCCACCTTCAGAGAAGCTCGCCATTTCCCATGCTGCCCTCCAACTAGCGATTTTACACGGCCTCTGTGAACTAATTCCCCGTAGATGCCAAAATTCCCCAAACCGATTTTTCATGCGATGTGAGATAACATTGCCTACATGGTCCCCGGATTCCGGCAGAGTGCTTTAGTGTTGGCGGCCTCCAATGTTACTTCATATCCCGGCGCGGTGATCCGCCTACTAACTGGCCCGCAGAGAAACAGCGCTCTGTAATTTCTGTATGGAGCGTATTGTCCTGCCGCCCTCCCCTTCTCCGACAAATGCTGCAGCTTTCAGCAGAAAATGCTGGGAACTCTCGACACCCCCCCTCCTTTATTTTTTTTTTATTTTTTTACTGCTCTCCTGAACAGTCGCAGTCTATCTGAGCGACCACTCAGCAACAGGGGTCAATAAATGCCGTTGTTTTCTTTAGGGGTGAGACTGACCAAACAGGAGTCTCAGTCCTTGCCTTAAATCCTCCCCCTTTTTTTTGGTTGCACAGGGGGGACTTTTCGGGTCATATCTCTGGACTCTGGACGAGAGCAAACATGTGCAGGAGAGTCTGAGGACGGGATCTTTCTGTCCGGGACACCAGCTGTCGAAGCCGTAACAATGGGGCCACTTGTCCAAACAAGGGAAATGAATGAACCGATTAGGATGTAATTGTGCTTAATAACCCCCTCCCCAAGCTTTCATTGTCCAAACGCTATCTTGTCAGATCGTTCGGGGGTCATACACAAACCATGAAGACACATTCGGCCCGCCGGCCAGAACAACATTTACTGTTAGTATCCGACCTGGCTGTGTGCCACCAGTAGCAGTTTGTAACTTCAGAGTCTAATCCCAGAGCCGAATGCCCGGCTGAGGAGCCACACAGGAAAGACACGTCCGGATTGTCCTCCAGAAGAAGTGAAGGTGCAGACGGTGCTTTAGAGCACAGAGCAGCCTGGTGAAGATGTTAACGCTGGGGCTGTACGGGCCCCGGGGGGGGCGCCAGGGTGGATTATGATTTAGGAGGCAATATCAGGGGGATCAAGGGTGTAGGGAAAGACAAATATATCCTAACAACTGTGACACTGCATATGAGGAGACAAAATTTGATTTTTATCATTGTCCGTTCCAACTGTGTATGTTGACTTATGTGGTTTTGAAATGTGTGTCAAGCTTAATTTAGCTTTGCACTGACAGTTCACTATAATTACATAGAATGCTTTGGGAGCAGATTACTCATCCGTCCTTACAGTAGATCTGTTTGTGTGACCATCCCACGAGTTATTATCCCCGGTAATGCCAGTGAGTGATGATCAGCACTATTAGCACCAGGTGTAAGCAGTAAAACCAGGCTTCAATCTCTACAGAGGAGTTGAATGAAACGGGGAAATTACAGGTGCTATTGAATGTGTTTAACCAAATCAATGAAGCGCAATGGAGAAACATAACATCCGATGAAAAGTATGTGTGAAGAGTTTAAAGCGATGGCACCTGACTCAAATTTTAGTACAGAAAAAGGGGATAGAAAAATGATTTGAAGCTTTTTTTCTCAAATGTTGTTGTCCATTGTCCCATTGTCTTACTGTCTGTCCGATGTTATGCACCAACCGCCATGTCAAATTCCTTGTATGTCTAACATATTTTGGCAATAATAATAGTTATATTATTGTTATGTCGCAGCACACAACAACGCGTTTCAAAACCCCATCAACAGGCAAACAAACCTGTCCATTGTCAAAGCCTCTGTAGGACGGACATCCTGCCTCGTCCCTGTCAAAAGACAGAGGTCGGATTCAGCTCGTCTTTAGGGCAACGCTCCGCTTGTTGTCCGTCTACTTTTGTGACCCACCGGGGCAAACATTCGGACAGCGTCCTATTGTAATGCCTGCCCCCTCGCATTGACAAGCCAAGATAAATGGAGGAAATGTTTTAAGGAGGGAGCCACTGCCAATGGACCATTGTCCTGTCCCGGGAAGGCCCCGTCTGTGAAGTAGTGCCGGACAGATAAAGAGAAATTCAAACGTCTGCATAAAGCAACAGCTCGGCTTCCTCGTAAGCACCTGAGCTGGCAGACAGATGTCAAACCCGGCTGCACCCAGGAAGTCCAGTTCGGCCCGGTGTGCCAAACTAACCGCTGCAGGCTACCTACATGAATAACACCTGTCCGGACAGGTCGATTGTCCAAAAATACCCACGGCATACCATTAAACAGGAGGTGGTACAAGCATGTGGAGGAATCTTGGGACATCAAAGATACTCAAAACTTTATGTGGAGCCAGCAAGTTGGGTCTAAACTATACACCAGGAGCAGGACTGAAAAGCGGTTAAAGGACACTTTGAAAAGTAGCCTGTCCTCAGCAGCTTTAAATAGACAAGCAGGGCTAGAATCTTTTAAAGCAAACCATCTGCCCCTCGGAAAACCGATGAAAGCGTGACAGTTTTAACGCAGTAAAAGCAGATGCTGGAGGACTTCAACATGTGGAGATCAAACCGGCTGAGAGAGCCCCAGTTAACTTGCACCACTAAAAATGGGGGCAACAAATGGGCTTGTGGGACATTTGCCTCCCGTCTGGGTTCTTGGTCTCTTTAACCACAGCAAAGACATGGGATTGGGGGGGGGGGGAGAAAGAGAATAAAGAACAATCCCCCCCGGCCTCCCTCCGGCTACACATAGTGTGGCTTTGATGGAAATACTAAATGGGAGTAGGAGAAGTTTACTTAAAAGTGTCAAACGTCTCTCGTGGTTTCCCGAGCCAACTTCCAACGTTAGATGCTCGCGAGCTAAAACGAAGCGTTAGCGATAAAGTTACGTTCAGCTCTCCGGGACCGACACACGAGTCAAAAGTAAATTAACCATCGCAGTTTGAGATTATCGATCTATTATTTCATTTTCTCAACTATTTAGCATTACATTACACACACGCACGCACGCGCGCGCTGAAACAATGTCAGTAACGTGGTCCTGTTCTCGGCGGGCTGATAGCGAGGCGGCAGAGCTTTAGCTTTAGCTCACTTTCCCCACTTAAAAAAACGGTATCACTTTGACATTAAAAGAGCGGGTGGACCTACCTTGTACCGGCCATTTTCCTTCACATCGTAAACAAGGCGTAAACAAACGGGGGAAGCGGTGGTCTAGCCGGCGTCGGGATGAGGGTAAAGTTACGCGGCACACGGAGCGTACGCTGTGAGTCCGGGACGCTCCTCCGGCGGTGGATCCGATGTGGAGTCTCCGCCTTTGCGCGTTGGTCATAGGCTGGGATGGAGTGACCCCCGCCCCCCTCGGGTAGCCCGGTGGGGAGAGCAGCAAAGCAGCGATATCTTGTTTAGTCACGGGACTAGAAAAATATCTCATCTTTCTCTAAAAGTCCGTTGTCATATTTTGTATTATAACTGTTAAGGAGGCCGACACATTTTTTTTTTTTTTTTAAAGTAGGTCCATATTGTTAATTTGTAAAATAAATGCGCTACTCAAATAGTTTAACCTAACGTCGCATATTTGAGCCATTTGGTTGGCTTAGCGACACACCTGTATGGTACTTTTTGATATCATATGATGTGCTCATTTTACAACTTATTCTCACTCGACTCGGGCAGCCAGAGAAGCCCTTTATCTCTCCACTATTCCTATAGTGGTGAGCTGTAAGTAGTCCGCCATGTCCCCTGCTGCCTTTGGACGAGCAGACGGAGACACCTGCTGGACAGGAACACAAACCAACACGCTATTCCAGAATAAAAGTAGGCTCGTGTTTTTTTTTTTTCTTCAAACAACACTTTATTCACAATTACTATCAGCGCTCAGGTCTATGGAAATATATGCTTAAACTTCAAATAAAATATAAAAAAACAAACAAAGAAGCTAACAAAGGCAGGTAGCTGAAATTCACACCAATAAGTAATACACTGTTGTGTTGTTCTCTGGCACAGAGTAAAATATATATCCATTAAACATACACAGCGCATCTCTTCACAGTGAACCCTTTAAGTGCTTTTCCGATGTAAATGAGGAAAGGACAAACATACAAGTTCAGGGAAATTACATTTTCCAAGCTTCATTTCTCCTCACAAGTCAATTTTTGTCAAACCATATACAAGGAGGTCTGCCTCTTCAGTATTATAAAAAATATTGTAAACATTTATATTAATTTCACAACATACATTCAAATACATACTGTACTGTACAGCAAGGTTTTCCTTCTGTAATGTTATCCTGTAGCACCATGTATAGCAAGCTGAACAAACTATTTGCCTACTTCTACAATGTGGTACTTACGACACAAAGGAGTAAAATGGCATTCACTAATGGCGCATTCTACCAGTGGTCAAATATTGCAAAGGTTTGGAGTGTACCCTTGTTAAATGGTGATTACTGTGTCTGCCTGTTCATGACACCCTATGCAGGTTGTTGGATGAAGGCAGGCAATCTCTAGTCCCCTCACATCTCACAGCTTCGACGAAGATGATTATTCATAAAAGGAACATTCATCGGCGTTAAGATCAACTATAATACAAAAGATTATGGCGGGCGTGTCCTGTCGCTCATTCAAAAGTCCATGTGAACACCAAACACTGTGGTGCAGCCACATTGGTGCACAGAAAGGAAATATGACTCTCTGTCACTAAGGATTTAGCTATTCAGCATGTGCCACGGAGACATCACAAGGGCATCACTTCACTGAGCAGCAGCAGAGTCAATATGAAACGCATCCTGTTGTCCACTCAGTCCGGTATGAGAAGAAGGAAAGCTGATTGTAGCGGATATATATATATATATATATATATATATATTATGTACAAGCAGTACTGTTAGATAGAATGGCAGATGAACGTCAAACAGGCCCACCTTATTCACAGCGTCCTGTTAATGTTAATGGTACTGACCGCTGAGGGGTAACAGAAGATCATAGCGAAATATGATGATAACGAAATGTGCGCAAAGGTGCGCAAAACGGACAATTGGAAAGTCTTAAAGCTTCGTCCTGGTCTCAGCGTCTCCTTTGCCTTGGTTAGAGTTACGAAGGGGAAACTCTCTCAAAAAGGAAAACCCAGATTAGAGTAAAGTAGTATCTCAGGTCATGGTTCATTGAAGTGTGGTCAAGGTCCTAGGGTACGACTGCACTCCCCCTTCTCCTTCCTTTGCACGAGGAGGTCGATGTGGTGGGTTGAGGGATGTGGGGCGGTTACCCAACCCATCCTTCCCAAATCTGCCCTCTGTGCAAAGGAAACAAACACTGTGAGTTAAATGTGCCACCAGAGACCTTCACTGGAAACCATGACTCCAGCTCTGTTCTGTTCCTACCAAACACTGTGAGGAAAAGCAAGAATTGACAATAACAGGACTGAGAACACAACATAATGAGACAATGTTACACCTGCATTGCTTTACTGAATCTGACTTGCTTGAGGGAATCAAAATCAAAATTTGTGCTTTGCAATGCAGGCAAATGAGGATTACTGTAAGTATAGCAGCACATACATAATTACAGTCAATGGGGGAGGAGGGGAGCATGCTGCTGGGTCCTCTGACCAAGCTGAAAACAAATCTGGTAGGAGATAGGACTGAAGCTTGGCTGGCTACAAAGGAACAGATGGGTTATGACAAACTCACAGCGATTTGGAGGAAGGCTTCTTCACTTTTGGCCTCTTTCGACGATGAACTGGCCTGAAGCATGCACAGCACGTACAGACGCGCAGGGCAAATGCACGTGCATGGAGACAAACGCACATGTATATATACGCACAAACACACACAGGTTCACACACATACATTATGCACACCCACACACAGGGAGGCACGCACACACATACACCCCCATACACACAGCAGAGACAGGCAATTAGGCTTCATTACAAACAGGGAACAGCAGGAGCTGAAAAGCAGGCTGGAATATTGGCCCTCTTTGGCTTCTGCATGCTAAAAATTGCTTTGATGACAACAGTAGGGAACCAGGTTCAGAGGGTTAAATTCAGCACAATGCCACTGTTTTTCCTTTTCTTCGACTCCCTGAGCCGACTTGTAGTTCGAGGAAACATAACCAAAGGCTCACTAGGGAGGCTGTAACCTCCCAGAGCTAAAACTGTAACATGTATTCCATCTGCCGTGTTTGTAAAAGTAATCAACTGTGCTGTAGTGGGATGAAGAAAATACCTGTATTCGCTGAAGTAGTTTCGCTCCTTGCCTCCTGAAAGGGAGTAGAGGTAACATAGGTCTCAGTCTGAAATAGCTGGAGACACTAAAATCAATCTTGTTTGCCTTCAAGGCTTTCTACTCACCCTTCTCTGGGTTGCATTGCTTATGCCCCTTGCAGCCCCGTAACTCCATGAGTTGTTGATGCATTGCATTCAGAGCAGTGCGGTCGAGCGTGCTGACGGCATTTATCAGCTACAGGAATAATGAGGACACAATGTTAGCGAGTGCTTTGGAACATCTCCGGAAGAAACTCTGTACCCGTGTGCTCACAGGAATGTACTATGAATCCGGGCGTGGGATGAATTTTGTAGTTGTTATTGGTTAAGTTATTTCTGTATCTGCTGCAGAGTAGTGTGCGTGCACATGCCGTACCTGGTACGGGTCAATGTTGAGGTCAAAATACTCCAGGAAGCCGGTTGCGAATTCACAAAACAGGAAGTTGTGTGTGTCATTGATGGTCCTCAGGCACCAGTAGGTGTTGTTGTTGGCACTGGTGCATGCACAGAATGGACCCACTGAGGGAGGGAGTGGGAGTGGAAGGGCGGGGGGGGAGTGGAGAACAAAAGCTATTACAATACCGTCCAAAAAATACTTTTACCGTAACTTGCTTTTAAAAAAGTTTTTAAAAAAGATATTCTTCAAATCTCTTTAAACAGCCATATGTTGTTCCTCACTTGTCCAGAAGGGGGCCGTCTGCCAGTGATGGTTGTCATGGGTGAAACAAGTGAGGCCCGGCATGCTGCAAGTGTCGTTGTTTTGGAGCCTTTTCAGGAATTTGCGTAGTTTCTTTCGGCGCTTCTGCTCTTTCTGCAGCCACTGGCTCTTTTGCTTTGACGGCATTCTGCTGAAAAAAAACAAACAAACAGTGAGACTGCAAGAGGAAATAAAAAAAAAAAGAAATGTCGAACTATGTAAATCTTTACCTGTGCGAGTGCTTGCGCCCTGCATAGAGCCTGAAAATCTCTTTATTATTGGGGAGGTAACTATAAAGACGGAAAAACATCTGTCACATAAGAAATTAGATCTCTCTGCTGGCGACCCGCGCGGCCTGGACGCCTTCTCACCTGGGTGTGTTACACTGACATTCCTCTGGCCGCACCTTTTTCAGGTGACCTTTGACATCACGCAGGTTCTTGATTTTGGTCTGCAAGGTTTCAATCTAAACGCAGTGTCAACAAACACACAGCCAGGCAACATCCATTACCTACCGTACGCTACTAACAATCTGTGAAATGGGTTTAACAGGCTTAGATTTAACAACGTAGCAGTACCTCATGCTCAATGTGCAATTTGTGGTCTTTCCAAGCTTGAAGAGACTTGTACAGGCCCCCATCACACTTCACTGTGTCATTCATTAGAATGGAGCACCTGCAGGGAAAAAAACACACCAAAATGATGAGCACCACTGTGACTCATGCATCTGGAGTCTAAACGATTTCATAACGTTTCGTCTTTCACCCTGAAAGATGACACATGAATGCATGAAGGATGTACGCATTAGCACCTGTAGGTGACTTTAAGAGCAGCGGGTGGCGTGGGTTTACTGCTGGCGGAGGGTTTGGCCGCGACTCCCATGCCACTGAACTCCTCATTGTCCTCCTCGTTGCCCTCTCCTCTCCTCCTGTGTGTGGCCCAGCTGCTGTTCCTGGAGCCCGGGGGCCGGTAGCCCTCCTCTAGGTCTACGGCGTACAGGTCGCCGTCCAGCTCAAATGACACAGAGCGGGCCCAGCGCTTCCTAGAGGCGGTCTTACTGGATTTCACGTCTGAATAAGACGAGGCGGCGGGATCTGAGGGAGATGGACGGGAAAAGAAAGAGCAATTAGGTTTGTGATGCAGATGATCAAGATCTTTGACGATGTGGAGAAGTGAGGACTCGCATATGAAAAAGAAAGCAGCGTTGATGTGAGACAAAGCTGCAAGCACTGTATTATGTAGGATTCTCTAGGAATAATTTACAATCTTCTGTAATTTGATGATTAAAGATTCACTTCTCCACTCTAGTCTACCACTTGATGGCAGCACTGACACATGCTCCCCATCTCATGAATACTTCAAAAGATGGTTATTTTAGCTTGAGATTAATGGTCCTGTTTGGCAAGGCTTTGAAGGCTGCAAGGCGGCAAGGACATTTCAAAGTGTCTTTTTGAGAAAACAGTTCTATTTATAACGGCCAGAACAATGGTGCATGTGAGTGACAGGAGGAACTCACTCTTCTTGGTGAGCAGCCTCTTCCTCTTCAGGAAGGATGTTTTGAAGCCCACAACGTCGCAGTTACAGATGTCGGAGTCGGTAGTGGGAGACAGCTGGACGTGGGAGGCACCTCTGGCCATCAGAGCCTGCATGCGAGGAGCATAGAGACCAGCCATGCCCTTGCACTTATACAGCCTCAGCTTGCCAGTCTGGTCCTCCACACACTGCCACTTCTGAAACAAGGCAGGGAGAAGTTTCATGGCATTGGGTATTTAGGCTTAAATAGAAAACCAATTGACTCAAATTGTTCTGTGTTTCTACACAAATTACCCAACACAGAATTCTAATGGTACTGAAGACATAACAATGAATAAACATTTCCTTTGAGGCTTTTAATCAGTTTAAAAAATAAAATTGTAAAATAAAGTCAGCTCTTAAAGTTTGATGCTTTATGCAAAATCAGTAATCGGTACCTTGGCATCTGTGGCCAAAAGAAAACACGGGCTCTCTGACTGCTTATTATCAGCCACCCATCTAGTCCAATAGATCCCAAAGAGTCTAACAACTGCACGTTATACTCAGTAAATTGTCAAACAGATTACAAATGATCACCCTGCATGAGCTACAACTCATGTGGTTCCTCTGAAACTTAAATAATCTCTCTCTTTGAGCTGCTGTAGGTCAGGCACCTGTCCTGGCTGCTGGCAGGAGGTCTGGTACTCTGCTTTCTGGCACAGGTCCATCACCCGCTGGTATTTTGGCAGGAAGTTCTCCTCCTGGGCCATTTCCTCCCCTCTCTTGTGCAGAGGCTTCCTAAAAGACCAGGAAAACACGTGCATTTCTGTCTTTTTTTTCCCCAGCTAACCTAAGACAAGGGGGGGGGGGGTTTGTCACTAGCCGACAGTCCTTGGACTGAAAACATGTGCTTTAAAAGGTCAATCAATAAAACATACCCCCTCTCCACCAGGAAAGAATCTCTCCATGTTTTACCCTTCCTGTTCACCTGGAACCTGCGAAATGATTTAACAGAAAAAGGAAAAGTCCTGTCACACCACTCTGGGGATATTTGCACTGAACAAACACCCTTCTCATTTTCAAATGTCATCTATGTGTTGCCTTGAAAAGAAAGTGGTGTTCCGCCTTATTTGTGGATTGTTCATTATGTCAAAGAAAAACACACAACAGAGTTCTAATACAAGTCACATGGCCATCGAATCGGCAACATTGTAAAAGTCATTGTTGAAATGTAGGTTGAATGCCAGCGCGTTGGGTGAAATAAATGTGTGGAGTGTTCACCTATTCACTGGCCTGTCTGTGTCCAGCAGCTTGAGGATAGACTTGCCATCCATTTCTGCGGGGATATCAACACCGGCCATGTCCAGCATAGTTGGTGCCAAGTCGACGTTTAACACTATATGAGGATTACTGCAGTGAAGCAAGAATGAAAACGATTAGGAAAACAATCACAAGGTCGACGATCTCACACACTGTATTGTAACAGAGCATGTGGACATCATAATATGTATTGTATAAGAGAGAAGCAGTCAGTCGGCGTCACTCACATGGCACCTTGGTCCACGTTGGGTCCTCGTACGAAGAAGGGAACGCGGATATCGAACTCATAAGGCATCGATTTGCCTTTAACCAGACCAAACTGCCCGATGTGGTAGCCGTGGTCTGAGGTGTAAATCAGGTAGGTGTTGTCGAGCTCCCCTGTCTCCACCAACATGTTGTACAGCTACGGAGGAGGGTATCATCCATTTAACGCTCGCACGGTGTGAAAAAAATGCATACCTCATGGCCGATGGCTCAAGTCTCCTGTGCCAGTTTCAAGGAAAGGGGTTTGTTCAATTTACCAAGTGTGTCAGAGAATACATTATAAAGCCCCCCTGCGCAGATCTCACAGGACTTGAGACGGTCAGATGGAGTGTGTGCGTATGTGTGTGTCTGTGTTTAAGCATCTCTCTCTCTCTGTCGGCATGTCCGCCTACCTTCTCCACACTGTCGTCCACAGAGAGCAGGGTCTGCATCCTGCGGCGCTGCAGCATGTTGGTGAACTGCATGTGGACGGGCTTCATTGCTCCTGTGTAGCGTAGGATCCAGTGTTTGTCGAGGTTGGGTGCGTGGTTGTAGCTCGGGGTTCTGAAAGAAGTGTAAAAAACATCAAAATAAACCACAGAAAAAGAAAAAAAAATGCGGTTTTCAAAACAAATCTGAATACATTTGCATTTGTTTCTTTTTTTTTGCACCTCTACACATCCGATTTTCATATTCTGCAGCTGTTAATTGGATTACAGAAAATGTACCCGTGTCTGTGGAGTTACATTGTGCATTCACAGCAATATCCTCTGCCGATGTCTCATATTCTTCTTCTTTCGAAAGTAGCAAGAAAACTGTTTATGCAATGCTAAACTGGAGGTTACATAAACCATGTATAATGCGACGCAGTGTAATCGATAGGACTGAACACGGTGAGCACAGTCTGATCAATAATTCACTCCGGGCCATATGGAACTTTAATTATTTGAGAATAAACACTGCTAAATGGCTAATGGGATCCGAGAAGAAAATATATTTAACGTTTAAAGTTAATCGATTTTACTTTTAGGACGGCCCGCAGTGGAAACTCTTATGTAGTGTGAAGATGTAGGGTGAAGAGAGGGTTTATCACTGGACAAGGGGAGAAGTTTCACCCTCTTTCCTTATTTGGTTGATAAGAGTGGAGGGAAATGGAGGGAGAAAAATAGCCAAAGAAGCACTCTCCGGAAACATAACCCAAGGGAGAGAAAATTTATGGAGAAAAAGCAATTAAAAGTTTGCACAAAGACACTGGGGCTTAATTTACAGAATATTCTTTGTGTAAAGCCTGCGTGGCACAGGTTAACGATGCTGGAGGGATTAGACCAAGCAGGAGAAAGGAGTCGGAAGGAGTCTGAGTTGGAAGGAGGGGGAGAAATGTCTCATTACTGCCCTCGGGTCTGTCTCTTGGGGCCAATATCAGGCTTGATATCAACCAGCAGCACCAGACTGCAAGTCAGGAATATGGATGTTCAGGAAGACCCGGCCGGACGTTTGTGTGTATTTTCTGTGGGATAATTACCTATGCATTAAACATACATAAGTCATGCATCACTTTGATCACTGCTGACAAAATGGTACAAATTAGCAGTGATTACACTAATGTGAACAGCCCATGAGCCAGAGATACTGAAGCGTAACACGGGCTGTGCATGGAGAGGGCTCAGCTGGCAGGAGCGCACTGCAGGCGGAGGAAGATTAGATCCAGGTGAGATTATGGAATTTGTGACATTCTGGGTCAAACAAAAAGGGAGTCTGAACGTGTTGATGTGTGTGTTTGTCTGCCACGAAACGATACACAATAAATGGGCAAAGACCATCCAATTTAAAGGAGAAGACTATCCAAAAACCGGCCACAGTCCGAAGAGAACTTGATCGATCGTAGCGATGGATTTTGTTTTTGAAGCTTGATCTTTTCCTCACATGTGCTGCGATGCGTTGAGGAAAGCGGTGCTGTACTGCGGGGCGGAGTCCTCTGGGCCGTGCGGCGCAACGTGGCTCAGGACCATCATCACGGGCCGGTGAGGATACATCCTCTTGGACATGCGGAAGTAGTTGGTGCTGTCGTTGGTAATGATGTCTGTCAGGTAGTCCTGCGGAGCGAGCAGACGTTGTCCATCAGGCGCCCGGTGAGTGACAGAGGGAGTGAAAGAGTGCTCACGGCTATTCTGGATCACTGCCCATTGCTGACCTGGTGTGTGTCCAACAAGATATTCAAATACTGTATAGCTAGTATATAATAATAATGTGTCTAAAAAACTCACCCAGTAGACTTAATAGAGTGCTTAGCATGCAATCTCCTCCGGTGGAGTGGTTAAATACCTTTGAGTAGACGCCGCTGTGTTTCTCTCGTACTCCGTTCCTGCAGAGGGTGTAGTTGTAGAAGCGAGAATTCTTCACCAGTGCTACCCACTCCTTCCAGCCAGGGGGCACGTAGGAGCCGTTGTACTCATTCAGATATTTTCCAAAGAAGGCTGGGTGAGGGAACAAGGCCGAGCGGCGGCGTGTTCATTTTGGTCTTTGTGCTCAATGCGTCTATGCGCTTTCAAAGGTCGGACCCGGAGCGCTCACCTGTCCTATAGCCGGAGTGGTTGAGGTGCACGGCGAAGGTGTGCGGCTCGTGGTGCGCCTGCCACGAGGGCGAGGAGCAGTTCTCGTTGTTGGTGTAGGTGTGGTGGTTGTGCACATACTTCCCCGTCAGGATGGAGGAGCGGGACGGGCAGCACATGGGCGTGGTGGAGAAAGCGTTGGAGAAATGCGTGCCGCCCTTCTCCATGATTTGCCGGGTTTTGTTCATGGCGTGCATCGAGCCTGGGAGAGAGCGGTGCAAGGAAAAGAGAAGGCGGGAGGGAGGGGGATGGGGGGGGGGGGTGAGAGGTGTTGTTCGAAAAAGGCAAGGAGGGTGAGACAAGATTCAAAGGCCAAGAAGGAAAATGAAAAAGGACGCGGGGGATATAAAACGGTTGAAGAAGGTGGAAAAAAAGAGTGAGAAATTTGGGAAAACAGTGGGTAAAAAAAAAAAAAATATATATATATATAGGGCACGATGGGTAAAGAGCTAAAACCATTAGGGTCTGAAAAAAAAAAGAACGGGGGTAACTTAAATGAGGAAATAAATCTTTGTGGTGAAATGTAACCGATTTGGATTGCTGTGTACTAAAATCTTTTCAGGCTGATGGTGATTGTTTGGGAAAACAGATGCTTGACCATAAATTCCTGCTTTTCAATGAGAGTCTTCTCACTAGCCATCACAGTAGGACAAAAGATGTCACAGAGGCCATTATGCAGCCCCTCCAGTCCAATACGCCGCTAAAGGACTTAAGCGGGAAGGGAGATGGCCAGGATCTGGCACCTAGACAATGAAAGTCATAGGCCGCCCTCGTTTCATGCCAGCATTGGAGGAGCTGGCAAAGGGAGCACATAACTTTGAGTGGGCCGGTTGTTATGATGCCAAGAGGCAGCATTGGGCTGACTTTCCCCTTACTGATGCTGGTGGATGCACATGGCGAGAGTGCCCGCACCCATGGGACAAAGACAAAAAGCAAACAGAGAGAGAGAGAGCGAGAGACAGCTGCACAAACACACGGGAGAGGATTAAAGGAGGGGAACGTCTTACCCAGTTCTATGTCCTGGTCATCAGTGAGGATGAGGATGATGTTGGGCCGGATGTTGCGGAAGTGGCGGTCCTTCTGCAGGCGCGACTTTTGCCGATAACCCGACAGGTAGCCAGAGCCGTTGGCCGCGGGGAGGACTCCCGCCAGGGCGAGAAGGAGGAGGAGAAGAGGGAGCCCTGCCATCGCGCCAGCCAGCAGTCACCTCCTCGGTCCTTCGCCTCACACACAGGAGTCTGCGGCACCCTCACTCGACCTGAGAGACGGGACACAGAGGGAGACTGATGAGAATAGAACTGCAGGCGCGCGCACACACACACACACACACACACACACACACATGGATGCACAAAAGAACATGGGGAACAATAGCAGATGCAAGCCTTGGACAGCCATTACAGGGTGCTCTTCCGTACAAATGCTCCAGTTTGGGCTGAGCTCAGCTCGTTAATCAATCATTAATGATGCATTAGAGTGGTGTCATTGGCTGGGTGTAATGATCTCTGTGTGATGAGCACATGGCTGCCAGGCTGGGGCTAATGGGCCTGGGCCTTGGGCCAGATCAGGACTCACCTCCCCCTGAGAGGGTTAGGGTTGATATGAGGGGTGAGTGGGGGGGCAGAGGTGAAGGAGAGAAGACAGAAGTGGAGGAACATGAAGACAGGGGTCAATGAACGGAGGGACAAGACTCAAGTTCTAAAGATCAAGACTTTAAATTATTCAGACTACAATAGCACAGCGGCAGAAAGACATTTGGAAGTATATGTGGAAAAGACAGCAGGGGATATTAATATGGTAATATCATCAAGGACAATAAAACTGCCTCCAGATGTGTTGAAAATTTCTAATTCTGCTCACCGTATGTGGGTTTAACATAACAATTAGTTAAGTATGTGTGTAATGTATTTAATGGAGCTTTTTCATAATTAATCTCTACATGCAGTTAACAAAAGTTACACTAAAATCCACTTAGTTCTCTAATAACTCTTCCTCATTAACAGTATGTCCCCTCTGAGTTTACCATGGCAACTGCTGTAGCAGCTGCACCTTACTCGCCAAACAAATGAATGTGAGATTTATAGCAAAACAAAGCAATGGAAACTAGAGCATTGTTTCCTTTGTAGATTCATACTATTCAACCAAGTAAACAACATGTGAAATCTCAGCAGAGAAAGCAAGAACAATGGTAACATTTTGAAACAATTGTTAAATATTAGATGGGACATGCATATTGATACATTAGCTTTTATATTGATGTAGGAAAAATAAAAAACATAATTTCATTTTATTTTGCCTACATCTTATTATTAAATCATTAAAGCAAAGAGCTGAGTTTTGAGCTGAAGTTTTAATCACGATCATCGGAGCAGCAATATGTCTCAGTGACCGTGATCATATCCACAGTGTATAAGAGCAGCATCAGCTTTGTGTGTGTGTGTGTGTGTGTGTGTGTGTGTGTGTGTGTGTGTGTGTGTGTGTGAGTCCACAAGGAGTACGCAGCCACAGGATGAAGGCTATGACAACATCACAACAACAACACTTCTCTCAGCTGGGACCGCAATGCCTCCTTAGCGACACCCCGCCCCGCCGTACTGTCGGAACCGCGTCCAGGTGCACACGTACGCATCTTCGTGCTGTTCTCAACCGAGGCCAGCACGAAGATGTAGAATCCATTCAACATTTAAGAGGAAAAATGACAACAGAAGAGTTTCTCAGATTGTTCTCGTCATTGTGTTCTTCCCTTACACCCACACTTGCCCTCTATCCTCCTCGAAAGCCGCGCATGCACGCTCACAGATAACGCATGCACTACTCCCCCCCCGGAGGAGCACATGAGCTCTGACCCGAGCGATGGTGTCTGTTTGATATCGTCCTTGCTCCTTTCTGGGACTCTCTTCCTGCCCGCTTCCCTCTTTCATTTCTGGGAATGTGGAATGAAAACAAAGGAACAAAAGAAAATAACTTGGTAAAAGAAACACACAGATTTAACCAGCTCTGTCAGCCGTGAATCACCAAAATGGATTCCAGGACATCCGCAGTGACTGAAGAACACTAGTGTGCTCAGGAAAGGGGGAGTCCTCTGCCATTTTACCTTCTTCTGGCCTGGTTTGTGGTGTGGGAGGTACAGTAATTCCCTTTGATAGTTGTTTATCTATTCAAAAAGCTGATGTGGGGAAAAAAAGCCCGCTAGAGAAGAGCACCAAATATAGCCCCGATTTACAAGAAGAAATCCAGCTCGATTTTACGCGCTGATCTATCAATAGCTAAGTATGGAAATGCTCTGCTATTGACATGCAACGGTGGTGGATATTTTCTGACATTACTCCCGTGGGGCGTCCTCCTTCCCCCTGATACCGAGGACTAATTGGAATTTCAGTCTTTTATCAGCTCAAACTGACACACGCAGTCCTTTCCTTCCAGATTGCCGCTCGCTTTTATCCGCTCGTATTGTTTATCTCTGCGGGTGGCAGATGCCACGCGAAACCGCAACGAAGGAAAGAAGTGGGAAACCGTAACGTCCAAACAGACAGAGGCAAATACAACTTAAAAGAAGCTTTTCCATACTTGGAAAAAAAGCAGGTATGGACGGCCATTAGAGAAATCAGAAGTGTCTATCATGTTCTGATGGTTTGTACACATGCATAATGCAGGGCCAGCCGTGGTGCTCCTTGCTACACTGGGATGGTTCGGAGCTCGTCTTGCCTGACAAGAGATCTGCCCACATCAGCTCTTTCCACTAAGTAAGTTACCAGACGACAATGCTGATTCAGCCCGACAACACAGAGTGAAAGAGGGGATTTTTTTTTTTTGCCATTTAGACAGAAGCATCAGACAACACGAGTAAATATAACTCTCAGCAAAACTCATTAAAGGCCGGGGGGGCTCGTAGAGGAAGGGCTCGGGAGTAAGCTAGCAGAATATGAGATCACAGGGAATAAGCTTCTAAAAGCATGTTGTCGGAAGGGGGGATCGTCTCAGGTTATTCTAATTCCAAGTGATGCCTGGAAGTCAGAACAGAGAAGGAAAAGTTTTGCTCTTCAGTCTTTTGCTTGTAAAGAGGCTCCAGGAGACGGCAGCACTGCATCATCAGATGAAAACTTAATGCCCCTCCATCTCTTATTGATACGACTGAATTATAAATGCGGCGGCAACGGAGCCGGCCATGTCGCAGCACCGGCGTGATGGTAAGACGCGGGCGAGAGTGGTGGGACGAAAACATCCGACAGTAAGATATGTTACACTGCCCGACAACACACATCTGTACTTCACAGTTGAGGGAGCTGAGAGAGCGCTTGAGAAATCTCCCAAAGACTTTGCAGGGGCGTTAATGCACTTTTTCCTCTGATAAATAAAACACCTCAGGCTTTGGGACAGGCAGGGAGTCTGATGCATCCAATCTGCAGCTCCCCGAGAAGGCACAGAACACAGACAGAATATGAGAAAACCAAAGGGGGGGGAAAAATGACATTTATTACATATTGAAGGAGGACAAGCCATGGTGTACACTTGCAATTTAATCAACTCTGTCTCATTGTGCATATGAAATATGGAGGAGAAAGCCCACAAGCTGGAAGCCAGACTCCTGCATTCTCTATCAAAAGTGTTCTGAGAGAGATATAGAGAGAGAAAGCAGAGTGTGGGAAAGGGAAGGATCCTCGAAGCTTGTAGTTTGGAGAGAACAAAGCCCGAGCGCCATCATTGCTGATGGATTTTTCCCGATAATGAAAACTCGATTGACGAAGCAAAGCTTCTCTCTTCAGTAGATGACAAAAAACAGATTGTGGGAACAGGGAACCTCAGCATCTCTCGTTTCTCAATGCAGGAAATTTGCTTCCCAGCGCGTTCTAGTGGCGTAAATCATAAAGGAAGTGGCCGGGGGAAGTTGAAATAGACACATACTGCTCTGAATGTGGCCGATTGAGCCAATCCCTTCGGTCATAATTGAGGCTGGCAGGGCTTTGCTAATGTGTGACTTTGTCCCCATTGGTCTGCCGAGCTCTGAACAGAATGTGCAAAATCTCCAAGGACCCTTGAATTTACCAACAAAAGTTGGTATTCAGATGCAAATTATGCAACGGCATGCATCTATGTGAGAGTAACTTTCTCTCAGAGAAGTTTGTGTGTGTGTGTGTGTGTGTGCGCATGCGTGTGACTATGTGTCGGTGGAAGGAGGGATTTGCAACCACTCAATACAGTATGGAATGCTTTTTTCATGATAATAAGAAGCCATGTTTTGTTGCCATCCTTCATCTGTCATTCTCTGCTTGCAAATCTTTGCTCCACCAACCTGGAAGTAAAAAGCACTAAGAGTCTGAAGGTCTCTGGTGCTTTGACCTGTGTAACCATCTTACGCCCAATTGACTCTATAGCTAGAGGTATGGTCGATCGTGCAGTGACTGATCTGTTGCAAACCGTCCACACCTGGGAACGCAGCATTGATATATAATAAGCTTTCAAGTCGGTGATGGCTTATTTAAACATCCAGTAGTCACAAAGCAACAGGACGGTTAATTTAGAGTCTGGTTGTTGGTCCACCGGATCTATCTTCGTAGCTGTATTTGGTCTCTTCCAACTCCAGAGGGAAATATATGGCTCAGATAAATGCTCCTCCATTTTCACCGGCTAGTGGCCAACTGGGTCTCTAATTTGTTCAGTATACAGCACTCGAAAACACCTGCTGCGGGTGGAAACGAAGCAATGGGAATGGAAGTTGCCGCTGAGTTCCTGAAGCCTCGGGGAGCTCGTTCATCTCCACAAGCCTTGCTTTGGTGGGATTAACGTGGGTAAACTTGGGGAAAGACTTCCATGGTCAAACATGATGAGTTCTGTAATGCATTTTATGAGAAAAACAAACCTTCCTGTGCCCTCACACCTAAAATGTAAAGGCACAGGAAGGTTACCTACCACTTAACCTTTGAGCGATTTGAACCAGCAACCAAAGCCGCATCTCACATGTCCTACCAATGACCTCTCAGCTAACATTGTACCATTTGTAAATATTGTTTTCATCACATGTATAAGAATGGCTCCTTTCAGCACGCTCCACTGTGAAATCCCCGGTTGCCGGCTGATAAGCCTGAAATCCTATTCAACAACACCGCAACCGCTGTTTGTTTTCAAATAGTGCCTGCGCACTGCATTGACAAATGTGTCTTTACTTTCTAATAACTAACTGTAATATTTGAGAATGACAAGAGATAATGATGAGGCTAATCCCATTCACAGGATAGATTTAATTTAGATTTCCCTTCGGTTTCAGATAAGCTCCGCACTCTTCAGACATTTAGAAACCTGCACAGCAATTTTATGTTTGAAAACGCAGACACAAAGAGGAGTGTGGAGAAAGGAAGATCTGTGCTGCAATGAGGGGACTCAAGAGGGAAATATTTCTTTCCGCTGTTAGTGTTATTCATATTGGCGCTCTCCTTTTATTGTTTAAACATTATGTTCTACCCTAACCTTGAATTCCACGTGGAATGTGATGCCCAGACAGTGAAATATGAATGAGAGTCATTTTGGTACTCAACACATCATTAATCCTGCAGCAAGTATGTTTGTCCTGAAAAAGGGTGCAAGCCGTGATGTGTTCCGGCTGGAAGCCCCCCCCCCCCTCCCACACACACACACACACACGTTGACTTATCTCACACACGCTTTCCATTTGTTTATATACACTTTCTTGGGCACACACCTAGTATCTTTATCTTCACAAACGGGACAGACATTCCTGGTTAAGGGTGATGGTAATTTTGGCGAGGCCCTTAAAGTGAAATGTAAATTTCCCAGTCTGTCTTGAAAGAGCTCGACTGGCCTGCACAGCCCTGATCTGCGAGGCCGGCCTCACCCCTTGGACCAAAATGTTGTGGAAAGCTTTCCCCCAATTGCAATCTGCGTGGCTCCACATCCATCTGGCCATGCAATGTACTTTTCTAATTTGGGATTTTTAGATTTATGGTGCATTTAATAATATTTTACGATGTAGCATGCAAGCAAAGGTTTACATGGGAATAGGGTTATAAACAAACTGATATGATATAAAGGCAGCGGTGCACAGTCAGAAAACTGTCCTCAGATGTCACCTTCTGGTCGCGTTGCACTTTGGGGGACGCCTAATGCAGTTAGCTTGATCTACGCCCAGAGGAAAAAATCAGCTCTGCTCATCTCCACTGCAACTCTATAATCCACAGGGCCCATTATCTTTAAAACGGTGCGGCAAGTAATGGGATGCCGGGCTGAATAGTTTGGTGGAAAAAAGGAGAGGGCGAGTAGAACGAGGGAGAGAGCGACATAAACAGGGCGAGGTAGGAACAGAAAGAGACTGGATGATGCTGTCAGTTCAGACAAAAGGCCCAGTCATGATGTGTTCTCGTTTGACAACAAAGAGCTCTGACAGATTCCCCGGGTCTGTTCTGTTGACTATAAATGTACCGCATACACACACACACACACACACGCACACACATACATGCAGGCAGAGTGACAGACGGGCACACAAACACCCCCCACCCTACATTAAGAGACTTCAAACATCTCTCTCCAACAAGGGGGACATAAAAGGAGAGCACAGCAGCTAGGCTAATTATCTCGGAATCTGGGGGAAATGAACATTGCATTGTTCCGAAGTTGTTTGGCCCCAGCAGCACTAGCGGGCCATCACAGAGCTCGATGTTTGTCTCCTCCAGGTTTAACAAACTTAAAGCATTGAAGATGTTCTTCGATAATGAGCTTGGAATGCAGCCACGCCATAAATAACGACGTCAGAGGATGTTTTTGGTGGCTCAATTTGGTCTCTCAAGACGGCAGTTTGTTCCTTTCAACCAGCACACGTCCATTTCGCTGTTGCCCGCAGCAACAGAGTGGCATGTGGGGCTAGCGTGGTGGTCCGATTTTTTTTTTAGGCACTGGGGGGGTCGCGGGGGGGGGGGGGGGGGGGAGCTTCAATCAGGGTCCACGGCAAGGTCATGGCATTTTCCCCTCCTCCCCAGCACCACCCGCGGTACGCTCCACCAGAGCCAAAAGAGAACATGGAGGTGTTGAAGAAAAACACAAACAGAGGCGCGATTGTCCCTGACTTGGATTTCCAACCCCCCCCCCCCCCCTCAGGCCCCCCCCACACCATCCTCCTCCCCTCCACAGCCCCACCTCCAGGGGTTTAAGACTGAGAGAATGAGCAACTGTCAATGCTGTTTTGCAAATACGTAGCCGCCCCCCCTTCAGATGGGTTTATTCTGATGTCAGAGGGAAATGCGGCTGTTTAGCAGTCGCCGAGTGTCCTCGCCTTTCCTGTCCTAGTGAGGTTTGTATGGGAAAGTCATTTGTGGCGCGTCCGAGACAGAGAGAGAGCGAGAGAGAGAGAGAGAGGGAGAGAGAGAGAGAGGGAGAGAGACAGAGAGAGAGAGAGAGGGAGAGAGAGAGAGAGAGAGAGAGGCACAATTTCCAGCTCTTTTGAGACAGAGGTTGACAGCTGAAACAAGCGGGCGAGCTGGTGGACAGGGCGGCCTGCTGAGTGGCGGCTGTTCCTTATTGGCACTTATTGACCTGAGGCAAAGCCCCCCCCCCCCCCCCCTTGCAGCGTGTCACCATCTCGGGCTAAAAGGATTACAGACAAATCGGCCTGGGCGCCAACTGTTCCACGGACCCAACCAGCTCGCTGAGACCCCCGGTGCAGCAAAGTGCCTCCTGCGTGACGCATCGTAGCCGGAGCGCCCGACGAGAGGAATGCTGGAAAATACTCGACGGGAGGGAATTCTCGTTGGGATGCGTTCCTCGTTTTTTTTTTTTTTTAAAGCTCCCATTTGTTGTGTTTTTAATTCCGTGGCCTTTCCTCTGCCGCCATCAGATTAGCACCTGCGGTAGGGACCGCTCGTAATGGCCGCCGACTCAATGATGATGGCAGACAGTGTCGGTTTCACCTTTCAGTAAACAACAGTTGCCAAAGCCCGCTGAATAAATAATCGTCCACCTGATTCAATGCGCTCTCTGGGAGTCACAGTTGAGCTGCTGACAAAGTGATCACTTCTATGGACTCGGAGTTCTTTCACTCAGCTGATGAACAATAGCTCTTGACTTGCTCAAAAGCCCCCCCCCCCCCACCCCCCCCACCCCGCGCAGCAGAGGGATGTTGTCCCCGGTTGGGGGAAAACAGGGGGTGGGGGCATCTTCTCCGGTGTTAAGCATACCCTTGGGGGGGGGGGGGGGGGAACTGCTTCTCTATTTCTTCACGCCGCCCATTCTCCGTCCGAACCCCTCCGCCCCTCGCTGGCCGGCTTTCTCCTGGCCCTTTTGTCGGCGGATTACTGCGGGTTTAGAGACGCACACACTGATCCCTCCCTCCCCTATCGGAACCACACAGGGGGTTAAGACTGGAGTACAGAGGGGAGACCTCCGCACAATGATCTGGATTACAGAGGCTTTCTATGTATGGCCACTTATATTACCCCTATTTGCTCCACTCAGAAATCAGCACGGAGCGCTATTCAATGCCTGTGGTTTTCCCAGCAGGAATCTCGGGATATGTGCCAAGACCAAGAGAAGATGTTTTTGAATATGTCACAACACGTACACAGTACACAGTGTGTGTGTGTGTGTGTGTGTTTGGTTCAGTTGAAACATGTGTAATGGTGTTTGCATTCCACCACAGTAATTGGCCATCACAGAAAATAGTCATGGCAAACAAACAAACAAGCTTCAGGTGAAACCGCAGAGAAGTGTAACTGTACGCAGTCAACACACACACACACACACACACACACACACACCGCCCACATCGTGCCTCCGTATCCTCTGCAGTTCTGCATCCATATCTTTCTGCCTCGTCCCCTGGACAGATGCCCAAAAGGCCCATCTGTCTACGTGGACCTATGTTTGGGACCGGGGGGGCAGGGCCTAAGTGGTCCATGCATACCAGCTACTCACAAGGGGGTCTCTGGGCAAGCGGCCTGCGCAGTAATGACAGCTAAGCTGCCAGCGGCCTGCCTAACAGCCGTGGAGGTCTCTCTGTGGTGCTACAGTATTGATATTGTATTGGGTTTCCAAAGGGCTTGGCAGCCTTTTAATGAGAGCTCAGATTGATTAGGCGGTAGTGGCGCTTACTGCAGATGATGCTCATCGTTCTGTCCCCCACGAACACACGGGTGTGGAAATGGTAAAGTTATCAGCGGGACTGTTAGTTGAAGTAGTAAGCTGTGACAAACGCGCTCCGCCTTGGAGCAACACAACATCTCACGCTGGCACTGGTGATGGAGTCTGTTTGCTTAAGGGACTCAAGCGCTCGCCGCAGTCATCAATTTTAAAATACTTGTGGCAGCAAACTCTCAGGAACATAATTGGAACATGAAATTGACTTCTAAAGTTAAAAATCTGTTCTGTTCTAGCTCGCCTGTTGTTTTGAAAAGTTTCTGTAATCTCAAGAATAATTTCCCCAAACAGAATACTTCATCAGCATCTACACAGAAATAACTACACCCACTTAAAGCAATTCCCTCGAAAAAGAGAATGGCTGAAGTGACTAGCAAGCAATAAGGCTTGCATCCCCATCCCCACACACACACACACACACACAGAAAGCCTTCATGCTTGAGTTCTCTGTGCGGCCACTTAAGTGGAAAACCGAGGTAGTTAGAGAAGGCGAGAGAGAGAGGATATATATGCAAACCACCTGCGACCCTCTATTAGGCCACTGTCTGTCAGGCCTCTCCCATGGAGTTGATCATGTAGCCCCCACTCAGCCTCTGCCCCCCCCCCCCCCTCCTGGATCTACAGCAGGAGAGTCACCAAAGAGGAACAAATGGAACCCTGCTCAGTTCCCAGGGAAGGGAACACTGGGCTTACTTTTCGGTGGCCTTTACTACCGAAGAAGGCGCACAAACAGTTTCCGACTGCGCTGCCGATCGGTCGGGTCCAAATGTCCGGATCCGAGAGCCAAATGCGCTGGATTTGGACGGGCGGAAATGGCACACGCTCTGGTTATGACCTCATCGAACACAGCCCGAAGGCAACCAGCTTGCCCCCCCCCTCCCTTCTTCTCCCTTTGCTTTCCGCCGCTCTCTTTTATTAAACATGAATTAGCAGCGCTTTGATCAAGTTCATCACCCTTGTGTTGTAATTAGTGCGGTGTCAGCGCCGAGCGTGGGCCCATTTCACTAATAGAGTAATTACCGCACCGGCCGACTGCTCACTGCCCTCAACAGCCAGACCCCCACACACCTTCAAACCTTCAAATCACACCTTCCCATCAGCCCCGATGGAACATTAAGCATCGGACAGGACAGGATATATAGCCGGCTTTTCAACCGGGTGGGTATGGGGGGTGGTGGGGGGTGGTGGGGGGGGATTAATAACCTTTTACCGTGGATTTCACAGAGCGAAAAAGGTCAATAAGATTCATGAGAGAAGCGTCACGGATGAATGTCCGCACTTAATGAGCGTTGTATAGCGCCGAGATCGCTGTCGCACTCTCCTGTCTGCGAAGGGGGGGGAAGCATTAAAAAAATGAAATGGGCAGTACAGCCAATTGGAGAAGCGCATAAAATGGCCTGTAAATTCATAGTGTAAGCAGACAGGACAGGGAAAGAATTATAAACTCCTGCCCTATGGAGGAGATAGGGGTCACTCTTTTACTGCTGCAGAGATTCAATTAATTATCTGTACGTTGTAGTTCGGGGGGGTAAGACACTACAGGCAAACAGGCCTCCACACATCTCAACCAGATTTCCTCACAGGTCGGTCAGCCATGACATGCTTGGTGCCCTCCTGTGTTTGAAATATCCCATTGTTAAACATGGCTGTGATTTAAAACTATTAAAGCTTTTGTGCGAAACAGCAGGAGAGCAGGGAAAGAGAAAGGGGAAGGTCCTTTTGTGGATTTCAGATGAAACCTCCTTTCAGCACCGTCGCCCCAGATAGCTCAAATTGGCTGAGTGCTTATGCAAGTGGACAGGGAGATTTCTTTTCTCAAGTGTGTCCCGAAAACCGACACACACATACACCCACAGGCGCACACACTTTGTCTACAGCCGCTACAAATAGTAGCGAGCCAAGAATGAGCTGCCTCTGCGTTGTTACTATACAGTAGCTTGGCCAGGGTGCCAAGTGGCCTCTGTGTGTGTGTGTGTGTGTGTGTGTGTGTGTGTGTGTGTGCGTGTGTGTGGCGCCGCAGGCTGGCGCGCTCACAGGGGGGCTTCATTGGGGTGCCATCCTGACCGTCAGGCAGCATGCCCGATGTTGACGAAGCTCGGTATCGCCTGCTGTCAGCCCATTCTGTGTGCACCCGGTGGAAAGAATCAATTAGGCCGAGCTCACAACAGAGCGCTTTAATATTTGACTTTTAATCAGTGTGCAGAAGGCAGGCTGGGGCATGGAGGCAAGCCGCCTTGCTGATGTGGAAAATGAGGGTCAGGAAAATGCTCCCAGAGCGCTTGCAATGTGCGTCACGTGACCCAGAGGGGATGTGAGGAATCAAGTCTGAAGAGAAGCTGCCCCAAACACGGGGTAATCTAAGAGTTGGGGGTGGGGGGGGTTGCGGGAGGAGACCGTCCCTCTGTCACTCACAAGATATCAAAAGCACCTTACGCAACCAGCTGCAAAATCACCACGCTGTTCGTAAACAACCAGAGCTGTGTGCAGGGGGGGCGAAAATGGAACTGACGAGGTCTCCACGAGTCAGACGAACTGCTCCTTTGAAGAGTTTCTCTCAAAGACTTGTTGTTTTTTCATCCCGCGCCGCCGCAGGGCCCCCTCTGCCAGCGAGGCGAGGAGGAGGAAAGAGAGAGGTGAGCGCCGTCCCCACACCGGGGTTTTGAAGTAGAGATCAGACCTCACTGCTCAAACAGAATAGCTTAATAAAGGCATATCATTCAAGTGTCTGCTGCAGCTCGTTTCAAATTCAAAGTTCAGCTCCCTCCAATGCTCAGTGCAGCCTGAAGTAACCACGGAACCAACCCGTCTATGTTAGGAGCCCGTGGCAGCGAGTCGTTTGCCGATATAAAAAAAAAAGGGAGAGCTGATTACAGTCACGCATACTGATGTTTTTTGCAAATGATAATGAGTCAGCTGTGCACAGCTGTGCACATAATATGCCCACATGTGCTTCATCGGCTGCTATCCAGCTGTTCACACGGGTGGACTCTGATCACAGCAGCAACACGAGCCTGCTACTGGTCCTCTGCCAACACAGGCTCTCTCTCTCTCTCTCTCTCTGCATCTATAATTTCACTCTCTTTTTCTTCTTCATGATTACCATTTGGACGGACGGCCACTGAGGGGGCATCTGCTCTGGCCTCTGTGTGATCTTCAAACTCCTCCTCGGCGGGGACAACGGCAACAACCATCCCCCTCTTATTCAGGATGAATGAAATTCTAATCACTGGCAGGTGGATCAAACGGGGTGATGTTGAGACCGACCAAAGCATTACATCAAATAAAGCATTACCATTAACTGCAGCTTGTTTTTACTTGGAGTGTCTGTAGAATCCATGACAACAGGAACAATAACTTGAGTGTTATTTGTGTTGGTGAAAGAGAGGGAGCCCTTGCACTGTTGGGCCCTGTTCTATCATGCAGAGGAAACAAATAGAGAATCTGACAGTGGCTGTAGCAATCAGACAAAAAAATCTGCATCCATGCTAGTGTGTGTGAGGGCAGCGTACTTCACATTCCCAGTGCACTACAGCCTTACCTTCCTAACTACACGAGCTGTCCCTGATGTTCTCTTCTTCCACAGAAATCCGTCCGACTGCCAAGTTCTGTAAGCAAACAAGATCCAGAGTGGATGAATTCTTGGAAAATAATAATGTGCAACCGCTAAGAAGCTCACACTGAGCCAGACAATCAATGCCATTCTCTCTTGTTTTTTTAAAACCCTTTTTCTTTATTATTTAAATGATGTCTCCGTCCTGCCCATCGTGCACCATGAGTCATTTGCCCCTCCCACAAACCACTCCTCCCTCACACACACAGACACACACACAAATAAAACACACACACAACGACGGTGACACATCTGTTTCTGATGAAAACACTGCGGAGAACTGCAGGACGCGGAGACGGCCCAGGTGCTCGCCGTGCGAGGTATGAATCCATTTTTTGAGTGATGCCGTGTCGCCTGGGGGGAGCCGGAAATAGTTCAAGAGGTGGTTTAATTAGACCTGAGCCAGAAATAGTGTCAAACATTTTACACTTTCAACATAATTACTTCTCACCCTCCAGAACACTTTCAGCAATAGAGCTAATAATTGGTTTCTGCTTAGGATGCTACCTGAGCACTGCTCCATCACATCTTTCCCCAGCACCGCCTACGCGTCTCCTACCGCCTCTGGTTGTGATGTTGTCAAGCTACAATGCCTCGTTGCGTGTGTCTGCCTGTGACGGCGCGCTGACAGGTGCGGCGCGGGTCTGATCCGCGCTCGGATCGGACAGGTGTCAGTGTCCCGCGTGTAAACATCTGAGCCGAGCCAAACCGGCTTCGACATCTCCACAACTGCTCTGTTACACCTCGGGCCTTAATCTCTTTCGCTAACCGATGGCGCCTCCCGATATGTCGTCTTTGGCGAGGCGCTTTTGCACCCAGCGAGGTGGCGATGCACAAACGGTACGCTCGGCGGGGGGGGGGGGGCTAAGAATACACTGAAGCCCACGCGTATCTCGCTGCCAAGGCACGTCTCTGACCCCAGCTGCTCTCTGCAGTGGCCAGCTCTGCAGAGCCACTCGTGGGCATCAAAGAGAGGTGGCGGGACAACCTGTGCCCGTCCATCTGAAGCAACACGAAAGCCTCCGGGCTCTTTTCACCGCCAGGCATATTCACAGCAAGGTTGACGCATCTGAAGCCGAGGTCACGGCGAGGAAGACGACGTTTGGGGTGTGGGACAACGACACGAAGCGGGCAGAGGCGTTGTTCATTTCGACAGGGTTTTATTGGGCCGTGGTTGACATCCAGACAAACTTGCAGCATTCGGGCAGACAACCGCGGGGCTTGCAAACTGGCAAAATGTGATTTATTTTCCTTGTCTCTCGCTAAAATAAAGGAGGGACAGATTTAATATAAATAAGCAGAGAGGGGGAGGCAGAAGGGAGTGGATTGGAACAGGCTGCGGGTGACAAGGCAGTGTGACAAGCGTGGCAACTGAGAGAAAATGCGACACCTGGCCTCGTCCTTGATGTGAATAAGAGGCTGATACATCAAAAAGTGACAGGGCAGAAAGATGGCTATTAGCCAGGCGAGGAAGAAGGAGAAGAGGGGAAAGTGACTATTTTTAGCGGTGGAACAAGAATACGCCAGGGATTCATTTAATATTCCTTTCCACGAAGCGTCCCTGTGATAACGAATCATGTTTTTATTAGTTCCGATGATCTCCTGTTCTGGGTAGTGGTCAAGCCAAAACCCGTGATGGCATTTCCAAGCGTTCTAGCCATGAGATCAAAGACAAGCAATCGGGCAACTCCATCCCGCTCTGACTGGCATTAGACTGGAATGAGCCATCTGTCTGTTGATCCGATGAAGTCTGACGGGGGGGGGGGGGGGGGGGGGGGGGGGGGAGAGTAAGCGAGCGGACTCCGAGGACGTGTTTTCCTCTGATTGGCCGCATTCTCCCTGTCGGGCAAGAGGCTGATTGATTCCAGCGTGTTGGAACCATCTATCGACCCCCCTCATCCCCAGCACTGTCTCCCCCCCAATTAAGAGTTCACTAAGCTGGCGCTCTGGACCGATCCTAATTAATACCAGCCTCCTGCCAACATCTTGATGCTGCATTCACCACACCGACCCTCGCTCACCCACCTCATTTCTCACTTTTGTCTTATACTCCACCACTCTGCTACTTAATAACAGGTGTGGCGCGGGGGCGGGGGAGGGGGGGATTTCACTTAAAGGCATCCCACAGTTCATTAAACATAAGCTCGGGGGTTGACTGTCCAAATCTCTGTATCGCTGGGAATCAATTTCTCACCAGCCTGGTTTGAAGGATTAGAGCCAATTGAGCTACTCAGGATGTAGAAATCTGGGTCTGGGTGTCAGACGGGGGGGGGGGGGAGATCAAAAGCTTCGTTAGGCTAGAATTAGATCAAACACAGTCAAAAGTTGCAAGGACAGACCAAAGAGGAGTGTATGAGAGAGTGGTCGACGCATGAGATCCAAAAAAAACTCTGATTCAAAATCAGTTGAATTGCCAGCTACAAACACGGACAGAAGGCATCTGCCCAGCTTTCCGCAGAGCTATTGAACATCAATTTCTTGGTTTGCCCACCTTGAGGGTTCAGAATGAAAGAGAGCGGTTCAGACACAGGTCAGTTGTGGCCCGATGCACCAGCCTTAAACCCCTAATCCCACTGCTATGGTGGAGTGAGAAAATCCAATTTCAGAGACCTGTAATGCCATAAACCTTATTAGGCACAACAATAGCTGCGATACCCCGAGGGAGAGACAAGAGGGGGAGGGGGGGGGGGGGGGGGGTAGCTGAAGTTTTGACCGGGCCAAACGCAGGGGACGGCGAGAGGGTGACGAGCACAGAAGCGGAGATTAAAAGTAGAGCCGCAGCGGAGCGAATCGGGGAAACGAGGAGGCGCTCTGCCACGAGACACCATGACTAGGAACAACACGTCGAAAACAGGGGGACGCGCCAGGAAGCACTGGGTAAAAAAAATGTTCAACTTGCCAGTCAGCCGTGAGTGAATTTGTTTTCCCGTATTTTACGGATGTCACGTCGCTCAGTGGGGGGGCCTTAGATGCGCCTTAGCTCATTACCTTGATGTTGGTAGTTTAGTTTCAATGAATAGAAAATAATCAGTTTTCTGGTCTGGGTTGTCGTCGTCAAGCCGTCACCTCCGCAGTGCTGTCATGTGATGGTTCGGCCCAAATCCAGGAGAGTGGGGCGCGCTTGTTTTGCCGCACTGATGGAAATCACCTCAGCTAAAGTTAAGATCTACGTCGGTGGGAACGATGCTGGTGGACGATCACATCCGTGGTGCTGAGGCGTTTGCAATCAGACTGGAGGGGCCGGTCGGCTTGGAATTTGAGTTGCGTTCTGGCTGTGCTCCAAAAATCTCTGCTTTCAGCGACCACAGTTAATTCCGCAATATATATTATTCACAAGTGGAGCAAAACCGATGCGAAAAGGCCAGCGGTGTCCCGGCGTTCCCAAAGCCGATCAAAGCGGGAGATCAGAGCACGGGGTGGAGACAAAATTGGGAGATCTCGTGACATCTCGCCCCCCCCCCCCCCCCCCCCTCCGCTGCACCTCCTGAGGCGGATGCCGTGCTCGGTGGCCGGCAGGGTATGATTACATTTCCCCTCCACCGCAGTCGCTCAGCCGCAGAGACACTGGGAATCACACGTACACACCGTGTGCACTGACAAACAAACACACACACACACACACAGACACACACACACACATGAGATGCACGTACAGACGTATTTGCTCCTATCAGCCGCAGACTACGGGAGTGTGTAAGAGCTGTCGTCAAAGAGCCCCTCTGTGCTTTTTTTTTTTTTTATCACTAGAGAGGAGCAGCAGCACTGAGATTTACACACTGATCTCCAGCTGCTGCCTTCCTAGCAGGACTCATACATACAGATGAACAAGGACTCAGAGCGGGAACAGTGCAGCTTAATGTCTTCTATAGGATCCCTGTGTGCGGGGAATGTGACGCAAAGCGGCGCCTCGGCAGACTAAAGCTGAAAATAATGCAAAAATAAAGTGCGAATGAAAGCGTGTACGTGTGAATATATTTACACGTACACGCGCATTCAAGCTGCTGATGTGAATACGTGTCGGGACATTGAATTGCTGCCTCCTTTCCTCCTCGAAGGCAGCAACATCACATGTATGTACGCCCCTCGAAACCTTGCTCTCGTTATTTTGTATGTTTTTGAGTCTCTAGGGGAGTAAAGACTTGTAACGGGGGATTTGGCAGAATGATATGAATGACATATCTACAGCTGACGAAGACGCAGGTATGAAAATGACAAGATGTGTTGGAAATATCTCTTTCCATCGTATTTTTAATCGCATGTTCTTTTTCAGTATGCCAGCTTTTCCACCTTAGCTGAGCATTACAACTTTTTTGCCCTGTTTCAGCTTTTCTTACATTGCTGTTTTTTTTTCCCTCTGAGGAATTTTTGGGATGAGTTAAAAATTTGGATGAACAACTGAAAGCGAGGCAGGTCGAAATAGGTGTGACGTGCTGGATGAAGCTAATGGGAGACATTTGCTGTGGCAACCTCTAGTCTGACCTCGCTGTGTCTAACCACGGGAAGGACGGGGCGGCGGCGAAGCGAGCAGACGCCCGGCGCTGCCCTGGCTGCCTGCGGGCCCCCGCAGGGACCGTCGAGCAGGGTGCGTAACCTTGCCCCCCCCCCCCACCCCCGCCACTGCTATCTGCCACCTGGCGCCGCGCCACCGACAAAGGCCCTGTCGATATCACTTCTTCCCGAGAGTGGCGATCAGGGGAACATGTCCTCTGCTCTCGTCAACAGCTTGAGTCAACAGCTTCGGCGTGCTGCATTAGCATACAATACATATTCATGCCGACGTCTCCCTTCAACGCCTCACCCCCCCCCCTCCCCCCCACACCCTCCTCCCTGCACATTTTCCAGCCATTTTTACAAACGGAATGTCAAGCGCCCCATTTTCGCCCGCGAGTCCCACATGGCCTCTTATGCATTCCCGGCACAGCCGCTGCAGAACAACGTCAACAGGTCTCAAGGTCGTCACTCCCACTCATTGTGTGTGTGGTTGTGTGTGTGTGTGTGTGTGTGTGTTTGTGGTGATTATGCGCCACAAAGAGTGTGTGAAAAATGGAGGGAGCAACAAAAAAAAAGCAATTATGGAAACGTGCGCAAAATAAAACGGTTAAGGATGTGATGAGTGTGTGTGTGTATGTGTTTGCTTCCCCACAAATGATGTTGTTTGGGTTAATGCAGCAAAATACACTGATTTAATTTTTGAGTGTATTTACTGTTTAGTGTGTAACATGTAATTTACATCTGGGTGTAGGCATGTGTGTGCTGGAGAGAGAGCGTGCCTGGGGACCGGACAGGTAGACTGAGCAGGAGCCTCCTCCTTTAGTCAACTGACATCTCAGTGAGAAAAGAGGCCAGTTGATGTGGGGGTAAGAGCCTGCGTGGCGGAGTAGGTTGTGATAAATAATGAAGACTTTAAGAACATATCTCTGAATCTCTTCATTGCTTTTCTTTGCATGCACCCTTGCATTCTTACACCCATCCACCCAGCCTTTTCCTATACAGACTGCACGAGGAGTACAGCTGTCTCATAAATATTTCAGCCTCTCGGTCAGCGCTCGCACCCCCCACCAACCCCCACTCCCCTCACTACGCTGCTCTTAACCGCTTGGTGATGACACGGCCTTTTGACCCATGACAATATTGACAAAACACTGATAGTGAGTAGATTCAGCGGGAGCCGCCTCGTGGACCTGAGCTGCGCAGGCTTCTATAGGAGGGGCTGCAACTGTTGAAATGGCGTCTCCTGAATGAATGCCGTCTGCCGGATGCCTCCTCAAACCCTTGGACCGTTCCTGCCTAAGAAGTGATCATTCCTAGATGTTTTTTTTTTCTTCTTTTTTTTCTGTGATTTTTGAACCCACACGTACGTTTTTATTTTTGGTTGTGCAAATACAAAAAGCCATGCCGAGACAATGAACGTTCCATATTTCACCACGTTCTGTGCAACGAGGAGATAAAGAGAAGTAATCGCAACATTCGACGCCAACACGGACCAAAGAACTGTGAAAAGCGATAGTGAATTCCGTCCCATTTGGAACACAGTCTCAAGGTAATCGTTCCCCTTTCTGCAGAAGACTATTGTGTAGCGACAAGATCACTTACACGGCCACCAGAGACACGGCACCTGTAGACAGCGTCCTGCCCCCCCCCCCGAAAAACGCCAGCAACTTGTTTCCCCAGATGCACTGGGGCTCCCGTCAACGCTGCCCTGATTCAGATCGTGCGGCGATGAACGAGAGGTCTTATCTCTCTCTCGCCCTGACGAGTTAGCGACTCCATGCATAAATCTCGGAGGCGGACAGAAAAAGGATCAGAGCGTTCAAGTGTAAACTAGGGCAGAGCTCCGGCACTGAACCCTCTGGATGCGCTACCCTGCCAGCGAGTCCTGCGGAGGAAACAAGCGCTCCCACTCTGAGGGGATGCACATGCTGCTCTTTCTCGCTCTCTCTCTCTCTGTCATCCATCATAAATCTACACACACACACACACACACACACTGACTACAAATCCTAAACACACCTGCACTGTCCCGGGTCCGGTACCATCCAGTCCCCGTCCCGTCCGCTCAGATCCGGTCCTCTGTGCAGGCAGATTGAGGAGCTTGTCTCGCTCGCCACGCAGCCCCGGTGCAGACAGCTCACTGTTATAGATGCTGTGACAAGTGAAAGGAGGGAGGCGTGGCTTCACATGAGATAAATAAAAGAGGGAGGGAAAGAGGGAGGGGAGAGCCTCCCTCGATCTACAATTCAATATTGCCCTCACTGCCTCTTTCAGCAGCACTTCTTTTATTTCCCTCTTCTTTGGCAATGTTCTCCCCGTTATTCTATCGCTCCTTCTAGTTCTCCCTTTCTCCTCCGTGCGTGTTATTCCTCGTCGACTTTCTCCTGCAATGTTTCCATTGGTTTTAATCTTTCGTGTGTGCTGCTTTCCGCTAACGCTGACTCTTCCTCCTGTTCTATCTCTCTCTCTCTCTCTCTCGGCTCTCATTCATCAGGCAGTAGTGTGTGTGTGTGTGTGTGTGTGTGTGTGTGTGTGTGTGTGTGTGTTAGACAGTGAAAAAGCTCCGGCCATCTGTTGGAGCCTGTGAGCCTCACCTATTCACAGTCCCATAAAGGCAGAGGCACACAGAGGAGTGAGAGAGAAAGGAATAGGAGGGAACGAAGGATCAATCTTAATGCTGCTGGGATGGGGGCGGGATGGGGTGGGTGGGGTGTGCGGTGGGGGGGGTATAGCCTGGCACACACAAACACACACCATATCTATCAGGCTGGCACCTCCGAGGCAAACTGGCGCGGGCACGCCTGCTCACTGGGTCCGGCCAGGAGGGGGGTGTTTCTGAATGAGACAAAACGCACACCCAAAATCAATTGATATACACACAAGCTCACAAGAGGCATATACATGGTGAGGGTGTGTGTGAGTTCACACACACACACACACACACACACACACACACACACGCAGACACACACACTCACTCGCAAATCCACGAAACCAATTTCCTCTCTGACAAAACAAACAGGATCTATCACGACGGATACTCCTGCAAACTCAACGAGACAAGGGGGGGGGGCGCGGAGGACAGGGGACAACTCTACAAGCTCACAGACCACAACACAGACAAGACCCGACTGAATCCTGTCATGCCGAGTCGGGGGCGGCATCTCCCTGTCCAGTTAGAGCCAGGCATTTCTCCTGAGTGCCGGTGCCCTGACTGGGGAGGGGGAGGGGGGGGGGGGTGGTGGTGGAGGTGGAGGGTGGAGGCATCCATCACTGTCCGTACCAGCCGTCCCATGATGGATGCGCCTGTTTATCCCTCTCTGCAGGTTGTTTAGTTGCGGCCCCAGCCGGAGAGAGATTACTGGTGGAGAACCTCTGCACCTCCTCCCCTCTCCTCCCACCCCACACAATCAATAACGCTCTTATCTATTATCTGCATTTTCGAGGTAGTTCTCCGTGGAAACTCCTGAGCAGGGAGAGAGGGAGCGATTAATTGTCCACCCCCTCTCTCTGTGTTTTCAATTACAACGTCTGCAATGGATCATCTCTCCGTCAACGTGGCACACTGCGGGGATTTGTGTCCCTGCAAAGTGATGAAACTCTGCCGCTTTGAAAAAAAATCGGATTGGCCCTTTTTTTCCGGCCATGACCTGTCTCAATGCGCATGAGAGCAAACCATTCGGAGCGATTTTGAATGGCATTTGAGGATAAAGACGTCAGGTGCGTTGCACGCTAATCCTAATCCTAAAAAAAAGAAATACATTTATATAGTCATTCAAACCAATTGGAACCATGAGTCCTTTGTAAGAGTGGCTAAGCCGGTTCTAATGCAATTCATAATCACCCTGGAACAAACCAAAATATACTGATAGGAAATTATTTATTTTCCCCGGTAAGCATGTCAGAGGATGCCTGAGACTCAGGGACTGCTTACATAAAGAAGCCGTCTAGCTGCTCGAACATGCTGGATTACAGACAATGCCCCAGAGACGGCCATGTTTCTCCTGAGCGCTGCCGACGTGCCAACACAGCAGCCCAGTGACACCACTTTAGGACATGGTTTATTCATGCTCCCGCTCTGTCTCGCTCGCTCGCTCTCACGCACATTTTAGATGTGTCATGCCTCTAATTGGCTTTTGCATCCACAGATGTACCCTCCGTCAAGACAGAACATCTGAAGAAGGAGGAAAGTCTCGGTATGTAGGCTACAGAACGATATTGTCCGAACCTTGCTAGCTTTGTCAGAGGTCCCAAAGAGGATCAGAAAGAATGAGACTTCAAGTCAAATGCAAAGACAAAGTCAAAACAACAAGATGTGCTGAAATATTACAAATGTCTGCATGTCCACATGTGCACTTTGCAGGCAGGTCCAGACCTTGACGGAACCCATTTTTTTTTGGCTTTCCTGTTTTCCGCTTCGTCGGACACAAAGTGGGTGAGGCCTCGAGCACAGTGTGAAGGCAGGTGCATCAACAACAACAAATGATTGCTTTCCTGGTTGCGCTGAGCGACGGCGATGCCCCGATCCGGCTGATTCCTCGTCCCCGTTCGAGAGTGTTTCTCTCACAAATGAATCTGTTCCCTGTTTCTTTGCACTGTGTGTGCCGGGCTGATAAAAATATCCTCTGTCAGCTGGCTGCATTGAGACAAGAGAACTCCAGTGCAAATGTGGCAAACCCCCCCCCCCCCCCCCCACACACACACACATCCCCTGCACTCTGCCCTCCATCCTTCCTGCGATTGCCTTTGAATGTGCGAGCGGGACCTGTGCAGAGGCAGTTAGACATCACCGTGGCTATATTAGGAAGAGGAACAGACAGACAGAGAGAGAGAGAGAGAGGCCCAGGAGCTGACAGTGTGCAGACTTGAGGACACTGACAGAGGTGAGGATGAGAAGAAATTCTGGGTACCACGAAAGAAATCTCCTGGATATTTACTCAGTGGTTACTGCACTATCCCCTGCTCATCTCATATGGGCTCAAACTACAGAATACAATGAAGAGGTAGACTCCGACAGCATCACAGCCCTGGGATGATGGAAACCACACGGCGTCCTGTGATGTCTAATGTATTCCCCTCCTATTTAGCTCATCCCGCCTGTCACCATTGAAAATATGAATAGTTAATAAGAAAGTTATGAGAGACCATTGTTATCCAGCGGTCGGTTCTGTATCCTGAGGTGATGCTGTAATTCATTCATGGGTGCCCCGCAATGCAATTAAAAGAGAATAGTTTCCTACATCCCGGATTTTCAAATTTAATTGCTGAGCTTTTTTGTTATACACATTTTCAGACTGAACTGGTCTTTGACTAAAAGCTTTGTAATGAAATATGAAATTGCCAAAAGAGCAGCCGTGAGAAAGCTATTACCGTCCTTAATTGTACTACATAGTGTCGACTTGAAGGTTTGGTTTTTTTAAGCTGCAGCTCCGTTGACATCCCACGAAGCTGGTTTGATTTCTTGTTGATACAAAACGATGCACGACATTGATTTTCTTAAGTATTCTATCTGCCAGAACAGTGTGTTCTTAGTACATGGTGTATTAACAGACAGTAATTGGGTTTGGGACACCCTGCCAGGATAACTCAAGGAACCCATGTTGTTTGATGATCAGCCAGCAGGGGGAGGTGTACTCTGCCTGGAAGGAATCAGCCTCTGAGCTTTTGGGGATAGAAAAAAAAACAAAAAACCTCTGCATCACCCGGAGGCTGCACAGACAACGGCTGATTACAAACATGGGGTAATATCGCTCTGGTATCTCATTGCTTTCATTTTAAATGTGCATGTTTAGAACAGTCTTCTGATCCCCTGTGTTCCTGTCGTACTGAGCTGGTGTCTCTTTGTGACAGATTTTTTGGAATTAATGTCTGCCTTTGATATTTCGCTGTGTTGAGGGATTTTTTGCAAGAACATCTTTCAACACATTGTACGATTTAGTGTTACGCTTTCCGCAGAATAATGATGGGATATTTTATGATTAGCTCCATCTTTGCTGAAATACATTTAATATAAAAACCTGTTGTTCCATCTAATATAACGCAGGTATTAGTTTTACTTTGGTGGGTAAAAACTTCACCTGAACGACGAGCCGGTCACTTTGGCTCCGCCCCTGGCCCGGAGGTACAAAGTCAAAAGAATTTAAGAGTTTAAAAATCAAAAAGGATTAAAAACTGAGAGAATTACGCTATGAACAGTGTAATATTTTGCAAAATAAAGGATCTTTCTTTCACAGTCCAATACGGCCTACAAAGTTGGGTCTCCAGAAGATGGAGATTGTCGCCTCCCTGCTACAGTTTTTTAGGATCTTGTGGGTCGTATTCATTATTCAACAGCCGTATGTGATTGGCTGCACATTAAAACATAGCTTCTCCCAGGTTGTCTTAATGCTGTTCCTCTGCCTGCATTTTGGGACCAAAGCTGAAATCCCTCTCTCGCCTGACCGCCCCCTGATCGATTTCACAGTACATTCATTGAGTAACCCTTTGGCCTAAAGCTTCTTCAAGAAAAACATAAAATGGCATGCATTATATCATTACTATCTTCTAATATGTAATACATACCATAACACATCTTAAATCATCACATTCCTAAAGCATTGAATGACTTATATACATTGTGTTTTAATTCATACTACAGGGATGGTTATACTACAAAAATAGCTTATAACACACAAACTATTATTCTACCACTAGTCATGATCACACATTTTAACATTTCTTCTGCTCGCCGTGCCTTTCTACTTGAACACATTGATTGCAAAGTTTGGGGAGGCATTGCCAGACCGTGGGATCCACACATCAAAGAGCGCCCCCCCCCCCCCCCCCCCCCACCCTCCCTGTTGAGTCCCAGGGAACAGGAGCCGCTGTGGGCCCCAGCCAGCACCGCATCTCCAGCTAATGAGCTAAAACCCCTTTGACGCCAGCTTATTTGCATTCTTAATGTACATCACTCAGTGTAATATCTGACACAGATATTAAATAAGAAGCGCCTTGTGGGTGTGTCGAACAAGCCACCCCAGTGTTTTCTAGCACAAATACATTTGTAATCACTTTATAACGACGTGTGCTACACGGAGGAGCTGAATTACTGTGAAACAAGAGTGAATCAAACAAATACGTTGGTGGTGACGAGCTGCTTTTATTACTCAGCGCATCCAGTCGCACGGGACCCTCGCTGAGAGGACACCCCCAAACCAGTCGGGAGGTTTTCAAGCGCCCCGTCCCGACGTCGGCCCCTCACCGGCGTGGGAGGACAAAGATTTCAAATCACAGAGCTTAACGCGGTTCGCAAAAGATTAGCAAGCGGCTGTGCTTGGTGTCCTTCATAAATGATGACTTGTTTGTTCCAGAGTGGACGTGGCTTTTTTTTTTTTTTTTTTTTTGTGCGGCTGTCTGCGTCTGCAAACAAACACTCGCTGACATGCAATTAGGAGCTGTCAGGGTGTGAGGGGGGGGGCTGCTCCCAGAGAGACTGGTGTGCGCGGACTGACATCACAAAGAAAAAGGTCGGGGCTATTTGTGTGAGCGTGTCTGTTTTTTATTGGCTGTACTGTACAATGAAATAAACTAGAACTGGGACATGAAAACTCATTGTTTGGGAGGACTACCTTCAGACAGGTAAAATAGCAACATGGCAGCCTGCGCTGGTAGAAGAGAAAGTTCTGGCAAAAACACTGTCACCCTTATGGCTCCCCTGTGGTCTGTGGAAACCAAAAGCAGCTTCACGACTCATTCACTCCAGCATCTCAAACAGAGGCAGGCCGTTGAGTGGAGTGCAGCGCTGAGAGTTTCACTTTTTACATCACATGGCACGGAGTCATCGGATTAAGATGACGGCTCAGTTTGACCACACTGTGGCGTAGAGTGACTTCAGGAGTGCCGTTCCTGAAGGCGACGCCCTGCGGCGCATTATTCAGGTGCCCGGAGGAACGAGCGGCCTCAGCGTTAAAGACTGTGTTTGACGGCGCTTCTACGTTAAATGTTACGAGCAGAGATGATTTGGTGGGATTTCTACAATTCTATCATTGCAGTTGCATCATTTTTTGCCGGTGCGACTAAAGGTGATGGATGGAGACCAGCCGGCATCACAATATGGTTCAATTTAAGACGATAAATTACCACACTGAATGATCGCTCAGGCCTCGATGGAATTGTTTTTCAACAGGCATCTTTTCATTATTGTTGGTGAAATTTAAAACGCAAGAATTTGATTTGATTTTTGAGGCCGCACAGCTTCAGATAAATACCCTTTCCTAAGGGAGGAGGACCCGTGTATGAGGTAGTTTTTTCTTGCACCACTCCGTCAAAGTAACACCTGAATGCTACAACAAGGCCGTCAGAGCACAGCCGAACACGTCGTCTCTCCCAACCGGTTCCTAAAAAAAAAAAAAAAGAAACCACTTTGGACACGCCTCCTCTCCTTATCTCAGCCCTTTGGCCATCGCTCCCTGGCTGCCGTGAAACAGCACTGTAAGCAGACTAAAGACAAGTGGGAGGATGCGATAGCATCTGCCTCTCCCCTGTGGTGGGCAAAAATGATGAATTGTGTAAAAACGTTATTTGGCACCTGATATTAAGCCAGCATCGGAAGGACAAAAAAAAGAGCTGACGCGGGGGGGGGGAGTAGAGGAAAAGCCCGTTGGAGAAATGCTCCTGTCCGTCTTTCTGTCCAGCTGGGTGACACCTCGTCCCTTTAATGAGCCGACTTAAGTCATTCGGGACAAATGCCGAGACAATAAATTACCGAGCTCGTCGCTTCGTGTTCGCTCGGATGCGGCTGAGTAATCTCTCCATCTGGCCTCACTCCATCCAGAAGGAGATTCCGTCAAATCGCATTCTACAAAGCTTTGTCCCATTTGCATAACTACATTCAATGTTTCCAGTCAAACCGGTGACAGGTTTTCTTCTCCTCAGTTAATTAGATTTTTGAATTACTTTTCCAAAAAGGGAAGAAAAAAAAAAAGAGTGATTTTTCCTCTGCTTGGTCCTCTATTCCCTATTTGGAAGCGACAAGATTAAAGTGTGTATGAGGGTAATTGCGTGGCAGTTTTGGAATTAGAGTTGGAGAGAGAAGGTATATTTGCACTCAAGGAGCTGATACTCTATTCCAATTTCAGTCTGTTTAGCATGCAGGCTCTGAACTATTCCCTCTGACACGGCAAACCTCATTAAGATAGAGCAAACTAATCCACTCGGGGGTGAAAGCTAATTCTTCGTATCTTTTTTTTTTTTTTTTTTTTTTTTTTGAGATGTAGAGACAAGTGGAAAATTGGGTCTTCGGGGCACACGCACTTGAAGGTAGAGTGCTTCTCCCGCTCTTATCACAACACATTTACTGGAGATTGAAGGGAAGGAGGATGAGGACCTAAACTGTCCAGAGCGTGCACACCTGATCCACATGGGGTCATTCCCCTCATTCCTAAAGGATAAAGCACCTCTAACCTTTCATGGAGCAGAGGCGCAGCTGAGGGCGGAGGAAACAGAGAGGAGGAAAGAAGGAGGAGGGAGGGAGATGAATGAAAAGAGAAGGAAAAGGCCGACGCGGGGCCTGCAATGGGCAGACGTCTATTAACCAAGCACTCAGCATGGGATGTGGCATTTACAGAGAACAGCCAAATGCCATTGCAATTAATCAGGGTCTTGAATGCCAGCTGTATCAATACCTCTTGTTCACGGCCATGAGCGCACGCAGAAACGCACACAGAAACACACACAGAGCTCAAAACAGCACCAGGCTTTTCTCTCTTTTCTTGAAGATCACTATGGGGAGAGAGCGTGTGGCTTGTCTCTAACCTCAGCACAATATACGTGCCTCAAAGTAGGACGCACACAAAGAAATGGAATGAATACGCAACTTTGTCACACGCGAAGGCCCGGGAGATGGCACACACATTTTTCCCTCCGCGGGGGAGTTCCAAATTGCTTTTGAATAACCAAAGTCTAATTGACAGGAAAAGAATGCAGTGTCACTCCGCCAGCGCGACTGTCATTAACACATTTTCCGTTTTTTGTACATGCTCCGAGGCGTCGTTGTTTTTGTTGGCCCCAATCGCTTCCCCGGTGCAGTGAGTACGTTTTTAAAATGTCTTTTGAGCAGAATGTTGTTAACTACACAACGCTCCCCGAGGGGGCAACAAAACACAAGAACAATTGGCTCATTAGAGGCGTAAACATTTCAACCCACAATATGGCTGGAACACACTCAGTGGAGAGGCAAAGTCAGCAAGAGAAGAGCACAGATGGATGGATGGATGGATGGATGGAGGAGGGAGGGACTGTGTGCGTGTGTGTGTGTGTGGGGGGGGGGGGGGGGGTGAAAAGCCCACCGGCAGAGAGAAGCACCCTTGTGTCCAACACACAGTGTGCTCAGTGTGCACAACAGAAATCTACTGCAGAGATGAGGTGACAAGACGATACTTAACATGAAGACAAAATGGAAGAAATGTTTTTTTTTAAGCCCTTTTGGATGTTCAATTAATAATATCCAATGACAATCGATTCCTGTAGCACCAATATATCCCAAAAATGCAAAATCCATCAACTAATCTGCTGCCGCCGGGGACAAGGGGGGCGTGTGGAGGGCTTGTTGCACACAACCATCTGAGAAGCCAACATTGTGGAAACGTTGTGTTCAAAAAATATGTGGCCAATGACTGGTCGAACTACCTGTCAATCAAACAAGTCAGGAGAAGAGCTAAATCCTCCTTCAGTGGCAATCTGTTGAAGGAGTTTTCCCAGGTTCTGAAATAAGTGAAGCGTTTTCAGCATTGATGCTTTATGGACTCGACAGCCTCCTCCCTGGTCCATCCACGCATGAGTAACGAGAACTGGATGCATAGGAAGGAGCCTGATTCATTGTTATGGAGGTTCCTCATTGGCTGATAACTCCCCAAAAGTTTGACTTTTAGTTCAGATTTACAACTTTCTAATTCCACACCACTACATCTCAGAAACATATATTGCACGGTGTATCCAGTCCATTTGTCTCACAGTTTTAATATCCTTTCAGAGGTACATTTATCATCCCCTTTGTGCCCAGTGAAAAGTATTCATCTCCAACTTCTGCCACCTCTTAGGCTAGAAAATGTATTAAAAACCCTCTTGGATCAGCTGGATAATGCATTGTCCCAGAGCTAAACACAGGGCTGTTATTCTGACCTCATGAAAAGTTGACGACAAATATTTGACGAGTTTAAAGAGTATAATACGTTGGTGTAGATTAAACTACCCGACAGATTACGAAGATAAAATTGCATATAATCGCATATGCTGTCAATTTTTTGTATTGTATTTTTCCTACTGTGAATCATCAAAGTAGTTCTGTCCCGGGACCGAGGCAAGTTTGTAATTTGTGATTTTATTAACTAATGTGAATTAACTAATTGTGATTAATAGTTACACAGACTGTCCTGCTACATATGTATATAAGTATGTACATGAGTTTCCACTAAAAAAGGTAACAAAAAGGGTATAGCCAATACTCAAACCAGACAGTATCCATACTAAATACAGTTAAAGTAAAAATGTGACGTCTTAATGCCTTTTCCTTACCACTTGACCTTGATGGGACACTTTAGGAGGTCAAAAATGTGAAGGAGAGTTCATAAGGATTCAGCAAAAGGCAACGGCGGTCCACAGAGAATCGGGGCTGCACATATACTAGGCCACCTTTTCTAATTTAACAGTAAAGCGACATATTGGGATTTCAAAGCTCTAAAGATGAAGCACATTTCACCCTTTGCTTTGTATATTCCTATCGTGCTGTTTCATGCAGGTTATATAAACAGCTCCCTCGGTGACAGACTGCTTTGTGTGTGAAGGAGAGATGTAGCAGCTCCTTCCTTCCTGCTGCTTTCACACTTTACATCCACACTGCTCCCAGTCGACCCACTGATACGAAATATCCATTAGACTGACTCGAGATCGATATCTTCTATGTGAAAGAATTCAAATGTTGAGTCTCTCTTTATTATGGGCATTTTTTAATAAGTTATATTATATATTATTTTCTGAGGCTTCTATGTTATTCTTGTTTTTACTTATTATTTAACATTTTAAAATGTCCCTATTAAGACCAATAATGCAAGATAGATAGATTGGTGTATCATGCGACTGCCGCAATGAATTGTGGGACGGTGTTACCTCGATTCCATTGGAAAAGGAACGTCCCGTAATTCCAATAATGAAGGAGGCTCTATAACACTTAGAGACGTCCGGGTAATTTTAATATTGATGGATACTAAACTTACACAAGCAATCCGCAGAAAAAAAACCAAAGGGAGGATTAGGATTTGGTACATACTGAATAGAAATAATATGTAGTAAGTATTTGGGACATGCTGATAGTACAGAGGAAGGTAAGTTGGCAGAGTAACTAAATGTTACTAAAAGAAATGTACTAAATACACGTGTGTTCTTTCATTGAAGGTTAGCTGACAGAGATATTTATTACATTTCATTTTATCCGATTTTGAACAAATCGAACCATGGATCCGACATTTTTTAGTCGAAGGTACGTTTCGAGGAGACTCTAAATATACATAAAAAATTAAAAACCCAAAGATGTGAAGCAACATGGTTCCCTGGACCTGCAACATCGTTGAACCTGCTGCTTCTAAAACGCTCAGTAATCACGATGAATACTTTTTTTTCTTTAAAAACACAATTTTGACACAGGCCTTGAAAGGCTGTTTAGATGTACTGGAAGGCCACCAGAAACGGATGCCATCAATAATCAGTACCCGTGCAGTCCTACCTCGCTCATGGATGACCTCTGCGGCACAGCTTCAGCTGCTCCCTGGCAGAGACACAGATCTGCATCGGGCCGAGGTGCTTCACGACAGCGTTGGTCACAGGACATCTATAAAAAGAATAACAAGAGCATAACTCAGCAATGACCTCGCTGTGGGAGCCACACTGAGACACACGCGTCCCAAATACACCCAACAACTGGGCCGGGCCGTACCGCTGATTCTGAGAGGTACTGTGGAGCGTTTCATGACAGACAGTCAGTCTCCTTCTCCTCGGCCGGATGTCTTTAGGCAGACTGGAAGAAGCTCGGGCTACTGTGGCCCTTGAGATCTCTAATGTTTCGTTCGGGAGATGGAAAAAAAAATATTTTCTTGCATATATCATCTATAATTTATTGCGTCCATTCACTCTGCAGACGTCCCTCGCAGTCTATTAACGTAATACCAAGTTGTGGAGACTGATGGAAGTTTCTCTGCATTCAGGACACCACGGCAAACGCCCGAATTCACAGTTTGACATTGTGACAATGTCATTGTTGAGGCCTGTCTTGACATAATACGTATTTAGCTGTTATGAGTGGCTTATGACGCTACTTTAGCCTTTTGGGTGAACGTTGTCGTGAGCGAGTGTCAAACTATTAAAGACGTTTTACGAATTGCTTTTTGTGTTTTAAGGTTAATTTGGTCACTACAAGATGGCCAATATGTTTTAAACAGCTTCACAACAACCGGAAGACACAAGTTGCTCGGGCACGTCATGAACAAAGACGGGTGCACACACCTGTCCCATATTGTGTCCTCCTCGGACCTCTCTTCCCTCCGGACTGGCGTTGTTTCGCAGCGACCTCTACCGACTTTTAACACTGTCTACAACTACTCTCAGGAGTGAATGATAAAGCCCCCAAAGAAGGGCGATAAAAAGAGAATGGAGATGAATAACGATGATTTTTCATAACTTTAGTCAGTGGCTGTCGTCTTCAGAGCCGATGTCGAGCCGGGCCAACGTTCCGCTGAGCGGATTGATATGTGTCGTGGTCCGGTCTTTAGGTGTGGCAGGGGCTACTCCGAGCAGGGATTATATTTACAAACCTGCCAGTCAAAATGTGTTTACATGAGATGTTTCATTTCGTCATAGCACGTGTTTTGATAATTACGGGGAAAAAATAGACATCTCCAATGAAATAGAATAATGAATTGCTACTTACTCACTTACTTATTTCATACACAAGAGGGCGCCACCAGCATGTATTATTTTGCCAAGCAGTCCAAACTGGAAGTTTTTTTTTTTTTGGCACATTAATGGGGAAACCTCCTCAAAGATCTTTACTTTAAGTATTCCTTTATCTGTGCACGGAGCACGGGTTGCAATTTCATTAGTTTGCATTTTCTTGCATCGAGGTTACTCAACACCCTGTAAATACAAATTGAGGGTAGAAAGCAAACATTTAAGCTGGACCACTTTTGCACAAACTTTTTTTGTGCTTCAAGAGAGCTTTGTTTATCTGTAGTTGCTCCTTATTTTAACGTTAAAAAAACAACACACTATCAGCTACCCAACAGATTACCCACAACATCAGGAAACTCCTTTAGCTCCCTTTCAGATCAAACTGTCAGGATTATTATGATTTTTTAAACAGGAATCCGTAACCTCAATCAATAGAGAAGCAATTGAGATTTATGTTTATGACATGTATTAATGAGATTAACTAAATCCAACCCCAACCGTCAGTGAGAAATCTAAACTGAAGATTTGTATCATAAACAACCTCAATCTCTCCATTACAGCTGCAACGCAATAGGTGTAAATGAGACATGACAGCAGCATCGGACAGCTAGTGCCCAGGAGGCTGTTGGGGGGGGGTTACATTACATAAACTCATCCAAGAGCCATGGGAGAGCAGGAGAGAGAGGAGTGCAGTAATAACCTGTGGATCACTTCTGCCTGAGTCAACATCTAGGCTCTGTGTTTATTTTTCATTATTTCCCAGAGGCACTGAGCTCCTGGGAGAGAGGCCTCATGCACGAGAACAGTGTCTATATCCAAACTACAAGCTCAACCCAAACAGCCCTTTTTTTTTTCATGCCTCTGGAACAACTGTATCCATGGGGACCAGATGACGGCCCCCACTGTTTGTGTTTGCGCAGTTTTGGTTCGAGATGATGGTTGAGCCTCAGCAGATGAAACAACAACCCGCGAACCCAGTGAGAGGAGCCTGTGATCCGTTTAAACATGTCTCTGAGAAATGTTGTGGTGTGATCACTTGCAGAGCTGTTATTACCGTCATTACCCTGAGCTGGTTTAAGTATCTCCTAGCAATGGGTTTGGTTCACAGGCCCGTTGAGATCACTGGTGACAACAATAGCGGGACGACAGATGATGCACGAACGTGCGCGGATGCATCATTTTCAGTCCGAGAGTTGAACCTGAGAGAATGAAAAGTGAAAACAAGACACCGACCCTGAGTGAAAGTAGAACACGCAGCTGTGCAAGGAAGGATTTGAGTGAAAGGTTAAGTGCCACTCGCAGACAGCTCAGGACGCCGCAACGCAGTCGTGAAGAAAACAAAAAAAAGGCACTCTTAAGGCAGTTTGTAACAAACCAGTTCAACACACTGGAGACGTTTACAACTGGAGCTTAGGCACAATAATGCACTTTACACATTCACTGTGAGCGACTGGTTTGTCACACACACACACACACACACACACGTGCAAAGGCACTCCCAACACAGATTTTGAAACAACTATCTTTGTTTTGAGAATGTTCAGGCCTGGTTGTACCTGACGGGGCATGACTGCTGAGACCAGGCTTTCATTTTCACTTAAACTCCCACGTTCATTCCCGGTACAGCCTTTGATGAACAGCATTCAACTATACCCAACAGATAGTAGACCTTTTCTAAATCCTAATATCCATCTGCAAATTATGTCAGGCTCCGTCCACGGATATGGTAATATGATGCAACATGACATCATGGCAGCTCCCCTCTACCTTTTCCTGAACAGTGAGATAACATCGCATTCAATTTGTCTTCATTTTTACAGGCTTTCTTCTGTCAGTTGAATTGAAGATGTCACGATTAGCTGTGCTGACTAAGAGCAAATGCTACGGGACCAGCATTGCATCAGTAAAGGTGAATAAAGTGCCACCAGGTGGCCTTTCTTGCAAAGCCACCGCTTTGCCACACACTACTGCAACGGTGAAATCCCTTACGGCGTCGTCCCTGTCGTCCATCATCTTTTATTACGACTGCAAATCTCTTCACAGTTCAAGCAACAACTGAAAATTAAGCCAATTATTCAAAACCTCAATTGTTTCATGAATGTGGCTCTACATCAACGTGAAGTCAAACCAATGGGCTGAGGTAAAGAGAGAGTGATGTGCACGTTATGTTGTGGACCAGAAGTGTGAAGGGGGTAAATGCACAGGGTGAGCAACCTTTAATCTCCTCTTTCAGTGTGATGTCAACAACATCTGTGTTTCATAAGTAAACCGTTTCCATTCTGTGTTAAGAGATAAAGTGAGTCATTTTGAATCCCATTCGCCCCCATAAGATACTGGTCATCCCAGAACAACTGAGGCTCAAGAAACAAAACCAACGAGTGTGTTGAACTCAGCAAGGGTGCATTTAATTGCCTTTGAATTCATCGCTGCGTTTTTTCAATTTACGTTGTGTCAGTTTTGAGGCGAATTTTGGAGGGAATGATTCAAACACGTAAGGGGAGCGTTTGCGTGAATTGGCATGATTTCATCGGCCCGGTGTGTGCGACACACACACACAGCAGTCCCGTGTAATTGCCTCACACCTGTCTTTACAACTATTATGGAGATCTGCACTTCTCACCTACAGCAGCAGTCTCATTGCTTCCTTCGCACCTGACTGCATCACCAAGCAAGAGTTCATTCTAAGCCTCCTGACAACAAGTTGAGCCTGTGTTTACCTAACCCTCGAGCACAGATAACACCGTTGCGGGTGCACCACCTCGGCGGCTGAGCCTCTCCCAGCGGGGGCGCTCGGTAGGCGTCTGTTGACAGTGGCGTTGCCCCAGTAAGCCCGATGATTCACACACACACACGATATTGTGCCAGTCCGACGCGTCTTAACACAAACACACACTCCACGCCTAGCTGGCCGTCCTGTTGCCCGTTGCGCCACGGCACCAGAAGCTGAATCACGAGTAGAACGCGGCCCTTTCTCTTGTAGGTGTGTTGTGCAACTGCAACGTGACGCGGCACTTCGTCTTGAAATAACAAACCCAGCCAGCCGGTCTGGTTTGCGGTAAAATCGGTTGGCGTGAGGATTTATTTGCGGCAGTCGACGTTGGGGGGGGGAAAGTATTTCCACTTCTGAATCTTTTGTAAAGGTAAAAAACGCTCTTTGTCAGAGCGCCTTTAGTTGTGGAGTCAGCCGGGTTCAGGTTGGTGCTTGAGGAGAACCTTCGAGCTGTGTGACTCTCACAGAGCTGCACGGACGAGAAAATCCCGTCACTCCTGACACTCAAGCCCCCCCCCCCCCGGGGGCACTCGGCGCAGGTGAGAGTCGGGGCCCGCGGTTACGCACCTGTAATCCGAAGCCCAAAGTGATAGGTCGCCTCTATCACTTTGGGCTTACTTGTTCTCTTTGCCTTTCAAAAAAAAAAAAAAAAAATCCCCCCCTCCCTTCTGTTGTATCTGGTGTCCGTCCTCAGTATCTTTCCTGTGACGGAAAAACAAGGGTGGGAACCAGAGCTGACGCAGATGGCGAGAGAACGTGGAGGGTGAAACGTGAGAGTGACAGAGCAGGAACGCTTGTTTGTCCTAATGGCTCCCAGAGAAGGCAAACAGCAACCAGCGCTGATCCAGATGTTCGCTGTCCTTCTGCACTTCTTTCGCTCTCTTAAATGGACATTTTGTTTCACCCAAAGTAGCTGGATAATTTGTTCCATTCGAGGGGAGGCGGGGGGGGGGGGGGGGAGGAAGGCAGGCGACAGTCAGGCGAGCAGCCTCACAGGTTCGGGCCTTGTTGGAAGGGTATCATGTGGCCGGCCTTTTACGACCTGTTTAACACCAGAGAGTTGAACGCGGCCATTTATCCCGCGGAGTGCGACACGGCGTGCATGCGATAGGGCTGAACGCGGCCGTTAAAAAAACGGGGGGGGGGGGGGGGGGGGAAAGCTGTAAATGTTCATTACCGAGAGAGGAAATCAGGCATCATGGAAAGAAAGAAAGGCCCCCTGTTTGTCTGCACTGAACCACACTGACGCTGCCTCTCTGGATCCATTAACAAACAACTTTTCCGACACTTTACAGGGAGACACTATTGTGCTTGTGCTGTTTACCGGAGGAGCAGTTACAACGTGGAAAGCGGGCCGCTGTCTCCAACGATTCCAGAGAAGGTAGAAGACCCCCCCCCCCCCCCCCCACGACTGCCGAGAAACCGAGACCCTCTGACCTCCCAAAACATATTTATCTCATGGAGCCTGGTGCTTCATCCATCACGTCGGTGTGAAGGGAGATAACGCACACGTTTCTGTTCACCCAATAACCGCCGCAAAAGCAATGAGTTTTTTACGAGTGGAGGGAAAAGAAATCCACCTCAGCATCAATTGACTTCACGTGATTGCGTGAGCAGGACAGAGATGGGGAGAAACGTGGTGACAGAAGACGTGTGTGAGGCGAGGATGAAGAGCGGGAGGCTTCCGTAATGAGTAGAACAAAAGGAACATTTCTCCTGACGGCAACCAACAGGAGCCACTGTTGAAACACGGCTGAGTGTGTGAGGTATCATGTTTATCGCACTGCTGTTTATTATGAATGTCAGGGCCAATATGTTTATATGACCGCTCTTTGGCTCGAGAGCCCGATCCTCCATTTTCGTGAAAGATCACTGAAGGGTTCCCCCCCTGTGAACACTTAGGCTCTGGCTTTCAGAGGGAGAGGAATAACAATCCCCTCTATGATGTCTTCCACATGCGCTCCGTGACGAGCAGCACTCTTCTTTTCTTTCTTTTTTTTACTTGACTACTTCGTCTTTCATCAGATGTGTTGGGAGGCGGGGCCAGAATGAGAGGGAAGAGAAAGAGGGAGACATGGGTGAAGAAAAAAGTGAGTGGGAGAGGAGGAAAAAGTGAGAGCTGATCTTAAATTTCAATTGAGCCCCGGCAGCTACGCAAACAGTGGACGGAGGTTGGAGGGAGGAAGGAGGGGGGGGGGGGGGGGGTTGGTGGGAGGGACGCAGCAGCAGCTGAGGCAGAGGGAGGGATGGATGGATGGATGTGGATGTGGAAGAAGGGAGGGAGAGAGGCGCTCGGCAGAGCCACTCAGTCTAGACTCCAGATGTGCAGGCAGCAGCAGTGTGGCTGTCTTGGCCCCCACCAGGCTGCTCAGGGAGTATCCCCGGCACATGTCCCCACGCCGCCTGTAAATCAGCCCAGCCGGGCCTCAGGCAGCACCGCAGCCACAAAACCCCTCCGCCCCGGACCCCCCAAAAAAAAAAAAAAAACGGGGGCCGGCCAGCGACAGACAGGCGCCGAGGAGCCCACTGTGCCACGTTTAGCCTCCCTCGTTGCAATGTGAGATAGAGCTCATTCACCTTGTGCACCTTTTTGTTTTTGTTTTATTCTTGCTTTCCCACAAATGCGGATGAGGCACAACATCGGGGGGGGTACGGCTGCCCGTGGATCAGAGAGGAATGCAGCTCGGTGTCATAAACGAGACGAACTGCCGTCTCTCCTTATTTAGATCCACCGCAGCCCGTCTGCTGCTCCGCTGCCCCAGTCTCACTGGCACCAGCGCATGCCTTCAATGGCCTCCCATCGACTCAATCATCCACAGAGAACGTTCACACAACTGCAGATTCCCGCTGGATGTGAGTGTGCACGTGTGTGTGTGTGTGTGTGTGTGTGTGTGTGATCTTTTCCCATCAGTGCATATAACACATAATTAGAAGTTGGACTGGGAGGCCCGCCCCATATATATAGTAAGTAATGCAGGCCGCAAACATGCAGTTAAAACCAGATTTCTTATTGTAATCCGTCAGACCAGAGTGAGCTATTTTAAAAGGGGGGGGGGGGGGCGTTTAACACATCCAAGTCCATGCGAGCAGAATGAGCATGTGGAAGAGGAGGAAGCCTGTGTGTGTGTGTGTGTGTGTGTGGGGGGGGGGGGGGGGGGGGGGGTGTTTGTGTGTCTCCAAACCAATCCGGAGCTATTGTGCAAAGTGCTAAAGTCAACGCTTCAGTCAGCTGTTCAAACAGGTAGCGTGGAAGCATCGGAGCGATGTTTCAGTTGAACCGCCTGCAGACGTCCTCTGAACAAACAGGTGAGCGTAGGGGAAGAAGAAAAAAAAAATGCAGAGGTCAGTGTGTTTGTGTTTGTGTGTGCGTGTGCACTGAGGTCTGTGGGCCTGTGAAAAGAGGCGGCCTCCCCTTCTGTCTACTGTGTGTGAACAGGTGAGCAAGGCACCGTTTTCGGTGCAGCCAGTAGACACAAACACAGGAACTGAAACACACAAATAGTCCTATTTACACACACACACACACACACACATATCCCAGCTGATCCCCTTAAACATACCTACCGAGGCTTGCTCGTGGTGAGATTCCAGTCACAGCAGCACTCACACAGCCTCCTCCTGCATCCACATGCGTGTGTGTGTGTGTCTGTGTGTGTGTGTGTGTGTGTGTGTGTGTGTGCACTTTGCGGTTGTTCAAACACCTTGATTGTGTTGTTGCTTGTCGTTGGGATTTCGGTGGGAGGTTTCTCAGCATCGAGGCACAGGCCCCGCGTGGGACGCTGCAGGATAAAACAGCTGACAGCCGCTGGAATGCTGCTGGACATATGAGGTTAACTGGGCTTTAACCTCTGCACCTCGGGAGGGAAACGCTTGCTAAAACACAACACACACACACCGCCGACCGGACTGTTGTCGGAGTCTTACATTACACCATGAACTGAACTGACTCTGGGAGAATTTTAGTCACAGCTGTTTGTTTAAAAGCTACAGTGAGCCTTGTGATGATAAAACAGATAAAAAGGAACAGTACTACTTTATCTATCATTCAAGCAAACATTACCATTTGTCCAACATTTGTAGCTATTTATTCCGACTGTCTTTTTTGACTAACATTTTGTGTATTCATTACGTTCAACAATTTAGACTTCTCTGCCCACTCAGAGTGAATTGCGTCTCAATTGCAACACGGACATTAGGGGTGACATCCACGTAACCCTGGTTGGAATGACGGGACGTCACAGATTGCGTATCCAAATGACTGTGATATTATTTTATTATAAAAATGGGGTAACAGTTGCCTGCTGCTGGGGATGCAGATGCACCATGATCAAAAATAAAAGCTCATTGAGTCAGACAGCATCTGGGAGGATTCCTGACTTATTATCCTCTACAGCCACTGCTTTGTACCACAAGAGGGCCACCTTCACCATCAAAGATCCTCCGGAGGGGGGGGGGGGTCCACAACAGATAGGATACTGTGTGTATTTTTCCCAGTGTGCATGCATGAGCAATCCCGAGTTGGGGGATTGCAGGAGACAAGGCAGTCAGTCAGAGGGCCCTGGGCTCTCCCAGTTAATTAGTAGCAGGGCCAGGCCACAAACAGGCCCGGCAGCAGCAGCCCGGCCCACAGTCATCATGTGAAACGGCTGGAGGGGAGAACGTCTCCCTGACGCTGCAGATAGAGCCGTTCAAAGAGCTTATCTGAGGCAGTCTGGCCTCCGCCTTATCTGATCTGACCCCCCCCCCCCCCCCCCCCCCCCGGCTCATATGCCTCCTGTTACACTATGTTTCATCTGATGCACAGTGTGCTCGGTGTTCCATTGGAGAATGGTTATAACGTTTAATGCGTGGATTGGATATCACCCCGGGCCAGTGTGAGGTCACCATCGGTTGTAACGCAGTAAAATAAAGGGGGTGAGGCGGGGGGGGGGGGGGGGGGTAGAGGCAGGCGGCTGCATATCAAATCCACCACAGGTAATGTCGTTGTTACGAGGCAATCTGAAATCGTTTAAGCGTACATTTGCGCACTGATTTATGAAGTGATTTATGGAAAAGTTACTCCGACGGACTCTGTGGCCTGAGCTGGCTGCGTTCAGGAGTGTGTTTTTGTTTAAGTGTGTTAAGCTGCGGGCTCAACCAGCACAACAGGACTTGCAAAAACGTCAGGATTTACAGAAATAAAGTCCCACATCGTAGAAGATGATCAGTAATCTCTACAAAATCACATTCTTCAAACAGACCCTCTGCGCTTTGCAGTGAGTACACACTCATCCTGCAGGTGATAATTTATTTTCCATTATATGCTAATAAGCGGTGTTGTGTGTTTCAAATGAGCTGCTGCACAGTAATTACGTAGCCGCTCTGAGCTTTTCTGTCTTGGCACCGGCTGCCTGTGGGCAGGGACGAACAATTCAGAGACAATTTAGCCACAATGCTGCGGTAATTGTTGTTGCCCACTGTCTCCCCCGGGGGTGACCCCCTCACTTCCTGAAACACAAACACACGCAGATACAGACGCACATACTCACACACATTAACACACAGTGTTGACACAGCTTCAGCCGGGACACCACCCTTCTACACCATGACACCCCCCCCCCCCCCCTCGCCCCCCTCCTTCTCCCCCTCTTTGCCTTCTTGATCCCTCATCCCACCGTCCCTCCCTACACACACACACACACACACACACACACACACACAGTGGTGTTTGGTGGAGATCAGAAGCCCAGCTCAGAGGCCCCACACCTGGGCATGTTTGCGAAGGAAGCGGGCCCTGGGCGGGCTGCGCTCCATGCGCCTGTCGACTGGCTCCACCAAGTCTGGCCAGCTGTGCTCCTGGCCTGGCCTCGCGCTGTGGGGGCTGTGCAGCTGGGAAAGGCATGTTTCCCAAAAGAGGAGAAAAAAAGAAAGGACAGGGAGGGGAGGGAGGGAGGACGCAGAAAAGAGAAAAAGAAGGGGGAAAAAAAAGGGCTTTGGGTTATTTCAAGCTCATTACACATTCATCCTTGAGCTCTCCTAAAGCATCCCCCTTTATAAGAACAAAAACATTCTGAACTAAGCTGGTTAATACCTTTGAGGTGTTGGAAGTCGTTATTCATTTTTTTCTCCCCCATCAAATTATCAATGATTGGAAACTAAATTACGGTCTTGTGAGGCAGACAACCCAATTGAAAACTCTCAATTGTACTCAAATGCAGCTCGTTGTGAGCGCGTTTTTTTACACATTCGTTTTCGCAACGGAGAATTCGACTTAAATGCAGAACTGTTTGCATCTGTCCTTTTGTTGAAAATTAGGCCAGATGTTAATACTTAATATTCCTTCAAAAGAAACCCATGTCTCTCAGAGACAGCAATATGTTTATTCTTGCAGTGTCATAGAAATGATTACGCGTGAATGGAATGCACAAGTGTTTTTCTACAATGAAATATAACGTCGAGTTCATGTTTTGGGTTTGTTTCTGTGTCGTTATTTGGCAGATGCTCCAGTGTGATGACACGGCCCTAGGAATACAGTGTGCCCACTCAAAAAGTTCCCCCTTCTAAAGGGACGACAAACATACTGTTGCAGCATCTGCTGCTTCAGATGTCACCTCTCACTGTGTGTGTACTTAGCCTGCTGCCATGTGGGGCTTCCCGAGGGCTGTGGAGCCCAGCGGTAGCTCAGGAAGTGGAGGGACTCTTGGAGAGGCCACCGTGTTCTCCTGTCACTCAGCACTCGGAGGAAGGCCCGAGCCGAGGCGGACCAGGGCCAGAGATCCCGTCGCAACATGCCCACAGCGCAGGAGCCACCTCTTCCACGTTTCCCTCTTGAGAATGACTCCCTCGCTCTGAGGGTGAGATTGCGTTTCTTGCATTGTTAAGTGAAACTGCCAAAGATGTTGCTACAAAACACGGACATGGCTCCAAGGCAACCATCACTTGTGTGTTTTTGTCCCTCCGTGGGCGTGGTTCACGGGTTGGACACCTTGATGCTCCCTGCGCAGATCCCTGCGAGGAGCTGAAGGCCGCAGCAGGTGGGCTTCGGGCTCGCTCGGCTACAGAGTACACTAGTTATCCCGTCCGGCTATTTATCGCCCCTGCCAGGTCGATCCCCTCAGAGGACCTCAAACACACGAGAGCAGTCGAGCAAACAGAGGAGCAGCACACTAAACCCATTTGTCTGTTTCACAGAGCACAGAGCTTGCTTACACACAACGTGTTCTGTCTGCAAGGAGCCCATGTGTGAGCCACGTCCCTCAAGGGGGGCTCTCACAGTTTGGCCTCAGGAAGGGGTGAAGGGCGTAGGGGAGGGGGGGGGGGGGCTAAGGTGGCACATTGGATCTCAACAGCCCGTGGCCTCGCTTCAGGTTTGCTTGGCCCGGGGACCCCAAGACCTCCCCCTTCTAACACCAGGCTGGTGCCGCTCCCCTGCTGCCATCTCTGCCAACGACACAAAGCGATGCGGGAGATTAAAGCGGTGCAGCGATACAGCCACATATAGGAATGAAACTTTGCACAACAGGATATACACCAGGAGCTCAGAACGGGAGGCGTCTAAAACCCAAATTATTTTTCTCTTTCCGAAAAAAACCTGTCCTTGCTCACCCACTGAGGCGTCTTCCTCGCCGGCTGCCCGTGCCTCGGCCCTTCCTGCCCCAACCCGGGGGCCTGTTCTCAGGGCACGGCGTGCCGACCGGAGCCAGTCACTGCTCGCTACCAGGGCCCACACGCCCACACCCACTACATTCCTCCACCGCCGCTGCCAGAGGGGAGGGCGAGGTGAACATCAGTCCTAATGGATGGGACTGCCTGGGTTAATATCGCCCAGATCAGCAGGTATCAATGTGCCTGATATCATTAGAATGCGTGAGTTAAGTGCTAAGGCTCGTTTTTTTCCTGTGATGTCCTTCGTAGGTCTGGCCTTTCAGAAGATGAACCATCTCTGGGGGATCAGATGTGCTTTGCTTTGTAAAAACAAACCTGCAGCTTAGATGAGTAAATGGAAAAAAATACAGTACAGAGGGAAAAGAAGACCTCTGGAGACACAGAGAGAGAGAGAGAGAGGCTGACAAAAAAAAGTCCTGACGAAAGCAGAAAGAGGGGATTATCTCCCCAGCTGTCTGTGCATCAGGAAGTCTCTCCCAGAGAGTCCGCTCTGACCGGCCTGATCACAGAGGCAGCACAGGAAGTCCCACCAGAAGGAAAGGAAGTGAGAGCCAGCTACAGGAAGTGAGTTTTTGCAGCTTCGGCTCCACAAAGTCTGGACCCTGAAGGGAGGGAGGGAGTGGGGGGGGGGGGGGCGGAGGAAGGGAGGCAGCCCAGCTGAACACCAGAGTGTGAGAGAGGAGGGAAAAGAGAGGGAAAGACACACAGAGACAAGTTGGAGCGCGGTGACGGCAGTGACAGCTGCCTCCACGCCGCCAGCTGTGTGTCATTTAGCGAGTGCTTATAAAAATGAGCCTGGCACCAGGGAGTGATGCGCCCGATGCTGTGGCGCCAGGCGCTCCGCTTCAAATGACACTGGGTACCACCACTGACTTCCTCTCAACCTACAAACACACACACGCGCACACACACATGCATATACATACCCACACACAAATGGAAGGGCACAGAAAGCCCATTTGAGCACAAGCAAATGCAGGCTTGTGTTTGCGAGGGGCTTTTTTTTTCAGCTTCTCGATATAACTCAATATAAATCTCCCACAATAGAAGATTGAAATGTGCGTTCCACGAGTCATCTAATCACACAACAGTGCGACTCAACACTATCGTGGCAAAGCAGAGTACGTCAGCACAAACAGATTAGTGGCTCTCACCCCCCCCCCCCCCCCCACCGCTCACATACCCACCTGTGTTCACACATTTTCCGCCCTAAGCCCGGCGTTTTGCATGCAAATAGTGTGTCGCCGTGCTGAGGAGGTGCTAACTTCCCCTGTGTTGCACCTGGCCGACTGCTCATCTGCATAAAGAGTGAGGGGCGGGGGGGTAGGAGGAGAGCTACAAAGACAGAGAAAGAGAAAAGGGGGGGGGGGCGGACATCAGAGGTGTTAATGGGTTAAAACCTGGTAATTGGGGGGGGTACTTAGTTAACTATTGTCATCCTGATGCCTGAGGGACAACAGATGAAGCCTCATTTGGATTTCTTAGAGGTCACGTGTCACTTGGAGCGACGCTGGCTTTTTAACTCGTGTCCTTTGCTGCCATTTTGTCAAGGAAAGTTTTGACCCCAACCCCGTTTGAACTGTTGCGGCAGCTTTTTGATTTGGTATTCTAGTGTTTTAAGTTGCTCTGTTTTTAAACTTCCATTTGCTGCTGTGACCCTTTAATTTCTCCGCATGGGAACAACAAAAGTCTTGTTATTGTATCATAACTTATTTCCATTATGAACGGACTGTTACCTTAAATGCAATGTGCATATATTTTCGGGACACAATGTATTTAATAGCGCCCCAGCCATGACCACGCAGTTGTAAAATCCCATCCAGTCTTAAAACCACATCTCCATGTGAGATCTTTCCCCATTTTCCTAGCGTCGCTCAGGCAGAAAACAGAACAACCAATAATAAGAAGGGACACTTTGACTTTGCACAAACACGGATAAGTGGTCGTATCTCGGCACACAGCCGGTGTGACGCATGTCTTCGTGTCCTCCTGCATGTCCTTTACATCCATCCAGTTCATCTTCCTGCGCTGAACGATAAAGCAGAATACTTTATGTTGTCCATTTGCTATCAGAGGCTATCAGGGACTTCCAACAGTATCTACCAGGGCCCCATCAAGGTCGGGCCGCAGTTCATCCAAAAAACCCTTCAGGCTCGCAACTGCTGTTCAGATGGGACTCTGGCGTCTCGGAGTCAGCACGAGACACACAGTCATAACATTTGCGCTGAGGTCTTCCAAGAGACATAATTCAGCCCAGCTTTAAAAGCAAAAGCTGATAATATTCAAAATGACCGCTGTCATCATGCTCAAGAGATTGAGCCCTCTGGCTCGGGGCCAGCCGACTCACTGCTCTATATTTGGTCATTTCTCCCGACTTGAAATGACTTCACCGATGCAATTTCAGCCCCGGGCCCATGTGTTGTTTCAGTCTCATTTTCAGTAAACTCTGTGATCACCTGGCCTCTGCGTTCCACAGGCCTTTCACAGGCAGCACAAAGAGAGAGAGGGGCGTTAGTCCACAAGAAAAGCCCAGCTTTGGCTTCTTAAAGAAAGCAGAGGTTTAGCTCTTTCACTTCCACTGCATTGTTATGCTAAGGGCCAGCTTGGGAATAAGAGTGAACCATTAGCATCTGAAGAAGAGCCAACATCTGAGGGAAACATGTCTTTAAGGCCCCAAAGAAAAGAATCCATGCTGTCCTCTCCCTCTCATTTTCTCATTCTCTCACTCACTTGTTCCTCAACTCAACTCTCAGTCCTCGCCATTGGAAGGGCCCATTCTCTCTTCTTTTAGTTTCTTCTGCTGGCTCTTTTGGCGCGAAGAGGGATAAGACGTGTATATGTGTGTGTGTGTGTTGGTGGGTGGAGAGGGGGATTAGGAATTGAATGCTTCACGAATCAATGAATATAGCTCTTACCAGATACTATGCATCTATATCAAACAGGTTGCAGTCATTAAAGGTTTATCAATAAATTCGCCACCTCCTCATCCCGGGAGAATGTGAGCTTTCCCCAAGATGCCACATGAAGTCAATGCCTCGACCGCAGCTGGTTTTATTTGAACATTGTAATACTTTGAGAACAATACTTTACATAATATATCTTACAAAGCCTACAAACACGTTGCTACAGAACACTTTTTCTAATAGTATAATTCACTAAAGAATCATCAGATCAGAGGTTAAAGGGGAAAAGAGATGGTTGACATTTGATGGCAGCTTTTGATTCTCAATGACACGGATGCATTCCAGGGTCAATATTGTGACAATAGTAAACTTTGTGCTTTCTTTCTTTCATTTCTATCATATATCACCGCTTTAATTTTATCAGCAAGCACCCCAAATCCCATGAACAAATTCTCATCTGGTTTCGAGTTAAAGGTTACACCCTCTACCTCTACTTATGGTCGTTTTCATTCCTTTTGACAGGTGGCCACTGGGAACACTGGGGAATCACAATGCAAAGCAATCTTCCAGGAGCCAGGCAGTTTAAAACTTTGCATGTTAGTGAGAGTGAGCTGAAGAGCAGGATTCTGATGCCTCAAGAACTGCGAGTAGCAATCCAACACTTGTCTTTGGTATTCCTCCCTGGAAGGCACTCGTTGACATATTTCATTATTTATTTCAGGCAATGGATGTCCAGGGATTACTGGGTTGCTGAGACTCGATTTGCGGAACTGAGGACTTCTATAATATATTCTAAAAACCCATATTTAATTTGGAATGGTCATGACACGGTCAATACAAGATCTACTCAGATCGGGTAAATTGGGTTGGTGAATCTCTATTGAATTCACAGTGCAAACCACAAACAGGGGCGTCATAGTAAAAATAAAAATAAAAAGGTCCCTTTGCCATGAATTCTCAGTGTAGCTGAGAGCGGGGTAGTTAAAAATACAATCCCCATGGCATTTAGTGTCTGCATTGAAGTGCGTTACCCTGGAACGACAACAAAGCTTTGACAAAACCAAAGCCTCGCGGAATAGCGAGCCTCACGTGAGCACAGCCTAATCTACCCGGAACAATCGTGTTACCTGGATAATTGAACATGGCATCATCGCGGCGTCCAAGTGCGAAAAGCAGCCTTTAGTTTCCTCACTAACTGTGAGACGGGGCTTTCTGTGTAAACAGCCTTAACACTGGATGTGTTGCTCCTGCTGAGCTGGAGTCATGGCTCATGGCGGGTAGCATTGGGCACACACACACACCCACACACACATACGTCACCATGGGTGTGATCCCACGCCAGGGTCACAACTAGAGGAGATGGAGTTGAACAAACGGTAGAAGGAGAGTGATACTGAAAAAGATAAGGGATAAACAAACACGCTGTGGGGCAAAAAAGCAGGAACCAAATCCTAGAAACGCTGAGTCACTTGAGTTCTGCGGACTGTTATGTTCCCCGGCTTGGTGTTGACATCGAAGGGAGGGGTGACGAGCTGGTTACAGCAACACCATCACCAGGAGCACTGTGAAGCCTACTGTCTGCCTGATAAACACGTGACTATGACGGGGCTTTTTTTCGCCCGAAGCCCTTCTAGTAATCCAAAGTCTCAGTGAAGCAGAGAGAAGAATGACTAAGTGGTGCACCTGCCTCTCTTCCAGGGTAACTCAGCCAGCACACTGAAATGAGGGGACGGGGGGGGGGGAGAGGGCCTGAATTTAAAAAAAAAAGAGGAATTTCCAAGGACAGGGAAGATGTTGTGAAATCATATTGCGCATGTGGCCCCGCACAGCTGCAGAGGGAGTGAATCGCTCCATGTGTAACGGCATGAATCACCAGAAACGTTTCTCAGAAGTCAGTTGATGCTTTCAACTCTCTCTCTCTCTCTCTCTCTCTCTCTCTCTCTCTTCCCGTACCTCTCACTCCCTCTCCTCTGTTTTCCATACCTCGCCTTGTTTATCACAGGTGCAAGCAGTGAAGTAAGCCGACTAGATTATCCACATATGCAATCCCTGCAATCACACACCAATCTCACAGCCATCCACACACACACACACACACCTCAGTATCACAATGAACAATGCTGGAGGCATCCAAAGTCTCTTCATCAGTATGAGATCATGTGGCACATATAACCTACTCACACACTTCCTCCACCCCCCCCCCCCACACACACACACACTGTAACGCAGGTGGCTGACTGCAGCAGCCGGAGCAGCATTCCTGCTCGATTGTTAAGTGACATCTCCTCTGAAAAAGTGTCCTCATCCAGGAAAATCAGATGACTCATAAGCTTCTTTTTTTTTTTTTTTTTACCTCACATGGATGTCATTGATATTTCCTTTTAATAATATCTAGAATGCTTATGGGGGTGGTTTGGTGTCTTGCGGTTACAGCCCTGCAGACGTCATGTGTCATTGTGAGCGTTTTTGGCTGCTTCGGCTCACAAAAGGCCGAGTGGCGTCAGCATTTCAATCTGGGCCACAATCCATTCATCTCTGAAAAGTGAAACCAACACATTTTTGGTTTATTTTACAATAATTTATTCTGTTGACCAATAGCAAACTACCTTGACAGCGCTGACCTTTCAGAAAATGGAGGACTAGGTGGTCCACAAAAGAGATAGCTGTTGTTTACTATTACCTCTGTCGCAACATTTCCTCAGTATCACAAACTTCTCCACAAAAAAAGGTAGAAAGAGATATTTTAGATATATGTCATGTATGTATTGTCCCCAGTGCAACCAAGTTAGAAAGCTTGAAGGGCTTTTATCCCCTTCGATAACCCTTCCTCTGTAAAATGACGCACACCCTGAGGACAGAGTGTTCTGAACGAGCTATGCTAATAAGTTAGCTACTGTAGCTTACCAGCTAGCTCTGCAAAAGAGTGACCATAATTAGTAAGAAACCTATTTCATATTAATTGTGCAATATCACTCACTAGTTAAGAGTGATTATTCAGGAAACACTTGGCCTCCAAAGTCCTCAGTGAGAGGAGTGACCTCCTGAAGTTCAGAGGCCGCCGACATCTTTATCTGTCAAAGCTTTGGCTCTGATGCTGAATTGACAGCTTTACAATCAGTCTTTAATGCTAATTCAATGGCTAAATCCACCCCGAGCCGGGCTAGCTGTAGTGGCCTGCAGGGCAGCGGCGTTATCGAGGGTCCCTAAGGACGGTCCAGTGTTGCTCTGTGTGGTCCAGCCCCCCCAGGAGACGGCTTGGGCTGGGAGGGCTTCGGGCCTCTGCCTCCCTCTCCTCCTTGTCCTCCTTTGATATCAGGAGTGCTGGAATGGAGGAATAGCACTGGAAGGGAGAGGGGGGGGGGTAGGGTGGGGTGAGCGGGTGTCCCTAGTTGCCAAGCGAACGCCATATGGGCAGCTCACTGGTGTTACTGGGGGCCCGGGGCAGTTCCCAGAATTCACATGATAATGAAGCCCGGGGCCATTCAGAGTGCTGGCCTAAAGCTGGGCCTAAGAGCTTTTGATAGCCCCCAGCAGCCTGTAGGCCTGCCCACCCCGGGCCCAGCCAGCTTTCCTGCCAGGCCCAAACCACCTGTTTGATTTTCCCAGGGCCCTGCCACAGCGGAGGGAGACGAGAGAAAGAGGGAGCAGGGAGGGGGAAGAGGAGGAGGAGGAGGAGGGGAGGTGCAGCAAAGGAATGTCTCCCCTCTTATTTTGTCACTGAGTGTGTACTTCCCATTCACTTCCTCTTTATAATCCTCCGGCCCTCCCCTCACGTGCGCACACACACACACACACACACACACACACTGGTGCACGGACGTGGGCGCGCACGCGAACACACGCACTGGAGTGTAACCTACATGCACATACGCACACACCCTTGCTGACGCGCACACAGGCTCTTTCGCCTTTTGTTAGACCCCCCCCCCCCCACCCACCCGAAACAATCCCAGGGAGAAGAATGACGTTTAAAAGTAGGGCACCTTCTGCTGGGCCCAAGTTTCACACAAGCAGATTCCTGGAAGTGGGCCCTGGGTTAAAAGCAGGGCACTTGTCTTAGATGTTTGTCTCACTCAGTTCTACATGGGAAGCAGGGGAGGGTCCATCCTGGGCCACAGACAGAGGGAGCTGGGGGGGGGGGGTTTGGCGTTGGATAAGAGTTTGATGGAGGCGGGTGTGGATGAGAGGAGGGAGTATAGGGAATGGTGCTTGTGGCTCTCGCGGGGGGTCGGTGCATGTTTACAAGAAGGGCGCATTCCTCCATCGTGAGAATGGCTGATTGATGCACAGCAATAACACCGGGACAACAGACAGGGCAGATGGCCCCAGGCCTCACGTACTGTAGCAACAGCACAAGTAAAACAAATGTTCAATCCCTGCTTGTTGCTTTGTCAAACCTTGAAAAGGTTGCATGGGGGGGGGGGGCGAACATGAAGTTTGGATCTGTTTAATTTGGCCACGAGGCTTAAAAATCACATTTGCATACAACACCAGGACTGACCGAGTGCTCTCTTAATCCGACAACAATCTCTGGTGGAACATGTCTTGTCGTGGAGTCATGTGATGTGATCACAGTGGCAAAACAAACACACTCAGACACACACACACACACACACACACACACACACATACTGGGTGCACAGGTGTGCGGATGCCACGCTGTGTACTCTGCAACCAGCTCTCGCTGCCGGTGTTGTAGGCGGGGCGGCGTTCCAACAGTTTAACCTGAAATGCTACCTCGCCGGGGGCTAAACACCTGCGCTGCACAGGGAGAAAAGGTCACAGAGGATGGTGGGAGGGTGGAATTTTACACCTTTGGTGCCTGTGTTCCCCAACCCTTACCTGTAAGAGTCTCTGGTTACCGTATTCCACTCTCAGAGCCGTTCTTCAAGTCAGGTGCACAGGGGACATCTACAAGGAAAACATTACAATAAGCCTGCACTGCAGCCCCATTGAGAGGGACAAGAACACACACACCTACACCTGTTGCACCTGCACTGCCTTCTGTAGGGCACATGAATGGAAAGCCAGGTTCCCACACCCAAGGAAATGAACTTCCTCTCGCCGTTGTGCCCCTATACACCTTTCACAAAAAAGAAACAACAAACAAGAGTTGAAACTTGAGCACGCTCAGATCACCGCTGAACCGGCAGCGGCTGTTAAGGTGGGACTTTGGTGTCAAGAGCATCGGGAGAGAGAAACAAAAACTCCCCTAGGCCCAAATAACTTGATTATACCCGCTCCACAATCAAAACAAAAGTGGCGGGCCCAATCTGTTCACTGTCAATGGCGGCTCTCATTTGTCAAGCCCGTCCGAGAGGTTGGTTCTCAGGCGACTCGCACAATGCCCAGTGACAAACAGGAGGGCTCTCCTTTTAGCCCTGCCTGCCACCGGGAAGCCCATCTGAAGTATTAATCTTTGGGTGGAAGAGTGGAGGAGAGGGCTCAGCCTGGCCCAGCCATTGTCCCAAGGCCTGGGCCCTCTGAATGGGGCTTTGTCAGCTCCCCAGCTGCCACTGTCCATGCTCCATCTTTGGGCTTTGGCTCCCATGTCCCCTGGCCGTGCTGACTGGACGCCTCTGTGCAGCTGTGGGGATGTGCTGGTTTTGTATGTGTGTGTGTGTGGGGGGGGGGGGGGGGTGGAGGGAGAGGTTAGGTGACAGACCATTCCTCTCACACAGACACACACAAATACGTGGCACTACGTGGTCATTTCAAAGTAGTGCATTCTGTTGCCATGGGATCTCAAAACAACCAAATTCAGTGGAATGAGCACCACATGAGTTCAGATTCTGAATACAACTTCTAATGGGGAATAGAAAAAAAGATGTATTTAGCAAGACAGGTATTTAACTCCATGGCTGTTTACTTATCTCACTCACAGGGTAATTTGTTGGTGACCTTTAACCCTTTTGTGTTCTGGCTTGATTTCTTGCACTCAACTAACTCAACAAATGTCTTCATTAAATGATGTGTGCATATATTTACATATACCGTGTGCATAGAACAAGCTTTGTGGGGTGTAAATAAGCAAACTCTGGTGATAATTACGCTAGAGCCTAACTGATGTTTCCCCAGAAGCTTTTATTTGTTTGTCCTTCATCTCCCTCCTATAGTATGGGGCAGCTGGCCAGCAGCATTCAGGCCTGTCCCCCCATGGGCATCTTCTGGCCACCAGCTGGGAACAGCTGGTCCCCCCTTCTGCTAACCAGTGGACCCCGGGCCCTGCTGGAAGTCCTGCAGAGGAGAAGGCCTTATAGGATCTGACAAACATGCCGCATTCACTCGTAGACAGGTTCTGCTAATGGAGAGGCCTCATTAGGCCACATTTACAGTTTCTATAGAGGTGCACCTATTGTTCGGTCCAAGTGGGGAGCAATAGCCATGGGGCTCCTCACAACAATGGAGTACCTCACCAGGTTGCGTTGCCAGTTTTCCCCGTGGCCTCTGCGCAGAGCCAGATGCAACCCACCGACCATCGCTTGTGTGATGTCAGCGGCAAACTGTTGCTGCCTTGAAAGAAGTAGCGGGAGGGGTGCGGAGCGGGATTGTGAACTAGTTGCTGGTGGTGGTGGTGGTGGCGGTGGCGTGTGGGAGGGTGATGACCAGTAGAGGGAAAAGGGACTCTGACGTTATTAGATTTGCAACAAGCCGTAACACTGTCTCCCATTGTGCATCCCTCCACCCCTGCCCTCCCCAAGCCCCTGACTGTAAAGAACACTAGCCAGGATCCCCTCCTACTCCTCCCTCCCACCCCCCCCCCCCACCCCTCCTCACCCAGCCTCACCACAGCTACCCACCCCCCCCCCCCTAAACACCCCCCAACTAAAGCTCTCTCTCCAGGCAATTGCCACTGGAGTGGAAAGTATTCCAGAGCACAATGCCTATGCTCTCAATGGGTGCTTTAGCATGCCACCAGTGCGCTGTCACCAGCAGATGGGGAGCTAATTAGAAGCCATTAAAGGGCTTTGATAGTGTGTGTGGGAACCAGGCGGAGGGAGATGGCCACAGGGGTGTAAAGGAGGGGTGAGCTCTGGGTCCGGTGAATGCAAACACATACACATAAACGCGCGAGAGAGAGAGAGAGAGAGGGAGAGAGAGAGAGAGAGAGAGAGAGATAGAGGGAGACCAAGCTGTCCCGGGCGAGGCCTCCCGGGCCAAGGGCACAGAGCAGAGGACACCTGTGTGGCTTCAAGGATCCCTGCGAGGCTTCGCCGCACACCGACTATCCGATGGAGATAGTGCTCCTGCAACGTGCCCCTGGCTCTCAGGGAAAGGGCATCTCTCCACCCGCCCAGTCTGCCGCCCGCACAACAGGAAAAAACACAGAACAGCGGGGCGAGGCTCCAGCCCGTCTGCGCAGGCTGATGACACATCTCTGAACCCGGACTCCCACAGGAAGTGACTCCCGACCACAGGGTCTCAGTCATTACACAGGCCGGGGCAGCCCAGAGAGGGTGCCAGGCCAGGGGAGGGACAGACCAGGAATTCAGGCAGAAAAACGAGCACGGACTCGGACTCACAGAAGCCGTGACACACACACACACACACACAGCACACGCTCCACTCGGCCACGGACGTCCTCCACCTGTAGCTGTAGTGACGGAGGAGTCCTCGACGTCCACCAGTCAGTCGCCACTCGGCCCGGAAAGAGATGCGACGTTGCGGTGTGGCAAACGTTTTTTTTGTTGTTGTTGCATCCGACACCGCAATCTCCCCTCCCCAGTCTCATGTGAGCCTCTCCACACACCTGCACACAGGTGTGATCATTATCAAGCAAACAGGAAGAGCGTGACAGGGAACTGGAAACTAATCCTGCAGCTGCGAGGAGATGGCCCATGTGTGTGTGTGTGTGTGTGTGTGTGTGTGTGTGTGTGTGTGTGTGTGTGTGTGTGTGTGTGTGTGTGCACGTGAGTAAAAATTGTTGAAAACTCGCATGTGGCGCTTTCCTCTCATAATCAAATTCCTGAACGTTTCTTTTCATCAGTGCCTCTCAATAATCATGCTGAGGTAAAAATCCTCCGTCTATGAAAGCATTTATTCTCCTCTGCCATCATCGCGCTTTCGGTCACTTTCATGTTTCAGGAAGTAGTAAGCGCACTACTTATTGTCCCGCCAGCAGCAATCACAGCAGCAAAAGTGCGAAAGCATTACTGGAATGTCCCATTTCCTGCGCCAACTTCCCGTAGTGTGCTTTTGTGTATCTATTTGCTGCGGCGATGGGGAGGGGATATCGGCTAATTTGTTTCCTCTCCACCAAATGGAACAATTTATCCTGAAAACATGCTACTGGGAAACAGTTTATGTTCTGGAACAAATACGGCACAAAGACCAAGTGCCGCCTTTCTGCTGTTGCATGGATGGATGCAGGACGCCACAAACAGCCTGTCTCGATGAAACACCAAGTGGTAATCGGCTCACGTGTAATGGGTCCACTGGGAAATGAAATATTGTGTGTGTGTTAGCGATGGAGGAGGGAAGGGGAGCCGGTGAGAGAGGGCACTGCCATTCTGTCAGTTTAAATAAGGAGCTAATATGTTTCACTTTTCTTTCCCCTCCTCTGCCTCTTCCCTCTGTCCCCCCCCCCCCCCCCTCCCTCTCCCCTCGCCTTGATGTGCTGTAAACAGGCTAAAAAGGGCCCAGCTGTGTGGAGTTATTGTTGGTGTCAGTAGGAAGTGCTGATAGCTTTTGCAGCTGAACAAAAGCTGGATGAGGGGAGTGGAGGGGCGCTCCAGACACTGTGGCTCCAGCCTAGATTCTCTCCCACAATCCCTGCACCGCGCTCCCATTGTTCTGCCTACCCGGCACCCCCCCGCCCCCCTCCCTCCGCCCTGTCAGCTGCGACCTAGGACAGAGGGCAAAAAAAGAAAAGGGGGGGGGGGGGAAAAGAAAGTTTCTTAAAAAGTTTTTACAAGCTTCTGCGACAGCGAGAAGAAACAAGCCGGGTGGTAGTTAACTTTGTTACAAGAGAGCAGAGCAACACTGATGTCTGTTACCACATCTGTGCCAATATTAAAGGAGGCTCTTTAAATGGAAATTATATTAAAATGGGAAGAGAACAAGCTGTTTTCAATCCTTTCAATATGTACATTTTTCTATTTCCTCTTAGTTTCTGTGTTCAATGCTGTCAACGATAGACCAAACAAAAGCTTACATTTGCAAAAACATGCATCTATTATCTATGATTATGTTACTGATTCAAGTCAAATGCAATAGGCCAAAACTTGAGTGGTGGAATGTCACTAATTCTCAAGATTCTTTACTTAATGATTCGTTGCATGTTTCACTATATGTGCAACTTGTAATGTGTAATGTCACAATTCTTTACTTAATAATTCACAACAAAAGTTACTGGTTACATTAAAAAATGTGATGTGACATATTGCTGTAGAAAATATAAGGAGTAGATTCACCTTCATCATCCTCAACTTTTAAAACAGGTCGCAAACTTTAATAGATCATTAATCTTTTATGTGTGAACAATAATATGACACCGAAGGGGTCTTAGTCTTTAGGTAAAGAGTGCTGGAATGTTGCATACTATTAGTTATAAGTCAATAAATTAAGTTCTACAAATGGTATTTGCATTCACTCAGTTTGGTGTTCCTGGGGAAAAAAAGCTATTCTATTGAAATAGTCAATAACACATAACACATTATGTCCCCAGTGCAAATGAAATGCACGGAATCAAATAACAATTAAAAAATGTAAAAATAGTATTTGGTCATGGGTCGATGTGGTGGAATGTCCGTGCAAAAAAGTGCGGCAACATCCCCACGCCGAGCCCTTTTCCCCCCCCCTCCTCGTGACAGCGTGGGCTCTGCAGGTGCGCGGGGCGGTAATCTCACCCCGCTGCTTTAAAGTGATAAATGAACGCCAAAGCTCCGGAGCCGGTTTGTTCCCAGGGGCTCCGCGCGCCACGCAGGTGAATGGAGCGGTGCGAGAGTGCAAGCTCTCTTGTTTGACGTCTCCATGGAGACCGCCCGAGCGGCGCCAGGCTGACAGGCGTCAAGGCTCGGATGAATGGGTGACGTCACCGCGCTGGCGCCTGCCAGTCTGCTCGGGCTTGTTTGGACAATCTGGGGGGAAGATTCGGAACAGAGCGATGCGATCTGAGTGTGCACACACACACACAAGGCTGAGCACACACTGCAGAAACATGTGAAGGAATCCGTGAAGCTGCTGCTCACACTGGGATTCCTTCAGCGCGGAGGAGAAGGAAAAGGAGACTTCTGTGCTGCGAGAAAAAGTTGCAGTTTTATGAGCATAAAGGGAGCTTTGAGTTAAAAAAAAAAAAAAATCAGAGACGTTTTCCCCGGGAAGAAGTGCTGTGGCAATGAGTGCGCATGAGTGTTATTTTCTCCTACAACCAGCAATCTGTCCTCAGATAAATTGAATAAGATGCTAACCTCTTTAGTGACTGCATTCCACACAGTTATGTAAATACAGGTTTTTTTTTATCTGCACAAACTTCATCATCCTGAACTAATTGTAGCCAACAATTAAAGTGGATCCTTTCCCATAATTGTTTGGCCCCTACATGCCATCAATTGTCTTATTTAACTGTACTATTGTCATCCACATCTGCAGCAACTGTGAGAAGCAAATCTGGGCCACGGTGGTAGCCTAATTATCATTAGCCATTCATCCCATTCATCCTGTCCCACCCCACACACACATTCTCACAGTGCAGACCCAGGCATTCACCACCCCTCGACTGTCCCCGGGCTATCTACACCTGCAGAGTCCCCAAGCCGTGGACAGCTGGATTCCCACATATTACCCATAAAAGACACACATTTGTTTCCATTTGTAACGCCATCCCTCAAACAGATTGTAAATCCCGATAACCAGGCGAGAGCAGTCATTGGCTGCGAGAGCTGTTGTGGCCCGAACCAGCAATACAAACGCTGCCGCCTCATTGGCTGGCTGTCTTCAAACGGGGACTGGCCCGACACGCCCCCCCTCAGCTATTCTGCCCTATATAGCCGCGGAGGTTTGCCCATGTGGATGTTGGAAACTGTCAACACAAGCTTAGCAAGATCTCGAGAGAGAGAGAGAGAGAGAGGAGGAGAAGCCTCATCGCTCAACTACTCTATTCGCATTCCCGATTTCGGAAACTACACTTTCTACGCTAATCATGAAGGTTGTCGGATCTACCTGCGCCCTGAAGAGCAAGGTCGGCGGAGAGGAAATGGTGCGCTGCCTTTCCGAGCAGAGCTTGAGCATCGCCAAGTGCAAGATCCCGCTGCTGGACGAGCATATGAGCGCCTTCCTTCACGACATGAACAGCTGCTACAGCAAGTTGAAGGAGCTCGTGCCCACGCTGCCCACCAACAAGAAGGCCAGCAAAGTGGAGATCCTGCAGCACGTCATCGACTACATCTGGGACCTGCAAGTCGAGCTCGACGAGCCGGAGAAGAGCCGCCATCACTCCGCCAGCGGCGTCACGCGCACACCGCTGACCACCCTGAACGCGGAGATCGCAAGCATCGCAGTCGAGGTAAACATCACCTTCACATATACCGCAGAACAAACCGCTCAGTGGTCCAGTGTCACCGTTTAGTGAACGTTAGTGCGCGTGCGTAAAGATGCCCAGGCCGTGCGTAAAAGTGGTTTCTGCGCACCGGCACGTTTCACATCCATGTAAAGCAGATGTACTAATCAACCATTGTGTTTCCTTTCCCCTCCGCAGAACGGATGCTCAGATGACAGGATTATGTGCCGCTAAGAGCTCGTGGAGCATCGCACCATCGACCCAAATTGCGAGCGCCGCGAAGAACGAACGAGGCTATCTGATGTGACTTCTCGAACACATCTCATACAAAATAAACCTTGAACAGTGCAGGGACGTTTCAAACTCCCAATGCTAGAAAAAAAATGACGTTGTGTGGACATCCTCCAGCGACGAGGATCCCTGTCAATCAAGGCTCTCGATTCATCCGAGGGCCCTGAGAGGAGGAGAAGACGACGACCGGCGCTGTCCAGATAGACTGGGCTAGCCGGGGGACCAAGACATGTCCAGTGCAACCAGCCACGCTCGTTGCTTGTAGAGTTTCTAAAGAAAGCTAATGTTTCTGTAACGCTCTTTGTATCTTGTGTAAACCATATAGAGATGTTCAACATTTTGTGAAAGGAAAAAAAAAGTAAATTTCTCAGATTCCTGAGCGACAAACTGTATTGTATATTACAATGCCACACTATGTGAAAATATTGTTTTCTTACAATGTACCTTAATTGTGTTTTTATTAAAACAAGACAAATATTTTTGAAAAAGAGTTGACCGGTGTCCTTGTTTGTGTGTGTGTGTGTGTGTGTGTGTGTGTGTGTGTGTGTGTGTGTGTGTGTGTGTGTCAGAATAATATTAGGTGATATATCGCAATACCAAATACCAGAAGGAAAGAGTGCGTTTAGATTTCTTTGAGAGTATCAGAACCAGTCGTGAAACATGACACCTCAGGTGGTTGTTATGGGCTGTTACAGCCTTTTTATCCCCTATGATTCATAGCACATATTCATCTGGATGGCTTATCTCGATGCCGACTTGAGTGCAAAGTGGTTGTCAATAAAAAGTGCTCCACCTAGAAGAAGCTGTTAGGTCTTTAAAGTAACATAAAACTTAAGCTGGAGGTCAACGTAATGGCTGCTATCCAGTCCAATTGGTAATTTGCCTCTATGGGTCGTTACCGTATCACATTACAGGAGGAAGTCTCGTGTTAAATCGTCATGTCCAAAGATCTTGACAAATTGAGGCAGTTTGAAATTAGATTTAGTTTTAAATCAAATCAATCGCCGTCACGACTCCACTTAATTCCACATTCACTTAAGGTCAAATAATTAGATAATGACACCAACAGCGGTTCATTTAACACGAGATGACACGAAAACGATTAAAAGGTTTGTTTCACTCTATAAAAAAAAAAATCGATTTAAATATGGTGTTTCAATATGTTATCGTGTAAATCAGCAGTTTCTTGGCACCGCAGGGGTTAAAACGGTTTTGGCGAAGCGATTCGTTTTATAAGATTTATTCTGTCTCCCTGGTGCAATGTTTTTCCCATTTCCCTGCGGTGCGATGCGCACAGCTGCAGCCCCGGCGTGGCCAGTGTGTGATTGTGTTTGTGTGATAGCTTTGTGCCAAGGGCAGGGGAGGGCGGCGGGGCCCAGACTGAGCGGCGCCTCGGCACACCTGGGGAAGTTCAGGTTAAATAGCTCCACATTCCTCAACACACAGCTGATTGAAACATTAACAAACAGTAATCCGCGGGCCAGGCCGCAGATGGGCCGGGAACCACGCCAACGCTCGTTGGAGAGAGAGAGAGAGAGAGAGAGGGAGAGAGAGAGAGGGAGAGGGAGAGGGAGAGGGGGGGGGGGGTAGAGATTCCCACAGTACAGTCGTATGTTCTCCTTTGCCTTTTTTTGTCTATAGAACCTTACATTGCGTGAGCCGTTTGAGAAACGTAGTCGAAATGATCTACTTCTTTAATCTATTCCTTCACACTGAAACATATTTCTCAGCTCTTTATTCTTAATCGCACATAATTATCCACAAATCCCTTTTTGTGTAACCTGGCTGAGCTGGTGGAGAAAATGAAGCCCAGGCCATTGTGGTCACCGTAACACTCGATATTGTCTAACCATTAAATCCAATTAGGAGCGTGTCTTGGATTTCATATTCGTTTAATATTTAATTAACATTATTATTTGAACCCCCCCCCCCCGGGTCCCTTCCGGCGAATCTCTTGCAGTCAGCGCCCTCGCGCGAGCATGACGTGGATCCGCGGATGAGTGCGTGACGCTAGCGGACAACAGCGCCCTCTAGTGTTAACAAAAATGAAGTGTTTAAGCAGCATTGGTTTTTTCTTTGTTTGCATCTTTCCCTGCCGACAACAGGATTTTGCTATGTTTGCTTACTTTACATTCATGCTCATCTACAATATATGATTCATTGTTGTTGAGTGAACTTCCTTCCCATCATTTTGAGGCACTTAATTATTTCCAATAAGTAGTTAACAGTTCCACTTTTACTTTTTCTTCTTTCCATGAATTATGTTGGTGTACAATGTGACCTTTAGGGGAGGCTCGACCTTTGGAAATCACTAGATTAAACTTGGAAACTAACCATTTAAAACAACTAATTTCTACAAGCAATGATTCATATTAACAATCTTATGTCTTATAGTCATAGTGACAACTTTTTTTCTGCAGGTGGTCTACTTCTATTTGGCACAAACACTTTTTGTGTAGTTTTGAACACAACACCTTTATTTGTAACTGCATGTATTTTACAGCCCGACTCTACCTAAGTGTATGGCAGGTCTTCTAAAGTATTGATATATTAATTTGGAGTAACATCACCACCGTCTGTGAGGTCACTGTTTTTAGGATCAGCACCCGAAAGCTTGGTTTAATTAAAGTGATTTGGTTTTCATAAATTGCACACAAAAAGAAGACAAACATAGAACCGGAGACCAAGGTTTTTAAATAGAAATTTGTATTTACATCAATATCAACAACAGAAAAAATCTGTAATATACATCCTGTAAAATGACAGCTTATTTTACCTCGAAACAAAGAAAAACAAAACCAAATGATCTTTTGCCTCTATTTTGCACTTCATTCAAACTCTACAAAGTTCCTTTTTTTTTCATGAAGTAACAAAAACCCTGGACATAAAAGTTGCTTCCTGACAGTTAGAAGAGATACTGATATGTCTCAAAGTGGATTTCATTCCATTAGTAATTCTCTTTCACAGCAAATCATGCTGTGTTTTTTTCTTTCGTCTCGGGACGTGAAAACATCCTGCCGTGGGGCCGAGTTTTCCAGTCCTCTTTGCACCGACGGCGTCCCACTGTGGACCCACTCAGCCCCCGTGCTCCTTAGGCCTGCAGTACTAAAACCATCAAATGCTTTTTAGAGATCTGTGATTTGTACCCATTTACCATCAGACTAATATAACACACATCGCTTAAAAATGTACACCAGAAACTATACAGAGATGTGGAAAAATATCTTTGGATTGCGCAGGTTGAACAGGTAGATTCAGCGAGTTTAGAATAACAGTCAACAGAGAACAATGTGAATAAAAATACAGTCAACAGACAGAGCTGGGCCAGGAGGGGGCGGGGGGGGGGTAGAATGCAAGGGACGAGCTTGTTGGTATACTGTGCAGAGTCTCAGTGTCGCCGTCGTCACCACAGCTCGCCTCAAGCACAGTCCCACACAGAACACCTTCAACCCATCTGATGCTCATCACAAGGAAAAGTGCCTCGCTAAAAACATGGAATACATGACTTTCTGGAAAACAAAAAAGACTGAAAATACAGCTATTCTGAGAAAATTACAAATGAAGGAGGGAAACCCCCAAACGCGCCTGCAATATTTGCAAGGAGCAATTAAAAAAAAAAAAAATGCAGCAAATCAACCAAATCAGTATTGACCTATGGGAAAAATACACAAAAATACAACCAGGTCTCATACTTTGTGCAATAATGGGCCTTTAAAAAGCATGTTTGATATATTTTGTAGAATATTTACAATTCATATTCACAGAGGACATTTGAGACATGTAATACTGCAGTACCATTTGTTTGCTCACAACAAGGTGTCATGATGCTCCGTTACAGTCTAAATAGAGGCAACACTTATTGCTCCGTTCTGCATAACATAGTAAACTGTGCTTATAGCTTCCGATGACTTCGAGAATGAGGCGCATCCAAAACGAGAAGAGGAAAAAAAAAAAAAAACGAAACCCATCGTTGTGAAGGCATTGAATCTCTAATAAGGCTGTAATGATGAAGAAATATTGCATCGATCTTTGTTCCACACAGAAGCTACAAGGTAAAGTGCAGCCACAGCTAGTTGTACCGTAGTCCGGCCCTGCGGCCTGGGCCGGGCCGGGCCGCGCCGCTCCGGGTCGCTCACCCGCACGCGCTGATGTTTTGGGTTCAAGCGTGACCGTAGCAGGGGGTACAGTATGCGAGGGGTCGGTTGTTCCTGCAGCCCGCTTCCTCCACGATGAGCAGTATGTCGCGCAGAGTCTCCTGCGTCACTTTTTAAGCCGGAGAACTCCTACTTTGTGTGTTTACATGTGTGTGTGTGTGTGTGTGTGTGTGTGTGTGTGTGTGTGTGTGTGTGTGTGTGTGTGAGAGAGAGCAGGTCCAGTTCTTCGCAGGGTTCCGACACAGCCGAAAAGCTCCAGCTTCTGTTATTAGCCTCTTCAGCAATACTTCTGCAGAAAGGAAAACAGTGAGATGTGCCCTCCATGGGTCTCTTCAATGTCTATCACATCTTAACGGTGTTTAAAAATAAGAGCTGACCCACTCGTGACTCTTGTGACAATGTGTTACCCACCTGATCGGGTCCCATAGGCATTCTGCCCATTCCCATGGGGTTCATGCCTAATTGGCCCTGCATCTGGCCTTGCATCTGGCCTTGCATCTGGCCCTGCCTCAGTCCTGGCAGTTGGCCCATCTGACCTCCGCCAGGTGCCCCGCTGACTGGCCCGGGTCCACCCATGGAGTTGTTCATCATCATGGGGCTAAACTGACCCTGGTTGCCCTGCTGGGGAAACTGTTGCTGGGGATATGTGCTGCAGAAAAAACAGAAAAAAGGTAATTTAAATTTGCGTCTTGTGTAATTTCACATGAGATAATGACTGTGCCAAAATAGCCATGCTTAACTAGAAGCGCTACAATAGCTGGTAGTAGTAAATAGTTCAGTTTAAGGAAGCCTAACGCTACATACTTGCTGCGTGGCATGCCGCCCTGTGGCCAGCCTTTCATGTCTCCAGACTGGTACATCGGCCCTCCCTGTGGATTGCCCTGCATCCCTGGCATCATGGTGGTCTGTGAAGGAACTCCCATTCGTCCCTGCATCATGTTTGCTGGCGGGCTGCTTACCGGAGCCATGAATGATGGGTCCCCCTGCTGGTTCATCCCTGCTAAAAAATACAATAGAACAGAGAGAGTCACAAGTGGGAACCTTGAATATTGGGGAGGAAGAGCTTGGTCTCCGTCAACTCACCATAGTTACCTCCATAGCTGAAGCCCTGCTGTCCAGGCTGGTTCATGGGGGGGGCTCCAATGGAGCCGTCCATGCCTCCTGGGGCTGTGACATTTGGAGGAGGGCTGAAGCCTCTCGCTGCAGCAACTGCTGCTGGCCCCTGGCCCGGCTGCTGCTGTTGCTGCTGCTGCTGCATCAGCATCATCATCCGCTGCCTTCTCATCTGCATCGTCATCATCTCCCTGCTGCGCTGAGCCATCATCTGAGCGTTGAGGAAACCAGGCTGCAGACAAACATCCATACCTTAACCACAATTCTACAAATGGTGACCTGCCGGGATGTTGTTAAAAAGGTAAATGCACACTACATTAGAGGTGCTGATCACATACCTGACCACATGCAGGCTGCATGCCGGGCTGCATTCCAGGCTGCATCCCAGCTTGCATCCCAGGCTGCATCCCAGCTTGCATCCCAGGCTGCATCCCAGGCTGCATCCCAGCTTGCATCCCAGACTGCATCCCAGCTTGCATCCCAGGCTGCATCCCAGCTTGCATGCCGGGCTGCATCCCAGCTTGCATGCCGGCCTGCATCCCAGGCTGCATCCCAGGCTGCATGCCGGCCTGCATGCCTGAATGCACAGCAGGGTTTCCCCCGGGTGCATGTTCCATCTTCATGCCTTGTCGGGTCTGGTTCATAAACTGGCAGAGATAAAGAGTTAAATATCCATCCAGATTGACCCTTAGTTGTTAATATAACCGCATAGATATCTGGGTCTTTGTGATCACCTGTTGTCCTTGCAGTCTCTGCTGCAGCTGCAGTAGGAGAGGCTTGGTGGCATTCATCATGCGAGGTCGCATCATGTTTGCACGGGGGTTACCCATACCCCCCATCCCGGCCATGCCAGGGAAGCCCGCCGCTTGGCCCGTTTGATTCATCATGGGGTTGAAGCCTGTAGGAGACTGGCCTTGCATTGTGTTGCCAGTATAACCCGGCTGCATGCCCATAGAGGAGGGCCCTGGGGGCCCAGGGTAACCTTGGTTATACCCGGGTTTTTGGTCCATGCCTATCGAGGACTCGGGCCCCGAGAAAGGCTCCGTAGGTGGGCAGCGGCCCTGGCTTCGTTCCGGGCCCTGCTGGTGGCCTTCGGGTCCGTGGTTCTAGGATACATAGAAGCCTTGTCATGCTAGTTTGGGCGAGTAAACTTATACTGCAGAATCAACACAAAGCAGGATGAGCGTTTTTAAGTACAAGCTTGAAAACAATTATTCAACTAACTGTCATGTCAAAACCCAATTAGAACAGAAGGGAGAATAATCATAAAGTCATCTTCAACTCAATTTGCGCGTAAATAGAGACAGCAGCGATCAGTTCACTTTGTGTTGAACGGTGACTACAAATATGCATGTTGTATGCAAATGTATGCAGTGAGTGTTGTACCTGGCCTACTATTTCAGGGATGCCAAGGGCTCGGTCTATCTCCTGGAGAGCGATGACATCAGTGGTATTGAGTAGAGAATCCAGCTGATCAAGGAGAGCCCGTTCATCGCTCGGGCCCTCGCTGTGGCCCCGGGGCCCCAGCAGCTCCTCCAGAGGTTGCCCGAACTGGTCCCTGATGAAACAAATTACCGGCACCATGTTAAATCCCCTTCAAGGACAAAAAAAAATTAACAACAGCTTAGGGACCCTGCGGATCCAGGGGATCTTTGGTTATACATGAGTTTTTGGTTCCTGCCAAAGGAGTTGATCTTTTCTGAGGTATTTATCCTTAGTCACCAAAACACCAAAACTATCCCTTTAAAGTCCAAGTTGGCAAAAATTCAGACGGATACAGTTGGGAGCAGGACAAAATGGGTCACCTGTTTGATTTAACCTTTGGCCTGTCCAGTCCCATAGCAGAGTCTGGCCAGGACGGGGACCGAGGTGTGGGCCCGTGTCCACCAAACGGGCTCATGCCCATGTTGGCTTCATTGGTACCTGCAGAGATGAAAATCGGCAGTGTATTATCAGCATGAGGTTGATACAATGAGTCCAAATTATCCGTCAGTCAACCCAGAGAAAACCTTTACATTTTCATTACTATTATTATAAGTACAAGCACCAAACATCAACACGCTTCAGTTTCTCACACTACAGGAGACGTACCCATATCCATGAGTTGCTGCTGCAGCATAGACCTGGTTTTCCCGGGCACACTGTTGGACCGGTTGATCATGGGTCCTCCCATTGGACCAGAGCGACCCATACCCGGGTGTACTTGTCCGGCCACGGGGCTGCTGCTGCTGGACCTCGGCATCCCCCAGTCCCCTGGCGCCGACATGGGAGGCCGCTGAGGCATTCCCATCCCTCGGCCCATTCCTCCTGATAAACACAGACCCCATGAACTTTGAGTGTTTTCATCAGTGAGCCCAGCAACAAAGTGAACACTGGACACTCAAATTTAAACAATTCCCGTGCCCTGGGTAGTACACAGCAAGGACAAGAAATACGCTTTCAACTCACTTGTTGGGTGGCCCCGTGGTGAACACACAGCCATGCCCCCTGGAAAGCCATTGGGAAAGGGCCCAGGTCGAATGGGAGCTTCCATCTTCTCTTGTTTGACCAACGTGGGACAGGGGACGTTCCGTCTCCCTGCGAGCCCTCCTCCTCCTCCTCCTCCTCCTCCTCCTCCTCCTCCCTCGCCACCCGTGGGTGGCTTGGCGTCCATGGACAAGGCTCTTTGATAGGTGGCACGCTGAGCTGGGCCTCTCTCCCCATCTGAAACGCACACAATACCCACGTTGGATTAAATATCGTCACATGTTGAGGTTTTCAGAACTGCACCAGATGAGGCATCGTCTACAGTGTGAAAACTCAAGCAAGCCGTAAAAAGAATCCGATATTACAGGTCTCAATTCATTTTTCCAATAGGCAGGATTTGATCACAATATTCAAGTAGACGGACTTACCGCGTAGATTTTCGGGCACGTTTCCCTGTTTGTTCCCCGCGTCCTTCCCTGCTCTGGAGTCTGGTTCAGGGTAGAAGCCGGGGTTGTTCCTTGGGACACCCAAAATGGTCTCCAGGGTTTCCGCCTGAATCGTCGAGACACAAGAAGACAACAATGTTCTGATATCTCATATCTTCAATCAATTCAATCCAAAAAGTGCATCAGCTTTACCTCATCTGACGGCTCCATCTTGACCTTCCCATCCATGCAGTGGGGGTCAGAGCTGGTGACCCCCACCCCTTGAGCTCCTCTCCCCTCCAGCTCCTCCTGCTTTGGCTTGACGTCAGCAATTTCCTTAGAGTCATCCTTATTCAAGAGGTAGTGAAGGAGGGCGTGGGGCTTCTCCTTCTTCGGGCTGTGCTCCTCCTGCTTTGATTCGGATCCCCTGACCCCTCCAGCTGCTGCGGGCCCGGGCTCCGGGCCCCCCTGATCCAGGCTGCTCTTTCCGGTGGCCTCGGCTGTGATGCGAGCCACCTCGTCTGGAGTGTTCCCGTTCTGCAGAAGCTTGTGCAGGATCTTGTGCTTCTCCTGCAGCGACTGACTCGTCAAATGTCCCGCGCCGCCTGAGGAGGACACGGCGCCGTGACTCCCGCCCGTAGAGGAGGACACTCCTGTCGAGGAGGGGCTGGTGACCCCGGCGGTCCCGTCTTTAGCCTCTGGCGTGGAGCCGGGCGGGTGATTAGGCGGCACCAGCTCGTCCGTTGGGGAGATGAGGAGCTGCAGAAGCTTCTTGTGAGACTTTGTGTCAGGGACCCGTCGGTTGGATTCACCCCCGGCCGGACCCGCCTCTCGGCTGGCCTGGCTGTCTGGCTTGTCAGGCGGGCCCTCGCTGGTGGGGGTGCGTGGATTCTGCTGAGACTGCGGCTCTCCTCCGGCTGCCAGCGAGCTGCCTGGACTCTTGGAGTCGGAGTAGGACGGGAGGCTTGGTTTACAGGGTCCCCCTGCTGCATGGTTGGTGGAGTTGATGCTCGGGGAGCTGTCTGGCTTGTGAGGGGGCGGAGACGTGAGGGGGGAGGGCATCGGATTGCCCACTCCCTCACTAATGGCCTGCAGGGCGTTCAAGGAGCTGCTGGAGAAGGTGGTCCCTTGACTGGAGCCCATGGGGGAGTTCATACCTGCAGGAAGGCAAATGAATACATCTCATCTCACCAATGTAAAAGTGTCACGCGATGCGAGAGTTGGGATTTTTCACAGAACTAATTCAAGAGTTGAGAAATGTTTGCTTCATACCTCCGGGAGAAAAGGGGCTGGCACCCATTTTGGGGCTTCCTCGGACTCTGGGGGAACCCAGGACGTTGTGCGGGGGGCCATTAATACCGGGACTGGCCTGTGGGGGGCTGGTCATCCCCATGCCGTACCCTCCCCCTCCGGGTCCACCTCCACCTCCATGGAACTGACCCATCTGCTGATGATGATGCTGCTGCTGCTGCTGCTGCTGCTGATGCATGCCATGGTGGCCCATCTGATTCATGGGCCCCATTTGGCTCATGGGGGAGCTCATTGGATGCATGGAACCCATTGGATTCATCTGATTCATTTGGCCCATGCTGTTCATCTGATGCATGGAGTTCATTTGATTCATCTGATGCATGGGATTCATGTGGTTCATGGGATTCATGCGGCTGCCCCCGGCGTACGGAGGCCCTCCACGTTGTGGCATGTTGCTGTGCTCGGCCATGCCGTAGCCCCTGTTCATGCCCCCCCCTGGTCCCATGTTCATCGGCTGGTTGGGGTTGTTCACAGCCATGTTTTGAGGCCTCATACTTCCAACCTGGTTTCCGCGATAACTATTCTGCTCCCTGTAAGCGAATGCAGCAGATAACGAGAAAGGGAAAAAGGAGTTGAAGCACTCATAAACACACTGAGACAATCATTCCATTGAAGGAGAAAGTTAGTTTCATTTGTTTTATGTGCACCTTTGGAGCAAGTGTGTAGAGAGGAAAGAGTGCGGCTCATTGGTGTTGGGATTTCTGCAGAGGTCGCTTCTGGTCTGCGCTGTGACGGGCGTGCCATCCCCGAGGGAGAAGCGGTAGAGGGGGGTCTCCGCATGACCATTGTGGAAAGCTAGAGCAGAAAGAAGCCAAATAAAAACTCCATAAAACCAGGCTAGGTACGCGCAACGTAAAGAAATACAAACGGTTATAAAAACTGCCATGAAGCCGCAGGTGATCACAGTCTGAAAAGCGTCAATGTGTATTACAAATTTAATGTTTGTTTGGTAATGGTAATGTTTGATATACTGGACCAAAAAGTGGTGTTGTTGTTGTTGTCAAGGGAGGTTGAAAGGAGGGGAGGTTTAAGGTTCTATACCATCTTGATAGTGCCGTTTGTAGGACCACGGTTGTCCCTCACTTCGATGGAGGAACATCTGCATGCAGCGCCTCACCAGGTCCTCCCAGCCAGGACGCATAGTGGTGCTAAGGGAGGTCTGCTGCTCGATTTCAATCAGCTTACCTGCGACAGGAGAGTGGATAGAGATCTTTAGATGCAGTGTGTCCGCCTAATGGAATTAATTATCTATGGTGTACATCTCTCAATATCTAAAATGACACGGCTTGAAAGGTCACATTGTCAAATCAGCATGATGAGGAATTGTAATTTAGAGTCCGTTTCCTTTTAGGAGGCACACAAACATTTCCAACGGTAGTTAAAACATATATCTGCACATCTCTGATACAACACAATGGAAACTCACCAGACAGTTCATGTCGGGTGCTGAACCTCTCCGTCCTCTCTACAGCAATGATACGCCGTGCCACGCATATCATACATGACTGCAAATCTATAAGCAAAGAGAGACAAGGCAAATGTTAAGTCCCCGTTTGACTCCGCTGGGGGACAGACGGGACGTGGACAATCCTGTGCGTATCATTCGCAACGTACAAGCACAGAAGAAGGCATGTAAGCCACAAAATGTTACCTTCTCCCTCCTCCATCATGGCCCGGGGCTGAGTGAGGGCAAAACACTGCATGGTCTCATAGCGATGGCCCCCGGGCCTCTCTTCTGACAGCCCATGACTCGGGCCGTGAACGAAGTTCACCAGCATTCGACAGTTGAAGGTGTGGCTCTTCTGCCGTGGGGCCTCTCCAGCCCACGATGCCCCATTTGGTGCTATTTAGAGAAATGGTCCACATTTGAACACGCCTTCAAAAAGTCGAATGGATGCGAGCGAGAGAGTGAGACACTGTGTTGGAGTGTACATGCGGGCATGTGATGGTGAATGCTCCCACACAGGCATGAGCCCGTGACTCACCGTTAGACTTGGGTAGGTTCTTGTGGAACTCCTCCCTGTCCTCGTCGTGGATGATGTTGTACACGCTGGTGTTGATCAGCTCCTCCTGCTTGTACTGCAGGTACTGCGTCACGTTGTCCGACACAAACACAATGTTGCCCTCTCGGTTGACCACGAAAAGGAAGCCATCCAAGGCCTAAGGAGGTGCAGTCAAAGGGCGAGTCGAATTGAAGAAGATGTATCAGACAAAATATTATTAGATGTGCTTAACCCTTTTTTTTTAAATCACTTAAAATGAACCAACTGAGACATTTTGACTTCAACTGCAAATGAGCAATGAAAGAAACACCCAGTTATTGTCTCCCAAGCTGACCTGTAGGAGCAGCGGCCCCAGGTGGTCCTTGTCGATGACCCCTTGACCAGTGGAAGACACGTCTGCCTTCTGGACATCGTCATCACTGCAAGAGCTCTTTCCTGAGGACAGATGAAGTTAGAAGCCCCATTTTACAGCAGCTTGCTATGTCTTCATTTGCTTCACACATTGGAAATCCTTTCTATGGCATCTCTCCGGTGGAACAGCAGCTGTTCAATAAGACTTTCATTTTGAGAAGTGCACATGCCCTCGACAGCGTACAAGATGTTATTTCATAGCACTTCCCGATCACACCACTGATCAGAATGCCCAGCTATGGTTTCCAGTTAGCTCCGTTTTACTAAGAAATACCTGTACTTTATTCAGGCCAGCAGGTGGCAGCGTGAGTCCCGATCGGATGACTAGCATGCCTTTCTATTTTTGAAATCAGCATGTGTCTGAGGCTTTGTTAGATACCACTCTATACAGCAGAACCATGTGTGGCGCTGAGCGAGACGACTAAATACTACAACGCTGGATTTAATGGTGATGAATGTCCCAATGGTTCTCATCACCCCTGGTTTGCGGTTTTAGAAAAGAATGAAACTCACCTCCACCTGTTTCTTATGGTCACATTTGATATGTTTAAAGGAAAATCTGCAGCACAACATATTGATTGATTGATTGATTGATCGATCTAGATGTAGAAATGACATCGGGGCTCAGGCAGACGGGGTGAAATCACCTGGAGTGGTCGCCATGATAATTCACTAAATGCCAGCGAAAGGTGCTTCAATGATTCAATTATTATTATTTATATGAATTATTTGTTTCATTTTAAATCCATTTATGTACTTTGAAAATGAAACACAGAAGAAAAAATGAGTTCGAACACAAAATAAAACGTTTAACTGAACAGTTGAATCGATACAGCTGTACGTGAGAAATATGTATTTTGAATAGTTTCATTAATATTGAATCAGTTTGTACTGAAGCAGCGTTGATTGAGCAGCGGGATGAAGGAGCTCCGGTTTCTTTCCTTCGGACACTAAGCGTGAAGCAGCCCGTCACATAAGAGGCGTTTTAAATAGCCTGCGAGCAGCAGAATAATAGACAACATGTGGTCGTGTTTGAGTTGATCTTGATTGATTTTGTCGACCTTCTTTCGTTGGCAGACCTTCATCAGCGATGTCCACCGTAGCATTATAATCACGTTGTTTAGTGAAAGTGGATTCTGATCCTTTGAACACCGCGATCGTCTTCTCCTAAATCTCTAATGAGCTTTCCCTCGCATCCAAATAACTTGGGGAAGCTACGAATAACACATTTATTCAAGTCATTTTTTTGTATACCTAACAAAAGCAGTCGAGTCGTCCGAAACCCAACAAAGCAGGTTCGTTGTTGTCGATACCTGTGAATGACGTCAATGTGTGTCGCCTGCTATCAACCCCGGTGTCGCATTACAGTCCGATCTACTGAAGAAACAAATCACGCCACGCAAAGCCACAGTCTTCCAACGGCAACCAAGTCGGCTTCGGACCGCTACAGACAGCGGGAGCTGACGTTAGTAGCCAGGTTCAGGTTCTGAGTGAAGTGAGGAAGAGGGTTTGTGAAATTGCCAGCTGACAGTGTTACGGGGTGGGTGGGTGTTCATTTTGGTTTGGCTAATTTATTTTGCCGATTTGTTTTCCAGCTGTGCTTCTGCTGGCTCCGAGCCAATGGTTTCCTTTCATAACACGGCCGTCAATTCGGTCAACTGGAAATTTATTATTTGTGAATTTGGCTAACGGCATTGTGTTCTAAAAGCTCTGCTAAATCAGCTTTAGCACCACAGTCACCTAAAACTGTAGAATATGATGATGATGATGATGATGATTCTATATCAGGAATAGAGTTAAATTCAGGAGTTGGGTCTGGTTTACAAGCTGTACTAATAAGGCCACTGCCCACCTGGTATAATCTTTACCTTTCTAGAGAGATAAGAGTGTCTCTAATTCAAAATTCGCAAATAGGCGAGGATGTATGAACACAGTTAAAAAAGGTGTTTCAAGTGGACAATAGAAAGAAATAAAAACAGAGGCCTTCCATCATTGCCATCTGGTAACCATGGCAACCTAGCGACATAACACCGGGACCAGCAGTATCCAGCTGTGACCCTGTGGGTAGATTTCAATATAATCTCTGTCTTTCTTCCTTACCCACTTAACCTCACAAATTTACTCTTGACGGCCTAAAAAAAAAAAAAAAAAAAATCTATATATGCATTTGGTGTATCCACTCATGCAAAATCTGCAAAGCAATTGGAAAATTACCAAAAGATAGGAGCAATAAACGGCCTGATATCTGCGTCACACGTGTCATCTGTCTTGCAGAGAGAAGCTCGTCTGGATACGCGCCGTCACTGACAGCCTCGAGCTGCGACCCACGAGAACCGGCCTCAATTACTGGTGCTCGTCTACCCCGAGCGATACGAACAGCCAGACCGACTGTCAGTGCGAGGCAGCCTGGCCGTGAACCAAACACGCCGCTTCATCACTAGGGTTTGGTGGGGAAATTGACTTTTTTACACTGCTTTGATGTCTCTGTGGCTCCGGTGGGTAAACTAAGCATCGTGTGATCAGACAGACCTCGACGTGATTTCAAACGTGAGGCAATGCAAAACAAAGCGCAAATGACATGACACGTCATTTAGCTGATGCTTTTATCCAAAGCGACTTACAATAAGTGCATTTCCACCATAGAGATACAAACTCAGAAGAACAAGTAGCAAGAATGTACAATTTTCATCATGAGGATAGTTGCATGCATCTTCATTTGTTACCGTGGTAAGGCCGGCTTGTTACATGCATCATCGTATTTGAAAGCACGTTATTAATAGCGTTTTGTCTTGATGCAAAGTTAAAAACGTGAATTGGTCTCCTGCTGTTTAACTTTTATAAAATGTTCTTTTACTTAAGGCCTTTTGCGAGCATCTGTGGTGGTGGGAGCATTCAGTGGTCTTTTCAAAACACGCCTGATATCCATGGCTAATTTATCTGTTCCGAACAGGTAGGCAGGCTAATCCACGTGTCTGTTTACATACGTCATGGATCCTGATGGGTGGAGTCGCTGCAGCTGATGGAGGGTCATGGACCATGATACAGAGCATAGGAACATGATTCAAATTACAGCGTTTGTATGTTCAACGACATGAAAGTGTTTTAAAAAGCCTTTATTGTCGTCAATTGTCGTTTTGTTCTTTTTCAAGTATCGGTTCAGGCGAGGTTAGCATTTTAAACCGGTTATGCCGGTATTGCAAAAAAACCAAACTATAACCATTCCTACTCATCACAGGCATCATCGGTCCAGCAGCCGGGAGCTTCCCACGAATTCTGTTTGAAAGTATTTCACCATTTACGCACAATAACGACCCGATATACTAATCTGTTGTATGTGTGGGTGAACCGTGTAGCGATACCTTGCTCTTTGATCTGTCGGATCTGCCTCACGGTCTCCTTGAGGATGGCACATTTGTCCGGCTTGACGTTGAAGCTGTCGATGTTGGAGAGGTTCGCAGAGATGAGCTCAGCCAGCTCCTCGATGTACTTGCTCTCCTGTTCCCTCCGACGCTTGTCACACCTGCCGGGAGAGCCCAAAGGGGGGGGGGGGGGGATTAGGATGGGTCGCCATGACAACCTCACCTCCCCGGCGGCCCGTCTTGCACGGCCACCGGCGGTTCAGGCGCTTCAACAAAGTCGGCTGGCAGCAGACGCACACGTGAGGCACAGATGGGAGGAAGCGGCAGCGGACGAAAAGCGGGTCGCTCAGAAGTCACGGAGCACTCACCCTAAGCCCGGTGTGTCGCAGGTGGACAGTTTACGCTTGCGGTCGGCGCACAGCGGCTCCAACAAGTTGTCTCCTACGCCACTCATCTTCAGCGCATGTCAGCACCTGAAAGCACAAAAGCGGCACATTGCGTTTAGATAGTAGACGCGGCATAGATAGGTGGTGCAGCATGATCAGAAGGAGTGAACCGAGAAAGGGGATTTATATGCTCATATGGTGTTTCCCCCTAGGTTCGGTAGGGGAAACACTTTCATATGTGCGGAATCTAATCAAATCAAAGTATAATTTGTGGATTGGAAATTGCCTTCAGCTGTCAGTTCTCTGTAAAGTTCACTCTGAAATGACGTCAAATTCAGGCAAACCTCAAAAGCTAGGCATCAATTTGTGGAACTGAGGAAAAAATCATTAAAACCCCCAAGCTGTTGAGGTTATGAGTGAAGTGATTCTTCCAGGGAAAGAGTAGATTGAGGATTCGCACACAGATTTATGAGGGAATACCATCCAGTTAGCAAAGCAGCAGTGGTTCCTGCTTACTGCTCGATGGGAGTGAAATCTCATCTGTTCCACTGCGAGGAGCGACTGATGATGATGTAGTGATCTGGAGCCTCGGGGGAGATGGGTCATCCTGCGTTCAGCCAGCCAGCCAGCCTGCTAGAACGATACCACTCTGCTAGCAGCAGCACTTTCACACACTGTGTGCATACAACTCGCTTCCAGCACGCCGGCTTGTACAGACACGTCGCGGCGCGCTGTGTTGAGCCACCGTCCAAGCAAGGCACACGTTGCCCAGCCTGCCTCTTTGTCTAAATGCTTGGGACAGCGCCGCGAGGGGGGGTGGGGGTGGTTAGAGGTGTAGAGATACACACACACACTGCTTGGGAGGCCGGAGACAGTCCAGGCGAGGCTCCACATTTCAGGGACAAGTTAAAATGATCCCTCTTCCGCATTCTCCATACTAGGCTACATCCGTTCTTTCTTTCAATAGCTTTTGCCTCACCCCCCCCCCATCCGAAGTTAACCCCTCCCTTCGTTCCCTCCCCTGCCTGGGTGTAGCAGCACTGGGCTGTGGACCCTGCCCTTGTTTTCTTGCTCTGGCACCGCCCTGTGTCTGACCCGCTCCAGAGTTCACGTGAGAGGAAACCTCTGCAGCCAGGGGCACTGCTCACACACACACACACACACACACACACACACAGCCAGCTGTGGCTGCACTGCCAGTTAGTTCTGCTACAATTACAACAACCTCGACTCTGCTGCATGCTTGTGCGTGCGCGCGCACACACACACACGCTCAAACAAAAAAGCCGAGAGTGAGCTCATTCCACAGTGGAAAACTATAGAACGGATGGGGGAGGGGGGGGGGGCCATTACGCAACTTCGGCTCCGCAATGGCAGGCCGGGACACGGAGCCCGGTCACCCAGCACCGCGGCTTCTGCAGAGTCCCAGACATGCACTGCGCGCCGTAAATCTGCATTGGATGTTTCCCGTCGGCTGCCTTTCAGCACCCATGTGTAAATCTGCCCGTCCTGCTTCGGCTTTGACTCTCAATGAACGTCCCCTCTTTTCCTTCCTTCCTTCCTTCACTGGTAGTTTTCTGTCCTACGGTTCACCTCTGCAGCAGTGGAGGAAGATGACATCAGCCCTCCGTCGGCCTCACATCCTGAGCAGTATGCTCTGCTGGGGGCCTTTCTGAGAGCAGGCCGTGGCGAGCGGCGTGGTTTCTACTTGGCCGTGAAAGTGAAGAAAAATGTTTTTTTTTTTTTTTTTTTTTTTTTAAAACAGTCCTTTTGCTTCAATGACTTCGCCGAAACAACCACGCTGTCGTGGGGTATTAAAATACACCGAGTGAGAGCAGTCTCGCTCATTTCACCCGAGTTGACATTTTGTGCGTTCAAAAGGTTTTTGGCACGACCGAAATCTGAGAAGTGACACACATCCCACTTCCACAGCCGAGTTAGAGAACGAGGCAGCGGCCCACCAAAACCGCAGCCCCAACGGGCCCCAACGGGCCTGCCAGCGTAGACGCAGCGCGTAGCCTTGCCATAGACGAGGGGGGGGGGGGGCGGGGCACTAGCTGTCGACATGTGGGATACGACAAAAAATGAAAAAGGGGGTCTGAATCAGATCGTCCGCCTGAGGGGTGCCGGTGTTCGTCACCCCACATGCTCACCTTGACCTTCAGGGCCTACTGCCGCTTGACCAGTCGAGATCCCTTTAGGGCTCAGTGCCGCTTGCATGTGTCAACATCTGGTGAAAATGGACCATCAACTGGGTCGACGTGACTCTTTGATGGCACTGCTCCCTGTGAAATTAGCATGAGGCTTTTTATAGGACTACCTTTCATAGAAATTCATGGGAAAAAAAATAGTTTTTAAAAATGGCACAGGAAGCCACGGCAGACAGCATCCTGTTTACGTCGTCCCCCCCCCCCGAGCACGCTCCACTGCGTCATCACTTCCTGGAAATGTGCCCACTCTTCCACTCTATTTACATGCTGTTGCGTGTCTCTGGTGGGACCCCCGTCCGACCCTGGTTCCTGCTCACACCTGACCGCTGCGTGGCCGTCCCAAACCTCCGCCTCAGAAACACTACGGAACCATTTGGGTTCCTGATCACAGAGCAGATCCTCTGGGCTCTTGTGTTTTCTCATCATAGCAGTTTAATAAGCTTTGCGCAGGGGAACAGAGAGGAATCCCACTTGAGTCGGTGTCAAGTCTGCAAATTTAAAATACACGCTAAAATAGCATTGCTCAAAAATAACATTTAAAAAGGAATTTCTGAAACCATTTTCACGTCAAGGGATCCATTATGTTTTTTTGTGTCGGACTTTATCTACTTTTGTGTTGTTTTTAGTGTGTTCTGCTGTTGTGCTTTCATTTTTTGACGTATCGAGGGACCACAGATGTGCATTAGCTTGAAGGAGGTTGAAGCAAACAGGGACACTTTTATGTTTAAACTGCAATGCGAGGTACAATGTAAATACAAAGCAAATAAATACAACTAAACTTTGAGGGCCTGACCGTCAGTGTTTGGGAACAAACTGCTCCCAAAAACAATGACCTTTAGCACCGTCATCCTACTGCCACAGATAAGCAGATGTCCTTTCCTTCATGAAATCTAATAACAATACCGTTACTCTAAAAACTAAATCTTCACCATAAAAGAACAGCATGTGACTTTAAGAAAGAAAAAAAAGAAACCTGTCAAAAACTGCTGTTCTCCAAGACATAAAAAATAAAACCTTAATTCAAGATTTTTTTTTTTTTTAAACGTAGATTTTACAAATGCTTCAAATCCTGTAAAAACAGATGGTGTCACATTGCTTGCAAAGAGGTTTAGCCTTGATAGTCACAAGTCAGACAGTTGGCAGAGACCCACACAACGAGCAGTTGCAAGCCTGCAGCCTACTATACCCACAGAGAGAGTGTGTGTGTGTGTGTGTGTGTGTGTGTGTGTGTGTGTGTGTGTGTGTGTGTGTGTGTGTGTGTGTGTGTGTGAGGGAGATCCTCTACCACGGATCACATCAGTCCTAAACGCAGCGCTGCTACGGAGCTAATGCCGCCGCTGAATAATTTAACGCAGAGAAAGAGAGACCAGCGTTCCCTTTCTATCGGCTGTCCAAACACAGTTTAAGGATTCTGAGTCGACTCCTCCCAACAACAAGACAACAATTCGCTGGGAACTAGTGCGAGGGTGACGCACGGGCGACCCCAGAGGACTGGTTTTTCGCTGCGTTGCATCCTCAGCGGTCTTCCGTGTCCCCTGTTACGGTGAACGGTGTCCATCACCTCAGCGCTCTGCCAGAGCACAAACACACAACACACTCGGCATGCACGGGTGACTTCTGGTACTGAAATCTGATTCAAACAAGAAGACATGAGCACTGGTATGAATATGGCCGCAGCAGGGGGAGGAGGAGGAGGAGGAGGAGGAGCCCGGGCAGATTGAGAAGAATAAAGAGGGGGGGAGGAGGCAGAGAGAACCGGGAGGGGGAGGGGAGGAGATCGGAGACACAGCGCACCGACAGAAATAGTGCCGGGTATCCGCTCGAAAAAAGAAAAAAAAATATGCAGATACTGGTGGCCGATTGGAACAGATCCTCAACCTAAACTTGTAGAGTAAAAAAAAAAAAGCACAAATACATCACGTACTGCTTTAAAAAGAAGAGTGCCCATAGAACCATAAAGTCAGAGGGTACAAATATCAAAGAGGCAGTGGAATGGTGCAAATAGTTGAGCAGCAAGGCAGCATGTTGACTGCCGGTGAGCAAAGCAGGAACTCAAGTTCTGGGTTTTTACTGATCATCAAATCAAATTCATTATTTTAAAGGGTCAGCATGCATAGTTTCACCAGCAAGGTGAGCCTCTTGCGTTCTCTGAGCAGTGATGGGCAGAGGAGGCCGTCTTTGAGCCCCCTCCTGCATTAAGAAGTGGAGAGGGAGGTGGGGGGGGGGGGGCACCTTCTGCTTAGAAGGGTTGAAAGCAGCAGGAAAGAAGACTGCACAAAGCGCTCAAAGGCTAATTTCTCACGCCTTCATCAGAAATATCCGGTAGCATTGCAAACACTACCGTACCGACGGAAAATACTTTTGTGCCGTAGGACAAGGCAACAATGACCAAAACAAGGCAGCTCACGTTCTTTGATCATTTATATGCATCAAACGTGTTTCCAAGTGTCATCCACGTTGAAAAAGAAGCATGCTCCAAATGCTATATTTAAGGGTTTACATTTTTAACAGTCCTCTCCAAAAATGTGACCCGTTCGTATTGTATTCACGGGCGTGTTGGTCTCAGGCATCTCATGGACTCGCTCAGGATTATGTGTGGTTTTCGGGCATCTGGCTCCGGTGCATAGTTTATGTTGGGGCAGAACTTTCAGATAAAATGTTTTCATAATTTGAAGCTTAGCTCCCGTTGCTTTTTCTAACAAAAGCCTCCGTCACGTACGACGTGTTCCAAGGACTGTCGGAAAGATGCAAATCCTACAATGATGACGTTTTTTTTTTTTTTTTTATGTATGCCTTAGTTTGGGCTATTAACTAAACATGCTTTTCCATCCCGGCGGCGGGTTTTGGAGGCATCATCAGCAACGTGATTATCCGACATCGGAAGCACTGCACGCCTCGGAGCTCTCGTGTCTAGCGCAGCTCGACTCGTGCGCAGTAAATAAAAGGGAGCGTCTCCAAAGGCACGGGCCGTCCGTCCCGTCCATTGAGCGTGATCTTACACACTCCTCTCGCCTGGATAATACCAGCCATCCCGCAGAACTCCGTGAGAGACCTGGAAGCGAACATGTGAGGCAAATAACGATGGCCGACAACTGTGTGGTCGCTCTGCAACCAAAAAAAAAGTAATACTCCTCATTAAATTGAAAGTGTAGCATGTGAAGGTCTTTGGAGGGAACACATGAGTACATTTTTATTCCTCTCCCCATGTGCTTCCAGAAATAAGCAAGCGAGCCAAACACTAAAATGTGTAAATCTCCCCCCCCCCCAAAAAAGGAAAAAAGTTCTCAAATGTAATGCAAACCAGATTACTTAAAAGTGCTACTAAACAGAACTGTTATTGGCACCCTCTTGTATCAATGCACTGGAGTTCGCTGTATTAAAAAAAAAAAAAAAAAGGTGCATTAATGCAACACACAGGCTTGAAGGCCGAAACGGAAGCAGGATTATTCGGGAAAATTGACGAGGAAATTTCTGCTCTGCCTGAAATAAAGTCTGCAATCTGAGCTCCCTGAGACAGAGGGGCAGGCCCAACAATAAACAGAGGCCCACCAAACAAAGATACACACAAGTACAGACCCCCGAAATGCACACCCCAAAGCGCACGTCTTTATTAGAGCAGGGAGGGGGGGAGAGAGAGTGTTTGAGGATGTGGAAAGACAGCTACAAATATTCTAAGCTTCCGTCTATTCAAACATCCTGGCAGACACTACTGGAGCTCCTAGAAGCATTTTGCACCATTACTTCCCTGTATTCTAAACACACGCGGTAACAAGGAAACAAAAAAAAAGGTGTCCACTAGAGTCGGGACATCAAGAGTGAAAAAGAAACAAGAAGACCGAATGACTTCCTGCTTTGCTTCAAAGAGCCTTTTCTCCCCCCCCGAGTGAAGAAGTGGAGCTCACACTCTTCAAGGCTCAGCGGCTCTGTTCAACACACAATCTACTGTAACGTTTCACTGGATCACGATACAGAGCCGTTTGAGATTTTATATATATAGTTTAGTTAGATACAAATGAACTCCGTGTCCACATCATGGGACAAAGGTCTGCCTTTCTGTTGTGCCACTTTTAACTCACCTGCTGAAATGTTGCATTATAATGAGCAGCATCTTGTGTAGGTCGTTAACACTGAACACAATTAGCTACGTGCAACGTAATTCATCGCATTTTCAGAGAGGCACACGTCCGTAATATGCGTAACTTAGTGGAGGTCTAGTTGGATTCTCTCAACTTCGGGGTTTCCTTTGCTAAATCCTCATGAATTCTCCTAAGCATCTTTCCTTGCACCCAACTAAAATTTCCAAGGTCAAGGAATAGTGGCGTTAGGAGGTCATTCTTTGACAATTTGAATCCAACCGAAATCTACTTGAGGTTAAAATCAAATTGTCATTATAACCAAGAGGAAGAGGTGCTCCTATACGGACTTCCATTAGTCTGTGTGAATAAAAGAGTCACACCTTAAAGTAAAAGAATGCCATGTCTGTCAAATATTTAAAAAGCAATAAGAAATTGGTGGGCTGTCTGCACTTAATTACTTCTGCTTGCAATGATACCGATTCTAAAACTCATTTTTTATTAGGAAGATAACTTAGGAATGACTGACATTAAAGAACTTTTAATGTGTTGAAATCCATGCTTGAACCAATCATTTGCGTATTCATTTCACCCTGCTGGATCACAGGAGAAACAAAAGGGAACCGCGGGCAACGTGATCACTTCGTTCAGCAGCAATTCATCATCCCGCCATTTACGGGATTCCCCTTTAATCTGGAGGCATCGAGTCCAATGCATCCATGTTGGTGAATTGGACTGCTTTCCTGCCCACATGACACTTGATTTTAAATCAAACTCTGGCCGATGGGACCAAACAGGGATGTGATGCGGAGCGTCGCCACACGATGTGACCTAAGGACGGGGACGGCGCGGACGAAGGGGCACACGTGTACGTGGGAGTGTGGATTTTGAGCGGAAAACATTGTTTAGAGAAAGTGTCCATTTGGGTACTGAGGCAGGTTTGAAATTCCAGGAAGAACAGGTGAAAACAGCAGGCTGAAAACACATCGGTCTGCACTGCGTAGAATAAGCTGTTTTAGTCTCTCAATTGTACGAATATTTTTAACATGACCACCTTACAGTTGCCACAGAAGATTATTGGAAATTGTGCGTTTTAGACCAGCATCAGAAAGAAGCCTTTGAGGCTCAATTTAATGAACCAATCAAGGCCTAAAACGAACGTGGGCCGCTCGGTTCTCTGCAATTAAAATGTTTTCACAACTATTAATTTCATAATTCAAGTCACAAACAGCCTCCGCAGACGGAAAGTAAACGTGGGGTTGGTTGATTATCAGTAAAAAAAAAAATTAAAAAAAACTTGTTTCACTGGACCAAAAAATATACTGATGCTAAAGCGTTTAAGATATATTGGCTTTCTCTGAAACATGTTGTGAACAAAATGCCCGCAGATGAATTTAAGGATGGAAAATAGTTTAAACCATAGAGAAGCCGCCTTAATAGGATTGCTTGAATCTCCTAGAAAAACAAACATCCTCCACTTGTACACGCACACTCTTACACAAACTGCAACTGCATTGTGTAGAAAAAAACAGGGCAAAATAAATGAAGGTGGTAACAAAGCCAAGGCAGATTCCAACGAGTGTGCGTGTGTGTGCGCGTGTGTGTGTGTCACACGTGCATCTCCTACAACTATCCATCATCAATAGGGACAAAGAAGAGAAAAAGGACCACACGGGCACACATCCAAGTAGCCACATCGCAAACCAAACCTCTTCATTTTCCATAAGCTTGACCGTGACAAAAAAAATAAAGTGCGGCGATGAGAGCAGACATCGAGAGAGAGAGCGAGAGAGAGAGAGCGAGAGAGAGCGAGAGAGAGAGAGCGAGCGAGAGAGGCGGGGCGGCTGCAATCATAAGAGGCTAATATTACGGAAATGAGTTCATTAATCAATGGCTACGAAGCCTTTTATCTGGATGGCCAGAGCCCAGCCGCCATACTGGCCAGTCTGATGTATGAAGAACACACACACACAAACACGCAAAATCTCATACAGCATCACACAATTCAGAAGAGGATTTGTCCACCATGGGAAACGATATATATATATATATAAAATAATTTATTTTTCTAAAGACGATGCTTGGTATTACCTTCTCTGTACTCAAGAGGAGATCCGTGTGTGTGTGTGTGTGTTTGTGTACACGCTTCAACTGTGCCACGCCGTGAAAAATAAGGCAGATATTCATTTTCAGACACAGCAAGGCTGTGGTGGTTTTTTTCGTCGCTTCCCTCCCTCCCTCCCTCCCTCCCTCCCTCCACTCTCTCACTCTCTCTCTCCCCCTCTCTCTCTCTCCCCCCGCCGTCCCTGTTGGATTGGTGGAGTAAACACAGGAAGAGAGCGGGCTCTGTTCCACCACGCCAGAGCTGGGCGTTCCTGCAAAGCTCCTGCGCCGGGGTCAAAAGTTTACCGTGGTTTTCGTTTCACCTTTCCTCAGCCAATCGCAGCACCGCACTGCGGCGCCTGAACTCTGACCCCTGCAAAGAATTCCACTCAAAAGATGGTCTGACGCCAGTTTCAAAACTAGCCCCCCCCCCCCCCCCCTCTCTCCACACACACACACCTCCTATTTTTCCCCCTTTACCACTTCTTTTCCTTTCTTTCGACCGGGCAGTTTCACGTGTTGACAGAGCCGAGGTGAAAAAGATTCCACAGAGCCGGAGCGGAACTGGAGAGGGGAAGGAGGAGGTGGGGAGGGGGGGGGTTAAACCCTCTAGTCCTCACGGCCATGCTTTGCTTTGATACTTGCAGTCCGTTATCTCCCGCTTCGACAGACGGCTAATCGTGGCGAAGTAAAAAAAAAATGACGAATGACTAAAAATGCTCGGTAAACTCAGGGAACCATGAGGGTCCTTCTGCGGTCGGACGCACAAGGAGAAGAGGCCATTTTGCTCCAGTTTGATAAAAAAAAAAAAAAACTCAAGAAACCAGGAGCACTGACGGGCTCGTACGGAAACTCACACGACTCTGTTCCAGAATCAAACCAGAGCCGCTCGGGCTTGACTGGAGACACATGTGCCAACGTACACACACACACACACACACACACGTTTGTTTTCCTCCTGGTGACACTGCGCTCTGTTCCCATCTGCGTGAGTGATTAAGCCAGCACTGCTAATCAAGTCCCTCATTCTGCAAGGGAGCAGACAGAGGGTGACTCACGCTGTTTTTTTTTTTTTACTTCAAACCCGCCCTCATAGTTGATACCCAAAAAAAGAAACCAATCAAAATTCTTCGGGGGGGGGGGGGGGGGGGGGGGGGTCAATGTTCTCGGGGACCCGCAGACGATTCCAAACGAAAATGCTCCAGAAAAGCTTTTAAAAAAAACGCTCACGACAAGCAGAGCTCCCGCAGCGTTCTGCTCGCTGTTGTGACGTCTTCACGGGAGGAGCGAGTTTACTTTTTCAATCTTTAGTCAAATCACAAGCGGTCCCGTACTGGTTTGGAGGTGAACCCCCAGTTGGTTTGAGGGTTTGGTCAAAACCGATGTTGCCGCCACCCACAGAGGGTCGCGAAGCTTAGTGGCTCCAGTTGCTGGTCCACGGCCTTTATCTAGGTCACGTTTATTTGTACTAAATCAGTTCACCGTTTCCAACAGTAACATTATTTTTTTTCCCCCACCGCTTTCAGAAACCCATTTTGAATAAATCATTGAGGAGCAGCAGTGCCATTACACATTAATTATGTGCCACTGAAGGTACCCAGTCCAGGAAACCCCTTCCTTGCGGTTCATGGCCGTTGAAGTCTTCTGTTGCTCAAAGCCTCGAGTGTCGCTGGAATCTCACTAGTGTTTTGAAGAGAGTCGTGACCAAATGAAATAATAACAATAATAACAACTATTATAATAATAACTGAACCATGAGCATGGACTGAAGAACGAGTTTGCAGCCGAGCTAACTCTCAGTCAGAAGAAGAAGTCAGAACTCGGGCAGCTTAGTGTTGGCGTGTTGGCACACGCTCGGTCGACTGCTGTGGGAGCTTGAACTCGGTCTCCGTACAGCAGCTGCATACACACTATTTCATTACACTAAACCCACTAGATAAACAATATTCAAAACAATCCCATCTGCAGTACGGGGGGAAAAATGTGGTATCCGTATTTCACGAGTGAAGATCGCACGTCTGTTGGTTTTGTGGCGGCGCCGAAGCTTCATCTTAAGCTCGATAAAAACGGGAAAGCAAGCTGTAAAAGCACCCTAATTCTAACTGCAATTTGAAACATGCATCGACTAATGACTAATTTGACACAAAAGCTTTAAAAAGCTGGTTGACTTGATTCCCCTTCGCTGTGTTTGGGTCCAGCATTCTTTGACTTGAATCAAGGCGCGGCCTCGTGCAACCGGGTTGCGTCAGTCGGAGGTGCTAATGGTACAGGGGCCGTCTCCTATGTAATCATGCCGCGGCTGTACAGTCAGTGGTTACGGTGCAGCAATTAGAGGAGAAGAAGGAACAAGCTCAATGGAAACATGGCGATCCTCTGCCAAAAGTTCTTCTGTGCAAAAAATACTGGTTCACACTGAAAACGGCCAACTCGTAGTGAGTGAGTTTTGTTTGGTAAAAACAAAAAAAAAAACGCCGCAAAGATTGACGTGACGTGTCAATGTCAGGGAGGCGGCCCTTTGACTGGCACGTTGCTTCGATGACGAGCCGCGCACGCAGAGGGGACGTCGGCGAACGCGACAGTTTCCATTTCAATCCGGAGTGAGAGAAAAATAAATCTGTCCAATTAAGGAGAGAAATGTTGTGGAGAGAAACGGGATGGTAATAAATGATCCGACACATGCCGTGCCAGCGCTGAAATGCAGTCGTAAGTCTGGGGCCTTTAACGATGCCGTGGAAGTCTGTCGCTCAACTTGACTTCTCGTTGAACTTAAGGCCGCAATAAAAAGTAAAAACTGCATGTGAAGAAAGAAAAAAAAAAAAAAAACAACAGCTGCCGAGGTCGGCGCTGTGAGCCAACGCCTCCACGCTCGCTGCGTTTTTGGGGGGGGGTCATTCCCTTTAACGAATGGCGCCGATAACTGAAGGTGAGCCGCCACGCGGCGACCTCTGCTGCCCCACGGTCCCCACACACGTGCACGTATCCTTCGGCCTGAGCGACCTCGCCCCGCTGCCACATGCATCCAGCAGGGTCAACATGGCGGACCGTCTTAGTGGGGCACGGGAAGGGAGGGCGGGGGGGGGGGGGGGGGGGTGTAGAGTGTTGAGGGCCTCGATATTTCAAAGCCTTGCGAGACGCTGTGACCTGTTCACCCTGCAGAGGTCAAGGCCAAAGCCTCTTGTTGTTTTTGGTGCCAAAGTCGCAATTTTGCAGACGCCAACACGCCCTCCTTTTTTAAGTTTGCACATTTAAATGAAGGTAGAGTAGAGCGGGGACAATTGTAGCCCGGGAGAAGATGAGAGGCTCGATGTAACAAGTTGAGAAGTTCACCCAGAAGTGACCGCGTGCCTTCTTCTCTTGACTCTTTCTTCTCGTCTCTACTGAATAACAGACAGGCAGAGCATCTGGTAGCAGTTATCTGACAAACCAAACTTTTTTTCTCCCCCCCCCCCCCCCCCTCCACCCTCGTCTCTCCCCGAAAGCGTTTTGGTTTTTTTTTCTTCATAAAAATAGGGGCCCTAAAGTTAAAGCCACACAAATACAAACATGGTCTTGCTGACATTTTACAATGGTAACAAAACAAGGCCAGAGAGCTTCCCTCCCACTGGCTTGTTCAGGTGAAGCCCTTTTTACGAGCATTCTTCAGCCGGGGGAGCGAAAGTTAAAGGGGGAGTTGAAGTTAAAGAGGAAGGGCAAAGAGGGGGTTGGGGTTGGGTGGAGGGGCGGGTTTTTTTTTGGGGGGGGGGGGGGGGACGGACGACACAAAGCTCTTGGCACCCCCTCCCCTAATAAATTCTTGCCTCCGTCCAATCAACGAGGACTGCCGAGACTGAACTGCTCCAACTCCTTGCTGGTTATAAAGTGGAATTGGGTGCAATGATTGCTTCAGGCTGCCCGTTTGGCTTTCAGACGTGTGCACGGTCTCCTCCCCCCCCCACCCCACCCCACCCCACCCCACCCCACCCATATGGCGCGGCTACCCTCGCGCGTCGGTATCGCCTCAGAGTTGAAGAAGAGGTGGGCCGCGGTGGGACGACTGGGGGGGGGGGGGGGGGGGCATCGGTCCAGCTTCCTCCAACCTGGGACCAACAACCCGATCTCAGGAGCTTCCGTCTGCCATCGTCGTCCCTCTCACTTGTTTGTGGCAAAGTGGCTGTTAAATATTTTAGCAGTGGAAACACGACTGTCTTGTTGAGCAACTTTTTTTTTCCCCTTCTATTTTTGGCTCCACACGGAGGCAGGCAGAGCCGGCCGAGTACTACCGCCACACCAGTGACAAAAACACAGAGACGGCACGCTGTCGCTGCGCGGGTGACCTTGAGACGGGATGTTTTACACGGACTGAGCTGACCACAGGAAACTTTTCTTAGACCTTGGTTGTAAAAAAAAGAAAACAATAATTTAAAAAAACAGCTTCCTGGAGTCACACTAAAGAGAATCTCGTACAAAAGATGGATACTCCAATTTCCCCCGAGCAAATGGCTCATTAACAACTTGGAAGTGATCGCTCGGAGTCAGCAACTTGACCAACCTTGTCACGCCTGCTGCTGTCCAACAGAAAAAAGGTACACAGAGTCATATTTCAATTACGGCTGTGGCTCAAGAGTCTAGCGCACACCCAGAGCGGTACCCGTCATCCCAAGTTGAACACGCGAGGCCATCACACGACCGATCGGCTGTTACTCCAAAACGAAACACATTAGCTCAGTCTCCCTGACCCTCTTCGGGCGCACACACACACTGACGAAACACTCAAAGAATGCCATGCATTCAGACATCAGTGACGCAAAAATGCAGCTTGACAAAGACAGATTAGAGACAGTTATCCAAAAGTGGAATGCTCTCCATTTTATTTGTCCTGTTTGGATGATACCGACCAGTTTATAGAAGTCAACGCAGCCACGTAGAAGCAACATCTACCCAAGTATTTAATCAATAAATAAAACTTTGAACACAGAGTCAAGTTCCAAAGAAAATCATTGAGAAACATGATTTCTAATTCAGTGTAAAGACTTCACGAATCTGGTTTGAACTAATGTGTGCAGAATGAACTACCAATCAAATCAAAACACCACCAAATCGCTCTAAACGATCATCAATCAGGCAACGTGATACAAGTACAGAACCTGCCACCGGAGACACTTCACGCGGTCCCACGAGAAAAAGTGATAAGTTAATGAATTATTGAGGGCGCGGGGACCGACAGACAAAGACCGAGAGCCATGCATCCCGGTCACTCATTCCGCCCCCCCCCCATCCGCAGTCAAAGAATCCCCCCAAAGATTGATTCATTGTTAACGCAGCCTGACACCCTGTGTGAGGGGAGAAAGGAGAGTGGTAGATAAAGGGACAGAGAATGGGAGACAGAAGGGGCTCCATTTGCCACGAATATGAGCAGAAGCGCTTCGAGGAACAGGTTCCCACAGTGGTCATTCTACCACATGCAAAAAAAAATTTAAAAAGGGAAAGAAAAAATAACACGTTTTTTTTTGGGGGGGGGGGCTTGAGTAATAGCCTCAAAATAAAGACAAGTTAGCTCTTCATGGCGGCGCTGGACGGCCGGCCGAGTCACCCTCCCTTGTTCTTTCCCATTTGCATCCCCACATTGTTGAGACGTCGCAGATTATCTAATGAGTGGCCGGCATGAAATCATATAAGCGGGGAGCGTTCATTATTCTGCGGCATCCTGGTGGCCCGGGCTGTGTGGTGACATGACAAACGCACAGAAACCCTCACTGGGAAATGTGCATTGAGCGGTTCATGCCTGCAAGTATCGGCAAGGACGGCCCGGGAGGGGGGGGGGGGCGAATGAACGTGAGCCACAGCACACCTAGAGTGAAATAGACTCACCTACACCTCCCCGTTGTTCTTTTACACCACCTCACAAAAAAACTCTCTGTGCTCAGCACAAGACACAGAGGAAGGCAAACCTGGACTCTACCTGAACCCTGTGAACGTCTTCCTCCTCCCCCCCCCCCTCCTCCTCCTCCTCCTCCTCCTCCTCCTCCTCCTCCTCCTCATCATCATCTCTCTGCTAAGTTATCGTCCTCCTCTTATCGCGCACACACACTAAATATGATGCATCATACTGTGATTGGCAACTATAACACCCATTACAATCACCGATACGTAGTCTCCCCACAGCCACGCACACACACAGCAGATGCTGCGTGGATCCTCCGGCGCAGCCACGCTGCTCAGCGGGTCGGTTCAAGTTTGTGTCGTCAGCGGCTGAGGTCAGTGGGAATACGAGGTGGTCGTGCGTGCGTGCGTGCGTGCGTGACCTGCAGCCGGTTGACGTCATAAATATGCATAAGTCACAGAGAAAAATCCGGCCTCCTCTTGTTTAAAAATGGACAATTGTGCGCGTCCCGCCGGTCACGTGACTCGACTACGTGAGCGTGTTTGTTTAGATGGTGTTTGACTGTTCGTGTGAATTCATGGTATCTAAAAAAAAAAGGTATGGAAAAACTATGTCACATGCGAAATGCAGCCACGGGGTGCTTACGTGTTTTATTTTTATTTATTTTTACCCACCACTACATTCACGACGGAGGCTCGAAAAACAAGCAACACAGCTTTTTTTTTTTTTTTTAAATTATTTTGATATTGTTACACACGAATACTTCCGCGCGATGACTAACGTTAGCCGAGTCCTGCAGCCCCGTGTACCTGACACACGGAGAGAGAGAGAGAGACACACACAAAAAACCCAGCACCCAGAGCCACACAGCTGTGCTTGTGTGATAGCGAACACAACCATGTGGCCCTACAAAGTTCATTATTCGACATAAAAAAAAAACCCGACGAGTCGCCCCGCAGGAAGGATGCGTGTGACCGGCTAACCGTTCGACTGTCGCCCCGCAGCGAAGCGCAGCCCCGAGTCCCGTAAACTTTGTAGCTAGCAGATCATGGAAATTAAAAAATTAAAAAATAAAAACAAAACGCCGACACAAACGAGCGACACTTCACGCGAATCTCCCCCCCCCCCCATCCCATTCGTTGCCAACTCCCGGCAGCCGGTGATTTCAACGCAGACATTCCACAACAAGCGGAGAGCGGTGAGGCGGCTCGTTGTGTCGCCGCGGCTCGAAACCCCTCCGCAGCCCGCCCGGTGGGAGCGGAGCGGCACCGACTGTCCCCGTGGCTGGATGTGCACGTTCAAATACACGCTGCCGCCGCTGTTTCAAACTCGGTAAACAGTCGAATCGTAAAACCAATTGCAGAAAACTCACCGGCTGCGATGTTTTCATTGAGTATAGCAGTTTATTTTACGCCTCTACAAACTCTCCGCCATCTTCAGCAGGACCGTGTTTGTTTAAATGCGAAACACTCCCAGAGCGGAGGGAGCCAGCTTGTTGGGGGGAGCGCGGTGGCTTGTGGGTAATGGTGTCGCTTTCCTGCGCGAGCTGCCCGAAAACGGCTCGACTCTTCCTCTACGCGAACTACACGCGCACCAATACCCATCGGCGACGTGAGCAGCAGTGACTGATGTTATTAGGGGATAGATTTAAAACTTATTTATAGGCTGCCATAAAAGCGGCTTTGTGCTAATTACATACCATGCCACTAGAATATTACGATATTGCGTTATCTGATTATTGTCGAATAAATCACAGTTTATATTTTTCACCGATAGAAAAGACTTGAAGACACGGAATTGAGCAAACAGAAACATGTACAGATTGCACTGGGTGACTTTTAATGAAACGGAACAGTGTAAAAAGCTGGATGTTTTTTCAAATATTGTTTCTCTTAAGAATTTACGAATCACCAGGCCTTTTGACTGTAATAAGGCCTGCATTATGCAGGATAAAATATAAATGCCAAATATAGATTTGCAATCATGATAAATGGTCTCTATAACTAGAACACACTGTCAGGTTATGCCTCTTAATACCTTAATATGTTAACAGTGCCACTGAGAGTCATGCCCGATGCACCAAGAAACAGTCCCACTGGTGATCCCCACACCCACACATTTTGAAATGTTACCAGTGACAGAGACTGTGGGGGCCAAAGATGGAGGCCAAGTAGCACAACGTAGGGGGGCTAGGAGCGTAAAGAAGAGAAGAGTTTCAAAACTATAGCTATTTACCTCCTTGCTTGTTCTTTCCTGACTGAACTTTCAGCAGTCCACCTCACACAAAAAGATTTTGAGGTGGACAAAAAAGAATAAAGAGCTGTGTTGACTTGGATGGGTGGTTTATTTGCGAGCATTTTATGTTTCAGCAGCCGATTATAAAAATGCAATCAGAAAAAGCTGTTGCTGGCAGACTTTGCGTAGGACTGCTCCCAAAGGTGTAACACAACTGGTAGTAAAGGCCAATAACCCACACATGCATTTTCACCATATTGATGCAAAACACGATGACATACAGGTTAATCCACATCCGGTAGATTGTTTGCTAACGTTGGCTCATTAAATCATTCGCAGTAAAATAACAGAAAAAGCCCCCTATGCTTCTTAGGTTGGGTATTTTTGTTCTGTTTGCATGTCTTCCTGAGCAAGGGAACCTCAATTACATTCCATGGAGACCCAAAGAGGGGCCCATTGGCCCTCTGTTTGTACCCCCTCCCCCACAAAACACGGCAAACTGACCTTCCCCCTCAATGAATGTGAGACACTTTATCCCATCCCCCCTCCCTACTCAGCCCCTCTACTTTGAAAGGACAGGAGATAACAGTTTGAAAGGACAGGAGATAGCCCCATAATCATTAATGCATTCAGATTAGTTTACCTGCAAACAGCAAATGGCATGCCTTTCTTTTCTCCGATCCAATTCCCATCCCCCAAATTCCCAACACCATGCAGCTGCATGAAGCACAAACACATCTTGCATACCATTATCAGCTATAGTTATGACGGATGACAGTCAATAGTCTGAAATATAAAATCCAGGTTGACAAAAAAAAGCAGGTTCAATGATCCTGCATCTAAAATGTAACAAGTGTAATTTAGTGAAATACGTCACATCCAACACAGTTAGATCTGTATCTTTGGTAACCAGATAATGATTCTGATCCCTATCATGTAATCAATTGTTTGGTGATGAGAATCATCGAACAAATAAAAACATTAATGTTGTCTCTTCTGAAGAAGTTGATGAGTCATAGACTCCTGCCTAATTCTCCAACAATGGTTTAAGAAACGTTTTGCTGAACTGCAGGTCACTTCCTCAACGGCAGCTCTGACAAAGGTCAGCCATTAACATGACAATAATGAAGTATTGATGCTGGTTAATTAGAAAGGAATGTTTGGAGGAGAAAGAAAAAAAAGAACGATTAGAGCCGTCGCCTGTAAGCACATATTTGTTCATTGCATTCAAGGCCTTGAATCCAAGGAGGACTTTAGAGCTATGCGAGGTGTGCACAGAGCAGGGAAGTCTCGCCGTGGGGCGCCATCTTGGGGACTGCGGGGCTCGTTACGGGTCGACCGCTTCTTCAGCTGCCTGGCCGCCGTCTGCAGACCGGACGCCGCACGGTGTCTCCCTGTGGGGGGGCGGCGGACGTAATAGACAAACTCTTTGCACTTTCCACCTCACAGGCTTTTCTTCTACACTCATTTGAAGTGAGCTAATATGTTGCATGTAACGCCAAGTGACCTGTTTTGTTATTGCCTCTGTTTGTGCAGGAGCAGCATTGTTGGGCTCTTCAAATGGCTTCCCTTCATGCACCAATCTGGCGGCCTCTTTGTGTTAACGTCATTAAAGGGGCTCCATGGTAATGTATATATATATATATTCGGTGATTCTTGACATAAACTTCTGCAGAATCTGTGGGTTTGAAGCGGTCTGATCCGTTACGAGGTTTCGCCACGAGAGGTCGCTGTTGTCTTTCTTCCCATAAACAAATAGGCCGAGTGAACAGTGAGAAAGTATACTTAGCATTACTGCTAAGTGACACAAACACTGATTCCAGCATAAATCTTTTCCTAGTTTTTCACAATGAGCACTCTGATCCTCAATGTCAGGGGACAGTTTTCTGGAGGCAGGTAGTGACCGACGTGGTTCCCAATTTCTTCTATAGATTTTAGGACATGTGTGTGACCATTAGTAATGTGCATAACATTGGTGTAAACCAGTGTTGCTACTGCTTTGCTAGTTTATCCATTAATCTTTGGTGCATGTATGTCTGTCGTTTTAGCGAGACACGTAATCCCTCCCCGCTGCTCGCTGTGCCTGAGCTGACAGCTCTCTGGATCATGCAAGTTGTGTGATGGATCTGCACACAAGTGTGTAACTAAAGGCATATATAACACTTTGAAAAAAAATGCTTTTGCTTTAATACCAAATGATTTTGTGAGAAAACATTGCCAGACATTTGCTAATATGACAACATTAACATTAAAAAGTTCTGATCTGTAATGTTTGCAGATCATGTCTCTCTAAAATGGACAATTGCAACCAATGCAGGCGATCTGTGCTTTCAAAATTTTTCCGTGTTTGAACGTTACGTCAGAAACTAGAAGTCACTGTTTCTTTAATAGTATGACCGCGGCCTATTGTGGAAACACCTCGTCAACATGTGATCGCCCCAGTTCAGCAGCCACAGCTTCAGGCAAATCACATGACTTTTAATTCAGTCCGCATGTTTAGCACGGTTGTTAAACCTTCATAGGCCAAAGTCACTTAGTATACATTCATTTCCATTGCCTGTTGAGTCTTTTCTTCTATTTATAAAGCCGTTTGGGCCTGCAGACGGTTGTATGAGCTTGAGGGTGGGAACTAGTGAGGCAAATTCCTCCTAGAGGACACAGGCCTGTCCTTTGTGTGCACATTTGCTGTCTACCCCTCATAGCTGCAACTACTTTATGGCACATTTAGGAAGCAGTGACAGCCGTGCAGTCTTTTTGCTCCCTCATAGGTGTGCGCAGGCGGACCGCTTTCGATCTGGGCCTAGCGCCCTTCGCTCAGAGTGCTGAGCTTTAGCTCCCCTCTGCTAAACAAAAGACAAGCAACCAGGAAATGCACCAGCCAATCAGCAGCCGCCTTACATTTCGTCACCGAGCGTGGCCAGTCTCGGCGTGCCTTCCATCGGAGCGGAGAGTCGGACAGCTTGCAGAGCCGAACGCTGTGCTGTGAGCAGGGTGAAGGGGCTGACAGGGCCGTCCTCCATGTTTTAATAAGCATTGACATATCACACAGAGTTTGTAGCCATGCATCCACAGAGGTAAGCCCTATTTTCATTCTTTCACACACATACACACACACACACACACCCACACACCCACACACGCCACACTGTTGAAAAGGCACCAGCTGCTGTGTGTGGCCCGTGCCTGAGTAATAATACAGGTTAGTCTGATAGACTGGGGGGTGTTTGTCACCCCACAGCCTAGGATTGGAGCTGAGAGGGAGAGCATAGCACGAGAGCAGTACGGCCTCTGTGAGCTGGTTGGTTGAGTGTGAGGTCATTTTTTTTTTACATACGTAGGACACTGAATATGACCTGCTTTTCTCTTCTCAAAGATCAAAAGAGGATTGAGCTTTTGCGGCTGCTCCTGGGCTGTGCTGTCAACAGTGCCGGCGCGTGGTGAGGGATCCGGGCGGGATGGGGGAGACGGGGGGGGTTTGGGGGGGGGGAGCAGTGCACAGGGGGGACTCCCCCGCAGGAATTAGCAGATGGTGAACTGACAGCACAGCGAGTTTAATTTAGGCCTCATACGGCAGGGAAGCGAGGCAGCGTTGCACTGCCGTAATTGTTTTGCCTGACCCACACACGGCGATGGTAAAAAAAAAAAAAAAAAAAAAGCGACAGACTGGTCATCTAGTTGTCTAATTCCCCACAGTCACCTAAACCCACTTCACCTCCACCTTGATTCATTTATTTTTATGTAAACCGGGTGAATAAACACCATTGCTTCTCCCCCCCCCCCCCCCCCCCTCCCGGGCCTAAACCCCCGTAAGCTGCTCGACCGTTTCCCTAAATACCAATTATGTGCTGCGTGAATATGCCGCGGCAGCTTATTTATACCGGGGTTGGAGGAATTGCCCGTGCCTACTGGTGTGCACTGCCTCCCGGTGTTGTTCTCTGCTGCCGAGCGTCAGCCATTTTAGAGAGCTTCCCCTTTCTGTCCCTCTGCTTCAAGCACACTGAGTATTTGTATGTGAGGGAGAGGGAAAGAAGAGGGAAGGACTTCCTCTGAAAAGGGCTCTGCACAGAAACCTCATCTCATCCAGAGAGGCTTTACAGCCTGTTTGAAGTCGACAAGGTTAGATTGAATTCTGTTTATTTATACATATATCTATATCTATGAGGGAAATATATATATACATATATTTACACATATGTATATATACGTGCATAGATGTGGGTGTTTTCTGTGTGCATGACTCCGATTAAAAATGTTCAATTTAGTTCAATCTATTTCTGCCACTTCAGCAATAGTGTTATCATAATTCTTTAGCATTTGATGTATTACAGGAAGAATATGTGTGGTTGGTTTTAGTCATTATTTGTGTGATTAAATATAACCAGCCATAAATATGGCCTTGAATTGATGGCGCACACAACGTTGCTTGACCAGAGTTCAGGAGCAGTCAGCATTGACTGAAACATAAAGTGTTTTGTGAATGGTGCTCGCTAATTTGTCTCATCCCTTCATTCCACCACGGTGCGAGGATTGCAGCGGACCGACGCACGCGAATGTCCACCAGTTGACCTTCTTGGACCCGCGTAGATTAACGTAGTTGGCCTTGATACTCTGCAGGACGGACGGCTTGTGCTCGCGTGCCGCTAAAATTCTGCCTATGTGTATTTTTTTGTCTCGTGATCAAACGAAGCGGTTTCAAGCAGATTTTCCTCCCACAGGAAGACGGAGAGATGCACGACGATGCTCTCACCGCTTTATGCGGGGGTTTTTTTTCGCCGGCTTACTGTCGCTCACACCGGCGTCCCCCCAGGCGGACGTTGGTTATGAGACGGCACATGTTAAGGAAGCATTGCAGAGGGGAGGGAGGGGAGGGGTGTCCATGCTGTCTGGGAGGCCCGTGACATTTCCAGCCCTTCCTTTGTGTCCAGTATTAGGCCCATGCTGCATATCAACAAGCCGGGGGGAGGGCATGTAATAAGCTGCAGGTGGTCTTTTACAGCAGCCTCAGACTGGTGCCTTGTGAGCGTGCCGCGTGCGCGGCATGCACCGTGGTCTGAGCGAAGGGAGGGAGGGGGGGGGGGAGATTGAGGGAGGGAGAGCCTGCGTGTGTGTGTTCAAAATGGATGCCGCACACATACGCCGTCCGAGGGCGCAGCGAGGGAGGGAATCTGATCCTCTCCCTGTCGAGAGCGCCGTCGCACGCACGTGTGATGAAAAGCACACGGCCGCTGTGTGTCTGCACGGGGGGGGGGGGGGGGGTTCCAAACCAAAAGTGGCAGACTTGGTTTTCTGCTTCTTCTTCTTCTTCTTCTTCTTCTTCTTTCTTCTTCTTTTTTCTTTTTTTTCAAGCAGCAGTGAGGAGCAGTCCTCTCTGCATTGCAGCACTGTGGCTGAGCAAGAGCGGGGAGAAGGGAGCCCGTGTGGCACGCCGGGCCGAGCACCCAATCAGACGCCTCCGTGTGGTGCTCGGGCCAATCGGCAGCCGGCAGCCGAGGTTAAAGATTTGACAATTGCAGAAGAGAGCAGCAGGGAGAGAAGGCCTTCTGGGAAACCTGGACCCATCTTTTACCTCATCCCCCACTGCCCCCCCCTACGCCCTCCATAATTGAAAAAGATTAAAGAATAGGCTGAAGAATCTGTATGTGAGTAAGGAGAGAGAGAGAGAGAGAGAGAGAGGGAGAGAGAGAGAGGAAAAAGAAAAGGTATGCTCGTTGATTTCCTACGTTGAAGCATGGATGTAGTGGCAATGGTGGGTGTGGAAGGGGTGTTACGTGGCTTTCAGTTGGCTGCTTGTGTGCTCCATGGTTTTTTTGGTTTTGCAATGTCGTTGTCAGGATTGAGTGGTATTGATTTTTGTCCTCGTGCCTGTCCCTGTCCCTGTCTCTGTCTCTGTCTCTGTCTCTGTCTCTCTCTCTCTCTCTCTCTCTCTCTCTCTCTCTCTTTGTCTTCTGCTGGCTGTGTTTCCTGCCCTGGACAGGACAGGATGTTGCCGGGGTAGTTTGTATGAGGCTGTCCAGACAGGTTAGACGAGGAGGCCGGTAGGAGCCTGTTCACTGCTCCACTGTCTGTCCCTGCAGACGAGCTGTGCTCCAGTCTGATATTTCATCCTCCTTTCAGTGATGGAGGAGCAGAAAGCTGTAGCAGGGGGTTAGTGATTCCCGGAATGGAAGTAGGGTTTTGGTTCTGGTTTCGTTCCCAGCAGATGCCCATCTATTCTCCGCACAAAAAAAAACACATCAGTTTTCCTCTCCTCGGGAGGAGAGTGAAAGAGAGATTGGCAGAATCGAAAGCCACCGACGACGAGGCCGCCGCGTCTGCCGGTGGCGTCAGAGAGAAGGGCAGCGCTAGCAGGATCGACAGCGGGGCGCCCGCCGACCAAAGGTGAACCGTGAACCGATAGGGAGGGAAAAAACCTGTTGGGCAGATTTAGAAATAGACAGCGGTTCACAGCACGCCGTCGCTTCGCAGACTGTGTCTGTTACTGGGTCACATGATCCGTGAATACGACATGGCTGTTTAAACACAGCCTTTCACTTGTCAGAAGGTTGGGCCACTGCAGATTCTTTCGTTCGGTGTTGTCATGTTTACTATTTATGGGTTTGTGGCAACAGGAGGAAGGTGCTTGTTGTTTATCTGTGGGAAAAGGGCCCTGCACTTTGAGCTGCGTTTCTCCCATTGTTGGTTATCTTTTGCTTTGACTAAGTGTGGAAACGTAGTCTGACTGAGTCACCAAGCTGCAGTCCCCTTCTACAACATTCTTTTTTTTACATGTGTCTTTAAGCCTTCATGTATGCTTTGCGTGATATCCATTGTGACGTTATCAGTAATGTCTAAGTCGTATACGATAAGATGATATTGCGATATCTATTGAAAGAAATCAAATGATAATGCTGTCAGTTAAAGTCATCAACACTCAAACTAGCACTGTAGGGAAGTGAGTCTGTAAGTATAACGTTACAAATGCAGGGTTTTGATTGTTTACACAACATCAAATGTGTATTTGTTTTACATGATATCAATAGTACATTTTATTCAGTAGCATGGTTATTGCCAATACCCTCTTTCACAAGCCCTCTAAAACATAACTTTTCTAGAATATAGTATTTTGGAGACTCTTTATAGTTGTTTTCATGCAGCACAACCTTTTTTTGTGATAAGTGATCAGGAAACCTCCAGCAGAGTGCCAAAGGTTGAAAACAGTCGCCATTTTTCAGTATTCTCACAGACGCAATATAGCATAAGCATTGCACTTTGTCTGATGTGGTGGAAGGATATTTACAGGCTTCATGATGCTCCAAAGTACCAAATTCTTACCACGATTATATTCATGTCAAGAGAAAGAAACGTATCCTTCTCTTACAGAAAATCCCATTGTAGTACAGCAGGGGAAATGTTAAGGAGTGGGTGAGCCTGTTTAATAACAAAGCTTTGTAGAAACGTAGCCTTAACACTTACTGCACACAGCTGGAGGTCGTCAGCGATCAAGATTATTTGGATTTTGTGAGGCACAATATGACATGTTTGGAGAAATGTGCATATTTGGCATCAGATGGGAAAGCGTAACACTGTTTGTGACTCTGAAACTGGATGAAAGTTTTAATTCATTCCTGAATCTTAAAACTAGCCTTCAATGGCAACTTGGCCGGCTTAGGTGACAGCCTATGTGATGCTGGAGCCTCCCTCTCTCCACAACGCGTCACTCTCAAGAACGATTTTTCCAACAACAACCTTCACTTTATGCCAACAACAGCGATAGGTATGTAGGTCCTGTTTGACGGGTGAACCTTTCATGATGCTCTTTCTTGCATCAGTGCGCCAGAGGAAGAGGAGAAAACTGAGGTTACAGAAGAAGAAATGGAGATCTCAACGCGATCTAAGGGTAAGAACTCCGAGGTTTGATGGTGAATATTACGTAAGGGGATTTGTTGTGGTTGACTGATATTATATAACTCATGATGCCTACTGGCTTCACCCATTAGTGAGAGTGCAGGAGAACCGTAGTGTGTCATCTCGGGTTCCCTTCTTACTCCTTAAAGCCTTTTAATGTCTCGTCTAATTGTTTTTGACCTTTTTGCGTGCAGACGGTGGGTCAACAGAGCGCGTGACCCAAAAACGAAAGATGCCTAGCCCCTCTCAGTCATCCAACGGTCACTCCTCTGCCGAGACGTCGCCGTACCCCGTGAAGAAGAAGAAGAAACCGGGGGCTGTCAGCAGCAGCAAAGACCAGGTAAACGGTCCTCTGAGGGAGGACGTATTCAGACACTAGGCCACGACGTTGGAAGGCTTGTCACTCATCATGAGGTAAAGCTTCAGGCCTAAAAGAGATGCAGTTGTCTCTCCGGGTCATTAAAAGTAAGATTGGTTTTACCCGCTGAAGGACTGAGACGTCACCACCATGAAAGTTTTCACTGATTTCCTATTTAGTGGCATCGTTATTTGTTGTCTTTGGGGTCAGTTTATCTCCGGGTGCACCGATTTGAAAACATTAGATTTACAAATATTTTGATTAGGTTTTGCTGCACATTTATGTCGCAGTTTTCTGTCCCAAAAGTGCCGAAATCTAACAAAACAGTCAGGAAATCATTTGCGCCTAACTATTGATTTTTTTACTCACTTTGCAGAACATTACTCTATAGTCGGGTGCTAGTATTTACACTGATGTCTTTTTAGCTTTAGTTGACAGAGAAGAACTTTCTTTACTGTAAACTACAATGAATACTGTCTTGTTTCAGCAAGTTGTTTTTGACATGTCGGGATACCAAATCCTGTTCAAATCATCTATGGACAATCTACTTTTGAATATAACACAGCCAAATAAATCCAAATCAACTGAAATCAGGGAAGGATAATGACTGGTGCACTGACAGCATGGTGGGTGCTGATGAAGCCCATGTGTGATCACAGGGTCCATAGAGCATGCATGCTCGTTTGTAGGGAGAACACACATCTGGCACACACACCTGGACGCTATAGCCCCACTCTTTAAAGCGCTGCTTGTTGTTATCAGTGGGACGGCTCGTGATAACCTACTAAGGCAGCTGAGTTTCAGCACTTCTGCGGGTTGGATGTCGTGGAAAATACTCTCATGTGACTCTTTGCACTTTGATACGTGTTGTTGAATCTCTGCAGTGGTGAAATATTGTGAAATTGTTAGAAGATACCAGGGGTGACCCTGTGATTTCTGTCTCTCGTTAGCTCCATTGAGTTTTAGGTATTTCTATGCACCATTGAGTTATATCACTGAATTCTTTAGTGTTATGTTTTGGATTTTATGCTCATATTAATCCATATTGTTGGCATACATTTTCATGCAGTTTAATGTTTAATAGCAGTGGATTCTACTGGCAATGGTAAATCTGTATTTTCTCAGGACTGAGAGTTAGCTATCAGTTGAAATGCTTTTCTTTGAATATAATTCCCTTCAATCTGAGAAAGTGCCAAGTGCATGCTGTGCTTCCTTTATGTATAAAGCAGGTCACAAACGCACAGTATGTAAAGGATTGCTGGTTTCTTAAACTTGACACATTAAATGGACCTTTTGTAAATCATTCGTAGCAACTGTCTGAATCCTTGCCAGTTTAATCAAGGCCGTCCACACTGTTGACCCTTCTGCTCACTGGCAATGGTTGTGCTCTAAAAAACCAATTGGTGTGTAATACGTGTGCCTTCTTTTCAAGTGTAATGCTGTGCATGCCTGCTTGGCTTTGTTAATCTCTGGCCTGATTTTGACCTTCCCCAATTTTTGTCTTTCTTTTGCCTGCATTCCAGTCAGAACTAAGACATGGTCCCTTTTACTATGTGAAGCAGCCAGCACTCACCACAGACCCTGTTGATGTTGTACCGCAGGACGGCAGGAACGACTTCTACTGCTGGCTGTGCCACCGCGAGGGCCAGGTGCTCTGCTGTGAGCTCTGCCCCAGGGTGTACCACGCCAAGTGCCTCAAACTACCAGCCGAGCCCGAGGGCGACTGGTTCTGTCCGGAGTGTGAGGTACTCGCACCAGGAGTATGTGCAGTGCAGGGTTCTTGTGCGACAAATCTCAAAGCCTGTAGTCATGTTTGTTTAGGTCACGGTGGGCCGCTGTGTAAGTTTGGACGCGGGTAAACTACCATTAATGTGTTTTTTGTGCAATTTTGGGATAAGAAGAAGGTTTTCAAACGTTTTCCTCTTGATGTCTTTCAGAAAATAACGGTTGCTGAGTGCATAGAGACTCAGAGCAAAGCCATGATGATGCTAACGATAGAGCAGCTGTCTTACCTACTAAAGTTTGCCCTTCAGAAGATGAAACAGCCAGGTGTAAGTACTCTGGTCTCTCATGTCTTATTTGACATCATTTGTGCTACCAAACCGATTACATTGTGCTGCGGCAGACGGTCTAATTACAGATGGGGTACACTGTTTATTCTCATGGCTGCTTTTTCTAAATGAACATTCACAGTTATCACCTAGCTATTGGCATGTGCTCTCTTTTGGTCTTAATTTTTGTCGACTGCTTATGCAACCATCATATTCCCATCAGTCGTGCCAGATGTTAAGATCTGCACCCCAAAGATCTGCCTCTCAGTCCAGCATGATCAATTATTAATTTGCACGTGCAAAATTTGTTTCTAATAACCAAACTAACAAATCGTAGTCGTTGTGCTATACTGGGCCTGTCAAGGCTGGAAACCATGAAGGTGGTGAGGATACAGCTGCCCCTCTCACTCTCTTTCAGGATCATCCCCGCTTGTCATCTCGCTCCCCCCATGCAGCTTCCACGCAGAGAAAGACTTTTAATTGGGTAATCAATTCCAACACTAACAAGACCCCATCATGATTTCTTCCTCCACTGGTTGTCACGCTTTTGTTTTGAAACGGCTCTTAGATTTTTTTTTTTTTTTTTTTTCTTTCTCTTGAGTAGTAGCATGTGGTGGTAGCATGTTCACGTGTGTCCGAGGGGAAGGTGGTGCAGTATGACTTTATTTTTTCTGTCCACTCAATCCCGCAGACTGAACCCTTCCAGAAACCTGTCTCTCTTGAACAGCACCCAGATTACGCAGAGTACATTTTTCACCCGATGGATCTGTGCACGCTGGAGAAGGTAAACCACAAGCTCTCACATATTGTTCACTGAGAGGATGGATGTCACAATGTTTTAAAGGTTTGTCAGTCGGGCATCCTCTCTTCTATTTGCCTCGCAGAATATTAAAAAAAAAATGTATGGCTGCACAGAGGCCTTCTTGGCAGATGCAAAATGGATTTTGCACAACTGTATCATATACAATGGAGGTATGTAAACAACATTCAAGAAAGATCCAGCAAATTATAATCTATTTGGAACAATTTGATTGAATTATCAACATATCTAGGGTGTATTTAAACATGAACGTGTTTCCTTGTTTCAGGCAATCACAAACTCACGGCTACAGCTAAAGTGATAGTAAAGATCTGTGAGCATGAGGTGGGCACATGGTTTGGTTCAATGAAACACCCGACGTGTCAGCTGCAACTTCCCTTCATGTGTCTTCTGATTCTTTAATTGCAGATGAATGAGATTGAAGTTTGCCCCGAGTGTTATCTCTCTGCTTGCCAAAAGAGAGACAACTGGTTCTGTGAGCCTTGTGTAAGCTAGTTGAGTGACTTGACGTTTCTGTCGATGAGTTCGCCTGACTGTTACCCCGTTTTTAAGCACAGATCACCGTGCGTGACAACCACTTTGCTCCTGTGTCTCACCGCATGGCCACAGAGTAACCCACATCCTCTAGTGTGGGCCAAGCTGAAGGGATTTCCATTCTGGCCTGCTAAAGCTCTGCGGGACAAAGATGGACAAGTGGATGCTCGCTTTTTTGGTCAGCATGACAGGTATCAGCCCTCCGTGCTTCACTTAGTCAGTTTCCTTGCACATATCCCTCTTTGCTCATGATGTGGATCTTTTTTTTTCTCCAAAGGGCTTGGGTGCCTTTAAACAATTGCTACCTCATGTCCAAAGAGATTCCCTTCTCTGTGAAGAAGACCAAGAGCATCTTCAATAGCGCCATGCAAGAGATGGAGGTCTATGTGGAGAACATGAGGAAGAAGTTCGGCGTGTTTAACTATGCCCCCTTCAGGACACCTTACACCCCTGAAAATAACTTCCAGATGCTGCTGGATCCGTCCAACCCGTCGTCCACCCCGATCAAACCCGAGAAACAGGAGAAGATCAAGCTGAGCTTCGACATGACGGCGTCCCCCAAGATCTCTTTGGCCAGGACCATGCTGTCGGGGGCCGGGTTGGGAGGCGGCGCGGCGGGCCGGAGGCTCCCCCTCAGTGACATGCCTCGCTCCCCCATGAGCACCAACTCCTCTGCCCACACCGGTTCAGATGGGGAGACGGAGACGGCGGACAAGTCCCAAACAAAGGCCCCAAACAGCCAGTACAGCACAGGAGAAGAGTCCATGGACTGTACAGGTATTTGGACCGGTGCCTTTTTTGCGAAGCAACTCGTGAGTCGTGTCAGATAGCAGGTGGCTTCCTTTGACGGTAAATATCTCTTCACAGCGTCACCTGCCCACCCTCGACCTTGTCCCGCTGGCAGTTCCTTAGACAGCCCCAAACCATTTCACTCTCAGGCTCCTGGCGGTCCCAAGCAGGAGAAGACACCACCGACAGGAAGCATACTGAACCTCAATCTGGGTAAATCTCTTTTTGGTGGTTACGCATTATTCATGAAACCAGTCACAATGTCCGTTCTCTGTGAGCAAAAGTCTTTTCTTGTGCGTGTATGGCCGTTCGGGAACAATTTTAAGTTGTATTTTACCAGATCGGAGCAAAGCAGAAATGGACCTGAAGGAGCTTAGTGAAACGGTTCAGCAGAAACAAGGAGCCACGCCGGTCCTCACCTCTCCAAAAAGACAGATCAAGAGCCGGTTCCAGCTGAACTTGGACAAAACCATTGAGAGTTGCAAGGCACAGTTGGGTGAGCGGAGTTTAGTAATCTAAAGTATTACCGTTGAGGATAGTCAGCAGAATCAGTGCCCGACTGGGAAAGTCGCAAAGCAGAACACAAGTTGTGACGTGAATGTGTGATCCTGGGTGACATATCCCTCCAATGACTTTGTTTTGCAGGTATCGATGAGATATCCGTGGATGTGTACAAAGGTGTGGAACACAGCGACTCGGAGGACTCCGATAAATCTGACTCCAGTGACAGTGAGGACGCCAGTGATGAGGAGCAAAAGACCAAGGAGGGTGAGGACGCAGCACCAAGCGACGAGGCCCAGAAGGACTCGGCCAAAAGCAAAGCCAAAGACCAACCTTCCCCGAGCCAAGAGGAGGGTGAAGCCGATTCTCACGTGGCATCCGAGTCCACGGCAGGCGACGTCGCCGCAACTGCGACCGACGCTCCGACCAGAGCGCGAGCGAGCCCCGGATCTGAAAAGGAGAGCCCAGAAAAGACCAAAGCACCTCCAGCCTCACCTGGTCTCCGGGAGAGGCCTCATGGGAAAGAAGAGGCAAAGCAGCCCGCGCCGGCGGAGGACTCCGACTCGGAGAGAGAGCTGGTCATTGACCTTGGAGAGGAACCGGGAGGCAAGGACCGGAAGAGGAGCAGGAAGGACAGCGCCTGTGTTAAAGAGTCTTCCGCTGGTAAAACTGAAGGTGAGAGTTGTGCCGTTTTTTCTTTTCTTTTGTTGGTCCCACGAGAAATAATCAAAGACACACGCAATGTAATGTCTATTTTTAACCAATATGAAAGGTGACAGATCACCAGCTTTACCAGGCGGAACTGTTAAATCGTGCACATTTTCTTGTAGGGAAAGCCGCCACCACGTCAACCCTCCCGTCTCAGAACAGTACGGCTCCCTCCACCCCCTCCAGCGCTTCCGCACAGTCTCCCATAGCCGTTCCTGTCACCATGGTCTCCTTCACTACTCCCTCACCCGCAACCATCAGCCTCGCGACCGTGTCCGGGGCCACAGCGACACCCCCGTCTTCCTCCTCCTCCTCCTCCTCCTCCTCCTCCTCCTCAGCCGCCGCCACGCCGGCCCTGAAGAAACAGCGTCCCCTGCTGCCCAGGGAGACGGCGCCGGTGGTGCAGAGGGCTGTGGTGTGGAATCCCAGCGCCAAGTTTCAGACCTCCTCTCAAAAGTGGCACATGCAGAAGGTGCAGCGGCAGCAACAGAGCCTGCAGCCCACGGCGGACGCGCAGGCCCCGGCGTCTTCTCCCGGCGGGGAAGGGCAGGCCCAGGCGCCGACCCAGACGCAGGCCGCCGGGAACGGCTCCGCGGCAGTGTCCCCCTCCTCCTCGGCGCCGCAGTCCGCTCAGAGCACGCGCTATCAGACCAGACAGGCTGCTAAAGGTACAGGACGAGTGGGACTCAACAAAGTGGCTGGGGCCAGTTCATGGTGAAATGTACAGTATGCACTTTGTGACCATCGCCCGCTTGATATTGTCATATGATCCGTTTTTTTTTTTCTTCTTCTTTCCCCCCCCCCCCCCCCCCCCCCCGATGTTTCTGATTAACAGTGTTTATCTATTCCCAGCTGTCCAACAAAAAGACGCCCCCCTCAGCACGTCCACGTCGGCCGTCACCCTGGTGTCCGGTAGCCCGTCTGCGGTCGCCATGATGGCCGCATCAAGTTCGGGCCCAGCTGCTACGTCATCACCCGCGGCGACAGACCCGTATATCCCCACTGCTTCGGCGGATGCAGCTGCAGACATTGCCAAGTACACAAATAAAGTCAGTATTGTTTTTTGCCTCACGGACCAGTTTCATATTAGAAAATATCTTGCGGACGGGTCTTGCGGCGGAGAAAACGTAGAACACAGAATTATCGGCCAATTGCGGGGGGCGGAGGTTGGGGGGGGGGGGGGGGGGGTGACGCTATGGAAGAAAGGCTTATGTAACTTGGAGAGGCTCTAGTCGTTTTTCTAAAAAATATATTTTTTAGAAAACAAAGTCAAATTTCTTCTTCTTTCTCTGTGACACGGTAACAAGTGGTCGGGGACTCCTACTTTGGACCATAGCACCAGCCCATCATTCTAAATACTAGCCAAAATACTGAGATGAAATCAGCCCCGGAAAGCGTTTTGGAGTATTTCTCTTGGTGTGAAATATAATGGTATATTACGGGTGAACTAAAGGTGCCTACAATAACCTGAGATTCAGTTTTAGCCTCCAAACTGCATATTTGAAATTAAAAATAGAATATATCAAACTTGAAGAAGACGAGGGACATGTAAACTACCAAGACAGATTAGTGTTGGTAGTTCACATGTTACATCCATAAAGTACTTATGTTCTACTCTTTTCAGATAATGGATGCAATCAAAGGCACAATGGATGAAATCTACAACGACCTGTCGAAGAGTACTTCAGGCAATACCATAGCAGAGGTAGGTGGTTGCTGTTGGCCCTGTAGAGACCAAATACTGTTCAGATCATAACAACAGCTTTGCATGGGACACTTTACCAAACTTAACCCATGGCCTTTCAATTGAAATTCAGATAAGACGACTGAGAATCGAAATAGAAAAATTACAGTGGCTGCATCAACAAGAGCTGTCAGAAATGAAGCACAATCTTGGTGAGAACTTCTGAGAAGTCTATGAGCAAAGTTCTTTGCACGCGGTCTCCATCGCCTACAAACCACGTAACGGGTTTCCCACGTGTTTGATCAACTTCACGTGTACTTCAATGTAGAGCTCACGATGGCAGAGATGAGGCAGAGTCTGGAACAGGAGAGGGAGAGGTTGGTGAGCGAGGTGAAGAAACAGATGGAGCTAGAGAAGCAGCAGGCGATGGACGAGACGAAGAAGAAGCAGTGGTGCGCCAACTGCAGGAAAGAGGCCATCTTCTACTGCTGCTGGAACACCAGCTACTGTGACTACCCGTGTCAGCAAGCCCACTGGCCAGAACACATGAAGTCCTGCACTCAGTCAGGTAACGGCACGCGCAAGCATCAACATGCCGACGATGACATTCACACAAGCTAGGCTCAATTCCTTCTTCTTTTTTTTTTTTTTTCTTTCTTTCATTCTTGCGGGCAGCTCGTGACCCTGCGAGTCTCCGGTCTTTAGCTCGCCTGCATAATCGCCACGCACATGGCGCCTGACGTTTTCCTCGATGTGATGCATATTTTTTGTTTTATTTGTAGCCTCGGCCCCACAGCAGGAGTCCGAGGCCGAGTCGACAGCAGACCCCCCCATCAAAGGTTTAGGGCAGAATAGCAGTGGCCCGAACTCTCTGAGAGACGCGCCGGCCTCTGCACCACCAGACAGAGACTGTGACACGGAGAAGAGCACTGACAACGCCCCTGTCACTTTATCCTGAACAAGTGTACCGTACTGCAAAATGTAAATGTGTATAGTTTTTTTTTTTTTTCCACAAAAAAGTCTATGTAAATTGTTCTGTTCAAGCAGCCGTTACGGGAGCATTCTAAATGTTTTTATTTATTTATATATTTGTGTTGCCTTCCAGGGCTCACATACTGTCCCCCGGTACACAGTGGTCATTTTAAATGTGAAATCGAGACTGACAGCAGGTAGTTAGTAACCACTAGATAGGGCAGATTAAAAAGTGTATACTGCATTTTCACGCTCTGCCTTGCAGTCTGTAGAGCTGTCGTCATGAAGATCTTCAAAGCATGCCTGAATGTTTCAAAACGTACATCTAGTGTAAAAGACGACAGTTAAACTGTTTTTAGACTGCAAAAGTGTAACCCATGCTAATGGACCACCCAGATTTAGATTAGACTGTTGACAGAAATATCTGTAAATTACTTATTTTGTATTTTATGTTAATTTATTTGTTATTCTAATGTTGCCTGCTGTATACTACAAAGAAAATAACAAATACAAACATTTTAAACAAATTGTTCCTACTTTTACACTGTGGTTTACGTAGTTATGAAGTAGTCTGCATTAAGTTAGCCTTAATTTTAGGTTTTGTAGGTAAATCGTTTTTAAACACAATGCTTAAATCCTGAAACTCCAAATCAGGTTAAAAATCCTGAATCTTGAGAATGTTTTGTTCACAGGCAGTGCAATCCTAAATTTGTATCCCAATATTTTAGTATGTGTACATTTTATGACACTATTGCCTGCTTCACGCTGACTCTTCATAAGTAAATAATTTAAGTGATCAGACTTAAGTCAAGTTACAATTGAATTCAAAGCTGTTTCCATAATATAAAGTTAAGTAAGTCGCTATTCAAAATTTCCATATGTAGAAGATGTATTGACTGGGCTAAACCCTTGTGGAGAAGCGGTGTGGCCCGTGTCTGCTCAGTTGCCCTCCTGGCCGGTGGGGGCGCTGTAGACGGGCTGATGGTATCCTCTAAGCCGTCAGCCATCTGCCGCAGTCAGTTAGCTAGATCCAGCGGGAATGGAAAATGGAGGACTGACCGAAGAGCGAGGGCAAATCGTCTGTATTTCTTGCGTGTAGGTGGGTAGAAGGCAACCGTCTACTAAATTGGCAAATGTGAGTGTACTGATGGTTTTTCGAGGCTACGGCACTGTCTCCGTTTTGTTGTTGCAGGCGTTGTCCTCGAGGTATTCGGGCTAATCTGCGCCTGACATTAGCGTTAGCATTAGCGATAACTTGTTAACGTTACAGCCAAACTACGCCATTTCACTTGACTATCCGCATTCGCTTTAGTTGGATAAGGTACTTAAAACATAACCAATACACCCCGTGTATGGTTTCGTTGTGCGTGGATACGTTCCGAGGGTTAACGTTAGCTTAACGGTTTAAAGCTAACGTTACAGGTTGATTTTGTCGTTTGCGTGCCCATGCTCATGGTGGCTAATAGTGTTAGCTCATCTTGTTAGCTTGCTGGGCGTGCACGTTTTTTGACGCACAGTTGATTGCAAAATGTACCGAAAAACCGACAAGAACGAAGAGCCGATACATTGATATGTTTATTTTAATTCACCGAGTGTGCACCTCCAAATAGCGCGACACAATTTAGGCCACCATGCTCATGGTTCAACGGTACATTAGCTAACGGTCGAGCGCTGTTTAGCAGAAGGTTGCCATCGCGGGTTGTTTCGGTGTGCAGGAGGTAACGCAACACTGCTGTAACGACTGTTGTCGTCTGACGTGCTCTATCTGTTTAGTGCATAGTAACAGGGTACTTAAGTGAAAACGGTATGACTCGGACTGGATTGAAATGTTTTTAGTAGCGATATGGTTTGCGCATCGAGGCCCCTTGCAGCCCCCCTCTTCTGGGGTCGAGCAGCCATTACCGGAGCCCCGTGCGCCTAATACAACTATGGCATCGGTGCGTCAACGTGCACTGTGGAGTCTACTAATGAATGTGGACGTCCCCAGTGTGTCTCTAATTTACATAGTTTCGCGCCTCTTCCAACTCTCGTGGCAACAGTTCTCCTGCCCTTGACGTGGCACGGTGTCGTGACCAAATCATGCCGAAAATAATTCTGATCAATCACTTAAGTCTTTGTTTTGATTTTGTACCGTGCAAAGCGCATGTAAAAGCATTTATATAGTAACCGTTATGTGGGCATGCTTTGTACTGTTTATTTTAGTATTCTTGCAATATTTATATTTTTCTACAAATTGTTGCACTTTCTGTTTCATTGGGTAGTTTTCAGTTACTTTGAATAAGTCATTTATGCAATGAGTTAAACGTGTATGTGCCAATTCCTATGTTTGGTGTATTTATATTTTGATCTTATATATTTACAACGTAAATGAATCCGTTTTGGAATTGCTCAATATTCCAGTTAATTTAACATCACGTTGGGTAATTTCTACTCATTTTAAAAGGACCTCACATCTTTGCTGAACTCAAGTATTCATTTTTGTTTTCCTCTCGTCAGATTCTTTTGCCTTGTACCAAGACTGATGATTTCTGGTTTGAGGCCTTTGTTTTGTATGAAAAAGATCTCTGCTGATCATCGCTGCTGAACCACAGGTAAAGATGTTGGCTATTTTCATTATCTGCTCTCAAATTATGGAATTGTTACACGGTGGACAATGTTCAGTGAAGTACGATATATTTAATTGTCATTTTCAATATCTATTATTAAAGCTAACGTTACCTAAGTAACCAATCAAAATAGACACTAACCACTTATGGTCTAAGTGTTTGTGTTCTTCTCAGCATTGCTTATTTCCCCATTAGGGATTTAATGGTATACAAAGCCGTGGATTAGTTCATATTCAATATTGTTCTCAAGGATTGGTGCGTTAACAGCAAAATAAAATCCTATTTTCATTTATATAGAAAAGACAGTATTGCAAAAGTTAAACCTGACTGGGGGCTCAGGTAGCATTTTTCTCTTTTCTCTTCTTCGTACTGTACAAACACTAACCATCTCTTAAAGCTATGAAATCAAAATGGACAAAATACATGGAATAATATGTAATATTTTGCGTGCATTAGGATGTATTTATTTTGTGCTGGCCTCAGCATCTGCGCTGATGCTTGCCAATTTGGTTCCACGTTACTATTGCAGCCTTTCACCCCATCCATTGCAGCTGTGACAAGGTGGTCAGCTAATTGGTAGATGTTGACATCATTGCATGCGCTCAATAGAACTTCCATTAGAAATAGTTGTTGAACTTGCTGCTGAATGGTGCCAATACGCCATTGTGTTCCTATTTGGAAAGAATATATATAATAGGGAAAAATGTAATTACACTTTTGTTAAATGGAGCCATCCCAGAACTGCCTAATTAATAAAAACCAGGCACCACATAGTATTTTCCAAATTATGAAATGAAAAGAATTACTGATAGCTGGTCTTTTGTGCTCTTCTTTTAACTGTACACTCTGTTTGAAAGTAGTGATCTATGGAGGCGAATGCGAGCCCTGAGCTCTCTCTAGCTCCTCAGCCAGTGCAGAGTCAGCACCCTATGGATGCCTGCTCTCAAGGTACCTTGGCTGAGCTTCTTTTCCCTCACAATAAAAAGGGGTGGGGACCTTGTAGTATTACCGGGCACACATTGGTATCTAAGCGGTTTTAAATTATTTTAAATTTGGGTGAAAATGTAGGACACGTAAGGGTGGTAGCCAAGCAATCATTTTTGAATTTGCCTTGATTTGTTGGTATGTTTGATCACAAAACAATTAGTACTTGTTTTTCTTGGCTATGTAGTTTTGTTGCATGCCATCTGTTCTGCCCACAGCCTCTTGGTTGTTTGTTCACAGGGTTTGAAGAAGGGTTTAAGGAGCAGATTCTGACAGAAAGCAAGAATGTGGCCAAAGAGACCTTAGAGGAGCCTGAAAATAAATCCGCCAGGGCCAACAGCGAAGTAAAGAAGACTTGGTCTTTTCGGCGCTCCACTGTTGCAAAAAGAGAGATGCCAGTGGAGGCGGCAACCGATCCTGATAGCCGCTGTCCCGTGCGTCGCAGTGGCAGGCAGCCAAAGCGCACAGACAAACTGGAAGAATTCCTCTCAACCGCAAAGAGAGCACAGAGAAAGAGTGCCCCTCCTAGCCTGGAAAGCGGTGACCCTCCTTCCCAAACCCCGACCGACGCAGAGACTGCCTCGGAGGCCAGCTTCGATGGTAACGCTGACACCAAGGCTCTGGAGGACAAGGTAGAGTCCCCAGAGAGGAGGACGAGAAGTGGCGCAAGGAAACAGATCCAGAGAAGAGGTCGAGGGGGCAGGCGGACCAGAGGAGGAGGAGGAGGTGCTGGTGGTGTGGCGGCTGTCAAAAATGAGGGAAGTTCTGACAACGAGGACAGCAGAGACGCTGCTAAGAAAGAAGAGTTAATGGATCACCAGGAGAAAAAAGATGAGACTTCTCCCAGTACAGAAGCTTTAGTGAGCACTAACGCAGAGCAGCTTCCGCCAGAGCAGGACTCTGACAGGAAGGAGGATGTCGAGCAGAAGACTGAACATGCAGAGGAAGATGACAAAGTGGAAACAGAAGATGAGACGGATGGTGAGACGGACGATGAAAACCCGGACAAGCCTTCAGCCTTGTTGGTCAAACGTGGACCAATAAGAACATATGTCAATAAAAAGAGAGCAGCCGATAAGGGCGCAAACCCTGTTAAAGGGTCTGCCGCTGCTTCTGTTACCGCCGGCAACAAAGTCCCCACTCCTGTCAAGAGAGAAACCAAACCTAAAGCCACCCAAGCCGCTGGAATGACACACAAGCCTCAAACACAAGAGGACAATAATGAGAATGACTCCTCAACATCTTCATCCTCCTCATCGTCATCGTCATCCATCGATTCCGACGAGGGAGGTTACGACCCCAACGCCCTTTACTGCATCTGTCGGCAGAAACACAACAAACGGTATTGTTTTTACCTGTTATTGGCGTTGATGTGATCTATTTAAATGACCAGTGCAAAGGATTTAGTGGCATCTTTTGTAGCAAATAGAGGTTCATGCAACATGGTTCTTCCTATGACGGGCTTACTCTTAAGCTGACAAAATCGACAACTCATATTTTTTGTTGATTATATGAATTGGAAGCATATTAATGTACATTCCCTCCTTATAGTTTACACACTGGTCCTTTTTGTTGCTATTCACGACATCTGGAGCATTTCTATTTCCTCTTGACATTGCTATGGCCAAGCCATGCCCTGCAGCTATCCCGGCTAACTGTAAGATACGACAACAGTGGTGTTGGGGCTAACTGTTTACCCGAAGAGGAACCAGAGAGTCGGGGCAACAGCCATGTGATGCCCCACGCCGTAATCCCCTGTAAACGGCATATTGGTGCAGCGTAAAGCGGCGCCATGGGCCAGCCGGTGGGGCTCACTTACATGCAACGGCTAATGAAATGAGCTTAATGTTTTGGCCTTTACCGCATTTTATTATATCAGAATCAGCTCTATTGGCCATGTATACTTAGGCTACTGTATCTCTACCTTGTTGTCAACTTACCCCACTATCTGATTCCACGTCTCCACATGTTTTGTGTGTCACTATAAATATTCTGTGCTCTAGGTTCATGATCTGCTGCGACCGTTGCGAGGAGTGGTTCCATGGAGACTGCGTAGGCATCACCGAGGCTCGCGGGCGCCTGATGGAGAGAAATGGCGAGGACTACATCTGCCCTAATTGCACCGCCAAGAAAAACCAGGTGGTGAGACCTGCCACGTCCATCCTTTCTACAAGTACAGATCCAGAGAAGCCCAAAGCGCCGACGTTTTCTGCCGGGACCTCTGCCGAGAAAACCGACATCAATCTTTCAGCTGTTCAGGCTTTGGCGGCCTCTCCTTCCTTCACTGGAGCTGAAGAGAAGGGAGCAGAGGACATTGGCATCAAAGGCCGGATAGAGAAAGCCACGAACCCGACGGGGAAAAAGAAGATAAAGATCTTTCAGCCGGTAGGTTACAACTGATCTCAACTTAAAGGCTTTGAACTGTGCTGTGATTCAAACTATACGAATCTGTTTTTGTGTTTATTGTTTACAAACTAAATCCCTAATGGAGGCCAGAGAATAAAACAATATCTAACTTATTTCAAAACAGTCAGATACAATTTAGTCAGAAATTAAAATGTATAGTGTCACTAGAGGCATATTTATAACTTCACAACTTCTACAAATGTAACTTGTGTTATGCAAAGTGCTGTCTAATTTACATTTTACAGTTAATATGATGCTGTTGATAACTATTTGATGCCATAAACATATTCATATTTACACCAAATTGAGGTTAATTTCACCATGTACTGAATTTGAATATGTAGATTACTTAACCATTAAGAAAGGTTAAGTAATTAAGGTTTTGAAAGATTTTATTTTGATATTGCGATATGATTTGCAATATATAAGAAAAGGACCATTTATACATCACTATTCTCATAAACAAATGATTTCATGTTTTATCAGTACCAAACAACACAGTGCTGTCTGTAGGATATGATGTGTAAGTAAGAATGTCTCACAATTTAATCAGAAATTATATTTTGCAAACCTTTAGCTTCCCGTGATTTGAAAATGTCAGTAGGCTATATTGTCATTTTGATTTAATTTATTTTTGATGAGCTACTATTGTGATTGGAGTCTGCTTTTATGGTTTTGAGGTTTCAAGTTCCCAAAAAGTAGCTCTGTGCATGTGCGGTCTACCACTGGAAATGACCCAAACTAATGTAGTACGGTAATGACCACGAGTTATGCCTGGATGCTTTTGACGGTTTCCTCCTTCTGACGGACGAGTGGCTCTTTTTTTTTTTTTTTTTTCTTCATATCGACCAGTCATGGGCTACTACTTGCCGGCCGGTCCTCCACTTAGCTTATTGGAACTCCGTTCCTCAAAACGTACTGCAAGTAATTTTTGAAAATCCCATCCCAAATGTCATCAGTAGAAAGGAAGAACTACATTCAGTAAGGTTAAATAGTATGTAACTGTCATTATCTTTGCCCTTTATTATTGTGTGCTGCCCTGGAGCAGTCCCTACAGCAGCCAGCCCAGCCAAAGGCAGACCAGAAAGTAGCTGCAACCGCCGACAAGAAGGCTGCAAGCAAAGCGGACCAGAAAGCGGCGGCAGACGCCGAGGAGAAAGTGGCCTCCAATGTGGAGGTGAAGACCACACCGACAGCGGAGGCCCCAAAGGGGAAGGAGACGGAGGACTTGTCCCTCCCCAAATGTATTGGGCCCGGCTGTGAGAATCATGCCCAACCGGACTCTGTCTACTGCGGCAACGGCTGCATCCTGAGACACGCGGCTGCAGCCATGAAGTCCATCACCGAAGAGCCCAAGCAGAAGGACACGGCCAAGGCGCAGAAAACCCTGGCGGCACCAAAGGTAACTTGGACCCCTTGGAATGTTTACTTTTGTCTGTCGTGCTCACGACTGTAACCATGAGAAAGAGAGTGCCTTTTAGTGGAGGTATAAACGGGGTATATATGGAAATCAGTGTCATAGTGGAGAAGTTATCTAACTTAATGATCTTAAGTCTAAGCACCTTTTTGAGGGTGTTTAGTTAAAATGTGATGTTTTGATGTCATGTTGCTTGGTTTCACTATTGATTAGTACATCAGAAAACCAACATGAATCAGGGTTTTTTTTAACACCCAGTTATTAGTCATTCTGAATTTTAAAATTAAAAAAAAAATGATGCCACTTTCAAATGTCTCTGCTGATATCCTTGCTACTGTCAAAATGTCACACGAGTCGATCTTTGCCTGTCTAAAGTGCATCAGAAAGATTAACTGTTGCTCTCAAATGCTTTCTTGAAGTGAAACTTGTCACCTTGATTAAGAGGCATATTTAGTTGGTGAGCAACCTAAATTTAATGTAATTATAGGCCTTCTCCTAATAAGAAGCTGACTCGAGGTTACCGATTGAATCCCAATGGTAGCCAGCGTGTGTTGGTGCCTCGGAGTGGAGCAGGTCGACTTCAGTGGATCGGGAAAGGGACAAAAGGGACTGATTTGAATTAACACAATTTTAATTTACTATATCAATGAGGTCAAATGTAGCTATTACATATATTCTCAAATATAATACTATTGAGAATGCTTGGAGTTTCACTGAAGTGAAAATGAGTTTTTCTAGATGCCATTTCATGACTTGTAAAAGTAACTCATGATCCAGATTCACAGATGGCAGCTGATAAGCCTGTTTTTATTAAATTAAACAGAAAAGGTACATTTATATTGTTTCTTATTTATAGTCTGTATTTCATATGCCCTGCATCATTCATAATTTTCAAGTAACAGTACGGGGGGGGGGTAAATAACTAACTATAGGTGTGGACATATCAACAATACAGGACCACCTCTAGAATTACTAGTAAGTATGCTTGCTTTTGCTGTTATTAGTGTTTTGTAAAGTTTAGATTGTGAGCTGACGCTTTTATTAGCCTAATACTGACCTACAACTACATGAATTAACAGTCCCCCGGTTATCAACGCTGTGCTTTCATTACTTTGACAACCCAATTAGACATCTTTGTTGTGCTTATTTTGTAATGAAGGTTTCTAAAGGCTATTGTCTGAAGTGAACTTTTTGGCTTTGCCTCAACAGACCATTCAAATGAAGATGCCTACAATAATTTATTGAACTGTGTACATTTTTCTTAGACATATGTCCAGATTTGCCTGCAGATCCTTGTAGAATTCTGCCTTTGCACTAATGCTATGAATGTAATCTGGATTAAACTAGAAACACTTGGTTTATACTTATCATATGGGTTAATTGGCTTTTCTATCCCATGTACATATTCCTGGCATTTGGTGGAATTTCTTTAGGAGAATCTATTTTTCAATGCCAACAAGTCAAACATGTCTCCGTGTGAGTCATGGTGTTGTCAAACGTTGCACGCTGGGTGCCGTTTCTAAAAGGCCTGAATGTGTGTTTAACTCTGCCCACCCAGAAGAGCGTCGCTGGCAGGAGGAGGACGCAGAAGAAAACCCAGGAGGAGGAGTCTGATGAGGAGGAGTCGGAGAGCGAGGAAGGCCACAGCGCGGATCCAGGCGATGACAGCGAAGATGAGCATGCCGAGGAGCACCCGCCCCCGCCGGCCACTGCGTCATGGTCCAGCGACCATAATTACATTGCAGTGACACCAGAAAAGACTACACCCATATCACCAACAGTGTTAAACAAAAAGTGTATGTATCTCTTTGAAGGTCTTGGGCTGTTGTTGAAACCATTGTTTATTTTTACTATTATAAATGCCAGTGATGTGGTGCTAACATAATTCTAGAAGTGATCCGTGCGACAAACACGAGCGCGCAGGAGATGACCGCTGCGCTCTGCAAAGTGTTGTGATCTTGATAATGTAAAGGTTTTGTCACTCAGTGAAATATTGGCAGCTGTGGAAAGAAGGTAAGTGGTATTTGTGGCTTTTGGTAAGTATTCAATAATCCATAACATTCATTTGCAAAGGGGGCCCTCTACATGTTGCACTCAAGCTCCTTGTTAATATTATTTTTTATCAAACACTAAGCATGGCAGCACTATTGCACAATGTCTTCTATGGCTGTGATGTCACCAGTGTTGACTCAGCTTGGAGGAAAACCCAATGCCTGCTTTTTTTAACTAAAGGCAGGAGCTTTGGGCATTTGCCAGGCAGAGAGGCTTTTACAATGTTGCTGAAGTATTATCGGAAGGGTAGGTCCCAGCTGTACTCTTCTTTTTTTGGGGATGTTGTCTTATTCTGTGGACTAAAACTAGGGATATCAAGGCCATTACATCAAATCCCTTTTTTAAGTTCCCCGAGCTGCATTACTTTTTGAAAGCCCAAAACTCAATTCCTCAGTTAGAATTTAGTGTTGCAGATGAAAGCATATGGTAGTTACAAGGAAGGCCGTAGTCTGAAAAGTCACATCTCCTGTGCGTTACCATGAGATGTCTACATGTGATAGGTGGACTGGTGTGAGTGGGTATTTTCGAGTGATTTGTTGCCCACACAAGTCTCTCCACTTCCTGGGTTCATCACCTCAGCTTTTGACCCTTTAAAAGGTGCTCTCCATTTCTCCAGCAGGTAGGTGTCCCAAAATCTGCTCATTTTATTGTGGGCTAATAAAGTTAACAGTTCATATTGAGCTGCTCTTGAGCACAACTTTGTGTTCCCCCACCCCTTGATTTTTGTGAGTATGAGGCTGACTGATTCATATTGAATATGATGCAGAACTACTCGTGGGAAACTGGCTTTTGAAATAAAAGGTGATATAACAGATCTTAGGATGCCTCGATTGATTATGTGAGCAATGTGGACTTGCTGTAGGATATCTTAGCCCGTTCAGCTCTACAAACACGCAACTGATAAATCTGCACACATGTCGGAGACTTGACGCCCGGAAGACCCCAGAACGCCGAGGAAGAGAAGCGAAGCTCTGACACAGGAACCGGACGGGCTGGAGATACTGCAGGGGCGTCCAGAAGGGCCGAAGCTTGAAGCCGGAGATCTGGCCTGAGACCACAGATTCGGAAGAGGGGGACCCACGCTGCAGTTTTTCAACACACATCTTGCACCCGATGAGATCTGATATATATTGAGGGGAACGTTTGTTTCACCGCTCCTTTTTGATAAAGGGCCGTTGAAGACCTCTGATGGATCTTAATTGATTCGGTGTCCAGGGCTAGTCAGTAGTTAAAGCTTCTTGTGTCAGGTGGTCAGTATGTCCACTGATTATGTGATCAACAGGAGGAAATTATGGCTCATTGATCTGTTCTGTCAGTTGTGACTCTTCAGAAGATGGTTTGACTTGGGATACCGAGTCACACTACGCCTGCTCTGCACAACATTGTTTTATGCATTTGATTGGGTGAATAGTTTTTGGGGATAATGCTTGTTCTAAGGCAGCTTTAACATGGAACTTGGACATAAAAGTTGTTGAACTTATCTGCGGGTGACTGGTAGAAAGATTTGTGTATTGTCACACTAATATAGTTTGAAGAAATTCCTTTGGTCCTGCTTGTTTTACTAAAATGAAAGAAGCATTAAGATTCAGATCATGTTTGGGTCAGACTTTCTCCCATCAGCAATGGTTAGCATTGGGTTAGTAGTTAAAATTCTGATAATAATGAATGCTTAATCTTCCATTTGCAGGAGGAATGAGAAATATATAGCTGGTCCATTTTTTTAAATTTAATATCAGCTTGCAAAAGACTCATCAGTTCCACATTGCCTTTTCTGAGCTATGTGAACGGAGTTGTAGAGTTAACTGAGGAATACGGAATAATGCCATTTTAATAATTATCGAGGAAAATGTATATTTTCTCAAATGGACCTACATGAAGCGCACAATGTATCTGCCATCCACTGCTTCAAATAAACGGGCCTTTTAACTGCCCACTTGACAACTTTGTGTTTATTTCAGAAGTTTTATTGTGGTGGTGTACACTTACGTAACGTTCATTTCTTTTGATTAAGAATGAAGTCCCTGTAGAGTGTTCTGATATTGGGCGTATACCTGTGTTACAATACTGGCTCTCTACATGTACATCTGCTCGTCTTATAAATTATGGTTTATACATATATATTTTTTAAAGGTTTGATCTGTTTTCTTGGTTTCCAGCCCCCCCCAAAGAAGACAAGCAGAGCGAGAAGGAACAGAAAGAGAAGGATCCGGCCCCTGACGACCCTCCACCTGCGTCCCCCACGCCAGTCAAAGGGAACAAGAAGTCCCCGACTGCAAAAGCAGCCAAGGTTACCCCGAAGGGCAAGAAGCCTTCCCCTCAGGCCAGCGGCTCCAAGGTGTCCAAGAAACCAGCGGCTCCCTCCAGCAAAACTGCAGCAAAGTCCAAGAAACAAGGCCAGGCGCCGTCCCGCGCTCCGTCCCGCTTCCCCCCCGGTCCCATCCACGTCACGGGAGCCCTGAGAGTCACCAAGTCCAACTTCACCATTCCCAAGAAGGCTGCGCAGCAGAAGGAGGCCCCCCCCCCGAGCAAGTCCACCGCCTCCCCCCGGGTCCCGACATCTCCGGGCCCCGGCGCTCCCTCCGGCCACTCCTCCAGGCTCCCGCATTCGGCCGCGTCGGCGCCCGCCGCGTCCCCCGCGCAGCAGCCCCCCAACAACCAGATGAGAACGAACATCCGCCGCTCCCTGACGGACATCATCTACAAGAGGTGAGAGGCGCCCCCCCCCCCTGCCCAAAGCCACACTGTCACGGTGGTCTGGTTCCTTGGCCCCCTTTTTTAAAGAGTCAAACCTAATGTTCTTTGTTGTTTGGGTTCCTTTCCTCCAGGGTGAGCGACAGCGACGACCTGAAAAAGACGGAGGCCGAGGTGGCGAAGCTGTCGTTCTCCATCGAGAAGGAGATGTTCAACCTCTGTCTTAACACCGACAGCAGGTACAAGAACAAGTACCGCTCCCTCATGTTCAACCTGAAAGACCCGAAGAACAAGGTGAGTCCACGAGAACGCTAAAGCACTTGGACCGTGTGACCTCCGAGTTCTGTGTGTGTGAAGGGTTCGGTCTGACTCGTCTTTTGCGTTTGCCCCCAGGGCTTGTTCTACAGGGTGGTGGGCGGGGAGGTGAGCCCCTTCAGACTGGTGAGACTGAGTGCGGAAGAGTTGCTTTCCAAAGAGATATCCGAGTGGAAGAAGCCCGACGCTGGGGAGGTAAATGCCGTTTCGCCTTTTTGCTGACACGGCTCCCCTTTCGGGTTCAGAGAGCCTGCTGTCCTCCGGGATGTACCCAGTTGCTTCAGTGTATACGGTTGTCTTTCCCCCCCCCCCACAGGGCCAGTCACCCGGTGCAAGGGCCCGTTCGGGCCACTCCAAACTGGGCAACAGGCATGATGCGGGCCCACATAGCATGGACATGGAGGACGCTCCACCCACGTCCGATACAGATGTATGTAACTCAGCCGCCACTTCTGCTTCTCGCATGGCTTCTGCTGCAGTAAGTGGTGGCATGCTGTCTTTTTCTAGCTTTCACACTGTCCCTCTCCCTCCACGCGGTGTTTATTGACAACGTAGACCGTGGTAGCCGAGATGCGGCGGGTCACACGTCGCGCCGGCTACCCTGTCCATTTCCTCTCTTTTCCGAAGCTTTGTCTTTCTTCGTCACTGTTGGGCTTCACACCCGCTCGCAGCGACACGTTAGCGATGCAGAATTCTGTGTGTTGTGGGAATGTGCGTCCTCTGTTCCCCTGTTGACGGAGGTCCTCTGTTCCCGTGTCCGCAGGACCCGGATGAGTGTGGTGCCGCTCCCTCGGCCTCGGCTCAGCCCTCCGTTGCGGAGGGGAACAGCGGCATGCTCGACATTTTCGGTACCATGCTCAAAGACACCACTTCTCAGCACAGGACTCACCTGTTTGATCTCAACTGTAAAATATGCACAGGTGAATATGACACGCGAGACCAGGGAGCCGTGTACCGAGTCGGGTTTGTGATACAGGCGCAACGGATAACTCCTTCGAATCTCGCCCTCCAGGTCAGAGGTCGGAAGATGAGCCTTCAGCTAAGAAAGCTAAGCTGGCAAAGAAGCCCGACGGTCGACCCGCCCGACAAGAGCAGCATCCGTCGAGGCCTGGGGATGCGTCTCCTGGCGGCCACGCCCCCCCGGCTTACCCGCACCAGGACCCTCCGTCCTACCCGGCCCCCAGCGTGGAGCCTGCCGTCCCAGAATCGCTGCAGCAGCTGGACTTCAGCATGCTGGCCCCTCAGAACCAGGTCTCCGCACCCATCGCCCCGACCGTGTCCTCCGTCAGCATCAGCCGCAGAGACCCGCGCATGGCCAGGCACGGCGCCGCTGCGGGCGTCGCCCACCCTGCCGCGGAGAAGCCCGTCAACCCCTCGGCAGAGCCGCCCGCAGCTCCCGTCGGGGGCCCGGGGGACGTTGCGCCCAAGGCACTGCTGCCGATGCCCCCGGCTCCGCCGCCTTTAGTCGCCGCCTCCAAAACGGCAAAAGCAAGGTGCTCAATCTCCTCCCGCTTTTATGTATTAACATTGACATTGTGTCAGTATGTATATATCTATTCTGATAAGCCCCGTATGCACTAAGGGGGGGGGGGATACTCACCCTCGACCTGGATTTGGGGTTTTCTCTAAAAGGAAGATTTTATTTATTGTTTTTTTTAACAGTACATCTGCGCCTCCTCCTGATGGCGAGACGGCGATCTTCCTCCACGGTCAAGAGAAGATCTGGAGAGGATTGATCGACATGCAATCTGTGGCCAAGTTTGTGACCAAGGCTTATCTGGTGTCAGGATCCTTTGAGCACTTGAAAGAGGTCAGCGATTTAGCCCATTGTGATCAGGCGCGCCCTTCACCTTCCGATGTGAATTCCAAATAGTTTATGGTCTGGTACATATAAGCAAGAGAGTGTAACTCTGTGTTGTCAACGTTGTGCAGGATTTGCCAGACGTGGTCCATGTTGGAGGACGGATATCTCCGAGCACCGTGTGGGATTACGTTGGGAAACTCAAAACCTCGCTGTCCAAGGTTTGTTGGGGGAGGAATCAAAGTGTGTAAAAAAGGCGTTCTTCCTAGGCCTCTGCATCACTCACATGCCGTTTTTTGTGCGTTTGCAGGAACTGTGTCTGATCCGTTTCCACCCAGCCACAGAGGAGGAGGAGGTGGCGTACGTCTCACTGTTCTCTTACTTTAGCAGCAGGAAAAAATTTGGTGTGGCTAAAAACAACCGTCGTATCAAAGACCTCTACCTCATCCCACTGAGCTCAAAGGACCCATTACCATCTAAACTCCTCCCGTTTGATGGGCCAGGTAAGCGTTTACGAGGAAATACCAAAGTCCTTTTGGTGGCACTTGTGTCATCTTGTTTATTGTGCTGTTAAATTTTGCCTTAGTTACTGTGGTGGTGAGTATCATTTGTGTAATGTAGGACTCGGGTTGAAGTGAGAGCTTGTTCATTCATGGGTTTGTACTGTAGGGGGCACTCACATTCCATGTTGAGCTACACACTGCTGTGCACACAACAGCTCGCTCCTGTGCAACGGACTCTGTATCACACATTGCTAATAAAGGAAGTTTGCATCGCAGGTTGGTGCCATCTGAGTCCAGTCTCAGCCTGGTACAATCCACTTAAGATGTTCTCCTAAACGAAGAATAAGCGCGAAATGTAAACTTTAACTGTAAGAGAATATTATATGAATATATGAGTTTTTCTTTTCCCCTTTATTAATTTATTAGCTTTAGAAAGATAAATGCTTCCTGTTACTGTGACCTATATCAAATTTCAGGAGGACTAAATGTACACTAAATGTGACTAGACTAGAAATAAATTAGTTTAAATGTCATATCTTGGCTATTTCCAGATGCAGTTACTGGTCAGTGAATGATTAAGACTGATTTTATTTATTCAGTTATATCTGGCTGCACATCAAAAAAGCATTAAAATTACAAACACAAGACTAATGATCAATATTTCTTTGCCGCTGACAGTTATTGACTTAAAATCACCATGTTTTTCACTTTTTTAAATTGGCCAACACTTTTAATGGCTACTAACTAAACAGCACTGCTGTACATTTCTACCACTACCATTTGTTGTATCAAATGCTATGTTTGAGAAAACTTTGGCTTTATATCTGACAACTAATTTTTTTTATTTATTGGGGGACATATTTAGAGGCTCTCATTTCACCTGAAGTCAGAAGTACTTAATCACTCCATTCTGTTTTAGTAGTTTAACAGAAAGAACGTCTATCTTGTCTTTTCCTATGTTAGCTCACGTTGAAATGTTTTTCTAAGATTGTTGTTTGACTTGTCCATTCTACAGGGCTTGAACCAGCTCGTCCAAACCTCCTCTTGGGGCTCCTGATCTGCCAGAAGGACCGAAAGCGCGCCGGTGCACCGTTGGAAATGGAGGAGAAACGCTCAAAGACTCAAACCAAAGATGCAGAGGACACTGGCCTTCCAAAGCTATCTCCTTCTGTCAGAACAGAAAGAAGCTCACGGCAGAGTCTTAAGATCCCCTTCAGCACTACTCCTCCGGGGTCACCTCCACCCAGCTCCTCTGAGACCTCAAGCAGCAGTGTGGCCACCTCCTCGGTCCTTCCCTTTTCATCCTCTCTCAGAGCTACAAGCACATCCACTACTACTGGCAGGGACTCACCATCTTCATCCAGCTCTATTGCAACTGCTACTCCTCTTCAGACCATCCTCAAAACCCTTTTTGGGAAGAAGAATCATGACTCCGAGGCGTCCAACTCCCCGTCTGATCAGGGTGGGGAACTCACTATGCAGAGCACTGCAATGCTAGACCCTATTGTGCAGCAGTTTGCACAGAGTTCTAAAGGGAAACAAGTCGAGGTAGATGAAGATGACAGACCGTACGATCCAGAAGAGGAGTATGACCCAGGTCGGGGCTACAGTGCGCCAAAGAAGCCTGCTGAGGTCCCAAGCAAACCTGACCTCACTAAGCAATTTGATGAGGCTAAAAATGAATGTGATGATGTGGCGTATGACCCAGAAGATGACTCCATTTTTGAAGATGTCAAACCGGTAGTACCAGCTCAAGTTCAGGTTGCCACTGAGTCTATGGCTGATCCACAAAAAATCTTGGAGAACCTTAAAAAGATCGGGGAGCAAGTGTTCCAGAAGCAGGGAGAACAGCCCACGTCTTCTATGGGGAAAGCCAGTTTGGCCTCAGTGTCACTTTCAGACACACTCTTTAGTCAACCTACCAAATCGCTTTTGGCAAATACTCAGCTCCTGCAGCTTGGCAAAAAGGTTGACGAACTAGTGAAGTCTTCATCGGTTCCTCCCATGATCAACCAAAACAGGGATCCCCGACAAAGCAGGGATCCTCGCCAGGCCGCGTCAGGCCGGAAGCCCTCTGATGAACCTGAAGATCAAGAGGAAACATCTGCTTTGATGGAGGCTTCTGGTCCTTTCCCTAAAGCTGTAGTTCAAGAACCTCAGCCGTCAGACGTACCTGAACTCGCAGACTCCTCAGAAGGCCCGGATACGGCGCCGCCTCGCGATGAAGTGAAAAGTGAGACGTTGCCCTTCTTGCAGTCAGACGAGAAGGAGGTAGCCATTCCGTTGTTAGGAGAGGAGGTGGAACCTGACATGGAGGTAAACTACATGATCGAGGACGAAGTGAAACTGGAGGAACCTGAGCCAATCAAGGCGGAAACTGAGCTGGACAAGTATAGTATTTGGCCCAACGCCGCCAGTATTTTAAAAGCTAGTGAGGAATCCGATTATGAAGAGAACAGCCAAGACGCATCAAGCCATAGTTATTATGATGAGCCCGCGAACACCTCCACGATCCCAGTACTCACTCAGAGCACAACAATGGCTGACTCTCCCAAGTCGCTCGAGCCGTATCACTTGCCCCGTCAGATGTCAGGTTATGACAGCGAGTATAGACCTCCAGCTGACATCCCCCCACCGTCCAACTTCCCCCCGCCCCATCCGATGCAGGGGCAGAGCCTGATGATACGGCCTCCTCCGATGTCCATGCCTCCTCCCATGCAAGGTCTTCCCCCAATGTCAGGCCAGCCGATGCAGGGACCCCCTCCACCCATGCATGTTCCTCCCCCCGTACGCGGCCCTCTCCCCATGCAGGTTGATAACAGCCAGCAATATGGTCCGCCGCCAGCTGCATACCCCCCCTATCGGAACCAGTGGCCAGGCTCCCAACCTCCACTGCAGCAGCAGCAGCAGCATCCGCCTCCTCGACTGCCACCTCAGAATATCATGCCACTCAGAGGACCACCACCCTTCCCTCAGATGGCCCAGAGAGGCCCTGCTCCTCAGATGTTCAATCCCCCCATTCCCCAACAGCACATAGGACAGCAAGGCCTCCCCCAGGGCCTCCCTCCAGGCCTCCCCCCACCTCCTTCTTTTGAAGGACCGAACAGTTTACCTCCACCAAGATTCGCTGGTCCTCCACCGCCATTTAGTTTCCCCGCAAACAGAGGTCCTCCCCCACCTTTCACTGGGCCACCTCCCGGCCCCTTTGAAAACAGGCTGCCTCCTCCTTCCCACTTCGCAGGGCCCAGGGGTCCCCCGCCATCTCAGTACGGTGACCGCGGGGCTCCACCCCCGATTGTAGACCAACCTCGAGGCCCTGCAGAACACTACAACAGAGACATTTCTAATTCTTACAAGCAAAGTGTGGACCAGAATCCAAACCCCCTCCATATGTTTAAAGACAATCACGGTCCCCCGTCGGGTCCAGCATACCGAGGACCTACACCTAACCAGTACGAGGACAGACGAGGGCCTCCTTCCAGCGGGGAGATGAGCGGACAGCACTTCAATCCACACAACCAGTACGAAAGCCCCAGGCCACACTCCCCGCCCACACACCGAGGATCGTTTGATGAGCACCGAGGACCCCTCCCTCAGGAGAATAGACCCCACCCCACTCAGCGCTTCGGAGGATCAGAGCGGTATCGCTTAGACAGGCACTCTGATGAGGCCAGACCTGTTCGCCACACTGGGCCCCTATTGCCAACTCCTCCAGAGGCTCCCATAGGTACCCCAAGTCGCATGGGGGCCCATAGTCCTGATGCGCACCGCAACGAGCCCTGGCGCCGCCACTCTCCTGAAATGAGGAGAAGGAGCAGCGCCAACCGAGAGGAATTGGACCCACGCATCGGAGACCGCTTTAGTCGCTTTGACGGAGGGCACAGAGAACCTGCTCCTGGTCCCACACAACCCTCAGAAGAGAGACAAAGGGAGCTTCCCGACGACTGCCGCAGGGAACGAGAGCGGCCCCCGTGGGACAGGGCACAGGGCAAGCGGTGGAGCAGAGAGCGAGAGTGGGATAGAGTCAGAGAAAGGGACCGCGATCCAGAGCGAATCCGAGAAAGGGACCGTGATCCGGAGCGTAGCCGAGACAGAGACCGGGATCTGGAACGGACCAGAGAAAGGGACCGCGATCCGGAGAGAAACCGAGAAAGAGATCCTCGAGAAAGAGATCCGGCTTCGGAGCGTCCTCGCGAAAGAGATCAGAACCCGGAGCGTCCTCGAGAAAGAGACCAGAATCCGGAGCGTCCTCGAGAAAGAGATCCGGCTTCGGAGCGTCCTCGCGAAAGAGATCCGGCTTCGGAGCGTCCTCGCGAAAGAGATCAGAATCCGGAGCGTCCTCGAGAAAGAGACCAGAATCCGGAGCGTCCTCGAGAAAGAGATCCGGCTTCGGAGCGTCCTCGCGAAAGAGATCCGGCTTCGGAGCGTCCTCGCGAAAGAGATCAGAATCCGGAGCGTCCTCGAGAAAGAGACCAGAATCCGGAGCGTCCTCGAGAAAGAGACCAGAATCCGGAGCGTCCTCGAGAAAGAGACCAGAATCCAGAGCGTCCTCGAGAAAGAGATCCAGCTTCGGAGCGTCCTCGCGAAAGAGACCCGAATCCGGAGCGTCCTCGCGAAAGAGACCCGGCTTTGGAACGTCCTCGAGAAAGAGACTTGGATTCAGAGCGTCCTCAAGAAAGTAATCAGGATTCAGAGCGTAACCGGGAGAGAGACCGCGATCCAGTGCGGGGCCAAGAAAGAGACCGCAGCAGAGCGAGGGAGGGAGAGAGGCGCAGGGAGACGGAGGGGGAGCGTCACAGAGATCAAGACACAGACAAAAGGAGAGAGCGGCACAGAGAGCGGGAAAGAGACAGAGTCAGGGATTCTGACCGAAGGGATCCCGACCGCGACAGGGCGAGGAACCGGGACCGGGAGCGCGACAGAGAGCGCGACAGGAGACGGGACAGGTCCCGCAGCAGAGAGCGGGAGCGGGACAGAGACCGTGGGAAAGAGCGGGGCAGAGACAAGGAGAGGGAGAAAGACAGAGACAAGGACCGAGATCGTCGCGACAGGAGCCGAAGCAGAGACAAGAGGGAGGAGAAGAAAGACAGTAAAAATGATGCAACCAGGAAGGGAGAGAAAACGGCTGAAGCTGACAAGAACACGTCCTAGTCTCTGCTTCGAAGACACTACACGTCAATCCATCACCAGTTGTATCACTGTAAATGTAGATGAGCAGTATTTGGTTAAATTTCCACACTTGTGTTCGTAGTAGGAAGAGAAAGAAAAAAAAAAAACAATGACAATGTTTGTATTTTTTTTTTGTCACTTAAAGGTTTCTAACTTTGTTTTATCACATTTGCAGAAGGATAAATATCCTTGGGCCATCTAAGTTGCTTGTCTTCAAGCTGTATTAAGTAGGCTACTGAATCCTATTACATGTACATTTCTCCTGTCCAAGCAGTTTTTTTTTTTAAATAATGTAACTGAGTAACACACCATTTGCAATATGTAAATATGAATGTATTTGTGTATATACTGTTTTTAATCATACTTTTCTAAGTAGAGAAAATAAAAGCCATATATCTGAGGGGGGATAATGTGACTGTTAAGCAAACACTGTTAACTGTGTGTTATTACGTCCAGCAAAACTGGAAGGTTCCACTTACCTACAGAACACATGATCCCATCTATGGTTGTTAAATGAAATGTCCTGATTTTGTTTGAGCTCGACCAATTAAACCCGGTTGATTAAATGGGTATTTCCACTGTCATTGTTTTTTAAATGGTAAATTGCTATTCAAAAGTAAAATGTGAAAATGCTTAGCTTTCATGTTGTGATTGGGTTCACTAGTTCTTGTTTCACATCCATCCGGCTCTTCTCGCGGTTCTGACCCAGTGAGCGAGAGGGTCAAAGTTCACGATGCAATTACAAGGTAGTAGGTCCCAATTTAATGTTTACTGCACAGTTGTAAACTAAACTGCAGCTCAGCGCTTTTCTTGGTTGTAAATGCGTCACATGACGGCCTGTTGGACTGATGCCAATTAGTGTATTAGGTTGCGGTAGTACCTCCAATACGATCAGCTGCTTTTTGACCTCCTGGTCACATGACCTACAAATTTTATACCCACTTTTATCAAAGCGCAGTCATCATACAAGCAGTCTTATTAAAACCTCAGAAGGCTTATACATTTATTGATATTTGTAGACCAAATTCTGCCAAACAAGGTAGAGAAAGCTATAATTTGTTGCATTATAATTATGAAATTTAAAGTAGAAATTCGTCAGACAATCAAATTAGTACTTTTTTTTCAGGTTTATTGACCATCATCAAACGGTGAGCGATTCTTCAAACTCCATTTGTCCCAACTTATTTGTAGGATAGGCCTTTTTAATAAAATTGACATTTTTAAAGGGCAGATTATTGTGAAAGTCAAGTAAGAATATAACCGAACAAAACACGAAGTCCACACACCAAATTGTGAGAATTAAAGTGAACAAAATAATTTGCATACATAATTGCACAATTCACCGCTGCATGGAAAAGGAAAAATCAGCCAACATTTGCATATCTCACTACATCACCCGATATTAATCTTCACAGCCCCCGTCTACTCCGTTTTCTTTGCAGCTTTTAATTTGCTGAAATTCTCTTCAGGGCTGGATATATTATCTGCACAGGGTGTGTCCCAAAACCAGACTACATGCGGGATAAAAAAAAAAAGAACATTTTAGTATGTATTTGTGAAGCAGTCTGATCCTATCCTTTCCTCTTCCTGTACTTATGACGACTAGCATGCCGCACGCACTGGATAGAAGAGTCCACATTGGCATTTGCAGAAGGTAAGCTCAATCTTCCTCTCCCTGGCTTCCGTCCTCGCGGTGGTGCGGAAGCTCTCTCCTGCCGCTCGTTCCCCGCGACCACTTCATCTGAACCTTCCTGGGGCACCACACAAACTCCTCCCTGGGGTCATAGTTCAAATAGGCAAACTTGACGAGGCTCCTGCGTTCTCCCTTGTCGAGCACAGCGAACACAAAGTAGTGGAGGACGCTGTCTCTGACTTGGGGCAGTTCTCGGTGGACGAGGGTCTCCTTCAGGAAGAAGTAGACCAGGGGGGCTTGATAGTGCTGGTACCCCAGGGTTCCCAGGCACTTCAGGATGCGGGTGATGCGCAGGTTGTTATGAGTTCGTCTGTCAACGACAAGAGCAGCATCAGAAAAGACGATACTTGGATGCTTTTGGTGCTCCCGGTGAACGACTTGTCGGGTTAAAAAGCGGAGGTCACCTGTTTAGGTTGTTGAACCTGTCTCTCCAGTTACACGCTCTTCTGACTTCTCCCGTTGTCTCATCACTCAACTCGATGCCATAGAAGTCCAACATGAGCTTGTAAGACTTCAACAGATTGTCCTTTGCGATGTTGCTTTGAAGAAACTCCTGAAGGAAAAGTAGAATCTCTGTCAGATTATGGATTTCTTCAGAGATTAGAAATTTGAGCAGTTTACCTTGATTTCTTCTGTTGTCATAATACTGGCATCGCGGTTCATCCCTGGTTCCTGCAGTGGGAAAAGCCTTCGAGGAGACAGACGAACACATTGTATAAACAAATACTGGACATTTTAAATCACACCTGTGGCAATAGAGTAACTTACCACTGAATGTAGGAGTGGACAGATTCCAGTTTGTCATAATCTCTGTACCAATCCTGGTGGAAACCGTCGATGGAAACGTCTGATGACAAATGCAAAATACCAGAAGGTAACCCCTTGTTTCTAATAGGTGGTCGCATAGGATTTAAATTGAAATACCAAAGACTGTTTTACTTCTGGGCTCTAAACGTTATTCAAATGTAACAACTGGAGATGCTCACAGACATGTCCCGTGACAAATGTAGAGCTTGTTTAAGTTGTGTAGGCCTACCATCAGGAACCGAGTGCCTCATTCCAAGGTAGAATTGCAGATTGGGCTTGTCCTACTCAACAGAAAAGAGTTGCACTTATGGTTTATTTTTTTTATTTTTTTTTAAAAGAATGTCAAAAAGAGTCATGCAATGAGTCATATCCAATCATCATTTGTGTACTCACAGATAGTTGCCTCCTGCTCTGATGCCTGATCTGAAACTGCGGGGAAACATAAAAGCAACGTTTGCGCTCGGTTAACACTTAACACACAGGTGTAAACATACATATGTATGTGTGTGTGTGTGTGTGTGTGTGTGTGTGTGTGTGTGTGTGTGTGCTTAACCTACAGGGTAGCCATGCCTGTAGTTCTGCATGTCTCTGGCAGCGCTTTCAAACCTGATGAACATAAACTGCCACAGACAGAAGAAATTGCCATAGGAGGTTATAGGAAGAAATACACTACAAACAAATGTTTAAACTGTCCTAAAATTAAGTATTTTATAGGCTACCCCCCCCCCCCCCTACCCCCCCCCCCCCCCCCCCCGCCGTCACAGAGCTGGCCCTGTTACGTATGATTATCAATAACAACGGGTATCTCCTTGGTCACCCACCTCTGTTATCAGTTTAACGATAGTATCTTGTTTGCAGTACAGTCGCTCGTCTCGTCTCCAGTCAGTGGACATCCTGTCCTTAATGTCTTCCTGTGGGTAGATAAAGGGATACGAAATGCCCTGCTGAGAAGAGAGAGATAAAAGAAGAGCGCATCAGATAATGCAGGGATCATTACTTCACGGCTGCAGACTTGTTTATCCACAGAATTCATATTTAAAAGAGTCCTTGGCAGTGATTGCGCAGTAAACGGCTGAGTGGGGAGCTGCTGGAATGAGTCCAAAAACACATAAATGAGCGTTTTAGTATTTCCGGTACCCTCGGCTCGAAACCAATGTTTCTTTTGAATGGGCTTTGTGTTATATGCCTGGAAAGGATGGTTCATAATGAAAAATACTATTACTTTTTCTCTTAGCTTAGAGGCCATAGAGATGACTCTCCATCTGAGATAAATTTGGGATTGTGGTGCTACAAAGCAGTAGCTCCATAGAGAACCTTTGAGAGAACAAATGTATTTTCAAAGAAGAAAACATATACATCCAAACAACCTGGATTCATAAGCCACACTGGTAGGTTGTGTGTAGCATATTTTTGTGGTTTTGTTCTACAACAAAAGAAAAATGTGTTAGTAAATACCCGTCTTGTGTATTGTAAGACTTTTACATTTCTTGTTAGTGGCTGCTATCAAGTCTCACATAACCCCGGTGCACCTTTGGCTCGGTGGGGAGTCAAAGTCATGCAGCCGAGGTTTCGAGTAGTTCAAAGCCCGTAGCGCTTTACCCCTGGTGATTGCATTTATGCAAATGGTAAAATCATAGTAGTGGTTTCATTGTAAAGGTTATCTTTCTGAATGAAAAAATGCATGTAGAATGTGCATATATGAAAATCCCATTGGCGTTTTGTGAAGGCGAGCAGGGCAACGTTAACTTTAACAGGTTATACAAATTACGTCATTGGCAATTGTATTGATGTGGCTATTTCTTCTGCAGGTCTATTTGTTCCCTGCACACAACGGGAAATCTGCATGAAGAACTGATATTGAATACTACTGCTGTAAGCACTGTGTGCTCTCATTAAGTGGACTCGGGCAAGGCTATCATCTCCCAGGGACTCCTTTCAAAAGGAGATAATTGCTCTCACTGGCAGGGGGGGAAAAAAATCGAGACTTTTCTGCATGCTACGTTTTTTAACATCTGCTCCGCAATAGATTTGTTTGTGCTTACCAAAGCACGATGAGGTCCTGTGTTGGCACAGTGTAGAGATAGCCATATGTTTTATATGGAAAGGAGGCAATAAATGGGGATTCAAATGACAGATCCCAGGGTCTTTATGGCCAGGTTTAGTGCATGAAAGGCTGCCACAAATTGGAACGTCATTCCGAATTAGATGGGAACTTCACGCAGGATACGAAACAGAAATAACTTTCAGTACGCAGCTACAGCAGGGGGCCTGATGTCTGGTTTCTCTGCCGCCACCGAGAGCCTCCACGAGGCGGGCCTTCTCTCTCTCCGGCTCGGTCCGCGCGGTGGACTTGGAATGACGAGAAGGCTCGCCGGATCGCTCGGGGACTGTGACAGAGAGTGTGCGCTTCATAAAAGGTCAGCGCCGCCACTCGCCAGCGTTCATGGTGAATACGCCGCACATGGACGTTTCAAATAGGGCAAAATAATCAAGAGTAGACATTTTGCAGAATGTCCCCGCGGCAGGAGCAAAACACAAACACACACAACACACACTGATACTCGGACACCTACACACACATAGACAGGGACAGCAGGATTGATTATTGAGGGCAGAAATATCTTGTCAGCACTCATTTATCATTTATTATGAGCTTTTCTTCCTGCTTCATTTATTTGTGTGAAGCTCTTCATGAATTCCTAAATTGCAACAATGCTTGTGTTGTGACTGCCAATCGTGAAGTAACAATGAAACCAAGATCCTTTTTAGATGCGTGGCAATCAAATCGCACTGATGTGGGGAAAAAAAACATCCTCGTGCATCCATCTCTCTAAAGGTCCAAAGTGAGCACTGAGAAAACCTCCCATCCTTTATTCTGACCTTTGGCTATCGAAGCGACAACAAAGCGTGATCCCACCAGGCCAAAAGGGGGGCCATCTTCACATTGCTGAAGACGCATAGAGGTCCCGCCCGGATGCTCCCGCGTCCCCCTGGGCGTCGTTCTTTTTTTTTTATCTGAGCAGCAGCACCTCCTCTGAGAGGCAGCACCCTCCTCCATCCCTCCCTCGCCCCCCCCCCCCCCCCCCCCCCCCCCCGCTCCGCGCTCACTCCGAAGGTCTCGAGGATGAAGTCGCGGAACATCAGGACCCTCTTTCTCGCGCTCTCCATCGTCTGCTACCTGCTCCTGGGAGCCGTCGTCTTCGACGCGCTGGAGTCGGACGGCGAGAGCTCGAGGAAAAGGGCGCTGGAGCAGAAGCTGCACGAGCTGAAGGAGAAGTACGGCTTCACCGAGGACGACTACGGGGACATGGAGAAGGTGGCCCTCCAGTGGGAGCCGCACCGCGCCGGGAGGCAGTGGAAGTTTGCCGGCTCTTTTTATTTCGCCATCACTGTCGTCACAACCATCGGTAAGTCCAGGCTCATCTGAGACAACAACACAAGTGGCACAAGCAGCTTGTTTGTGTTCGTCAGCTTTGGTTAAAACCGATAAAGGGGGCCCCCAAGGGGCCAGTCTTTAGAGAGAGAGCTGGATCGTTGCGCTGGAAGGTGAACAGGTGCTGTGTTGATTTTGCAAATAGGAACGGGACATTTCCATTAAACAACCGACCAGATTATAGAATGTGTTAAAATATGAGATACATGGGCCCTTTTGGTGACATTAGTAAAACAGTGAGCACAGGGAGAGCAAAGTATATTTAAATACTCATTTAAATACTTTCCTATGAACTTTTCAATACTGTTTGATCTCTGATGCAGACAGAGACATTTTTACAACTGCCTTTGTGCTCTTCACATAATGACTTTTATATACTCAATTACTTGATTTCTGGTGGAGTATCTCCTTAAATGTTATTTTCTACGTAATACATCCATTTGATGATGATGCGACAGCGTCTAAATTTCCTTTTTTAAATTTCAGGCAAAAGATTGACCCCCAAATAACTTGTGTTCAGTTAAAACATTGATGGGGAGACATTATCAGACCGATCACAAACAGCAACGGTTACTAGTTGTAGCATTGCGCAATAATGTGTTAAAAGTGGGGTTAAACATGCTCGAACAATCACTTCTATCGGTGTGAACGTTGATCCGTGAGTCAGGAATAGCTAGAAGTGAATAGAATGCATAACTTACACATCTAGGACACATGTTTTAACCTCACTACCCCATAAGTGTGGGATAGGCTACACATTTCATTCATTTCCATCAGTTCAGCACTTTGCATTAGCTGAAATGAGTCAAATTTGTGTGTGCAGTGATTTGGGTTTTTAAACATTTTCAATTATATAAAGTTGTAATATAGGATTCATTGTCTTATATTAGAGATTTTCAAAAGCGCCAGACCATTGTTAGACTTTCTTCAGCGGCCACAGTAGGTGTCAGCTTATGAAAGGCCTCTCGTCCGTGGCTGATGGTAAAAAGTGTCACGTTAAACACATTATCGTACATCGTACATCATGTGACCTGCAACATACTGTTGACTTTGTAGGTTACGGCCACGCTGCCCCACGCACTGTCGCCGGCAAGGCCTTCTGTATGTTTTACGCAGTCTTGGGCATCCCTCTGACCCTGGTCATGTTCCAGAGCCTCGGCGAGAGGATAAACACCGCCGTGCGCCACCTCCTGCGCAGAGCCAAGCGCGGCCTGGGTTTACGGGAGACCGGGGTGTCCCTGGGGGACATGGTCCTGGCGGGTCTGCTGTCGTGCATGAGCACGCTGTGCCTCGGAGGCGCGGCCTTCTCCTACTTTGAGGACTGGACCTTCTTTAATTCCTACTACTACTGCTTCGTCACGCTCACCACCATTGGATTTGGGGACTTTGTGGCCCTGCAGCAGACCGATGCCCTCCAGAAGCGACACTCCTATGTGGTGTTCAGCTTCGTGTACATTTTGGTTGGGCTGACGGTCATTGGCGCTTTTCTGAACCTGGTGGTCCTGAGGTTTCTCACCGTCAGCACTGACGGGCCTACGGACACGCGGGAGGAGTCCGGGGCGGAGGCGGAAGGTTCCGTCGTCGGCTACGCAGACGGCGAAGACGGCCACGGCAGCCTGTGCAACCTGAGCCTTCCCATGGAGGGGGGCACTAGCTCGCTGAATCTCCTCGCCTCTCCCCTGGAGGAGCCCGGCCTCCTTTCATCCGAGCGGCCGAAGCTCTCGGAGCCCCGCGGAATCAGGGCCCTGTTGTTGTCCTGCGCGTGCTGTGGCGCGGACGCTCGCGAGAGCCCTCGGGCGCCGCGCGGCGACCCGGCGGGCGGCCACAGCAACCCCGTCTTCTACAACTCCATCTCCTACAGGGTGGACCGGGCCTCCCGCAGCGCGTCGCCACAGGCCTCCCCCAGCAGCCCAGCTACCAGGAGGATGTCACTATGACTGTCTGAACCTGTTTGTTCTGGACGTTTCATACACGCTCGCACACCTCTGGTGTTCTGTTCCTAGTCATTAATGCAGCAGAAAACTGTAGCATATCAGTCGGTGGTATATTTTTCACACGATGAAAGTAAGTCATAGACATTTTTTTCGACTATCTGCAGTCCCACTTTCTGCAGCGTCGTCACCTGTGACCTTCAGTCATTTCCGCCGCATCGCAATTATGAGCAGGAACGCACGCTCTGCCTGGTTCCCTTGGTAATATTTACATGGTCATTGCTCAGCGCAGTGAGCAGTGAGCAGGCTTCGAAGGCGTCATGGACAATGATATATGAGTGTGTCAACAAAGAATGGAATATGACTAGTCACACTTCAAAGTCGCAAATTAGAAATGTCTCCAAATGAGTGTTTAATTGCCTTTTTAGATGTATGGTTAAATCCCACAGGGCCATTATTTACACTAGAATGTTAAAACCAACAAAGAGAAAAGAAGATTCTGCTTCTAATCAGACTTTTTAGATTAAAGAAATACTTAGTCATGAATATTTTTACTTTTAGTGTAATAAAAATGGTTCAGTGCTTTATTTTAGAGATATTAGATATTAGTCAGTTGACAGGCGATCAAGACGTCATCTAGAGTCATTCTGTGGCTTTGAAGGAGCTTTGGAAAGTCTGAAAATCTGATGACTTCATCAAGCGATGAATTCATTTGGATTGAAAGGTTCAATGATGTTATTGATTTCATTGCTGGAAATAAAGGCTGTGCTGCTTTTTGAGCTAAACAAACAATGGTGAAATTCTGGCATTTTCACTTTGTGCGCTACCCATATTTCTTGAAATGTAATATTGAAATTGTGTGATGCACGTTTTGAAGAAGGAGTAAATGAATGTTAAATTACTGAGACTGATGGTCCATCACTACACCAGGTTTGTTCCTTCTTCTTGGAGCCTTTGGGAGTTTGAACTGGAGGATTTTGATGAGGAAGCCTCTGCTGATCCGGGTAAGAGAAGAACCTTGAGGGAAGCTTGGAGTAGTTTGGACTAACAGGGACACTATTTTGTCCCATAAATATGTCGAAACTGAACCCTGTCTAAATTTCTCTTTTCATTTGTGTTGCCGGTAAATGTGCAATAAAACAAATGCACCTGAACTCTTCAAAAGCCTTACCTCCTGAAATTCCAGTGAGTTGCATTTGACACATGTATCAACAATTAAACTGCCGTGCTTTTAAAATGCCTATGGTATTATGAAAGGTTTTGATTTTAATGATTTTAACCAACAGAAATCCTAAAAATTCTCAGCACGGAGAGCGACTCACTCATGATCCTGAGAAAGAGGGCGTTGGAGGCTCCCAGCTCACAAGGACTCAGTCCAGGAGAAGTGGTGTCAGAGGTCGTTCCCAGAGTCCTGCAGGGCTCCCTGGAGACGCCCACGTCGGGTCACCTTCTTTCGGCTCGATCAGCGACGACGTGACCCCCCCGTCTGTGTGAGCAATGATCAGAGAGACCCACCCCTGCCGTGTCCCCGGTGGACCAGGTCAGGAGGTTTGCTCAGTGCCGCTGAGTGAAATCGTTGCTCTTGCAGTGGTGGGAAAGAAGATTTGTGGGATGTTTCAGCCTCAGGGCCTCAAAGTACCAGCTCATCAAAGGCCTTCTGCCAACACCCGAGTCCGGGGGAAAAAAGACCGGCTGTAACCGAGGGGCCGCTGACGCCCAGCGGAGAGACGAACTCCTCACCAGTTTCTACCACAACCCGTGATGACCCTGCGTCTATGACTGATGTTCAGGACCGGGAGGACGAAAACAATACCGAGAACCCGCCAGAGAACCGGACTCTGCTGCTGTTCCTGCTTCACCTCCTCTTGAACCAACGCTTATTGGTGAAGTGTCAGAAGACGACAGGAACAAAGAGGAGGCAGAGCGGCGCCTCCTCCGCTGCCTCCGGAGAGCATTCACCTGCACAAAATGACTTTAGTATCACACGTACTTATTCTCAAATCGTTTTGATGTATGAATGTTTTTTCCCTCGCAATTTAATGCTCAGGGGGAAATGAAACCTTTTGTGCAGCATTTTTGTTGTTATCATTTCTCTTCTTTAAAACCATCTACGGGACAACAAATGTTGGTACAGGATATAGTTTTAACTGCCACAATATTAGTGAGTAACATGAAATAAAGTAGGAAAAGGAAACGTTACAACATTTGCGTAGACCCACATTGAAGTTAATTATCCATAGCCTCATGCAGGCCTTTGGTCCTCATGACGTTTGTGGAAAATAAATAAAAAACCCTGGCCATGTGGTCACCAGCAGTGGCTTTTAATTTCTTCTTGCTCCCATTTCTGACACTAGGTGGCAGTATTGGTTCACGTAAATGCCATGTTTCCTTTGTCTTTACATAATAAAGTTTTATTTTTTCTTTAGCAGAAACGCAGTGACGTAAATGCACCTTATATTCTCCTGTGTGTGTGTGTGTGTGTGTGTGTGCGCGCGCGTGTGCTTTCAGTGCACATTGGATGTGATTTGAACCCCCAAGGGGTTCAGCCTTGTGTATGCCATTTGAAGGACAGCAGGTCTATGTTTTTCGTCCGCCTTCAGCAGTAATGGCCGTTTGGATGCTAGTTACGCAACCACAATCTTTCTGGTCAAGCGTGCAGACAAGTAGGAGATCCCCATTTTGTCTGATTTGCACGATTACCTCGGTTAATACAGCAGATGTTGCTTTACTTTATCCCGTCGTGATGCCCAAGACGCTTCCTCTTATCTGTGGCCGTGGGCCAAAAAGGCACGAAAAGTATCTACACAGGCCTATCTGCAAAAACAAGCCCAACTAGAGGCATATAATATGTGCACATGCAGAAAGAGTGGCTTCGCAGCTTAGTTTTAAAGCTGTGAGTGTTGTTACAGGTGGAGAGCTGAGGGTGGTGGTAGTGATCCTTATTAAACAGCCGTATCCAGGAGGTGAGTCCACTTTCCACACACACACACACACACACACACACACACACACACACACACACACACACACACACACACATACACACACTCAAACCCATCTGTTCACATTTGCGGAAATGCGGTCCTGCGGGACGCACGGTCATTTTGATGTTATGTTTTCTTGCTTTCTTTAATGATAAATCTTCACACGGGCTCCTCGGTAACTTGCTGCTGAGGTTGCTGAATATTATGCTCAGCTCGGGTTGGAGAGAAAATAACTGAAAATCCATAAACTTGTAATTCAAAATGTTAAAGCCCACACAGCAATGCTGCAGTTCATTAAAAAAACAACAATAACCTTCAGTCTACATCACTGTTCATTGATTACGGCGTTGAATTCATCACCAGAGAAATGTAAGCATGTTTATCCTCTGCTGTATCATAGTTGGTTCAGGGCAGAGAGAGAGAGAGTGGGTGAATAATTGATTACATTGTTAGAGATTTCTCTTTGTGAACACACCCTGTTAAGCCATTACCGTCCCGTGTTGAAGGGCCTTTCATGTGCATTTGCATGGCAAGGGGACACCAGATTAAATCGGAAACAAGGCGTCGGTTGAACCAAAGTGCAGCTCCTCTCTTTATGAAGGGTAAATAACACGTTTTACATTGCAGAAATAAGGCCACGGCGTTCATAATACAAGCCGTGTGCAGATTAAGTATTCATAAATGTGTTAATAAACCGAACCAATAGCGGGTGCGATGTTTTGATTATGGAGAAATATGTTTGTGTACACAGCATTCACAGTTCTTTCAGGAGGAGCCGAGAGATTAATTTCTTGGATGTTTATCAGAATACAAACGCAGATTCTCCGTGGCCTCACAGTGAAAACAATGAAAGATTAAGGAACTAAAAAAAAAAAAAAACACTGTTGTATTTATTCAGATTGATTGAATAAGTAGAAATTAGGATTCAGTTGGAGAGCATTGAGAAAACACACATTAATAGGAGTCCTTGGTTGGGTAATTGCTCATTAGTTTTAATTTCCAGCCAATTTGCTGCTCGTGTGGAACAATGTAATAAAGGCTGTTTTTGCTCCGTGGTTGTCTTCTCCAATCAGACACTGTCTGACATTTTGTGTCAATAGAATCCATTCACCACTGGTAGTTTTTATTTGATTTATCGTGTAAATAAAGCAGAGGTTCAATACCCCCCCCCCCCCCCCCTCCTTATCGATGGACACTTTTGCGATATTGACATCCACATTTGATAGCAGCTATCATACGTAAAATGAATAGACCCACCCATGTGTTTGTTCATAATGTCCATGTCACCTGCCAGACAGCAGACCCAGGCGTCCATGTGACCACATCAGTGGGCTTTAATGCCGAAGGCTCCACGGAAGCTGAAGTCTTCACACGTATGTGTGGTTGAGTCAGACTGAAAATATGCAACAGCTTCTGGGGTTTATCACATAACATCTCATAACATTTTGGACATCCATTCATGGTCCCCAGAGGACGAAGTCGTGGTTGATCAACGATTGTGCTTCCAGCGCCACCCTCAGGTCATTTGTGGACCTGCGAGTCTGCTAGGTAAAGCCAATGCGGGAGTGCCTTAAACTTGCATTCTTTCTTCTGTTGTGTGTACTGTGTTTTATAATATCGAGCACGTGTAACCGGAGTCAAGTTCCACGTATGCACAAGCATTCATGAATAGAGCTGACCCTGATTCTGACAGTCAACGGGGGGGGGGCAGCTTCCACCGCATAGGACCATACATCAGGGTTTGCTTTAAGGCGAGGGTACCTGGGAGTCTGGGAGTTGACGCCTAGCGTGTTTTCAGTTCATGAAAGTTAAACATTTTGGTTGCCGTAAATGTCTTATTCAGTTTTTCAGTACTTATCTTTCCCTCTTGTGTCAGTTTTTGTTACAAAAAGCCGAGACAGCTTTGAGACTACTCTCAAACCACCGGGGGGGGGGGGGGGGGATGTCACAGTGACAACCTTACTTTTAAATACTGTCTATAGACAAAAGATTTGCTGCAAAGAATCAAGAACCCCCTCAGGAGGAAACTAACTTTTCCTCTAGTGAAACCACTGGGTCACTAATTGACATTTTGGTTCATGACCAAATACTTCAAAACTATTGACATCCTCAGGCTCCCGTGTACTTTGTGTGGAGTGGTAAAAGTAAAAGTTAGCATGCTAAACAGCTCAAACAAAGACGGTGAACGTGGTGAACATTAATACTGCCAAACGTTATGTGGCAGCGCGAATGAGTGGCAGAGAAACACTCAGGGATTTAAAGATTTCCAGCAACGCCACTTGGGATAGGCCCAAGACCTTTAAAGCACACAGGTACGTTCCACTCAATAGGCAAGGGCTCGTGGTTCCCCGTTTACAAAAACATTTTTATTCAACAACAAGATACAATATTCAATTCAATAAAAGGTAGGTAAATATAATTTACTATAAAATCTGGCATTTGTCACATAATCAAAAATAAACCTAATCAAATGCTAAAGGCCCACTGGTGAGAAGGGCCGGTGGTGGGGAAAGAGAATTAATAAAACCAACTTAAAGAAAACAAACAAGAGTTCACCCAGTGATGGCACAAAATCAAATGGAACACGACACACGAAGAAAACCACCACCACCCACGCCACCAGCCTGAACCACCAGGATTGCAGCCGCTAGAAGGGATAAACAAACAAAAATAGGTTACAACAAAATAAACCAAAAGCATACAAAACAACCTAAAACAGAAAATAATTCACACAAAAATCATCCTAACAAAACAATTTATGTAACCAAACAAATAAAGAAAATACAGGAAACAAACCAAAATAATACAAACTAAAGGATTAACCAATCAGTTGTTCAAAATAAGACTAAACTGGTTCAAATCTGGTGTCGGCAATCCACCAGGAAAGCCAACCATAGCCCCCCCAGCCAGCGATGGCGGCAGCCGGAAGTAGACACGCTGGGCACCTCGTGGCAAAGACAACAAATGTACACGTGGCAGCATTTAACAGCGGAGAACGCAGTAGACAAAGCAGCAGAGGCCCCAATCAACAGATGGTGCTGTCACCTGGATCACCACCTGTAGGGTTCAGCCAGCTGATGAACATTCCCTGTCGATGGACATGAAGTTAACTTTACTAAGCCACATTGATCAAGGCTTTTGGAGACTAGATTTCAGTAACATACCTGTTTAAGGTCAAACCTGCACAGGGAGAGGGGGGGAGAGAAAGACCCACACGGCGGCAGACATCTACCTGTGGCCACAATGACATCAGCCACAGAATATTGATAGATCTAACCAGAGAGAGAACTAGAGGACACTTACCACCGATCGAGAGGATTAAGAGCAGAAGCTGAGCCCGGTGCACAGAGCACGCGGTCGCTACTCTGCGCAGACAGATACCTGACCCGGAAATGATGCATTAGTGGGGGCGCAAGAAGGAAGGCCGCACTTATATACTGCCGCCCTAGTGGTCAGCCGGCGCAATTAACTTCAGCAAGACAACCTTCTTTCTATACTGCCACATTCTACCCCCAGTTCTTGCATCGACGCCCCGACGATGGATAGCTCAAGCCAAGTCCTACAGATTAGCACCAAGGTCTGAAAAGAGCAGAAACTGCATTAGACACAACAGTGGGAGGATTAGCAGACGCCACCCCTCCCACTGGCCGTGGAAGATGGTGAACATTAGCATGGTGGCCAGCAGTTGATCGTGTGGTTCGACGTGGGGCTTCGTGGCTGGGGCCGGGGCAGTCCACTGGAGGGGCCACCAGAAGTATCGATGCTCCAACCCGTGGAGCCATCGATGAGCTCCCCCCAGGAGAATCTGGGTCAGATTGCACTTGGTATGGATTTGGGGGATTCAAGATCGATCTGCTACAGGGCAAAGCCGAAGGGTGCACAGAGGGTGGTTGTTCAAGAACACACAAGTCATACTCGCATGACTGCTCATCCACAGAGGGTGGCTCTTCCACAACCAAGTTATGGGGAGAGGCACCACCAGGGGGGTCCACTCCAACCACCGCCTTCAGCATTTTGCGATGAACCTGCCTGACCCTTGTCGGGTCATCTACTGGCGCTATGGTGTATACTGAGCCGCCTTCCCTGGGTGCTCTCAACACTCGATACCTCACAGAGCTCCACCGATCCCGGATCTTATTGGGCCCCCTTGCACTGAAGTCACGCAAGAACACCAACTGACCTTCAAGCAGTGGCAGGTCCTTAACATGCCTATCATGAGTTTGCTTTCTGCGGTCAGCCGCATGTTGCAAGCGCTCCTTTGCACCCTCAAATGCCACTTGCAGTCGAGCCTGATGCTCCCGAACCCACTCATGAACCGTTCCACTAACAGGACTCTCAACCCTACCCAGCAAGAAATCCACTGGCAGCCTAGGCTCCTGGCCAAACATTAGGAAGAAAGGGGACTCCCCAGTAGCCTGATGGGGCGTTGTGTTATAGCAGTATAGTACCTGGGGCAAACATGCGTTCCAGTCCCGCTTTCGAGACACAGGCAGTGTACGCAGCAGATTGTGGAGGGTTCTGTTGAACCGCTCACACTGACCATTCCCAGCTGGATGGTATGGGGTAGTGCGGGTTTTTACAACACCATACAAATTGCAAAGTTGTTGGATGAGAGAGCTTTCAAAATTACGGCCCTGGTCGGAATGCAACCGAGCAGGGACGCCAAATTTGTAAAACCACTCCGCCACCAAAACCTTAGCCACAGTGGGGGAACGTTGATCTCTGGTGGGGACAGCTATGGTGTACTTACTAAAAACATCGGTCATCACTAAGATGTTTTCCACACCATTCTGGGCAGGCTCTAGAGTAGTGTAGTCCATGGCAAGGACTTCGTTGGGGCGAGACGCCAACAGATGTCCCATGTAGCTACGAGCTGTTGGGTGAACATCTTTAGCAGTTTGACACCTCTCACACGTCTGACACCACTGGACCACATCTGAAGACATGCCAGGCCAGTAACACCGAGACCGAAGGAGCGCCAAGGTCCGCTCCACTCCCTGATGCCCATGCTCCTGGTGGACTTGGGTCAAAACCTTGCTTTTCAGGGTACCAGGAAGCAACAGCTGAAACACAGCCTCAGCACCATCGGAGCGGAACACCTGGCGATAAAGGATTCCATCCTTCTCCACCAGGCGGTCCCATTGTCGGAGAAGAGACAGCGTGGGCTGGGACAACCGTACCCGCTCTTCATGGCTGGGACGCCGCTTTGATTCCCAAAACACCAACAGTTCCTGGATAATAGGATCAGCCTGTTGAAAGGCACGCATCTCTGGGGAGGTGTGTTGTGGCAACGCTGCAATGGCAGCTTGGGTTGCCTCCACCTTCCTTGACCCCAAAGCTTGCTGCAAAGGCTGAGGTATTGCAGTAGTAGGAAGCATCACTTGCATATCCTGAGGACCGGGGGGATGCTGGCGAGAGAGAGCATCAGCATTTTTGTTGCTCCTCCCTGACCTATACTTAAGTTCGAAATCAAATGAAGCAAGCTGGGCTGCCCATCGCTGCTCAGTAGCAGCCAATTTAGCAGAGGACAGGTGGCTAAGGGGGTTGTTATCAGTATAGACCACACACTTATTACCCAACAAGTACTCTCTGAATTTGTCAGTCATGGCCCACTTAAGGGCCAAAAACTCTAGCTTCATGGAGCTGTAATTCAACATGTTCCTTTCGGTGGGCCTCAAGCCTCGACTAGCGTAGGCTATTGGTCTTACCGTTCCCGCTTGCTCTTGAGAGAGCACCGCTCCCAAACCACCATGACTTGCATCAACCTCCAGAATGAAGGGGAGGGAGAAATCTGCATAGGCTAGCACCGGTGTAGTGGTGAGCTTAGTTTTCAGTGCTTGGAAGCTCTTTTGGCACTCATCAGTCCAACACCTGATAAACCCCCGCTCAGACTTCTTACCAGTCTTAGCATGACCAACCTCAGCCACAACCCTGTGCAAGGGTGCTGCCAGCTCAGCAAAGCCCTCCACAAAACGCCGGTAATAACTGCCGAAACCAAGAAAAGACCGCAACTCTGAGGCAGTAGTGGGAATTGGCCAATTGGCTACCACTTCAATTTTTCTTGGATCGGTGGAGACACCCTCACCAGAAATCACATGGCCCAAGTAATGTACCTCCTTCTGAAAGAAGGAACATTTACTTAGCTTGGCCTTAAGGCCCTCACTTTGAAGTCGGTTTAGCACTACTTTTAATCGCTCCAGATGTTGTTCCACTGTTGATGAGAACACAACAATATCATCAAGGTACAACAAGAGAGACTGACACTGTTGATCCCCAAAAATACGCTGCATTAACCTCTGAAAGGTACTGGGGGCGTTACAGAGCCCAAAGGGCATCCTGTTCCATTCAAATAAACCAAAGGGTGTACAGAAGGCAGTCTTTGCCCGATCTGCTTCAGCAACTGGTACCTGGTTATAACCACTGGCCAGGTCCAGGGTAGAGAACCAGCAGGCACCAGATAGCGCATCCAGGGACTCCTCTATACGTGGCAGAGGAAAGGCATCCTTCCTGGTTTTGTTATTTAGCTGTCTGTAGTCAACGCACATGCGCAGACTACCATCCTTTTTCCTCACTAACACAATGGGGGAGGCATAGGGGCTGCTGCTCTCCCGGATTACCTGTGATGAGAGCAGCTGATTGATGTGCTCCTTTACAACCTCATAATCTGAGGGTGGAATACGCCTATAGCGTTGCCTGACCGGAGTGTCATCAACCAATGGGATGTCATGGGAGATAAGGGGAGTACAACCCAAATCCCCATCGTGAGCCGAAAAGACAGAGGTGTACTGCCCAAGCAGGGACCTCACCTGACTCTGCTGATCGGCGGGCAGGGACGACAGGTCCATCTCTCCCATCTGCTGTGGTACAGTAGGGGAAACCGTATGAGAAGACATGGTCACCCTATTTGATGGCACCTCCGTGACTCCTGCAGGAAGGCTGATGACATTGACAGTACCCAGTGTGCCAATAACTGTGCGGGGATGCAGCACGGCCTCAACAGAGCCTACATTAACCACCGGTATGTAGGCTGTGCCCCTAATCACTTTAACCAGGGCAGGAGAAGCAAGCAAGCCACTCGGCAAACCAGAATCCAAGGGCTCAAACAACACTGTGGAGACAGAGAATTGTTCCGAGCATGTTGTTGCCACGATCTTCATGACACCACCAGGGATTCGCCAAACCCTTTTACCCCTGACCTTTACTCTTCCTAGACTGTCCTGAGGCACCTCTGCACAATGACACTGCTGCAGCGCTTGCACAATAGGCCCTGGGGCCTCAGAGACACAGGGCTGAGAAAACAAACCCAAGCCATGCTGCCCAAAGAGCTCTTGGTAGCATTTACGGATAACATTCATCCCTAGAACACCCGGCACTTGAGCCGGCACCCCACCAGGGGGGTCTCTTACAACCAATACTCCACAGTGGGGCATCACTTTGCCACAAAGCTGTACCTCTAGCTCCATGTAGCCGATATAGGGGATTGCCAGGCCGTTAGCGGCTCTAAGCTGTAGCCAATGACATAATTGGAGGCGATCCTGACCCCAAGGCTCAAAATGCTGGTGGAAAAAGCTCTCAGAGATCGTAGACACCATGGAACCAGTATCCACCAAACAAGGAACCTTCACTCCACCCATGTCTACAGCTAAATGGGGACACGACGCAATCAGCTCAGAAACCTCTGAGCTACTTGGTGCAACTTGTGAGCCAGTAGCGACCCCTCCCAAACTGTGGCTCTGCAGTTCGGTGGGCACTAGTTTTCCGACCCAGAAGCAAAACGAGACTGCCCACCAGGATTGGGTTGGGGCTGTGAATGAGATTGTGAACGAGGGACGTGCACCCGGCACTCCCTGGCAAAATGGCCGGGCTGATTGCAGCGCCTGCATATGGGAGGACCGGTACGAGATGGATGACTGTGCTGGTGAGAGGCCTGCAGCAGAGCAATACTTTCAGTAAGCTTGTTGAGCTGCTCTTGCTGACGCCGCAGCATCTCCCTCATCTCACTCATCTCTGACACAGGGGGGGAAGAGACCTGCGTGTTACCTTGGACACCATACTGGAGACCAAACACTGAGGGGACTGAATGACTGCGGCCCCTCATACCGCCAGGTAGACCTTCAAGCTCCCACTGAATTGCCTCTCCTCTAACAGCAAGCAGGGAGTAATTAGGCCGTCTACGCACTAACTGCTTCAACTCACGACGCAGGGAACTGTCCAGCACGTGCTCAACAAATTGGTCTCGCAAAAGGGCTTCAGCATTTGGCACACCAGCAGGTGCCCGCTGTTTCACCTTCTCCATGAGGCCCATCAAAGCGAGGGAGAACTCCTGAAGAGTCTCTCCCTCTTGCTGCTTTCTGGAGAAGAAAGCCTCCTGCAGAGCAACATAAGACTCCGCGCACCCGTACAACTCCTGTAAAATGGCCAATACTCTATCGGGGTCCTCTCTCTCTGTGCTAGAGCGATACTTTAGCTCCTCCCTAGCTTCACCCTCTAGGTGGTCAAACAGGAAAAATGCCCGGTCAGACTGGGATAACCGCCGGGACCTCATACACGCCTCTATTTCCTCCCTCCACTCACTCAACCCCATACCTGTTCTTCCCCTAAAAACAGGACACTTCCTATCACGGGGTACAAACACCAGCCTCTCTGCTACAGGGATGCTGGAAGTGGGAGGGGCAGTGGGTGACGCAACAGAGGTAGACGGCAGGGCACTGAAGCCAGCCCGTTCCTGTCGTAACCGGTCATTATCAGCCTTTAACTGGGTTATCAGAGTTTTAAGTTCCTGTAACTCTTCCTCCATGGCTACAGTAAAACTCAAAAACGGCCACCTATGTCTAACCCACTCTACCAAGTCTCCCCAGAATTGGCACGAAGATCCACTGGAAACCACTGCTGCTTTGTCTCTTTAAACGCTCCCAAATGCCTACAAAAAAAACAACATTAATACACCAGAGAGAAAAAAACTAAAACCCACAGGGAACACACGTCATTGCCGTTAAAAGAGTGATCCTGCCAGCAACGCCAAGTGTGGCAGCGCGAATGAGTGGCAGAGAAACACTCCGGGATTTAAAGATTTCCAGCAACGCCAAGTGTGGCAGCGCGAATGAGTGGCAGAGAAACACTCAGGGATTTAAAGATTTCCAGCAACGCCACTTGGGATAGGCCCAAGACCTTTAAAGCACACAGGTACGTTCCACTCAATAGGCAAGGGCTCGTGGTTCCCCGTTTACAAAAACATTTTTATTCAACAACAAGATACAATATTCAATTCAATAAAAGGTAGGTAAATATAATTTACTATAAAATCTGGCATTTGTCACATAATCAAAAATAAACCTAATCAAATGCTAAAGGCCCACTGGTGAGAAGGGCCGGTGGTGGGGAAAGAGAATTAATAAAACCAACTTAAAGAAAACAAACAAGAGTTCACCCAGTGATGGCACAAAATCAAATGGAACACGACACACGAAGAAAACCACCACCACCCACGCCACCAGCCTGAACCACCAGGATTGCAGCCGCTAGAAGGGATAAACAAACAAAAATAGGTTACAACAAAATAAACCAAAAGCATACAAAACAACCTAAAACAGAAAATAATTCACACAAAAATCATCCTAACAAAACAATTTATGTAACCAAACAAATAAAGAAAATACAGGAAACAAACCAAAATAATACAAACTAAAGGATTAACCAATCAGTTGTTCAAAATAAGACTAAACTGGTTCAAATCTGGTGTCGGCAATCCACCAGGAAAGCCAACCATAGCCCCCCCAGCCAGCGATGGCGGCAGCCGGAAGTAGACACGCTGGGCACCTCGTGGCAAAGACAACAAATGTACACGTGGCAGCATTTAACAGCGGAGAACGCAGTAGACAAAGCAGCAGAGGCCCCAATCAACAGATGGTGCTGTCACCTGGATCACCACCTGTAGGGTTCAGCCAGCTGATGAACATTCCCTGTCGATGGACATGAAGTTAACTTTACTAAGCCACATTGATCAAGGCTTTTGGAGACTAGATTTCAGTAACATACCTGTTTAAGGTCAAACCTGCACAGGGAGAGGGGGGGAGAGAAAGACCCACACGGCGGCAGACATCTACCTGTGGCCACAATGACATCAGCCACAGAATATTGATAGATCTAACCAGAGAGAGAACTAGAGGACACTTACCACCGATCGAGAGGATTAAGAGCAGAAGCTGAGCCCGGTGCACAGAGCACGCGGTCGCTACTCTGCGCAGACAGATACCTGACCCGGAAATGATGCATTAGTGGGGGCGCAAGAAGGAAGGCCGCACTTATATACTGCCGCCCTAGTGGTCAGCCGGCGCAATTAACTTCAGCAAGACAACCTTCTTTCTATACTGCCACATTCAGCAGGTTAGCAGGTCGGCGCTAACGTGCCGATTCGAGCATTTAGCCTCGCGCAGCAGCAGCTAGCGGGGCTACGGACGCTTGTTTGCCGCATAATGAAGAATTTGAGATGAAGCCACGAGGCATGACAGCGAAACTAATAAAGCCGCCTAAGAGGAGAGTCGCCTTTGAGCCAAATCATTCCCAGTGATTGAGTCAGTACAATTACCAAGGTTGGCTGTTATCCATTTCCTCCTTAGTGGCACCATTTAACAAGACAACAGCTTCTCTGAGCCCACGGCTTCCTGTCTAAACAGTTGCTTGGAGATGGGAGAAAAAGAGATAGGAGGAGGAGGAGGAGGAGGAGGAGGAGGAGGAGGAGGAGGTAGTTGAAGTGTGGTTCTCATTCTCCTCAGACGCTACTTCCACGGCCATGAAGCAAGGCTGCTGCTGCTGCTGCTGCTGCCACTGGCAGATTAATGTCTGGGTGAAAGTGTCCTCATCGGGCCTGACATGCCCCTCAGTCGGAAGGACAGGTTTTTTAAAGAGTCGAGGAGTACCGAGTCTTATCGTGGCCGCAAAAAAAAAGGTACACAAGCGCCTCGGCATTGTCGAACCGCACAGACGCTGAGTTTTGGCGCGGCGCGCGTCATCGTGAGATGAGGAAAGTCGTCTATTCTGCTGAATCCGTGGCTGGTACCCTCCCATTGTCGTACAGGTCACACTTATCTGCTGTCCAGCAGCAGTGCCATATTTTTCTCATTTTGCACAGCTCTATGTGGAACTTGCATGAATGCGTTTCCTTCTGTAATCAGTATGGCTGATTTAGAAGTTGCTGTCGGGGCGGAATTTGAATGAGTGAGATAAGGCCACAGAGAAAAATTCAAACACAATGGCCCGCTGTTGAGTTGGATAACAATGCATCCTTTTTTGTTATTTTTACATATACTTACGGTGCAGGGGAAGAGAGGAAAAGAGGACCCTCGTAAGGAATAGTTCCCAGTTGAGGTATAAAATCCAATTTATTCATAGTTCTTCAACCTCGGAACTGTAAAAGATTGACAGCAAAGTGATTTGCCACATCTGTTAATCTTCCTAAATGAGCAAGTAGTCAGATCTTTGCCACGGCCCCATGCACTAAATAATTCACGATTCTGCACTTCAGTTTTATTCCATTTTCATCTTCTTTTTTTCTCCTCGTCAACTCTCGGGAGCCTGAAATCACAGCTACTGCTGTATTTTTATTTCCATATAGAGCAATGCTCATCAGGGAGCAGCCATTTGGGAATAGACCGTAACATTAAGGAGAAACAATGATAAGAGGAATAATCTTTTTAGCCATTTAAGAGGCCGTCCACACTGTGACACAAAGTGATGGAGTTTAATGTGGGAGATTTCTCCCGCTCATGTATGTGTTCCTCTTTTAGGACCTTATTAAGTGTCACAACCAATTAAAGTAATCGTTCAACTGTCCACCACAAACAAACACCTTCTACCTGCTCGGCAAAGCGCTCTCAGCAGCCTCTGATCCCGGGCGGATGAGATGGTTCCTTTTGAACAATCACCGCTGTTTATCGCACTACCATTTCCATCCCACTCCCACACCACTATTATTTTTTTTTTCATTTTCTGATATAATGATTTTAATATTCCATTGACTGCGCCTTTGCTGGTCGGCTGAGCAGGAAGCAGACATTTCCATCAGCAGAGCTGCGTCTGGCATTCATCATCAAAGGTCTGCCCAGGAAACCGACAGCTTCACACTCATCTGCATCTGCTTGGTATGCCAGCTGAGTGAACATCCACACCGTCCTACCCACACTGTTATTTCATGATTAGCATATAATGCATCAATTACTTCACTTTCGCTAAACTGACAAGCAACCGCAAGTTTTTGTTTCCACGGCAACTATGGAGAGTGCTGGTGGCAGCAGTAAATTAGTTTGGCAGCGGGAAGTTTGGATTTGCGAAGGCGAATGTTGCGTAACACAATCGTTTTGTCCGTCACAGACGATCTCGACATATGGGAATGTGATAAGCGGGTGTCCTGAGGACTTGATGGTTTGACTGAACAAAATGGATGGATGGATGTGCACCCACACATCGATGTGAAGGCAATCCCTGCCGCTGTTCCCCAAATCCCAACCCCACCTGCACCCAGGACCCACTAAAGGTCCAACACTCCAAGTTCTCACCAAAGAATAAACACGTGAGATAACATGAGACACCAGCATTGACCATAACCATAACAACATTTTAAAAAAGCACACTGCCATACAACATATGCTTAACAACAGATGTCATACGGTCTACGATAGAAACCTGCTTTTTACAACAACACAATTTAATTCCATCCCATTTGGTATATTAAGTGAGTTTCGGTATTTCTTATCATATTATCATAATATCGCTAGTTTTGTTGTTCTCTCATCTAGAATTATCTGTGGGTGCTTTTTTTGTCATAATAATAATAATTCCACTTTATGAAAGCGTTTATCTTTGATTGAACGGCAATAGTGGTTTATTTCAAATAAAGGAGAAATAACACTGTAGTATAAGCCCAGTGGGTGGGACGAGGGGAAAAAGCAGCAAAAGAAGATCTTATTTTGTATTTAAATTAAGCGAAGGGGCCTCTCAGCGCTTGGTGTTCTGATGAACCAGTTCTCTTTAAGGAAATCAATAAAAAAAACACCAATTCATAGTGTTGTTGTACTGATGGTGTCCATCAGACTTTAATTCATTTTTATAATAGTTTTGGACTTGGATCAGCAGGATCTAAATGGGTTTGCCAAAATGTGAATATATGTGACGCTGGGAGTAGATGAGCAAGCAAATGAGAGGAAATAACCTTTTACTCCGCTTTGTGCTTCTTTTATGTGCTTCCTTTGTGACAGGATAGACAGATAGTTACACAACATGAAATCCATCCTTTTTATGTGTATCGTGGTAATGAGCGGTTGCATACTATGAAGTACACCATGACTGTCTCCATCACCACCATAAGGTCAGAAATGTCAATAAGATATTCCATGAAAAATTGACCAGACTGCCATTGTATTGACTTAGCATATTTTAGTCTTCAGAATTTGAAATGAGACCACAAGGCAAGTGTCGGGATCATTCACTTTTAACTATTATGTGCATGAATTAGTCATTTATGCAGGAAGTAGAGTTAAAGGTAGCTCCTCTTTAAATATTGGTACGGTAGGCTACAGCATGTATAATGTTTCCGTGCCACTTAAAATATAGTTGTTATGTTTCTTCGACCGACATAGCACTGGTTGCTTTCTCCAAAGGATCCGGGCCTGTAGTCTTGGCGGGTGCTTGAAGTTGACCCGACGCACAGAGAGCGAAAGAAGGGTCGGCCGGGGCTCTCTCTTTGCCTCCGGCCTTCTTGTGGGCTTCCGGGCGTGTTGATTTAAAAGTGTCCTTCACTGGACAAATTCTCAAATAGTAATTCCCCCTGCTTTTTATGTTAATCTGCCAGACACAATTCAGTACAAGCAAACACATTACCAGACGGCGTCTGATGTGATACGAATAAAACCGCCAAGCCAGAGAGCCCACGCCATTGATACGGACCGAAAATCTCCCACTGGCTGTGCACGCCTCCCATTTCAGCATCAATCTTGTATTTTGAGTCTCTTGTTTTCACAGAACTATGACACATCTGAATTAAAGATGGGGCCCAAGACACATCATCGCTCATCATCCCCCCAAACAGCATCGCCACCTGCAGAGATCCTCTGCGTCACTCATTCTCTCCAATGGAGACATGAAAGAACCCACAAGAAACTCAAGAAAAGTTGAGATCTTTTGATCTGTGCGAGTATGCTGGCGTGTTTTTAAATGTGTGTCTAAGAGATTCTTGTTTTTTTTAAATGTTTTTGGCTAAACAAACTAACACATGCAGTGTGATGGAGGAGGAGAGAGATGGAATCAGAATCAGGCCTTGTTTAACACATGGTCGTCTATTATTTGTTAAAACAACAGAAAGGAATGTGTGAGTGTGTCAGGAGAAAACAATGCGGAGAACCTGATTGTTATGGAAAAATACTTAGTACATAATAGCTCCTTTGACACAGCACGTAATTGCTATTCAGAAAACACACACAAAACATCAGTTGTTCACCAGATGCAAGTCATTAAGAGATAAAAAAAAAAAACATCTTAAACATTGAAGCACCAGACGAATGCCAGGGTGCCTCGGTTTCGTCTCTTTGTGTAGCTCTTGCAGCCTTTTGATTCAGCGGGGGGAACATCATCAAATTCAGGGCCACTGTGGATTTGTTATTCCAAATTCTAACTTATGAATTAATTCATGTTGTTACCCAAATCCCGTAACTTTGTGTCGGCTCTATGTCTTACAGACTTACAGACCTGACCATATCCGTAATCCTATGAAGGATTGTCTGCACACGGTTCTCCACTTGGCAACGGCTAGATTCTAACGATGCTAATAGTGCTAGCAGTGCAAACAGCGGTGCAAACAGCGGTACAAACAGCGGTGCAAACAGCGGTGCAAACAGCAGTGCAAACAGCGGTACAAACAGCGGTGCAAACAGCGGTGCAAACAGCAGTGCAAACAGCGGTGCAAACAGCGGTGCAAACAGCGGTGCAAACAGTGGTACAAACAGCGGCGCTAACATCGGTGAAAACAGCGGTGCAAACAGCAATGCAAACAGCGGCGCAAACAGCGGCGCAAACATCGGTGAAAACAGCGGTGCAAACAGCAATGCAAACATCGTTGAAAACAGCGGTGCAAACAGCGGTGCAAACAGCGGTGAAAACAGCGGTGTTTGCACCGGTGCTGGCGTCTTAGGGCTGGGTCATGGGACACATCCCGGGGACGGGGCCCTCAAAAGTTACCCAAAGATCCTTCAATGGCTGAATTTCAAGAATCATCACTTCATGTTCATTTCACTGTGTCACGCCAAAGGATTCTTCCAATGTCAAGTGTTCTTAATTCTACTGAGTCCTTTGTTCACAGGATCTTGAAGGATGCAGGTGTGTACCATCAGGGCTCTTGAACCACACACAATCCTGTGCGCATTTGCACATTTTCAATTATCTCACAGCAGTAGTCTGCCAACATCAAAGCTGAGGTGAGAAAGTTGCTGACTCTTCATTAATATTAGATCTAAAAGGCTAATGTAAAAGTTTTTTCAGACTTTTGTCGCATGGTGACGGACTTGTGCAGCGACCTCTACCACGGAGAGAGGAATAGGGGAAGAGGAAGCCTATTTTCACATCTCATTTTGTGAATTACATCTTTTTTTGACCAGACAAGGGCTGGTGCTGTATAAACAGCTAATTCATTCAAAACGTTTTTATGAGTAATTCAATTCATACATAATAATCCAAACGATATGTATGTCAATATTGTGATAGCACTATTTTAAGGAGTGCTGACGCCATCAGACAACAGGGAATATCTCCCCTGCTGATAGTTGTGAAAGCATGAAGAGCAACATGAATGGGATGTGGAATTCTTAGCTGAAGGACCATGGCTGATGGAATCTGGAGGTGAATGGGATAGAGGAATAATAATGTCTAACCGTTTTTTAATCACTTTTTATTAAACTTTTTAGATTTTTGTAACTGCATGCTCTTACTTCCATTTTTATTATTCATTTTTTATCATTTGCATGTTTTAATTATCTGTGTGTGGTGGTTAATGTAGTATTGCAGATGTTTCTACCAAGTGAGTGTCTAATGGTGCATCTCATCAGGGTCAACAGGTGCGGCAGTGGGAGCAGGTGGAGGTGGACAGGCACTAGTGGACTACTTTTAGATTTGGTCATTTAAGCCATTGTTTTTATATTGAGGTTGACTGTTTTTTTTTCTGCTACTGTGGCGCACGCACACATCACCTCACAGAGGAACCCACCTCTGGTTACACATGAATCCAATGCTGATATGCAAGTTAAAGGCAGCAGAGAAAACCGTTTCAAAACGGCACGGCCACTTGATGACAAGCCCACAGGGTTTGTGTCCAGATCTGATTGTTGTAGCTGCACGAGTGACCGCTCCCTCATTTGACTGATTGAGCTGCAAAAGAGCGAGCATGTAAATACATTTTGAAAAAGACAGCTCTTATGATTGGACTTCTGCAAAGCTTCATTCTTGATTTTGAATTAACATGACATCCCATGAAATGGTGAACGAGTTCCTAGATCAGATTAAGTATCAGATTCAAATGATCAAGGGCTGAGCTGCTTGAAGTTTTGAGTTGAGAGCGTTTAAGCAACGTGCGTGTTGCAGCCTGTCAGTTTTCAGGCGGCTATAAGCGATCGTTTTTACCCCCGATGTATTATTGATAGAGTGAAAGGGCTCACTCATCACATCATCACCTCAAGTCTGCTGCTCCCCTCGCCTTCACGTGGCTTTACAGCACCCTCCCCTTCTCTACTTGGTACATAGTTGGAATTAAATTGGAGGTGGCCAATAAAAACACAACACGCTTGTTTCCAGACGTTGCAAATGACTAACTGCTCATCATATTACCCGAATACACGTGAGAACGTCTGCGTTCTCTTCGCTGGTTTCCAGTGGCTGCCTGCATCCACACCTCTTTGGACTCTACCTTGACTAAAACACTAACAAACTGTACTCTACGATTGAAATGCACTTAGTGTAAGTCGCTTTGGATAAAAGCGTCAGCTAAATGACATGTAATGTAATGTCATGTGATGACAAAGGGTGTGCTGGGAGTGTTTGGTGGCCTCGACCAGTGACGTATCAGATCGCAGCCAGGTGAGCACTCCTTGGTTCACACGGGGGAAGCTCCTTTGGGATCGCTCATCACAACTCTGCTTTAGGAGCAACCCGGGGTCACACAGCTGCTGGCGTGCACTGGAGAGAGAAGAGCAGTGGCCCTCGAGTAATGTCGAACCGTAAATGGCCGTCTCTGGTCCTAGTTTCCGGCCGCACCAATGCAACACTGAAAGCGTAGTGACAGTATATTGTATCACAGGCTTTGCTTCGTTGACGTTGACAATGGTTTTATTTTATTCAAATGTTTTGCAATCAATCAACATATGACCGGTAGCCTTATCAGATGTCACTAATGCTCATCCCTGTAGCTAAACTGGTGATTGAGCAGAGTTGAGGGTCCAACAGAATCTGCACATGTCGCAGTTCAGCTTGACGTCAACCACACGTCCCGCATACATGCCGACGCCCCGCCGACACCGGTACCGCTTAAACGGCGATAGCAAATGGCAGCGTCGCGCTCCACAAATGATTGCTGCAGACGCATATTCTTTCACACGGGCTCCCCATTAAATACAGAAAATGGCGAAATCCTTTTCATCACCTTTGAATCGACTCACGCCTGTCTCCTTCTCGCATTACCAACTTTTGCATCTTGTCAGAAGGTCACTGAGGTCACCCGCCAGGACTGGTTTCCTGTACCAAACTCCAGACTTTAAGACTATCAAAGGCAATCGCTCTTTTGAGGTCGTAACTCCCAGACTTTGGAACTCATTCCCACCGGACTATAGACACTTTAAAAAAATAGCTCACAGCCTTTATAGACTGGCTTTTGTTCAAGTTTATAGCTTGTTGGAGCACACTTTGTGGATGTTTGAAATCTCTTTGTCTTACTTTGTTATATGGACTTTAACCTTTAGAGAAGTGAAGCGCATTGCAATATCTGCAAAAAGAAAAAAAAAAGGAGCCTCAAAGATTTGCTCCTTTCCTTGGACCGGATGTAAAGAAGTCTTGCTAGTGATTAAAGTTGTTTTTTCTGTCTATCTCACGATCACTGGGCTGATGTTTCCTCAGTTTTGGTTTACTTTGGTGGCGTTTAGGAGATGTAGGGTGTGTCCGTCTTTACGGTCCTCAGATGCTGCCTCCAACACTAATTTAACTTCAGACTTGATTTAATCAGATTTGAAGCCTCAGTAAATTATGACTTGAATCACAGCATGTCCTAATAGTTTCAACTGTAGCTTTTCAATATATACGGTGTTAATAAATCTGACCGTTGAAATATATAACCACCGATTAAGTGTGTTTGTATGTGCGTCGTTTAATTAATTTCAATTACAATATGCCCATGCCAAATAGCAAGCGAATGAACCTAAATGGATGTAAATGACTTTTGAGATCTGGAGCCATGTACCTGCTGTTCCTTTCCTTGTGAATCTTTGCCAAGCGCTACTTGATCGGTGGTGTCTTGGCCAGCATTCACATCACATCTACAATGAGTAAAAATGCACAGCAGATTTATTTAGGGTGTGTTAGAAAAGAAGGAAACCTTCAGAACCACAATCCCATTCCGGAAATTAGACAGGCCACATAAATTTAGACTAAGCTGCAAAGCCCTTTTACAGGCAGGTTGAGGTGGAAAATACTCCTTTCCTGCTGATTTTTCATCTCTCAGATTTAGGCTCAGAAAGGACACACTTTCCTTACAGAGTTTAATGGCAAGAGATGCTGAACACCGCTATGTCTTTTGATCAAATGCTTCCTGCTTATCTGTGCCAGCGGAGGGTTGAGAAAGGTGTGTGCTAACAGCCTTCAGCAGCAGAGCTGGGAGCTAAATGCAGCTCTTCTGGTTGGCTCTTATGTTACAGATTTACACCAGGTGCCGAAGGCCAGTTTTTGCACCTTGGTACAGTGTGCAGTGTGCTAAAAAATGACTTCCAGATGGTTGATTGAGATATTTAAGCATCCAACAGCCCATGCATCATGTTTATGTTATTTAGACACTGTGGTTATATTATTCTGCAATATCATGTGTCAGTGGCGAACCCAAGCTGTCACAGAGGCTGGGGGCGAAAACAAAAAGGAAAGGTACCAGCAGGAGGTTTTCTAGTAGGTTTAGTGTTAGTGGCCTGCCAAGTCCGGCAGAGTCATTCATGCTATTCCAGAAAAAAGAAATGTCCTTAAATGGCATTAAAGTATATGTTAATAGGCTACAAAGAAGCACACACTGAATAGTAAGCATTCTACTTCCAAAAAAATCTGACTTATAAATCTATAAAAAGAAGAAAAGAAAAACACACGTCCAAGATGTTCTTGCAAGCCAGTGAGTCTACACTTGGATAGACGTTCATCCCACACCAGGCACACTGTGAGTCATGAATCAATTTCAAATTTCAAACGCTTAAAGAATCATGATTAACCGAGCCTAATGGCTGACGGCACTAAAACATAATCAAGCTAGGATAAGGCGGTGCCAGCCAGATCGAGCCGAGCGTTCCAAAAAGTGTATTTATCGGTGGTTAATGAATAGAAATACTAATAAAATTACAAGTTGTGCTGAAGAGGGAAGCGCTTTCAGTCTGTGTTGTTTATCACTCTTAGAAATAACTGAGCTTACATTTTTCAAATGTGTGTTAGTCTGCACGGAGCCAAACCCATTTGTTTTAACACGATAAATAATGTAGCGTTTAAAAACAGCTCAAAGGATTGTATTTTGTGGTGAAAATGTATATTCCAACCAACCCGAAAACCTTTCAGCTCATTCCTCCCCTTTCAAGCATCACGGAGCATTTCAGGGGGGGGGCTTCATAGTAACAGTAAAAGCGCAAAAGGCTGTGCGTAGAGTTTGTTGTTGTCTGTTCTGAAGCCGGCAAGCTAACCGGCAATGTGCAAACCGCCTGGAAACATGGGGCTATTGTAAATGAGTCACAATAGTTCTCCGAGGTGGAAAGCTAGCTGAATCCAATTTAAAACGCTATTAAACTCGGTTAACAGGGAACTACGTTCACACGTGTATTCAAGTGGCATAATTGTATCATTCAATCACTCTTTATAAGAGTCCGTAGCATTTTATCTTCTGTGGAGTTAATTAAGCATTCTTCAGTTTTGGACTGGAGCTGGTTTACTGGTCACGGCTACTCTGCTGAAATCGATCTTAGGCGCGCAGGTGTAACCAGGCCTTAAGTGTTAGTGACATTTGAAGGGCAGACCGTTTCATGCAGTATTTTTTGCCGGTCCATCGTGGCTAACAACTGCTCTCCGTCTACCCACAAAGCTGCGCCTCCATGTGTGCAGAAAGTAGAAAGTAGGGGAGCGGAGCAGCTGCTGCTCTTCAGAAAGCACTTCAAGTTGAGTCCATTAAATTCAGAGACAATTATGTGGTGAAAACTCAGTCGAAAAGGTTTTTTGCACATCATAATTCAGATGTGCCTGAGAAGTACTGAGGTCAGCTTTGCACTTAGACTGTGCAGAAAACTTCCCAAAAGCAGAGGATCTGAGGTCAGCCTTGAGTTAAGAATATATTTGCTCCCTTTCTCAGTCACTTGCAGGTATGGATTAAAAAGGTGCTTCGGAAAAAAATAATAGCAAGCCGAAAACGCAGCAAAAAGGTAAAAAGGCACCCAGCGGGTGTGAATGAGAAAAAACACTGGCTTTTGGTGTTTTATGGAATGGACGCAAGGCGGCTTCGGGTTGTTTCTGATGTAGGTGAAACGGGAAGGTGGCGCCGTCTCAGCGGCCCGGTGCAGAGTGCAGCGCGGCGAGGTTTCCAGATAGCAGTTCGCCCCCTCCCCCCCCCCCCCCCCCCCGCTGTGACTGGCAGACACGGGGACGCCGCCTCTCTCTCTCTCCCCCCCCCCCCCCCCCCCCCCTCCGGCTGTGCGGCGGATGATGAACGATGTCGCGCTGAACTAGTTTAAGAGGAGCATCGCACAATCGCTCATTTCAAAAGGCAGCGCTTCACACAGCGGCCCGGGGAGCGGCATGGGAAGTAATATCCATCAACAGCCAGCCAAGCAGCAGCGCTATCAGCAAACACAATTTGCAGCTAAGAAACATTATTGTTTTTCTCTTTCTCCTTTGTTCGACTCAGTGAACTGGCTGAGTGATGCTCATTTGATGAATATGATGCAGCTGTCATGATATCATCAACCTGGTCATTATTCGGAGGAATTGAGTTTAGATGAAAAGACGTTCTGTAAAAAAACGGAGAAAAAAAAAGTGAGATCCTTTTTTCATCTGCCTCATATTGGAGTAAGTCAAAAAAATATTTGTTGTGTTTCTCTGAAAGTTGTCTCCCACAATATTACGGCCAGGTGGAGCTTGTGTGCAGCAAAATCATGAAGTAAACAAAGAGAAATGGCCGGAAACTAAACTCCCAAATCACATGACAAATGACCAACTTCAATAAAACACATTTCTGTGGAGCACAACAACTTAAAGGACGTAAAGGTGAAAACGTTGCAATGCCGACTACATATGGGAAGGGTCTGAAGTAGGAGAGAAGGTGTCACATAATATAATTAAGTGAGCAGGTGATTGAGTTTAGTTTATTTTGTATAGTTACTTATTGTTTGCTGTGGTCTCTATATATTGTTTGCTGTGATTTTCTTAGTTGTTGCTGTGGTTTTGCGTTATTGAATATAGCTGTCAATTTGTATTTCTTTCCCTCTCACGATTAATTGACACACCTGCACCTAATTAGCTCGGATTGGCCAGCTGGAAGATCCCTCCCAATAAAAGGAGGTGAGATCTCTTTCCAGGGGGAAGGGATAGGCGTGCTGCACGAGAAGCAGCGGCTCGGACGGCTGGACGTGTGTCCCCCGGAATCACTGGCTGGATCCCCTGTGCCCTGCGGGAGCCGTTTCCTGGAATCCCCAAGGGCAACGTCCGCTACTCCCTAATGGAAGGTGCCCGGTCCGGCAGCTGACGGCGGAACAATATTGGGGAGACGCGTAGTGAAGGAGCAGAGTGGCGCCCCAGAAACCCTGGTCCCCGGACTCCTTCATGTGAAACGGACTCATTGAAATCACGTGAGAGTGATCCATTCGGTGCCTGGGACTGAGGAAAACCCGGATCAAATCACACTCTGGACTGAACCTTAACAGGTTCTTTTACGCTGGATCGAATCATCCCTCGGGTTTTATCGTCTCCTGGCTTTTTACTTCATGTGTTTTAAAATTCTTAAACTTATCTTAAATAGAAATAAATTATTGTTTTGATACGTATATAATTTGTCTGGTCGTTTTCTCGCTGTGTTGGTGTGGCCCGGGAATCGAGTTCTATTTAAAAGTAGCCCGCTTCTTTACGGACAAAGAAGAGAAAAGGGGGGGGTTACAAAGGCATACAGGTGGTCTTTCGCACCCTTTTCGAATGGCGACCTTGTAACTTCTCCATTAACGACAAACCAATTTACTGACAACTGATGTTATTCGTGCTATTCACAGCCAGTTAAATTGAAAAAAGCATGATGCTTCATCCACATGCTCTTGTGCTGGTGTTCTCTGGCTCCTCTGCCTCCCACCCTGCAGCTGCATCCACTCTCGTCACAGCCCTGCTGGTGTGCGTTGTCACCATGGCGACCAACAACTATCTCCATTTTAGTCAAACAACCCGGGGAAAACAGTGTAATTAAGCTTCAGCGTCTATTCTGCTCTGTTCTCTGGAGATCACCTGCCCCGCCCTGATTGGTCTCCCCAGGTCCCTGACGCCCCGCCCTGCCCTCAGCATTCAGTCTTTGTGTTTCTGTTGCCAGTTTGTGCTTTTTTTTTTGTTGGTAATTTAGCCTGTACATGCACACGTGGCAGGTTTTTCTATTGCATTGTATTGGCGATTTATCTGAACTGCAATGAGAAGACGTTCTCCATTTTTTTTGGTACAACTAAGAGCAACCAATTTTTACGCGTTTGTTGTTTCCACTGAGCTTTCGAACACATTTTTCAGCTTCTACGCTGGCAGAGGGAAGGGCTTCTTTTTCATGTGCGTGGCAGAGGATTTTTTTTCCTGAAGCCCGCCATGTATTTTAATCCGCGATTGCAACAGACTGTTTGGTGACGGCTGGTTTGAATGGGCATCATTGGCCCCGTCAGCCAAGAAAATAATGAGCAGCTACACAGAGGTTCAGCCACAGTAAACATGCTAAAGTCTTAAAGGAATAGAGCAACATTTTGGGAAATGGTAAATTTGCACCTATTGTTTTTTGTTGTTGCTGAGAGTAAAAAAAGATCAAGATTCAAAGATCAAATGCCGCCAATGCGTTAAATGTGACGCTGCACGCCAAAGCCTGTTGGCCAAGCTTCGAGCAAAGACAGGAAGCAGGACGAATTGACTAGCTTGGTTTTGACCAAAGGCAACAAAATGTGCTTTTCAGCCAATAAAATTGTTGTAAAAAAACATCCTGTAAAAAACATGTTGTGAAAACAGCAGGAGATTAAGAGACGATGGTGCAGCTTTTGATCTTCAAGGCTAAGCTAACTGTCTGCTCACTGGAGGGATATTCATTGCACAGACATGAGTGTGGGATCAATCTCACACTTCACACGAGCGAGAAAGGTAAAAGGTGTATTGAAATCCAACATCTATCAGCTTGACTGTGGGATCTATTAGAGTTAATGTCTACATGATAAAGATGTTCATATTGGGATGATAAGACGCATTACTGTTCTATTTCACACTGAGATTCCCCTCTAATGGGGCTCTCTGGGCTTCACTTAACTCCTTATCTCCACTGGAAATTTGCATCTATATGCTCACTTTAATCAGGTGAAGCCGACTTTGCTCCATATCAGCGATCGTGTTCTCTCTACTCCTCATTCACTTTTTTTGGAAGCAATCATGATGTGATGGGCAACTGCTTTGAAATGAAATGGAGAATATCAGTCAAACCACGAGACGGTTTCTGGTGTCCTCCGGGCGTTCGACTGAATGAGAGAGAGCGCCCGTCCTTTTCTCACGTGCCTTCTTCTTGAACACATCCATCTCCCGGGCTACAAAACGGTTTAGTGTGTTTGGTCAGTGGCAATGATGCAAAACAACGCCTTCAATGTCCCAGATGAAGGACATTTGTTTTCCATCTATGTGTTTGTATAACCGTTGAACTAAAGTAAAACACAAAGGGGGCAAAGTGTGGTTGATATTCAGCTCAATTCACTACAGTAACGCAGTAAAACAATATGAGGTATTATAGCATTTTTCATGAGGTTAAATGGTCAAAGGGGTTTATTTAATATAGGTCTATAATAAATATTCTTTTTATGATTGTGTGGATTTATGCAGTCCTACTAGGGCGAGAGGCTTATAAACAATATTGAAGTAACTGAGGGAGATTACTTTCACTAAGTCAACTTAATGTGAGTGATTGTACAAAAAGTTTAACTATCACTATTCAACAGATTTGTGTGTATTTACAAACTGCAAGCTGTATGCTCTCTCAGCTGTTTGATACTTAAAACCCACTCGCCTCCTTTTCTTTCCACAGGTTCATCTGTTTAATTAAGAAACAATTCACCTCTCTTTGTCCTGCAGTAAACATGATCTCTTTACTACTGCTTCAGGGCCTGTCACAAATGCCCACGTGTGCCCGTTTTCATGACATGCCATAAAAGAAACCCGGACGCATTGTAGCCAGTGGCCCCACCGATTACTGCATGTGCAACAGATGTGCCTGCAGCCAAAATGGCCCCATGTCTAACATCGCCACATCCTTCCTCGCTCTTCACGTTCACAGACACCTGAGCCTTTTGGCGGCTGCAGTTTTTCCATTTATAGGGCGGGTTTGACTCCTGCTATTCCTCTGTTCCACACAGCTTGATTTCATGCAGGTTCCTACCTCCAGCGGCGCATTCAGTGTGAAATCAAACGGCTCTCCTGCTGTGAGGAGGCCATGTCAACAGGTTGCTACGTACAGATCTGGGGGCCTCGTTTCTTGTAAACATGCAACGAGGGGTTTATCTATTATCTGCCTGCATTTCTCAAAGCAGCAGTTAGAGTGAGGCTAAGCCCCAAATAATTAAGTGTATCTTGATTCATGTTGCTCTCTCTCCCCCCGAAAGGTGCAGAAATGTTGTTCACTCGGGTTTCATAATGGCTGATTTATCTTATTGTAAGTCCGTGATGCAAATACACTCGATAGCAAGAAAATTAAATGAAAGTAACAAATGTGAAGAAAGAGAAAGGGGCATTTGTTCACACAACCAGTATATTGATATACATTAGCAACATGCCTACTCTAAAGCTAGAAATACAATAACTTCAGGTGTATTTGTGATTACATTTGTATTATTAGCTCTGATTAAGAGAGCTGTTTATTTCGGCTGCATTTTAATCAGATGCTGCTGTCCTACAGTGAGGATGAGACAAAGACATTTGGGGGTGTGCATGAGGCAAAGGAAGCACATCTCTTGGCTGGTTTCAATGCCTGTCAATGAGTTATTGAAATTGCTTTGAAAATGATCACAGGATCCACCCACTCATTTCACCGTCAGCACTAATGAGTTGCCTTGGATAGAATTTCATGTTTCCATATTCATTGCCAGTCAGTTGTTGGCAGAAAACCAGTCTGTAAAAAAATTGTAATTCAATTTCATCTTTATTTTGGCTGTTACCTTTTTATTCATTTTGAGAAGTTTAGATGCAATGAATTAAAGATTCAGAGCAGATCTCAACACGGCGGGGGGGGGGGAGGGGGGGGGGCTGAGCTGGTGGCCAGCAGCTAATGCTGCTAACACAACGAACAGTGCAAACAGCTAACAGTGTTAAACACGTGGGGGAACTGTGCAGAGTCCTGTGCAGAGCGGCAATAGACTTGCCTCCTAAGTTATGTTCCTCTTATTTGATCACTGATCAGTGTTTTTGGTTTTGCTCTACTAGCCTCTCCCCTCGTATCAGCTCACTTCACCTGTCTCCCCCCCCTGATTGATCCCACCTGAGTCTAATCACTTACTCCTCCCCAGTGTATTCAAACACAGGTGTTCCCTGGCGTCTTTGCTGGTGTCCCGTGGGCCGGCGGCCTTTCGGCGTGTTTAATGGAAACCCCTGCCTGAGTTGCTTGTTGCTCTTCCGACTTCCTACGACTGCAACAAACCTCTTCTGATGAGTAAACATGACTACACCTTATCCTGGGTCTCTTCGGCCCAGTTTTCCTTGAGGGTCCACCAGTCGTAAGATGAATGGCAAAGGAGTTTGGATGACAACCCACAGAGGGAGTGTGACATTTCTCTTCTCCGATAGCCTTTAGTTCATCATACCTTTTGAGTAATAAAGCGTTGTTTGCTGCTTTATCAACGGTCTGAATTTCAAAAGTAGCACCTCTTTTACAGTTTTTTTGGATCGCTTACACACTAAAATTAAAAGTATTACACTATTAGCAAAACACTGCACTCAAGATGCAAAACATCAGCCCATATTTGCACAACTATAAGCACATTGTTAACCTCACACCTGTTGCAAAACTCTACACACAGTGATTTGCAAAACACTAAACACACTTAACATACATTACACACAAAAATCTATCATGAAGTCATGTCCTTGCAATACCAAAGCACTGACTGTCAAATGACCACACCGTCCAACCAATTGCTTCAACACAGTCATCAGGTGTGCAAACACCTGTTTGCTTAATTGTAGACACACCAATCAGGTGTATAAGCACTATAAAAAGCAGCAGGTGAGTTCATCGGTCTTCAAGCACAATGGAAAGAGTAAGACAAAGACGAGGACAAGGACGAGGACGAGGACGAGAAGAAGGACGAGGACGAGGACGAGAAGAAGGACAAGGACGAGGACGAGGACGAGTACGAGAGGAAGGACCAGGAAGAGGAAGACAAGCATGTGCTCAAAGAGGACCGAATCTGACAAATGAGATCCGCGCAACACTGGTTGACCACGTTGTCAACCACGGCCTGACGCTGAGGGAGGCTGGACTGCGAGTACAGCCAAATCTAAGCCGATATACAGTGGCAAGTGTGATAAGAACATTTCGACTGGAAAATAGGTATTGTAAAAATATCATATCAAAAACATCTGAACGGTTTCAGTAACTGCTTACAGTACTGTATTCTATGCACTATCAGCACTTCTGTTACCTTTTCTTGTGAAATTATTGTACTATTGTATGCTGTTTTTTTTTTTTTCTACATAGGATTGAGGGTCAGGGACGACAAGGGGGAAGACCTCCTATGTTCACAGAACAGCAAGAGAGGGAGATAGTAAATCTGGTTTTGGCCAAAAATGCTATAACACTCAAGCAGCTCCAAGCTAACATTGTCAATGACCACGCCATTTTCAACGATATCCATCAGGTCTCAACATCAACACTGGCACGCATCCTAAAAAAAAACCATATTCAAATGAAGCAAATTTATCGAGTGCCTTTCGAGCGCAACTCCGAAAGAGTGAAACGAGCGCGGCATGATTATGCAGAGGTATGTATTCACTTTAGCAGTGTGATCTTGCATACTGTCTCATAATCTTTTACTGTAACATGTCTACTAGATCTACACTGAACTACACCATTTTGCCTGACACTGTTTTTCAGAGAGTTTTACAAATGGATGGAGAGGAGATCCAGCATGAGTTCATTTATGTAGATGAGGCTGGGTTCAACCTGACGAGAGCACGAAGGAGGGGAAGAAACATCATTGGCCAAAGGGCTATAGTCAATGTCCCAGGGCAACGTGGGGGTAATAAAACACTCTGTGCAGCCATTACACAGAATGGGGTCCTCCACCGCCATGCCCATATGGGCCCTTACAACACAGCATTCATTCTTGCATTCTTGGACCAATTGCACAACATAACTGCATTAAATCAAATCGATCGTATGCAATACATTGTTGTCTGGGACAATGTGTCTTTCCACCGCTCTGCTCTGGTTCAGAACTGGTTTCAGCAACATCCACAGTTCACAGTCCTATACCTTCCACCATACTCTCCCTTCCTCAACCCTATAGAAGAGTTTTTCTCTGCATGGCGGTGGAAGGTATATGATCTCCGTCTCCAGGCTGAGGTCCCCCTCATCCAAGCCATGGAGGACGCCTGTGACCAGATGGAGGTTGCAGCAATGCAAGGATGGATTCGTCATTCAAGACGTTTCTTTCCAAGGTGTCTTGCTAATGACAACATTGCTTGCGATGTTGATGAAATTCTCTGGCCAGATCCAGCTAGGCGAAGAGACAATATCTAGTTTTTTAATGTAATATTTTTTTTTTCATTTACAATACGTAAAGTGACGCTTGGTTACAGTATTATGGATCTCCATGTCAACATTTTGGGCGTGTCGAGAAATAAATGAGTATCTTCAATCAGCAACATTGGTCTTGTGTAGTGTTTGGGGAATTTACATTATATTTGTACTTTTTTAATGTAGTAGCCTACTCTCTTCATAAGAAAGTAGAAGTGCTAAAAGTGTTTTAAGTTTATCACAGTAGAGTGTAACTCGTGCAAACAGAGTATAGTAATGTGAAACGTGTGTGCTTCATATGGTAACAAAGTGTGTTTTTTAAAAAGGAGTGTATAGTTTTAACAAGTGTGTTTAATTTTGCAAAGGATCTTTAGTGTTTTGCTAATTGGGTGTGTGGTTGTGCTAATTGTGTGTAGTGTTTTGAAAACACGGGCCCTGTTTTGAAAATTGTGCTTTAGCAATCCAAAAAAACTGTAATGTCACATTGTCTGCTTACAAGTGTTGGATGCATACGTGCTTGAATAACCTAGTTAAATCTGGAGGGACGTAATTGAAAACAAGCCAATAGTAAAAAAAACAATGAATACCACATCATGCACTGCGAGAAATAGGGGCGGAGCCTTGTGATTAGACTTCATTGCAAGGTAATTATTTTAATTGATGGTCATGCAATAAGCTGCACTGAAATGTCTCCCTGATGGAGTCTAGACACTGCTGGTATTGATGAAGACCAATGGCTGAAGATGATGGATGTCTGCGATGCAGAGCGTGAATTCTGATGAGTTCTGGAGGAGAGCGGGTTGGAGAGACGAAATCTGATTGGTGCCCTCTGTCAACCGATTGAGACGGGAAAAAAAGAGAGCGAGTGCACATAACGGGAGGAAGCTTGAAGGCGTGATCAAAGTCTTCACGGCTGAACCTCTGTTTTTGGCGTTTATTTAAATGTTGAATTGACATGATATCCCGTGATGGGCTGAATCACTCATCTTAATCTGTTACAATTTCACACAGGTGATCGGAGGAGCGGTTTTAAAAACCTAAAATGGCCAACTGCTGCAGACTTCCCGACACTCACAAGAACGTGTTTGTAGTTTTCGTTTTTTTTTCATCTCAGTGTAAACACCCCAAATGATCTGTGAATATCCATATTCACGCTTAACATACCTTAAGTTCAACACGCAGATTTGTGGTCACGCAGATCCACATTGGAGTTTTACATGAATTGCGGCGACTTATTTATAAACGCTTTGCTCCATCTGTCTCATTTAGATGGTAAGATGTCTGAAAACATAATTTCACAGCTCATGGGCTTTTATTTCAGTGCCGCACTCGGGTTACCTCGTTCTTCATGGTTTCTCGCTGATCTCAATTTTTCAAAAGGACATCAAAAAAAGTGCTTTGTGCTCCGCGCTAATAATCAGCTCTTCAGTTGTTTGCATTGTTTTATGCACACAGTGAGATGTCCACATCATGATGTGACGACTGTGTGTGTGTGTGTGTGTGTGTGTGTGTGTGTGTGTGTGTGAGATCAGGAAGGAGAACATCCTGTGTGAAGATGTGTTAGTCAGGTCCCTAGATATTTGGGCATTGACACATTTGATTATTTTGGCTCTGTACACAAAAAATGTAAGATGTGCTTTAAGTGCAGAGATTCAGCTTTAATTTGAGGGGATTTACATTCAAATCAGGTGAACGGTGTAGGAACCACAACAAATGTATAAGTGGCCACGCCGTTTTTAAAAGGGACCAAAAGTAATTGGACAAATTAAAATAATCCTAAATCTAATTGTCACTTTTGACACTTTGTTTAAAACCCTTTGCAGACATCACCTGACGCTGGGTTCCGTCCCTGGTGATGCTCTGCCAGGCCTCTACTGCAGCAGTCTTGGTTCTTGGGGCATTTTCCCTTCAGTTTTGTCTTCAGTAAGTAAAATCCATGTTTAATTGGATTCAGGTCAGGTGACTGACTTGGCCATTTCAGAACATTCTACTTCTTTGCCTTAAAAACCATCTGCACTGTGAAGCGCCGTCCAATGAGTTCTGAAGCGTTTGGCTTAATATGAGCAGATAACATTGCCTGAAACACTTCTGAATTCATCCCACTGCTTCCTTTCCTTCTCCATACTCTTCTTTCCATCATTCTGGCATGTTCATCCAAGTCTCATCAGTTTATCTTTGTCTCATCTGTCCATAGGATGTTCTTCCAGAACTGCACAGGCTCATTTTAGATGTTTTGTGGCTTCTCTTGATTGTAGACTTTGACACAGATACACCTGCCTGAAGGTGGTTTTTTTTTTCTTCACCAGGGAAATGATTCTTCTGTCATCTACCTCAGTTGTCTTCCGTTGTCTTTAGGTGTTCCTGAGCTCACCAGGGCGTTCTTTCTTCATAAGAATGTACCAAACAGTTGATTTGGTCACATTTAATGTGTTTGCTCTGTCTCGGATGGTTTTGTTTTGATTCTTCAGCCTAATGATGACAGATTACAAACACAAAAACCACAGCTGAAATTAACTCGAGACCTTTTATCTACTCCTTGTAAATGAAATAACGAGGGAATAACACACACAACTGACCTTGGAACAGCCGACCAGCCAATTGTCGAATTACACAAATTCCCTTAAAAAGGCCTTAAAATAAATGGAATTTGTTGTATTTTGTACACCGTTCACCCGATTTGGATGTAAATACCCTCAAATTAAAGCTGAAAGTCTGCACTTAAAGTGCATCGTCATCCTTTCATTTCAACTCCATTGTTGTGGTGTACAGAGCTAAAATAACGAAAAATGCGTCAATATCCAAATATTTATGAACCTGACTGTATATTACTGGCCTCTTGTTTGCATGAAATCAATGCCTTTTGTGTGGGCCTGTGTTTTAAAAAATGTAGGACTATGATGGAACGGGAATGGGGGGGGGGGGGAGCATTAAAGAGCGGTGTGTATATGGAGGGAAACAAGAAACGGTTGTGCGCTGTAAGGCTTGTCGTCTTGGCAGGGAAGTGTGTGAACAGAGAGCGACGAGGCAGGGCCCAAACCTCCAGGATAGATCTCTGAGATTAAAGAACCCAGATCACTGCTTCACCATCAGGGGGGAATTCATTTACTCACGCAGAAAGACCGGGGGAACTGAGAGAGCAGGGGAGAACTGACATAAAACGGGGAGCAAAAGTCTGTCTGGAGGCTTTGTAGGAATTGAAAGCAGTTAAAGTCTCTGATGGTCTGTAGTTTTGCGAAGAGACGTCGCACCAAGGGGGAGATACAGCCACAACAATACTGTATGTAGGCTATACTGACGAAAACAAAACAGACATAACCCAAATACTCTTGGAAAAAATGGAAACGAGCAACACATTCAAGGTATGAAACCTTCATCCCCTCCATGCAAAGTTAAGACCTCAAGTTGCAAATGGAGACTGATGCAAAACAACCCGTGCAGACGATGGAGCACTTAGAGCTGCACCAGCTGTTCTTGGAGAAATTACATAAAGCAAATCATCATAACCCATAGTTACAAAACAGTATTGAGATGCCCAAGCCAAAGTAATATATGCATTGTAATTTCTGTCCGAAATGTTTACTTTTTTGTATTTGATCTTACAGATGTGTCAAAAAAAAAAAACTTACTTCGAGTCTGGTCCCAAGATTTTAAGACCAAACACAAGATATACATCCTAAAACGCAACATTAAGCCTGGATCATCAAGTGGCTGTGGGATGTTCTGGATGGCCTCATCATGGCGGCCACAATAGCTTCTCCAGATTGACTGCAAAGCTGCTCTCTGCAATGTCCAGAAGCGTCTGGAGCTCCTCCTTTCATGCTGCAACCTCCTGCAATCTGCTGACCTTTCATCTCAAACCTCCCAGTTTGGGCTCATAAGAGGCTTCCACTACAACCCCCCCCCCCTAAGTGAGCTCCCTTTGGTCCAGGTTTCCCTTCATGGTTTTTGAGTTTCAGCTGATTCACGACTGCAGGTGCAGATTCAGCGTGATTTCTGTGTTTTCTCAACACACTGACTGACACATTTTCTCCAATCTGTGGCACTATGTTTTAATTCACAGGCTACTCTTATTTAAATGGAGTATTTAATCATTTGGGACTTCATTTGGGACGCACTCGTCCGTAGCAGAACAGGGCGAGTGCATGTGACGCTTGGGGGCAGCATCCAGGTCATTTATTGGGATTTACTGCGTGTGGGCAGTTCTATTTACATTGCCATCTTCAGATGTTTCATCAAAAGTCATGAAACAACTGCGACGTTAACTACGAAAGTGGCAGGGCAGACTATTTCCGCTCGGGGGGGGGGGCGAACTTTGACCTTCGTTCCCCATGTCAGCATGCGGCCATTTGCTAATCCGCACTAAGCGCGACAAAATCATTGGAGGGAGGTTTGACCTGAGGGCGGGCGCTAGATTGCACGAGTCATCGGATCGCCAAAGCGATTAGAACTCGTCCTGTGGCTCTAAAGAGCGTCGTTACGATCCGCCACATGGCCCGAGATATCGTCTCTAGATCAAAGAGGTGTTCCAGCAGACCAACATTTCCATCCCTAATAACGGAACACGCCATAATAACAACAACAACAACATAATTCCTTTTTCACAACATCTTCTTCTTCCTGTGTCATCTTGCTTTGCAGCCGCTCTGAGATCTACTCGGGCACATGAATCAGGAGGTTACTGCCAAAGGAGCTGCCTGTTAATGACACAGTGTCTCAATGAGACAAAGCCTCTGCTCCCAGTTTGCCTTCTGCCTAATCAGTGGATGGAGCACGCACTCAGGGTGGTGGGAGCCAAAGCTCATTTGGACAAGGTTTTTGTGTCTGCAGCGTCTTCCTCCGCTCGTCAGCAAACAAAGACAAACCAAGACGGAAGCTGCTGGCTCTTATTTTCCTCTTTTTGCATCACCTCAGATGAAGATGAGTTTTATTTGGACTAAAAAAAAAAAGCAGTAACGCAATAGTTAAAGTTAAACATGCAATAATGGACAGTTCTTGCATGCAAACTGAGACTATTTTTGAGGAAAGAGTTTGTGTTTCTGGAGACCGATTGTGTTTTGGAAGCATATTTGACACATGTGGCTAAAGATACCCTCCTGCTTGGTGGTGCAATGAACCCTAAATAATCTCCCCGGCTCACTGTTTCCACTTGTTTCCACTTGTTAAGCTGGACCGGGGATGAAAACCTGTAGAGCTGATAACAGATGAGCTCAGTCCCGATGCAGGAACAACTTACTTGGACCGCTTTCCTGCACCTTGGTTCGTGAGGGAACACTGCATGGCAGTGCGTTGGAACAAAATAAAGAAAGAAACCGGCCATGAACTTGTCAACACTAATGTCCAATTTGTCTGAAGAGGAGGCCCAACCTGGCCTCGTGGGGCGGCGTGCTTGGCTTTGCTCTCAGCTCCTTGATGAACAGCAGTTCGGCTGCCTTCTGCGAGCACGCCGCACATATTTCGCTTTGAGCACGCTGTTCGTCACTCCTTCTCGGCAGGAACCACCCGGCCTCTGAGAAGATGAAGTGTTGCGGCCCCCACCGCGCTGCGTTTGACGGCAGCGTTTGGAGTGTACGCCGGCGTGACCCTGCGATATTTTGCTGAAAGGCCCACTTCTGCCTGCTTAATCAATCTCCTGTTCATTTTTCTTTTGAACGTAATTGACCGAGTTTCTCCGTACCGGGGGCAATTCTGGTAGGGAGGGAAGGGGGTGGCAGTTTCACACCGCTGGCCCTCATGAATCCCAATCTATTGATCACGCTGCTGCGCGGGCAAGTCGAATCTGTGCCAGCTGCCTTGTCAGCAGTCTCTATATTGGCTCTTAGAAGGAAAAACACTGAGGGAATACAACCGAGAAAACATAAGAGGAAACATCAATGGGGGACTTTTATTTTTTTTAAGTCTCTTGACTTGACTTGTTTGATTTTGAAGTGCAGATGTAAGATCTTCAAGGGACATTTTTGATCACTGGATTGAAGGCTTCAGAGTGTACATTAATTTAGCGCGCGAGGGGATTAACTGATCTGTTTATCAAATAATTGTAGACGCCTTTGTGACAGCGTGGCCAGCGTTGTGTCGGTGTGTTGTGTCATAGTTTCTTGATGACTGATGGCGCCGGAGGCCGCTCACGCCGCTCACGCCGCTCACGCCACACTGCGATGTGCAGAAATGCCACTGGAGCCGTTTAACATACATTCAATCATTGCTGCAGTAGGTGAGCTTTTAGTTTCTCTTCGGTGGTTAAGTCGTTTCATCAAATTTGTCTGAGAGCCCACAAAACTGCAAGAAATGTGTGAAATGTCTTTGCAAAAGAGGAAAAAACCACATGCATCATCCGAGGTCTTTAATTCTGCTGTGATTTGTGTGCACGAGAAGCCATGTGATTGATGGCTTTGCAGCGGCGGCAGCGCTTGATGTGTGGAGTAAATAAACTGAAAAGATTCATGCTCAATATACAAATTTATATTAAAAAAAGGCTGAATATGTGAAAGTTGTTTTGAAGAAGAAAATGACGTGGGGTTGTGTATGTGTTTACTTCTGATGGTGGTGCAGGCAAAAAGGCTCTCAGTGCAAGTCATTAGCAGTATCTGTGAAGACGTTAAATCGGATGCAGTGTTCCTTAATGGGAAATGAATGACAGTGATTTATTGAGGTGACAACACCAACCCATGTAAGACGATTTCCTGCTCGAAATTTAACATTTCATTGACATTAACATGCAGCGGCTCACATTGCATGAACCAGAGGCTTCGCTTTCATTCTGTGGAAAGAATTAACGCAATAATCAAAAGTATATGAAGAAATAAAAATTCTCCATGTACCAAAGTCGAACAAAAGCACAAACGTGTTGTGTACCAAAAGTATTCATTCTGCGGAATCGCCCATTTAAAATGCATGTTTATTTATATATATACATATATAAAATTTGTGATGCCTTCACACAAATATCACTCATGTTGTAGGTGGGGAGATCCTATGAATAATCTGCACAGTAACGGATTCAAAACGTCTAAGCGTGATCTTCTGAAACAACAACTCACACCTGCCGAGACTGTGAATCTCACTAATGATTCCTTAAGCCGATTAGCATCGACGCGTCACTTCAGCCCCGAGGACACGTGCTTTTCCTTCCAATATTTTTCGAGTGGCCGATCTAAACCGACATGGGAAAAGGACGTCGGTGAGAAACAACACAGCAAGACGTTTCAGACCGGACAAACAGGGAGGCCACACACAAACATTGTCCACACACAGTTTATTTATAAAACCAGATCGCATCGTATCTGTGGTTATCTTTTAGTGGTTTTATTTTGCATGTAGATGAAACTCCCACACTCCTGTCCTGGCATCTGGACTTCAGATGTAAACAGTGGTGCTTGTTAGCTGCTCTTTGAGGCGTATAGATGTGGATAGAATCAAGCCTCTTTTGTTTGAAACATATTTCATTGTTCTCTACGTCACCTTTTGTACTTGATCAACAGCCGGAGGGATCTCATTTGTTCACTGCTGCCTTTCACAGCAGTTTGGGTCCTGATATTGTTGAGTTTTGTGTGTCAGTGACTCTCCTTGGCTCGCCGCAACAAAACACATCTGCTGTCATTTTGACAGCAGCCTCTGTAAGAGAAAAGCAAAGGTTATTATTTCTCCTGTCCTGACGCACCTGCTGACAGATAAGCTGTCCTTACGCCTCCCCCCCCCCCTGTCCTCAAGTCACCTTTGTCCTCCTGCGGTCTCCAATGAATCCCTCTGAAACACTGTGATTGATTGAAAAGTGCAGGCGGAAGAATGATGTCAGCCACTTGTTGCCCTGACAGAGGTCTCCATTAGTGGCACAGTTAACACGGGTCCTCCATCCATCGCGGGAAGACTCCAGACATCACACCCAAACGGTTGTCACGGGAGTCAGCGTCGTGAAGTTCAAGCAAAGCGCTGACGGACAAACGGGGGGGGGGGGGGAGAAGAAGCGTCGAATCCGACAGAGGAGTTGAGCCCCAGTGGTGACATTTTGAAAATGTTTTGTCACCCGGCGTGTGAGACCTGAGCGCTGTGTCTGCAGAGGTGTCGGACACGGCTAACGACACTTCCAGCTTCATTAGACGTCTGCGAGGACGCCACCAGGACGGCACGCCGGGCTTGAAGCGCGCGGGGGGGGGGGGGGGGGGGGGTCGTAAATGTAATCAGTGTTTACCTGTTTTGTGGTAAAACCGGCCCTCCAGGATCCATTTGCACTGAGTGAACTTAACATGCCGCTGTTACTTTTAAGCCGTAATTCACTTTCACCGGGGCTTACGGAAAGAAGAAGTCGTTTGTCATTTATTTATCATATGACACACATGTAAATTGATTACTTAGCCGGGGCTTGGAGAGTCATTCTCTGCTGCTTCTACTGCTCCTCATCCCTCACTCCCACCGCCTTCTCTCCCGTCACCAGAGCCGTGGCCGGATCCATTACATGGCTCCACTCCCGTGATAAATCCGTCTGTCAGCAAGACATCGTAATCAAATTGTTCCAGAGGTCATTTAACATTGCAGAGGAGGGACTGCGCTTTAGACCCTTGGAGGATCCGGGCCCCGAATACAATTTATGTGTCAGAGATGAATCGCAGGACGGACCATTTGCGGGGGGGGAAAATGAACTATCCAGGCGACTGAAATAGCCTTGTTACGACCAACTGTGTCATTTGATCTGCCGGCTTCAATCACCGGTGTTTAGGTGCCATTCCACTCTGCCAGTGATTTAAATAATAAGAAATAATGGATAAGACAGTTGCTGATGACAGAGCTGAGCTTGAGGTGTGGAATAGCAGATGAGGTTCCCTTTCCCTCAACACTGATGCCAATATGTAACCGTAAATAATCCATTCAGTAGGACAACCTTTCATGTACAGGTCTGCAGATCGGGGTGGGCCCAAATCCTCCCTATGTGCCAGCCTCAGAGGAATCATGTGATGCCATCTGTCAGTTGTGTGTGGTTGTGTGTGTGTGTGTGTGTGTGTTTACATCATAATTCAACAAAGCATACATGAATTTAGAGCTTCAGTTGTGCTTCCGATCGTTTTGGCACACTTTGTTTACCCAATAAATCAAAAAGAACGACTGACACGATGATACGAATTGTTCAATGTTTCGTTCACCCTGCGGACTCGACGATCACATGGCTTCCTGCTTTGATCCGTTGTACGTCCCGCGGCCAGTACAGGGCGTCCCGTTTAGGGCAGCTGGTGAAATGGCCGATGCTGGTGGAGAATATTCCTCACAATGGAGGGTTTACGGGTTACGGCCCCGTCGTCCTCGTGATGTGACCCAGGGGTTTGTGGACTGCCGTTTTTTTTTTTTTTTTATGGACTCGCTACCTGGCAACAAAACGGGAGAAAGCAAGACTTGGCAGTAAACCCTTACAAAACCTGCCCGATGAGTAACCCACGCAGCTGACTATCGGAAGACTTCCCCGCCAACCCGGATCAATCCTCATAAGCCCGTTTTCTGGCAAAATCCCCAAATCCACAATCAATACTCCTAACAGCAGCAAACAAAACAGCATCTCATAATGAGCAGGGAGGCAGCGGTTGACGTTGCAGCTTGACTCAGAAGAGGGGCGATGCACGCCTAAAAACACACAGTGATGCTGCTGGAAGAATCACATCAACAGATACCAAGCTGCCATTGGCCACCTGTTTTGGGATTTTTTTTTAATTTGTAAAGAAAATATATAGAAAATGTATTTGTTGCATGATATTTAAATATTGGTTAAACTCAGATCCAGAACTTTTTCTGTTTTGTGAATTGCATGTAGTGTTAAAGCGTTTCGGGTGGTCGGCGACGAGTACAGTCCATTTAGCATTCAGTGCAAACAGACACGCATGTCATTTCAACATGTGGCGTGGCTGACTTAAAACTGCGCGGTATCTTGATTACTCCAGAATAGTGTTGCTCCCTGCTCTCACGCTGCTAATGTGAGACGGGTCTGGATTGATCATAAACACTGCAAAAGCTATGTGGACTGTAAGGAGGTTTCTTTCTTTTCCTCTTTCCTATAGTTGGTGTGTAGGGTTTATTTAAACCAGCCTTTCCTCTTCTGTTGGAGTCTCACACATTATGTGTGCAAAGAGCACAGAACAAACTTAATTATGGGCCACACAACTGCAGAATCCGCCTCTCCTCCTTTCTCCTTACAAGGGGAAAAAAAAGGCCCTCTCACCGTCAGTAAGCTGTGCGTTGCTAAGAGCTTCTGAACTAATGAAATGTCCCTGCAGACTCCGTCAGGGCTTTCAAGCCCATTTTCAATCACAGATATTGTCGTTTATCAGTGCACGCCATCAGAACCTCATCAGGAACCTATATTGTGTGATGATATTGTTAAATAAATTGACACAACGGCTCCACAAATAATATGTTCACCTGATGGTTTTCGTGTTTGGCTTCTGAAATCTGAAGAATTGGAAGGTTTTAATATAACCAATATATACTTGTTCCATATATTTAGTAATGATGTAATCCTTGAGCATAATTGAGCAGTTTCCAAACATTTCCGTCTTGTTTGTTTGCCTTAAGGAAAGTGGTTCATTTACCTGTTAGAATGCAGCAAATGAGAAACACACAGAGACAAACATGAGTTTTCAATGCGCCTACAATAATTAGATAATGATAACATTAAGTTCCAAACATGGGCTGACTGTAGGACACTTCTGCATGACTTCAAAACACAAATAACTTCCAATGAGGGCACCGTGCGAGTGGGTTACTGCAGGAACAGTTCTTCCAGCATCAAGGCACATGTCACACTTGTTTTTGAAGTGAAATAAACATTTACAGATGAATAATTGATTTTATCTGTATTATTTGGGGGGAAGGAATAGGGGAATATGCTCGCTTTTGGTTCTTCAAAAGACACACGCAATGCATAAGTAATGCTCTCCACTTTCAAGTGTAAAGTCCCACTTTTGCCTCAGGTATTTCATTTCTTCCTCTCCATTCTCCGCAAACACGAACCCAAATAAAACGAGGAGAGGAGACACATGCGTATGCACATCAAACACACGACCATATGGCACGTTAAAGAACCAAATGGAACTGAGGCACCTTTCCTCACTCAATGTTCCAATCCTCAGCACACAGTCTGCACTGCCATCAGGCCGACACAGTGAAAACGCTGCCAGTGACCCGTTGCGCTGCTCCTCGCAGGTCATCCACAGTCATTCCACTGCAACGACAACATGTGATTACGCGGAAAAAAGCCGTCGGCTCCCTCGTGGCCCGAGAGCGGGTCAGCAGGTACGCGGGCCGTGATGGCGGAAATGTAATTCTGTCGAGAAGATTAGATTCAGGGCTGCTTGACCCTGAGGCGAGGCTTAGCTCTCGGCGTTGCTCATCTGTTTGGACATTAATTGGCTCCAGTGGTTCAGGAATAATTTTCAGAAACAGAGCAGCAGGGGAAGAGAGAAAAAAAAAAACCCTGCAATAATAATAAATCCAGCGCGGCCTTTTTGTAATCAATGTTATCCTTAAGGCCAAACTCCAGAGGTACAGGAAGCAATCAAGAAAACAATGGCAGGTACAAGAGTGATTTTGTGGGACAGCAGCTTTGCAGAGGGGGAGGGAGGCTATTAGAGGGCAGGGAGGGGGAGTGGGGGGGGGGGGGGCAATTCTGCGACCCAGCCGGTCACGCAAACATGAAGAGTGTACACATTCCGGCAACCATTTTGCATCATGTGTTTGCAGCACTTCATGTTAGGCAGGTGTCTTTAATCACACTGATGAGGTGGTGTAGTCCCCCATGTGAACGGAGAACTCAACGTCAGTTTACTCGTTCCTCGCACGGCTTGTTTCACGACTTGTTTCCTGTGCAAAGCTTGTGTGCATGTAACGTGTGCAAAGATGTACAAGTCAGATTGCTAAAACGATAGTTATAGAAGGGATTTGTTGTCTGACATGTACAGCAAGAGTACTATTTAAAGCACAATTGAAAGAAACATAACCTTCTAATTTGAGGTTTCAGTCCAGGGTTGAGGTTAAAAATTTGTGTTAAATAGGTTTTGGGTTTTGGGTTAATGTTAGGTGTGGTAAGGAGCAAGGAAATCAATGAAGTCCTCGCGAGCATAGCGACAGCGTGTGTATGGGTGTGTCTTTAAAAAGACTATCGCAAGGATCCTGCTGATTGGACGGCGTGTGTCAACACGGAGCAACTCCATTGACCCCTGTCTCCTCCGGTCCTCTGGGAGTGTGCTGAGATCCACTCGGTCGATTATTTAGCTTCGCCCCGGCGTAGCGCACATCCTGCCAACATGAGCACTCAAGCGGAATTTATATGTGCTGAATGTCTCTGTGACAGTAGACAAATAATCCTGTACGCTGTCAATCATTTGTGCACATTTCATCAGTGACAGTTTGCTCCTCAGACCCACATTAAAATAGGACACATTCACACACTTTTATTCATGTATTAATTCACATTGGACGGCCGCAGACCTTCAGTCGCAGGCATCGAGCCAAAAGCTTCAGCAATTTGCAACCGGACTTGATTTATTAAAAGCAGACAGCTGAAGTAACAGCGCAAGCAGCCTGTATCCACTTCAGCACCATGGACGGGTCCTCGGATCTGAGCTCAGCTTTCTGTGGACTGATCACCTTCTTAAATCTAACGTCTTGATCAAAATGCCCCAATGTAGGTACTGTTACAAATTAAACTGTTACAGATCCTCGGTAAAAGAATAAATTCCCTTTTATTTACGATTTGTTTGATAAACCATGGCCAGAACTTTAAATTCATAAGCTCGTCCATGTATTTCTGCAAAGATTAGTTGATATGCGAACAACTACTCAGAATCTAGTTAATTGATCCCCTTTGGGCTTAAGGAAATTGTTGTAATTTTCATTGTTTTCTGAAGTATACCATGTGATCAATGCCTTAGCCATAAAAAAATGGCAGATTAATAAAAAAAAAATTCCATTAGAATACTATGGGCTGAAAATAATGCTCATTTCATCACAATGGGGTGTAATGGGTTTAAAACTTTAGCCCATTGGGTCGTCCCTGACATGTGATCAAACTGCTGCAGCCTCACCAGGCTGTGTTATAAGTATATCGTCTTATGTAAGATTCAACGTTATTACACTCAAGGAAAGAGCCTTTCTGCTCACGACAGAACTTCCTCACATAGTCGGACAAATGCCTCGTCCAGTAAAGCAAGTCTAGTAATTTGAGCTTACTTGTATTCAACTTTCAAGGTTGTTCGGTCGTAAAAGTTAAGCCGATTTAATGAATTTGCTTTTGTCCTGTTTTGTGAACAGCAGCGATGTGGCATTTTAAAATGTGGGCAACACTTATCCAAATGCCCTTTACAATGAATATCTAAGTGAACAGAAGCTTAGCTCTAAAAGTAGAACATTTAGCCGCATTTTAAAACTGTGTGTATATATTTATTTACGTACAAATTCGAGAGGATAAAAAAGGAATAGGGCTTTTGGATTACTCTGTCACTTCAAACGGCAATGATTCTTGAACAATTATTAAGTATGTTCGGAATCAAGATCATTCACTTCTACTTACAAGAAGAGAAGGCCTTTTTGACTTTCAGAAACATTATCAGAAAATGGAAGACGAGGGGATGAGCAACACGAATGACAGACTAAATGAGGTTATGACAAATAATAGATAAAGGTTTTGTATGGGATTCTAATTGGATGAATAGGAGAATGTTCCAGAAGTAACATTTGAAAGAAACCTCGGGGCGTTATTGTCCTGGAGGACCTTTTTCATAGCCCAAAAAAACCTTCCTTTTTTTATTGTGTCCTCACAGCAACAATGTTCATGGTATGCGGTTTTAAAATACTTTTTTATCTCCTATTTTACACCAGTGTACTGTGATTGATTGAAAACCTGAGCAAAAAACCGTTGGGACAAAAAAGAAAAGAAAAGAAAAACATGGTTGCCCTGTAAACACCAAAACCAATCAAATCCCAAATGAGGGGCCTCCAGGGAGCAGAGTGGGTGCCCCATGCACCAAAAGCCCTCTCCGCCTTTGCAATCCTTTTACAGTCCATTTCTCAAATTGAGACTAAACGAAAAAACACAGTGAAGATGGAAGAAAACCCATCCAAAGTAGACAAACAGTGATCTCTAGGAAAGATAACCATGACGACGCCCACCGACCCCTAACTCAGGAGCACCACACTAGCGGCACAAAGCAAACCCACTGAGCTCAGAAAGCTTTCTTGGTCACTATTTTGATTGGCATTAAAGAGAGTAGTTTGTGTATTCTTTTATTATAAAAAAAAAAAAAAGAATAAGGGAGCTACTAGTGAACGTAGCAGACTCGCTGCCTGCTGAATTAGTGGTCGTCTGGGAGCCAGCCAATGGGAAGTTCCAGAGAGACCCTGGTCCATAAACCCCGCAGAAGAGGATTTTTTTGAGGGTGGGGGGGAGTGAAAATACAATGCAATAAATTGCTTTTAAATTAGAAAAAGGAGCCGTGTTTAACTTTGGACCATTTAGCTTCGGCTCACGTCAATAGTCACCGTAAAATCCGACTATATTACAGGAGCCCAAATTTCTGCACACCACTGTTTTTGCTTGAGTAATGCGTGAGGTGATGATTTCAAAAAAACATTTAAATAAAAGCTGAACTTCTCCTCAACTTCTATTTAGTTGTACCAGGAGTGCCCTCTTCATCTTTTGTGCTGCCAGACATACATTTAAAAAGAATCAATAGGATAATATTTGCATGCAGACATTGTCAGAATTGAAAGTGATTGATAGTGATTGGACGGCGCAGAGTACGGTTTGACTTATTGGATGTTTTACGGTGGGGCGGAGACCCCTTCACTTGTCTAATAGACAGGCATGTCCAATAGTCATTGCTCATGGACAACCTGGTGCGAATCAATGGGGGCCGGGCTTGCATTGAGTGGCGCGTTGCAGAAAATAGAACAAAGCATCAGCAATGCATCACATGTTTGATTGTTTTTTTTTTAAATAGCGGCATGTGGGGTTAAAGCAAAATGGCACATTAGCAGGTAGAGCCTCAGAGGTTTGAGTGATTCTTTTCATTCATCTGGATGCTGTTGGCTGGAGAACAATGGCTGCTCGCGTAGCTGCGAGACATCGGGGGGGGGGGGGGTGGGGGGGGGGGGGAGCACAAGAGTCGCAAGACGTCTCGGGCTGATGACCTTCGACTAGTTTTCCAGCTATTGGCCTAATGAGGTCTGGTTCACTGGTGTCTTATCCTTATTACTTTTGGTTATAATGAGGGTCAGGCATTCAGCTCTGATCACATTCATTAAGAACCAAGAGAGGGAGAGATGGAGAAAGAGGAAAAATACAGAATTTGTAAGCGTTTTTTTCTTTTTAATTTTCATTCTTTAATACAACGAACATTGCAAACAGCTTACAGTGTTAAACACGGGGGGGGGGAGGGGCGAGCGTATATGTCTGGATATAGGATACCCCCCCCGAAAGCATCTCGTGGATTCTGTTTGATTTTGTTTTTCACCAAATAACAGAAGGCAGCAACTGATACGCGAGAAGCCTCCGATAATTATGCCAATGTCTGCTGTGCAGTTGTGCAGCTCAGACTGTCTTACCCTGTAGCGTTAGGTTGGACCAGATACAAGAAGAACAATCAAGACAACGGTAAAAGCTCCCTCGTGGCAAAAAGCACGTACAAAGTGATTATGAAATGACTGTGCTTAACACAACATTTCACCCCACACCACTGCAGTGGAGATATCTGGGCCAAATGATCCCCAGCAACTCTCACACAGAATGAAAGTATCTTACAGAGATTGAAAATGATCAAAGCGAAGCAGGAATCGAAAGGGAAGAACCAGCTCAACCAGCACTTCCCATTGAAAAAAATACAACTTTTAACTCAAAAACATTTCTTTTAAAATGACACAATGACCTTGAGGGTTGACATTTGAAAGCTCCCCCATCGTATATAAGCTGCGCATTCAAACACGAGTGAATCTACATTAGCTGCATGGGATCCCGCTCTGCACTCAGCCCACACACCTCCAGCCCCTCTCTGGAAGCTTTCATCAATGCCACTTGATCCTGAGGAAGGTGAAGGAAGCAGCGGTGCGGAGGGACTTTGTGGTTTTGGAAGGAAAGGGTTCTGATACCCTCACTTTGAAAAAGTAGGATCAAAACAACTCCCTGCTCCTATATACATGCTGCGAATACATGCAGTATGTACCAAGTTGGAAATTCAACAGCACATGTGGCTTATGCTGGAATGAGTGCACTTTGAAATCAAACGTTTCTCTACATTTGTTATGTTGAAGTCAAGAAATAACATGCAGAACATTGGGAATATTTGTCAAACTTCAATATGGAGGAATCCAAACTATTTCAGAGTGAAACAGCTTGTTTTTGGTGCTGTGTTTGCCTCTTGGTATTATGTGACCTGTGGCTTGCCTTATTGATTGAGCTTTCATTAGGTAGGTTTTAGGAGTATTTGAAAGAGGAGCTGGTTTTGTTTGTTCATAAAAACCTGGAGATTCCTGAGCAACCATTGCCTTGGGTTTTTAAAAAGGAGAGGCGGCATGTTTAATGTTTAAGAACACACAGAGAGAGAGAGAGAGAGAGAGAGAGAGAGAGAATCATGGTTGCGAAGTGGAGGTAGCAGCCTGAGGCCGGCACATCCTGACGTCTCCCTCTTTAGAGCAGGGAAATGAATTGGAAGAAGCGATGGAAGGAAGACGCCGCAAGTCAGGTGACCCTGCCATCTCCTTATCACGAGCGGCAGCCTGTGGCCAGAGGGGCCCCCACGCGGATGAGAGACGCTGTGGCGTTTCTGAGACCACAGGGCACCCACCGAAGCACGCTCAGCGCATGAATGATGTATGACAGGGCGGAGCCGACTCGATTCAAAACAGGCTCAAACGGCTGCAAATCAAGGTCCTGCAAGGTTAAGAGTTTTAAATTACCCAGGCTCGGGCAGTGTAAGGCTAGTGTTTCAGAGGGGTCAGAGGTTAATTGCCTTTCCCTGTAGTCTCTGAGGTGGACTGTTGTGTGCTGCCACTGAATCGTGTTTCACCAGGACTCGTACAGTGACTCCGTCTCCTTTTCCCTCCAATCGCTCTGGCTTTCTGTATTGTGGATCTTAGTGTCGGGAGGATATCACCACCGCAGTGATGGCGAGGTGACCAATTTCAAAACACATCTAACCAGAAATCTCTAGATAATTAACTCGCTTTCTTCTGGCTTCTGCTGAATTACTATTGATTGCGGGAACTCGGGCGGCAGGACTGTGTGTGCAGAGAGAGTACCTCAAATTGTTCCGAGGCAATTTCAAGAAATGATGAAGCCAAAAAGAAGATGACTGAGAAATGTTGTTAGTTGGATAAATGCAGCCATTACTTTTGGCAATAGAATGTACATGCATGTGATAACAAAGGATGTACGTGTTAAGCAGGTTAAGCTGCATAAAAGCCCAAACCTTTGTGGTGCATTTCCACCAGACCGGTTGTTATAGAAGCCTTCGATGATCTAAATAATGGCAGATGAGTTTGAAAGGGAGGCAATGCATCTTCACACGGTCACGCTGTGAACAGACTGCTTGGTGGGAGCACGGCGGAATATTAAAAGCAAGCTTTGGAATATTACCAATTTAAAACATCTCACAAAAAGTCGATTGCCAATGCTTGACATCCTGCAGAGGCCTTTATACAACATAATATTTGATGCGGGACATGAGTTTGTCCCTGTTCGGCAGCACATTCTTGAAAGAATCTATAAAATAAAAACAGCAGACGTCCTCTATAGAAAAAGATATTTTTTTTGCTGACATTCTTAATGCAAGACTGGAGCCACGATCAGCAATAAAATAAATGCTGCGTCGTTACTTCAAAATGTAATGACGAGTTTCAAACTCCGTCAGTCTTACAACTCATTAAGTGAGAGAGAGAGAGAGAGAGAGAGAGAGAGAGATAACTGAAACTCCTGCGATTGCCCCGTACAGTGAAAGCTGCCTAAAAAAAGAAAAATCCCAGGATGGAGGTTTTCATCAGCAAAGTGTCGTCATGCCAACTGCTCTCCATATCCAGCTCTACGGAAAATCAATTTGCACCCTTCAGAATTAACGGTGTCCAATTCTCACAGATATGTTTATTCCATTCACTCCAAATGAGATTATGGACCGACAGAGTGACCCTGAAAACATCCGTGGAGAATCCTTTTCCTGATGCCTGGGGGAGTCTGTGTTTTGCTCTTAAGGTGGAGCATAAAGGCTCTCAACATACTGTAATGCATTGTGGGAGAATTTCAATGAGAACAAAGGAGAACGCTTTAAGTTGACAGGTTCTCATACATCCGTTGCATAATCCCTTCTTTGTATGATTTCTGATCTATCTTCATTTGTGTTTTAGGTTCTGGTCTTATTTTTCCTTTCATCTTGCTGGTAGCAATGCATCATGGGATGTCACGGTACGGTCTTTGCCTGACATCAATACCCTATTGAAAGCCAATGGAGTCAACCTCTATCGCAGCTGTTATCCATTCTGGTGGTTGGATGTTGATTTTAAATAATTAGCCTCCTTCCAGTCTGAAACTTTCTACTAAATAGTTCACAATAGTAGCAAATAAATCCTAAATGTAATACATTTAAGAACATTTCACAGGATCCTACAGTCAGTTATCAGGCTTTTGCCCAGAAAGGCAGAACTAGTCGATTTAAAAGTGCATAAAAAGGCTGAAAGGTAATAACTGACCGGTATACTGTAGCGAAGCTGCCTTAATTTAATACCTGGCAGGCAGAATGAGAGCGACCATCCCATCGTTCCAGGAGCAGTGCAAAGTACAGTCACACTAATACGTCTGCTACGCAGCTGCAAAGCGCTGGGGACCTTTTACTCACATCGGTATGCATCATGCAAGTTTGTATTTTATTTCCATTTTTTATTTATTTAGTTTTTATTCCCGTCAGAAAACGGCAACTTAGGTTTAACAAAGCCAGGCTTTCTTTGGCTTAGCTGGCTCGACATCGCCCTTTTGCCCAAGACGGATCCCTTCTAGCCGTAGCCGTTCTGGAGGTTCCTCCGCACCGCGAGCGGACTCTCCGCGGAGGACCACAGCCCAGCCGACCCCAACACTGTCAAATCAGTACCGACTACTGGCGTTTTTCACGCTACACACCCAGCTCGGAGAGCTAGAGATGAGGTCCGCTGTCCCTTTTTAATGTATACTGGTAATTCGAAGGCTTTGTATGGATCCGGGCAAATGGCTAAGAACACAAAAACACATATTTTGTTGCTCACAATGGACAAGAACCTTTTTTTTTATTCCTGCAGGGATTTTCTGGATCAGCAACATAATGCACGCAAGTTTTTGTGAGAATGAAGTTTGAGCTTCTGCATGACTTAATTCTGTGGTGTTAATAACGTCTCCAAGCTATATATATATATATATATGCTGAGAATCACTCATATGGAAAAAGCCGAGGACTGTTCAGTCCCTCTCCATTACACTCTCCCCCTCCTCTGTGAACCTCTTTAAATTCTGGCGTCTAGGTCCAGGTTTTCTTTTTATAGCCAATTTCAATCATAAACTGTCGCTTAAGAAGGAGCCACCTTCTTGACATTGAACACTCACCTCAATAACCCATGCATATCACTCCCTGATTCACCCCTCAGGTCTCAGATTCCCCTGAAATTGGCTACAGAAATGTTTTAAAACAGAATTAAAGGAATAATCAGTCAAGTTTACAACCTCTGAAGTCACCAGTGAGTCAAATACTTTCTTCCGCGGATGAATTGCTTTCCAATTATAAAATGACCTGTATGGGAAGCAAACGGACACCAGAAGTCCATCGAAGCTGCAGCTCCTGGAGATTACAGTCCAAGCGGCCTCACAGAACCAGGACAGGGCCATGGATCAATTCCTACTTCATTGGACACCAATTTAAAGCCACTCCGATTGATTCACTTGGCTGCAGGGGGGTAGGTCCGGGGACCCATGTAATGACATTCATCCTTCTTCCTATCTAAAGCCAGCACTGACATCGTGCACACATTTCTCCTCCACACACATTGCGTTGCTACATGGGTCCCAAACGGAAAGCAGTTGAGCAGGAATGCTGTCAAATATTTCCATCAAACGGCGTCGGTGCCGAATGCGTGTTCTCCCCGGGGAGAAAGTAGAATTCTCTGTCATTGTTAACGTGACGCTATCATTCTAAAGGAGAGCGAGCGGTCTGTTCTTCTTTGATGCATTTTTAATTGGCATTTTGCATTCATAGACAAACAGCCGCTGCAGACCAAATGGTTTTCCAAAGCCAAGCGCAGAAAGTTGTTATTCAATCTAAAAAGTGACTTACGTGACACAAAGTGCACTGTTTGTGTGTGAGAAACCCACGGATTTCTGCAATCTTTGGCGGTTGTCAAATGTCTGGAATCGCATGTGTGTGTGTGATTGCTGAGACCTGCTGAGAGCACCCCAGTGCACCCAGAGGGGTGGCAGGGGACAGATGGCGGGGAGGGGGACCAGAGTGGAGGCTGCCGAGCAGCATTAGTCACGCCCACTACTCACAGACTCTGCGCCGGGTAGACAACAAGTGACTTTGCCCCTGACGTCGGCACGGCGGGAAGTCCTCATTAACAGGAGGCAACAATGGGGGAGAAATTAGGGGGCGAGCCAAGAGGCATTAGAGAGACTCCTCTCCCTTGCTGTCGCTGGATGCACCGTCGTCATCGTCGTCATCGCCGTCATCATCGCCGTCGTCCTCATCATCATCAGAGATGATGAAAGGTTCCCTGTGCCTCTTCTGTATTCATTTGAGGGGCGAACACACGCCACTTCGCGCTCATCTCCACGCGCCTGAGGCGCGATCTAGGCCAGGCGTTCATTTTCCCCTCTTGGAAGCTAATGGAGTCACAAACAGGCCGACCCCTGGCGGGACTTGCTCGGCCCGCGCCTCGTGGAGGCCTCGAGGACTAATTGGCGGCACCCTTCCCGGTTTTCCGGCTTAATTGTACTTATCTAGCGAGTCACCTTTGAGGGTCATTTGGAGGCTCTGGACTAATTGAGCAGAGCGCTGCAGAGTGGGGGGGGAGAGAGAGAGAGAGAGAGAGGAGCCAGGCGGAGCAGATATTTGGCCCATTAGTGCAATCCCCCCCCCCCCCCCCCCCCCAAAAAAAAAAGCTTTCCAGAGGTCCGGCACGTGCGCTCACACGGGACACTCTCAATCAGTCCGCCTTAATCGCTCCTCCGCTGTGAATAACAAATGCTCCAACAGTTTTTCTTTTTATAGAATTCTCAGTGATCATTATTTCACAGCCCTACTCCCACCAGCCCGCTCTAGTGGGTCAGATACGCCGCTTTAAGAGCGCGAGGGAGTAATGGCGGTGCTTTTAGCGCGCTTCGCGTCCAAGGGGGTATGTGGAAATCAAGCTGCACAGAAGGGCCGAGAGTAACGTTTCAGGTGGGATGTCCATCATGACTGTGAGGGGGCAGCGTACCGCTACACATGCTGCATGTCCGGTGTGGATATTCACAATTCTCATCACAGCAAGGGAACGAGCACACACACACACACACACACACACACAGAGAGCCTGCCAAAATAGAACGGAGGCAACCAAAGTGTAATGAAACTCAGAGCTTGGGGAAACGTGTGTGTGTGTGTGTGTGTGTGTGTGTGTGTGTGGGCGCTTGTTTTAATGACATACCAGTAACGGCTGAAATTCATTTTCAAGGTCACTTGTCACGTTGGGAGTGTGTCTGTGTGAGGTGACGCGCTGGCCTCGCCAACGCTGTTTCAAGAGAAAAATGGGCCCTTGTCGAGGGGAGAAAAAAAAAAATATGAAAGGTTCCACCGCCCCTCAGAGCAAGGCGACCTGGCATTTTTCGTCATTTTGGCATCTCTTTGTCGTGCATTTATTTCGGTTGCAGTTGTCCCTTTCGATGACTTTAGGCAGGTGAGTCACGCTCTCAGCTGCTGCTGTTGGCTCAAAAAAAAAAAAAAAAAAAAGAGAAGAAAAACAGCTTCTGACCTTCAGTATTCAGCTCACTCCGGAGATGAACAGAAGTTGTCTGACTCCTGTCTAAAGCAGAGCTGACACGCTGACATTCCTCAGATGTTGTGGAACATTCTACCGGGCGTAGTAGGCCTACAGTCCCACCTGACACGGAGCCTGAAAGGCTCCTCTCAACGCCGCTCCATTCAAATGGAATGTTACTGCAGCCCCGGTGGGCCGTGCAGCCGTGACGTGACGGGGACAACGAACCCGGCAAAGCGGGGTCGGGCGGACGTTGAACACAAAAAGACTCCAAAAACACAAAAACATCCCACAGTTTTATTTGACCTCTGACTTTGTCCGCTTGCCTGCGTCGTGGCTGCAGCCCGAGCGGGGGGGCACGACCTTCTGCAAAGGCTTTCTGGATTGATGCATCCACCCTAATTCGGCCTTTCTAGCGTCCTTGTTGTTTGTTCGTACTACCTGCACTGGGCTGGTGTCTGTTTGTTGGGGGGGGGGGGGCTGACCTTTTCTTTGCGTGCTCATCCATGCACGGCACACCAGTAGAGAGTGCGCTTGTCAACATCTGGTGTTTGCGAATATGTTTGTGTGCACGTCGTAATCTCTTACCAGAACATCTGCAGCGTTCTCGTGGAGAAAGACAGATGAAAAGGGCACGTTTGTTTTTCTGACACTTTTTGCATCTGCACCAGCACAGAGCTTGTGAGACGGGGGGGGGGTCGGGGGGGGTGGGAGAGCGAAAGTGAAGGAGAGAGACAAAATGCCAACATGATAAATCCAACCTTTGTAAGCAGCCTCTGCTCGAAGCAAAGCTCGTGTCCCGGAATTAATAATCACATATATCACATTGTTTCGCAATAATTCATTCACCGCTCTGTCATTTATTCCCACTGTGGGGGTCTATAAATTCGGCTTCAAGAAAAAGTTATGGCTAATATATACGTCGAGCGCTTCCCCGGAATATGCCTCTTTGGGGAGGTTTTGAGGGGGGGGGGGGGGACGGCGTTTGTTAAACAAGCCCCAACGTGAAAAGAGGGATTAACCCCCCCACGACCGGCGTGGAGCCTCTGAGGAGGGGATCCACGGACCGACACTGTCCTCCAGAGAGACTGGGTGCATACTGGTACCCGGAGGATTGTTAATGGGAAACGTCTGTAAAAGGTTAAAGGTCACGGTTGAGCGTCCAGTTAATATATCTGTGGTAACTTGGAACTGAATGTCACCAGTGATTGGGTTTGAAATGACGTTGACATTTACACTGAGCTTTATGGCAACACTTGCTTTGATCAAGCCAAACAGTTTACACATCCGGTCCCTGTAAACCTTCTAGTTACAGAGGCCCACACCGCTCACTCCGATCAAATCCTGGCTATGAGATTATTATGAGGAAACTACAGCTTGGGAACTTTTTTATAAGCTTCTAGAAGCTTCCTTTTCTAACATGGCCCTTTTCCAAAAGCCTAACCCAACACCAACCTCTTGTATCTGAAAAGAAATACATTTAGACATATTTTATCAGCAAAATATCCCTTAACATTCAATGCATTAAGTGCAATTTTTGAATGCGTAGTGCCATTGTGACTTGTTGTTAAGATGTCATAAAAGATATAGAATACAATGATGGACTTCAAACCATCTCCATGTCATGGACTACCGTTCAACATATTTAATTGATATTTGCTATTAAACCACAAGGAGACTTTGTGTGATTGAAGAGGTTTGAGCTGTTTTGTGTGTCCATAGTACGTTTAGATGATAGTAACTGATCAAGCTCAAAAAAAGTCAAAAGTAAACTATTTCTATTGCAAAATGTAATGTAAGACCTTCGCTGCAACAAGCTGTAAATAACAACTTTCAATAATTCCAGCTTGTTAGATGAATTATTGAGCGCTTATTTTGATGCTAAGCTTCTGAGTTATTAACAGATGATGGTGATTTTCTCTTTTCTTTATTGAACTCTTGCTTAAAGGGATCTTTTCTCTCTTTCTGCAACTATTTCAGATGTCCTTCTGGGTTCTATCTGTAAAGGGAAAACCATTACAAAAAAAAAAATCACATTAGACACTGGTGGATATTTAATTTAATCTGCTATTCATCATCTAATTAATTCATAAAACCAACAAGCAAACAGATGTATTTATTGAGGATGCTTTGCTCATCACAGGCTTGATTTCTGAATTATATAGACAAATATATCAGCAAACGAGCTGCACCGTGTTCATGCAGCGCCCCGTGGATCCTCCGCAAGTTCAGAGAGGGAGACCTACACGCTGCTTAATGAGTGTTCACTGCGCTGCTCAGCAGGGGGCAAAGATTGATGGCTTAAAATAAAGGCAATCTTATTACACGGCCATTAATAAAACATCGTTCATTAAGTGCAGTAATTAAGGTCCCATCATTATTGGTGACTGCAACTGACACTTAATCGATACAGTCAGGGGATTTCAGCCTCCAGAAGATAACCCGCTGTTAATTGTAACCTTTTGCAAGATGAGCATCAATATGAATAAGCAAATCAGTCCTTCTCGCCACCGCTCCTACTGCTGCAAGTCTCAGACGTCGCTTATCAACAGTGTATGCAGAGGAGGAACGGGTCACTGCAGGTGTTGTTTTGCTTCTTTCTCCTTTTTTTTTCTGAGAACAGATTAGTTCGCTGGGGAAGTTTAAAAAGTACATCTCGAGTTGCATCTCTGCAGACTGACTCTCTGAAGACGGATCATTTCCTGCGGCGAACGCAGCTTTTACCCAACGGCACGTGGGAGAGATGGAGGTTACCGCCAGACAATAGTTCAGAAAAAACATCACGGGCGGATAAGAGGGACAGATTAAGAGATTACGCATTACACAACGCCACACACTCTTCTGCCTTCAAACCATCATTTTTTTTATTTATTTTTTTAAGCTGGGAAGATAAATGTACCATTCAGCTGGATCGCTGCAATACGTTTGTGTCGGAACAGAATCTCCAAGTGGCTGAAGTGGCTTTCAGGCAGCGGGGCCTACGAGCACGTGGCTCCGAAGGTGACGGCGTCGCACAGGCAGCGTGAGAAGCTTTCACAGGACCCGCTGTTGGTCACGCCTGGACTAACGTGGGGAGTGTGCGTCCGCTTGTGCACCCCCGTGTTTGTGTGTGCATTCTGTGCATTCAAGCGAGTCCACGTGACAGGGTGTACCAGAAGGGGAGCTGCTCTCTGTGACTCAGGGTCTGACGGGTCTGACGGGCCGTCGGCGTCGGTAACCGCCACTGTGTTTGTGACCGCGGCGAGAAATTTCAGATTACACTTTTACGCCACAATAAGCCTCTTTGTGTCGGGCTCACGGCAAATGGCTGCAGTTCTTTTGTCGGTGGCGCACAGATGACAAGATAAAGCCCGACAAATGAAAGCTACAGGAAGTGATGTCACGAGCGATAAGCAACAACAAGGACGCCATCACCACACCTCGCTCCGAAATTTGTGTCTCCATCGTAGGAAATGACTTCCTCTCGGGGTTTTTTTTTTGTTCTCGCTCTCTTCCCACAGCGCCTCTTATCTTACAGCAATAATTAAACCCACGAGGGAGTATTTTATGATGGACACATAAACCTTTTTAAAATGGAATTAAAGATGCTATCGCAGCGACCAGATAGAATGAAATGCTTTGGGGAATTAAAATCACGGGCTCTTCTCTCTGGCTCTCTCCGCTTGAATTGAAAAGCATCAAGCCCCCCCCCCACCCCCCACTCCACCCCCCCCAATGCTGAAGATTACATCCCCATTTGACTTGTTGCTCTGGGGAACTTTGGCGTCCACGGGCGGCGCGATGAAAGATTAGGCTCTCATCGTGGCGGCATTTATCATCCATTTATGCATACTTATACGTAAGCAAGGTGTGCTCCGCAGAATGATGGACTCTGACAACGCTCATAGCAAATGATCCTCAAAATCATTTGGGACGGGAACTTTTAGGCAGAAATTGTGGGGTCATTTTCACAACCGCTCGCGATGAGCCGTCTTATTTAGAAGATAAAACAGGGCCAGCAGCCCTAGAACAGCATGACCATTTTATTTTCATCCATGTTTTTAAAAAATACTAGATCTCCCATAATCAGACTTCTCCATCCCGGCCCTTTTACTGCCACTGGGTCACGGTAACCCCTCATGAAACTTGGTAGGCTCCGCTCCATTACCCTCTTTGAACACTAATGACACTGAGAGTTCCTCTCAGAGGCACAATAATGCATCGCTGGGAGAGGGTGGGAGGCAGTGCGCTATAGAGATAACCAGTATCTCATTAACAGGAGCACATTCAGTTCTCATGCTCTACCAGTCGGAGCTGAAAAATAAAGGGGAGTCGTTTTTTTAAATTTTTTGGAAAACTTTTTATTGCAGTGAAATCATGAGAGCACTGAAGACTAAAATAGGATTAGCGGTGGCTAATGAGTCCATGTGACCTTTGGCTTTCATATTCTGCAAAAGGTAGAAGTTGCCACTTGAGCAGGTCCTGAGACTGCAAACCTCAGCATTGCGTTGATTGTGCACATTCAATGCTGCAAATAGCAATTATCTGAGGAAACAGTGGAGGTGGAAGTACCTATAAAGACACCTGATTCTATTTTCTCTACTAAGATGCAATCTGATATGAAGTAATCTGTCCACTTGGCTCACGTGACGGTGTCTTATTCCTCGTGGAGGCGATCTGCGCGCAGGCTTCACATTTCCCCGACATTAACTTCGCAATTAAAAACTCATTTGAGCTTTAAGCACCTTCTCCTCTCTCGCACTCCTCACCGCGTCGTAGGCTGCCACTCCTTTCAGAAGCCGCTCTGACCTGCCGCCGCATTCTTTTAATTAAAAGAAGGAAAAGTGGTGCTCGGTGAAATCAGACACCGCCAAATAAAGTTGAGAAACGTGCGCCGCGACACCCGGAGAAAGCTGACAAAGACGCAAGGCTCACTCGTTACACACATCTGCATCTGAAGAGTTGCCCCCCCCCCCGCCAGGGACAAAATAATGTGCTGCACTTTGCACTCGAGGACCGAGGAATCAAATATTCATGGAAAAACCAGCGTGCACGGCCGTTCTTTTAAACATTTTTCTTTCGAGCAGACGCTTCGCCCCTCTTCGCTGTTTCATAATTTAGTTTGAGGTTGGCTGAAGCTCATCCTGGAGGCCTCGCCGAACGCTGTTGACATTAAAAACTCCAAAGTTTACTTTGGATTTAAGAGCACGCGCTGTGCCTTTCGGGAGTGTGGAGACCGGTTGACCCCCCCCCAGCGGCTGCTGCAGCAGCAGCGGCGGCGGCGGCGCACATAGCCTCAGCAGACAGGGCTATCAATATCTTCGACTTCTTTCCCCATCTGATATGTTGTTTATTGTCGAGTCTGGAACATCGCCGGGTTCCCTTCCGTGTACGTCTGCACTTGAAGATTCATTTAACTCTCGGAGACAGTGTGAAGTGTATCGTATCATCGCAGGAGCCCGAGAGACCGTCGGTGACCTTGGGAGTGCACTGGATCTTATTTCTCGGTCCGTGGCAAAGTAGCGCGCCGTGGTGGGAGCGCTGATCATGGAGCTAAGTGTGTGCATGCGTGTGCGTGTGCGTGTGTGTGTGTGTGTGGACGACGAGGCGGGGGCAGTTCTTGAGGACCAAAAGGACGGAGTTGGAGTGCTGCTGCTCCATTCTTCAGACGTCTTGGGAGATTTATGCTTTGGATGCACGCGCCGCCAGCTGCAGTATTGATTCCTCCTACAGTGTATATAGGTAACACACGACCACTCTGGGTGAGAATTCATACATCACCACATTGAAAGGAAGGACAGCCCCCACTCCTCAAAAACAGAGCAGGCTAGTCGCTTTCAGAGGTTTGCAAATCAAAAAAAAAAAAAATTATATATTTCCCTGCAGGAGTTTTATTAGCAGCAGATGAATTTTAATGAAAGAGAAAATCACCAGAAATTGTGGCTGATCATCGCTCAATGAGGAATTCAGCAGTGGCAGAACGATCACTTTAATTTGCCGGATCATGCAAACGTATTGATCTAATGGGAGAAGTTCTCTAGCAGTGGCCTTCCTGATTTGATGAATATGATTAAATATGCATTACTACAGACCTTTGCACAGATGCTTATAGATGAGGGAACATTTGCTAACTGTCAAATTGAACTGATTTCCATGCAGTGTAGGTTACTAGTTTACCCACCCCACAAAGCGAGTTTGATCCGCTTGAAAGGATTTCTCTCTTTCAAAGACAGAAAACAATAAAAACGTCGATGGATTTGATAAAAACTAAAGAGCCCAAATTCAACCATGAAAACGCGCTCAAAGGATTAGATATTCCACGCATTTTAAGCATCATAGTCCTCGTGTAGAGGTGCTTGTACAAGTCTTGTTGCATGTAGCCTGTTGAGACCTGACCTGAAAAATGCGAGGCTGAAGAGATAAATAATTAGGGAAGTGACAGCAGAGGAGAGAGATGAGGCTCATCAAAACACTGCACTTTGCTCATCCACTCCCTGGCAGCAAGGTTTTTCAGACAAAGCTCTCTCATTAGCTCTATTGGCTCAGAAACCTCCAAATGGGGCCCTTTCACTGGTTACGCCTCGCCGATCCAACTTGACTTTAACATAGTATGTTTGTTTTTTTTGTACGTCAAAAGGTTAGTAAAAGTAAACCATTTGGCTTTGGTGCTCGCTGTGTGCCTGAGGACTTCGGGCACAAAGCGCTGAGAACCGCAGGCTGGGGATGATAGGAATCTCCACCTGCTTCTCGTTGCTCTTAATTTCCTGCGCTGAGAGAGATGACATCACTCGGCGCCTGGAAACATCAACAGCATCATGCTTCGGCACCGATGTTTGTCCATTCATCAACTATTGATGAAATCTCGGCTATGGTGAGATGGAAGTGTTGTGTTTGTCACACGAGCTATTGATATACCGCGCCGAGGGCAAATTGCTTTATTTAATCGTAAAAAGGCCTGGAATGTGTGTCCTTTGATCAATAATTGATTCGATTTTGGACGTACACGGCCATCACAACAGAGACGGCTTTGTAGATGCCGGCGATGGTCTGTACATTAGAAAGGTACCATACGCGGCTACATGTGCTGCAGCGAGTCTGATACCAAAAGCAGTTGAGAAGACAAAGTCCAATTATCTTTTTTTAAGAGACTCATTTTACGTGCACTGCTCAAAATAATTAAAAGAACACTGTGAGAACACATCAGATCTTGTGAAACTGTGCCAGTTTTATATCTTAGGAAAAACAAAATTCCACATCTTTTGATGGAAATACAACTTTTAACCTACATCGAGTTTTATTTTGTAGACAAAATGATGTGGCAGGCTAGTCCATTTTTCCCCCCCCAAAAATTCCTGCAACTCAAAACACTTTTCAATACCTTGTGCGTGTATGCATTGTATTGACAACATCGTGGCATGCTCCTATTGAGACATCAGAGGGCGACTCGTGTGGGGTGTCCTCCCAGATCTGGCATCAGCGAGCTCCTGTAAAGTCTGAGGAGCAACCTGGTGGCATCTGAAGGAGCGTGTTGAATTGGGCTTAGGTCATGTGATGGGGAGGGCCATTCAATTGCATCAATTCCTCCAGGTAATGCCTGCACACTCCTGCATTTCACCCCGATTCCTAATGCCAGTCAGCCTGCCGTTCTCCAGCCTGTAGAGGTCTGTGCTTCCCCCCCATGGATACGCTTCCCTAGACATTCCCCCACACTATAAGGCCACCCTCATCAAGTCTCTTTCTGATTGTTTGGGCGGAGACATTCACACCAGCGGCCTCCTAGAGGTCGTTCCGTAGGGCTCAGGCAGCGCTCAACCTCTTCCTCCTGGCACCAGGCAGCAGATATCAACGCCAGTGCAGCTGAAACTACTTACCTGACCAGATCATTATCAGAGAAGTGCTATTGAATGTATGCCATGCCATTCACACAGATTTCTTGTGGATAGGATGCGACTAGAGGGGCAGGGACTGCTTGTAGCCACAGTGTGGTTTTCCGCAACACAGATTTGCCTAAAAGTATAAAAAACAGGCTGACAAAGTTCATTGTTCAATCTCGACCGATGTTCAATGGTCCAGATGTCTTAGACACTTAAGTCCAAGGAGCATCGTTAAAAAAATACTCCATTTAGCTGGCAGAAGCTGTCTCTTCTCAACCTGGCCACAGTGGAGACATAAGCACAGTAATTATCGCCACACCCACTATAGTGCGAAATACATAGAAGATGTTGACATGTATGGTTTGGGCCGTATCATCCGTCAATGCCACTCCAACAGCATGAGACACAGCTAATTGCTCTCTCACACTCAACACACAGGCACGGTGCAGAAACCGGGAGCCCTCTGACCGAGGCGATAGCTTCTGCGCGACAAAGATCTAGAGTCGTACTAATCTTGTCTCTGCGCAGAACCTAGGAGACCGCAGAGATGAAGCGTCGCCTCGCTTCAATCACTCCCCGGGTTCCTCTCCACGTGAGATCTCCTTACACCAGATTAACTCGATTTTGTGTTTTTCTGTTCCAGGCAATTAAACGCGTGCGTGTGTAGGGTTAAACGAGATCGCCAAACAGTAATTACCGGTGTCTATCGCGCAGCCCAGCACGACCGCGGCATGCTTCTTTTTGGCTTCTTTTGCTTTTTTTTTTAAGGTGAACCACTGGGACAAAAGGCTATTAGTGTTGATAGCTTTGCCAGTGATGCTCAGGTCAGGGTAACGACATGGACCTTATAATCATCCAAAAGCCTGGGCACATTTTATTCCCTTGTATGTCATTTGGTGTTGCACTTCCACAAAGTCCCACGAAATCACACTTCAATGTTCAATATTCACATCTCGGGCAGTGCTCAAACTGTTGCTCCTGGCACAAGGCAGCAGATATCGGTCCTGCCGATGAGTTGAGGACCTTCCAAGGACCCTGTCCAGCTCTCCAAGAGCAACTGTCTGTCTCCTGGAATCTCCTCAATGTTCTGGAGACTGTCACAGGAGAGACACATCACATCTCCTTGCAATGGCACTTGTGGATGTGCCATTCTGGAGGACTTGGACAACCGGTGGAACCTCTGTAGGGTTTAGAAATGGCCTCATGCTCCCAGTAGTGACAATGACTCCAGCTAAAGCCAATACTAGTGGAAAACCAGTTTCCAGTAGAGGTTCAAGAGAGATAAACTTGAATTGGTCTCCACATGCAAAAACGTTTTTTTTGGGGGGGGGGGGGGAATCATCCCTCAATGTTCAATATTCACATTGTTTAAATTCCACGCTGCCAGTTTTAAGACAGCTTATCCTTTTTTCCCTGGAGACGTTATACAGTACACAGATTCACAGTTGAACACTATTTACAAGTCAGAAACTGGTAATTAGGATAATTCTGACATGAGATGAAGGCGGCATGAGATCTGTCCCTCATGACGGGTTTTTTCAGAATCGTTCGGACATGGTAGCTCATTATTTCGGTTAAAGCTGCTCACTTTAAAAGTTACTTCTATCTTCCACTAGTCTGGCTGACTGTGGGCACACATGAAAGGCAAAATGACTCTCACTCTCGGCTGCTTTCAACTTTTAAGGCTTTTTTGTTTGTAATTGCTTTGTGTGGCAAAAAGAGCAAAGGCAGCAATGCGAGGAGCCTTTCCTTTCAGTCAATGCCAACACAAGCCATGTAGGGATTGTCAGTGAAGGAATAGGTCATTTTGGAGAATGGGCAGATGAGTGAATGGATGGGATTATTACGTTATTTCCATTCATCATAATGGGAACGCTGTGTTCTGCATTGTAGCGGCACACAGTCGTCACCGGTGTGTTAGAAAATCACAGCTCATACCTGTGTTAAGGGCTGTTGAGGGATGGAAAAACTGTTACGGACAGTCGCCTTTAGCTTTTGTGAACATCTTTTGGCTTTTACACCTACAGTAAAAAAAACTCAGAATAATTATGTTGATTACTTCACAAATTCAAGAAATGATATAGTCAGTTCTTTTTACTTTAAATTTTTTTCTTTCTTAAATGCTAATTAGGAAAGACATATTACGTAAAGCGTAACGCTCTGCATGTTATTAATTAGTGTAGGAGGAGAGGTGCAGTGTGCAGCTCCAAAGCTTCGCTCCGGTGTTCTCAGCAAGTGGCTGTCAAATATTTAGTGTCAACGTTGGAAAGAAATGGGACAAAAAATGAAACGGTAGTTATTCCATAGATGAAAAGCACTCTAGTTTGCACAGACAGGAGCTGCAGCTCAGTGTTTATGCACTGTGTTTACGCTCTGTTCCCACAACACTTCTGGATGCGCTGTGCTCTTCATTGCTAGACGATCTGATCTGTTTTGTAAAAAAAAAAAAAACAAGGTACTCCTCTCCCTATGCTGCCGTATATGGCCTTAAGATGACTTGTTCTGTCCTAACAGTATAGTAATCCTTGTTTTCACGGATACATGTGTTCATTTAAACAAACAGCCTCCGAAGGTGTTTTTCTGCTGTGTATTTTTGAAATACATTGTGTCAACATTTTTGCCCTGATTTGGCTTGAAATGACTGCGCGCGTAGTGAAGAAGTCAGTAAATACATGTGCGTTTGTGTGTCCGTGCGTGCTTGTTTGCGCGTGTGTCTCGAGGGGCCCAATTTTACACCTCCTGACCCAGCCCTCGTCCCTGAACCAGGCTTTAAATGACATGGAAAAAACGAGTCCCCGGTGACTCCCGATTCAACCCAAAAGCTTGGAGGTGGGGAGGAGAAGGCTTACTCGTCTTTTTCCCTCTGCGTCAGACAGAAAGCCCGGCGACGTGGGAGGTTCGAGGCCCCTCGCGGAGCCGCAGCAGGTGTTAAGAGTCAATAGGGACTGCAGGACAGAGAGTCGACCTTCCGCGCTCTGATTCTCACTCGTGCCCTCGTGTTTGTTTTCGGCCCTGATGACTGACACTGTCGACAGAAGAACACCGATATCAGCGGCAGGAATATCGCTCTACGTAAGTTATTGCTTTCATTTGAGTCCATTTTTTTGTTGTTGTTGCGATCGTTCTTGTAACACAAAATCAATTCCACCGTAGACGCCCACGCTACTGCAGCACTACGGGGGATTTAATTGTACACAGCATGCTGGCCTGTCTGCTCGAATTTCAGAACCACACGGTACTGAAGTGTGAGGAGGAAAAACAAGGGATAAGGAAAGCGCGGCCTTCCCTGTGCTGAGCGTGCGGCGGCTCCTGCGGAATAACGAATGTTCCAAGCAAGACTGTACAAGTGAACAGACATTATTCTCGTATTAAACAGTCATCCGCTCCGAGTGTGACCCGCTGACTTTTATAATAGAGCTCAAGTCTTCTGCGGAGCTCCGAGAGTTGACGCGTTAAACCGCAACTGCCCGGGGTCAGCGTATTAAAATGCGATGTTGAGTATGCGTGTGACCTCAGTGTGGAGAGGCTAATGCTAGTTCAGGTTCAACGTGGCAATGGACCCTCCAGTCACACAGTCCCCACAGATATTATCTGTGGAGTAATTGGCTTGCAGAGGTCCAGTTTGTGTTACGGGAAGCACTAAGTGTCGGGTCAACGCACACAGATTTGCCGTCATTCCGATCCGTCATCATGACATTGGGCCTCATTGGGATTCATGCAAACTTTCTTTTTTCTTTTTTTTTTCTAAATGTTTCTTACTTTATTCCGTGTGGCTTGGTGTGTTTTTTTTTTTGTCAAACTCTCTAAAACTGCGGTAAATTGTTATTAGCATACACTTGTGGTCACATTCACAAAATTGTTCTCTAGTGTTGAAGATAAAAAAGAATCTCTGTGGACAACACATTTAGTGGTGCCAGTGTCAGTTTTTTATGGGATGACACGATCATGAGTTCACACTAGCACAGTCCAACAAAAAGCCCGGGTCACTGCTAGAATTCTGAAGGTGTGACAAACACAGACATTTCCAATGATCTCATTTAGCGCAGTATCAAGACCCCCCCCCCCCCTCTTCCACCTCCTTACATTTTAATAAACTTTTCCTTTTAACAACTCTGTCTCCCGCCAGCAAAGATGATTAATGTGCCGAAGGGTGACGGGCCTCAGTGGCGGCAACAAAATGCTTCTGCCACCGTGACAAGCTTTAATCCATCAACACAAATGCTGAGCTAGGGTGTTTAGTGGAACACATACTGTAAACAACGCTCCTGCCAGCACACAGAGAGGGGAAAAAAAAAAAAACCCCTCTCTATCACTGATAATGGTGGCCAGCCATTTGGAAGGGCAAGAAGCAGACAGGTTGCTCCGGCAGTAAGTGAATGAATATTCCTTTAAGCGCTGGAGAGTAATTCACAAGCAGGACAAGCAGGACCTCCTCGAAGACAGATGTGTGTGCATGGTGCTGGGGGAGCGTGAGGGGGGGGGGGGCGGGGGTTCACAGAGGAAGGACCTACTCTTTATTTGATGTGCTCGTTGTGCTGATGGATCGAGGCCAGCGCGGGTGTTGCAATTAACGTTTGCATCTTAACGCCGGCAAGATCATTTTTGATGAACTTGATGACGACGTGCCTCTCAATTCGGCCTTGCTCCCCCCAAAAAAAAAAATCAGTCGGGACAGAAAACCCTAGAGACTGTGCGGCGGGGAAGGGGGTGAGACGGCAGAGGTGGACACGGAGTGGAGTAGACGTGAAATCATCAGCTGTCAGTACTTTGCCCCATGGGAGAGGCGCTCGCATGGATGCCTCCATTTGCCTTAAAACAATGTGGTTTAGCTTTAATAGAAATCAATGTCAAATTTCAAACCCCCCCCCCCCCCCACACACACACACACACACACAGTTAGCGTGAGTGATTGTTTCAAAGCTGCACTGGACCTGGCCCGGGCTCCTTTATTTAACATTTCTGCGCATTACCTTCTCCCTCCTCAAATCTTGTCAAAACAAAACGATATTAAGCATAACACCTGGAAATTGAATCTTAATTGAAGCTAAATCGTGTAGGCGGCGCCAGCAGCGTATTGATCCTTCCCTCCTTCGGGTGGAGCGTGCTAAGTGTGTGTGTGTGTGTGTGTTTGTTCGTGTGCGTGCGTGTGACTGCTGAATGCAAAAATACACACATTTTGAATTAGCCCGGCGTGCACCGGGGCTTGGTGCTGTACCAGCTTTTGCAGTAACGCCAGAGTTATTGTGGCAACTGCAGGCTGCACCGAAGGGAAAAGAGAAATCTCACATCTCTGTTTACAGCCGGCATTGTAACAGAGCGGTTTCATGCAGCCCTTCAAATACCTTCGGGAGGGAAGCTAGTGTTACTTTATACCTCTGAAAATGGAGCCTGAGTGAAAGAGATGTTGACGGCATGCACAGCCGTCTCCCTGGAAAGCCTTTTCATTTTCTTCTGGATTGGATTCACATGATAACGCTTTACCTTCTTTACTCGAGCAGTTTGATAAAAAAATAAAATAAAAAATAAGACGTCCATTATGTGACGGTGTTAGAAACTTTAAAATGGGGGTCCAAACCTGAGAATGGATTCATTGAAAAGCAGCAAGTGAATGCGTCTCTGCGCGACACACTATTATGCTGCGCTCCATAATTATTACAGCTGTACGGTATGATAAACACACACTTTCAGGACATAGATTCAATGTAAAATGGAAAAAAATAATCTCCATTTTTTGACTTGATTTTACTGCCCACACTCTCAATTCTTGAGGCGTTTGATGATTCTTGAAGGTTTCAATGAACTTCCGACACAAACGTGTTTTTCAATCGAACCGAACACTTAATAGATTCTTAATTCTCAGTCTATGTGGGAAACCAGTTTCAAATGCATTTAAACTTTGAGCGAGATCCGGCCCACGCTGGGCCCAGAGACTACAATAGCTGCACACAGACCAGCCCCACTGGCGTGGTCAGTCACCACGTGTCCAATCTGATTGCTCAGAATAGCCGCTTGTCTTGTCAGCCCCAGCGAGGATTCACAGCTTTTGACAATATGTCCACGAGTCCGTTGTCACCCGAGGCACCAATTAAGCACTCGTCACTCCAAATACACCAAGTTCACACCTGCTACGACAGGAAACGCACGCGCACGCACACACGTAAACACACAGATGGGTCGAAAGCGGTGGTCGGTGAGACCTTCTTCTGGACCGGCGTCCTGGCACGGAGACCCGTCGCTCCTTGTCCCCGTTAGCCTCTTGGTCCCGTTGCTTTGATCGTTAATAAGGAAATCATGGCAGCCGGACCCCAGATGGCGTGTTAGGATAGCTGGCACACCCTCTGATTACGGAGCATTCTGGATGAGCTGGGGCCCCCGTCTATTCCAGGCAATCCTAAAATAACAGCCTGGCAGCAGGACGCCTTGGTGGGCTGAAATATTTAAAACCCCACATCAACTTCTCAAACTGTTTCTGCCCATGCGGTGGCCTGTCGGTGTTTGCGGGTCATCCAGGTTGTCATTCATTTTTCCGAAAGCAGCCCCGAAGATAGGAAGTGTTTTTAAATGTTCCTTCCCCAAGGAGTCTGAATTGAGTCTGAGTCCTGACAACAGCCCAAAGCAGTGCTGCAGTTCCGTAATCCCCATCGTATTACACGGGAATCGCTTGGAATAGATGGAAAGCGAAGCACGCATGTGTACGTACGCACATGCATGTGGCTTATACATCACTTTTTGTATATACTCACATACACACTTTGCATGTACTGCATTATTATTTTGCTCTTCACTGCTTTTGTGCACATCAGGCGTCGTCTCAGTGCTTAAGCACAATCTGCAATTTTATAATTGTAGTAAAGCTGAATTTAAAATCTACTGTATTTCTTTCAACGGACACACGGAGCACAGCTGCAGACCCATCAGACGAGTACCAATCATGCACATCAAGCATGTTTCATGTTCTTGTGCACAAATGTTCACACTCGACCGAAATGAAGTATGACAATTAAGTGAAGTTTGAAAAAAAAAAAACCTTGGCTTGTAAAGTCATCATTAGTGGTAATGAGGTAGAAGTCTCAAAGAGGTAGTTTAATCTTTTAAGACTGGTATATCTGGCTACCATTAATTAGCTGTAGTTGAAAGCAGAGGTTTTTAAAGTGGGAGTCTTCAGGGGGCTCTAAGCAGTTTTAGCGGAGACTCGATGAATGGCAGTGAAAAAATATTATTAAAGTACATTAGTTATTAAAGGATGATGAACAGCCTACATGTATTTGTGTGATACGGTTAAAGAGTTCATCCAGTAGTTTGGGGTCATTTTAATTTTTTCCCACTGCAGAGTCATATAAACATATAAAAATAATGGGATCAAAGATCAAATAACGCCATGATCTACCATCAGAGAAACTAAGCAAGTAAACTGTAGAGCCTTTGTCTGAAGGGAGGATCACAGTCTGAGACTTTTTAAAAACTCGGAGTCTAGAGCAAGCTTCTGATTGACTAGTAGCCACATCTACTTATGGACTAGTGGAGAAAACCACTAGATGTACAGAATCCCCAAATTAATGAGACAAAAAATATAATGAATGCAAGAGCTTCCGCAAAGGAAAAGATCTTCCTCTGAATGGTCCGCCTTTGATCTATAGAGCTAATTTACTGAAAGTATTAGCCTTCACTGTGGCAGTACACGTGAACTTGTCATCTAATGACTTGAGCAGATGTATTGCCGTCTTTGTTGACGTTGTTCCTCTTGAGAGCGTACAGATGCAGTCTACGTCCCCAGAGCCATCACCAGCATGCACACTGCCCCCCTCGCTTGACATGTAGCGTGGTAGTGTTGCTTCCTTCATTCTGCTCTTCCCTGAAGAAGAAGAAGAATAACACAAGGAGCCTGGATGTGTATTACATCTGTCCCTGAGGATAAAATGGATGTGAATATTGTAGCTGTGTTTTACCCATAAGACATCAGAAGGATGTGCATCATGGAGACCGAAATAAAGAAATATCAAAGATGGAGCCTTTGACGACAAAGGCAACGTGTTTGATTTTCAAAGGGATGCAGATATTAGCATTTCTAGATCGCTTGACCGGACCTGGCCTCTCCACTCTCTTACCTTTCATCTCAAGAGCCCGCCTCGGGAAAGAATTGAAGGAGGGCTTCTCAGTATTTAAATGCATCCCGGGCCTGACAAGTTCATGCTTTTATTCTGTTTTGATATGAATATGTGTTAAAGGCCTGCTTCATGAGAACCAAAGACCGGTCTGGAGGAGGCCTAATGGACCGTCTGCGATGCTCACAGTGTGATGGGTCAGCCATGTGAGTGATGTCATCCGTCACCACATCAATCACACGGATGCACCTTCATTCCATTCGTTTACAAACTCTGTTCTAAATAATGTTGGTGTGCATTGTGTTAAGAAGTGACGTATGCTGATACTTAATAGTTTTACTTTGAAGGACCCGTGCAAATCAAACAATGAGGAAGATTTTTTCTTTTCCCATCTGCCAACACCCACTTCAAACGAGTCCAGAGCGGAAAGTCTTCTTTCCAGTTGCGATGGAGGCAGGCGATCCGGCAGCTTGGCTCACCTGGAGCAAAGCCACCTAAGAGACAGACCTGGGCGGGAATTGGATTTTTAGCGTATGTTGTTAATAAAGGCCTTATCCTCCTCTCTGCTGCTATGATTTCATTTCGACGCATAATGCAGACCATTAATATCAATACATACGGTATTGATTTTTCCTCTGCCTCCGTTGGAAGAGAGGCCGTCCTAGAGCACAGAAAAGGGGGATTCAGTTGCAGGGAATTTAATTTGGTGGTTGTGTGTTGGCATAGATATCCTGAAATTCAGACTTGTCTGAAGGCCTGTTCGGTATCCTTCCTTGACCCCATCCTCTTGATTTCCTCTCCTCGGGGAGAGACGCATCGCTCTGAAGGGAAAGAAAAGAAGCTCGGCTTGCTCTCCCTCCTCTCTCTTTTACAAATGATTTGCAACCCTTACCCACAGAGCCACAGAGGATCTCTGAAGGGGCTGCGCTGCAGCATCTCCATGGAGAGAAAAGGCCAAGCACGTGGGTGTTCAATGGAAATCCAGCTCTCAGTTTCCTTTGGGCTTAACGAATCACATCATAGTGTGCAAAGGTGCTTTTACTGTTTGTTTTGGAAATAAAACAACATCCTTTGCTGGAAGATCAGATTGCTTCGGAGAGTTTATTCTGAATGCTACCACTGAAGAACGTCCCAACGTGCTGGTGGGAGGCAGTCGGAAATAAAATAATTGCGATTGATGTTGAGGGGGAGGCTGGCAACTCATTCATCAGAGAATAAACTTAATCCCGATATATTCCTCCAAATGTGTACTCTGTTAATCGGTCACGATTATAATTAATGGATGCACTCCACAAAGAATATTAAAGAACAGATGTTTACTCAATGTAAGTCAATAGTCGCAGGAACCTTCAATTATGGACCCCCCTGTGGGGAACGAAGATGGAGCATTAATCTGGACCAATTGACAGAAGATTGAATTGATTACCTAATTATAAGGAAGCTCGGTTATTATTGCCATAACTCACTGCCGATTAGCAATCTTTTGCAATGCAGAAAGAGACAGCATAAACCCGATCAAGACCCAGTCACATGACCCGCCCATATTCATCTTGCGTACTTGATTAGGTCAGATGTACAGGAAAAAGGCAGGCAGAGAAGAGAGTGGGTATCAATTTCACGATATGAAAATTATTTCCACACACCCCCCCCGCCCCCCCGGGTGGTGAGAGGCTACTGCGCGAAAGAACCTGATTGGATGCCATTAATCACGACTAAACGACGCAGCGATGCAGCAATCGTCAACATTCATCCCCAAACAAACCCCCTGTGGAGCTTTTATGGAGAGTAAACTTCACGTCTGTTTAAAAAAAAAATAAAAAAAAATAGATATATAAATGTTTCTGAACTTTTGAACCGGGGATAACGCGCCCTCGACTTGTGCCCTGCTTGCTGAATGGCTCTGATTGAGACGCTGCCCCCCCCCCCCAGCCCCCCCCTCGTCCGTTCCGTGCGACGTGGGGCCTCGCGTCTGGACCTCGCGTCTTTGTCAAATTCCTTCTCACAGCTCTCTCTCTCTCTCTCTCTCTCTCGCTTTATCCCGGCACACCCCGGCCTCCCGTTTCACACCGCAGAGGTCAGGGAGGGATTCTGCTCTCAGCGTGTGGAGTGGTGTGCAAGGAGGAGAGGAGGAGGAGGAGGAAGAGGAGGAGGAGGAGGGAAAAAAAAAAAAAAAGAGCTGAAGCGTGCACGGGGGAGAAGCTGTCTACCTCCTCAGCCCCGTGGTGTTGTCAGGTCCGTGGTGTTAAAGGACTCCGACAGTGTGTCCCCTACCTCACCTTACTGCAAACAGGGCCTTGGTATCGCCTTTCATCCGTGGCACAAGTGTGTGAGGAGTGTGCGGTGTTCGTATGTGTTGTTTATGTGTGCGTGCAGCGGTCCTCTCCCCCCCCCCCCCGAAGCTCCGCATCGCTCCACTTTTCAACATTTATCTCCCGTATGTGGAGGAAACCGACTTGAATGTGACCCGAGGATGGATGTAATCCTCCATTGGCCAAAAGGAGGCCTGAAATCACATTGCAGGGCTTTTTCATTAACTAATAGTTCTTTTCTTTTGACGCTTCAATTAGTCCAAATTGTTTTAGAAAGGAAAGACACAAAGTTAGTCTTTGGAATCCTGTCAGTCCGCTGGGTTTGGTACGAAATAAGCAAATTCTCATTCTATTACTTTCTTCTATCTTCTATAACACAAAAATAATGAATGTAACTAGTTGATTGATATATTCCTCTGAGTTAAAATAAAGGTTTGTTGGAGCCGTGGCCTTTATTTCACTATTTTTAAATTGGAACTCTTTTACATGAAATGTGCTGTCAAATTTCTGAATAATTTCATTTAACCTCTTCCTTTTAAACGCAGAAAAATAATGCCAGTGCGCATATCGTTGCCCCTCACCTGCCACTTTGGGTCACCAGCTGCCGCATTTGGTGTGACCATGTGTCTGCTCAAGTCCCAGTCATGAGCTATCTCCTGACCTGACAGAGATCTGCATAAACCGGCTCATCCGTCCCTCACACATCATCTCCCCCCCCCCGCTCCCCCCTCGTCCCGCCTGCCCCGTCCCGAATCCTCTGCCTGACAGCCAGCAAACCGGGCCTGACAGGCGGCCAGGCGGAGTCACGGGCTCACCGCAGAGAGCACTGCCTGTCTCCCCTCATTTCCTCCTCTCTGCTCCCCTGACATGCTCTCGTGAAAACATTGAAACTCGGGTGAACCCCTCCGCTCTAAACCTGAGCCCAATCCACCTACCTTCCTGCTGGGGGGAAGATCACGCCAAACACGGATGCTTCCTTTTCTTTTTTTTCCTCAACAGACAAACTCTTTAAACCCTGCCTGGTTTTGTGTTGAATTATGTAATAAATCTCTCAAGGTGTAAAGGATATAAGGGCCTTTTACTTGCTCAAGAGCCGTGTGAAAATGTCTCAACCATCCACCTTTTATAAAGAAAGACACATTCATGCTGAATAAACTGGTGGACTGGATGACATTTCTTGCATAGCGACAAAGTCGAGGATAAAAGACGAACGTCCTTCTCTACCGCCTGCTTTGACATTTTACCTCATCCATCAAATATGAAAATCTTCCCATTCTTTTTTGCAACAGGCAAACAAAAGAAGAACATGTTCTTGTTTAAGAGGTACTCATTTGCTGAATGAATGGGATAAAGATGTTGCACAGACTAGGTACCATTTTCAAACTATGATCTCCCCCCAGCAGCAGAAAGTCTTCTGAAGCAGGAGCTGTGGTTCGTCTAAGAGTCTTATCAAAGCACGCAGGCCCTCACATCATCTACTGCGCTGCATCTCAGCACTCATCAATTCCGTCCTGCCTTTTCATTGCGACACGTTCTTCTGCAGCTCTTTTTTTCTCCTCTCTGGAACTGTAATTGGTTTTCATGTAAATTGATATCGGTCAGGAGATCAGCAGATTACCTCTGCATGCTTTTCCTCATTCTCACAAACACACCGGTACTTATCCGTACAAATACACACACACACACACACACACACATGCATGACAACAGAGACAGTGTGTTCCCTCCACACACACACACACACACACACACACACATGCATGACAACAGAGACAGTGTGTTCCCTCCACACACACAAACACACACACACACACACACTCATATACACACTTTTCCCAGAGCACGATTAGATGCCATGGAAGTCTTCCTAATGAGGCCCGGGATGACAGTTGAAATGTAGACATAATAATGCAATTCAGTAGAGGTCCCAGGAAATTGTTCTCGAGAGGGAGAAAGATTGGGAGTAAAAAAAAAAAAAACCTGGTTGGCTCCTTTTGTGTCCATGAGCGACAGTTAAATGGCTGTAAATCTCTAAATGTTTGAGCTTCCTCACCCCTTAAACATAATGGCTTCTAATATGTGGTCTTGTCAATTCAAAGCAGGAGGAGAGTTCTCGGAGGCTCAGTCCGCACAAAGGTGTGCCGGAGAACGTGCACACGGCCATGAACAAGATTGATGTGCTGCAGTTGGCTCCTCAGAAGAGAGATGTCTCTTTCTCCCCCAAGGCACTTCTCATATATATATATATATATATATATATATATATATATATATATATATTTTGAGAGCATATTTTTGCAATGTGTCCATATTTTAGGTAGTTAAATAACTATGTAAGCCCCCCCCGCCCCCGCCCCCTCCACCACACTATTTCCAAAAAGCCACAGGTGTTGCTTCTGTTAGTCCTCAAAATAAGACGTGGCGTCAGAACAGAATTTGATTCCACAGCAATCTCTGATTGCATTTTTCACATGGGGACCCCAGGGAAGAGAGGGTGACCCCCGCTAATGGAAGAACTCATCAGTATCTGCCGGGGTAATTAGCCGAATTAGCCAATCCCCGCCATCTCTTGGGCGACCCCGGTGTCGGGGGGTGAGCAATTACCGACTTCCAGGGGGGGGGGGGGGGGGGGGGCGTACCTGTTGGCTGTACCACTGCTGATCAAAGGTAGAGATCATGGCGCCCAGATGCATTTAACAGCATGAAGGCTTTGACTGAGGAATGAATGGTTTCCGTTTAATGCAATACAGTTACTTGGGTGAGTAATGACAATAACCTATTCCACACACTTACTCGCTCATGCACACACACTTACACTTATGTATAAGAAGAAAAACATCCTGTGGAAATTCTAGTGAATGGTTACAGCATTTAGGCATTTTGTTCTTTAGCAGAACTGTGTATTAATGTTTTTTCAGTTGTCCCCGCTCCATTAAATGTCTTATGAAACATTGCTTTTTTTTTCCCCTCCATTACCTTTCTCTTACTGAACTTGTTCTGTCCGTTGTTGCTTACTCGTTTCCCTGCCGCCGCCTTCCTCTTCATCTCGCCGAGAGAATATTTAACCTTGGCGAGGCTCGGGGAGCAGATGGTGGGCCCTTATGTGTGTCCGTCGTCATCCACAGCTAATGAAGTGATGTCTCCATAAACACCTGACAGTGGGTCAACCCGGCGGGGGTATGAAGATGGCGAGCTCTGGCTGCACGGAGCAGGAAAATACTCCTTATTGTAGCCACATTATTGTGCCAGCACGAGAACCGATTCTCCCAAATTAGGACAGCCCGGGCCTATCTCTGCACCTGAAGCCTCACATACTAACGGGCAACGCGTGGGATCTGTACACAAAAAAAAATCAGTTACATGATAGAAAACAATATTTTCATTTTTAGCAATACTTAAAAAAATGAGTTTTTTTAGAAACAGACATTTTAACAACTGTAGATGCTTTACTTTTATGGGAAGAATTTTGACTTGAAACAGTAGTTGGTATGAGACTGAAATATTGAATTTTGCACAAATTGTCCAACTTAAAAATAACTAACAATAAATCAGCAAACCGTTTGCATTATAAATGCAAATGCACCTCCAGTGGCAGTCAAAATATAATAACTAAGATATACAAATATGTAACTACAGTTTTCAAGCCTCAAGTTCATTTTGGATGTCGCCATCTTCTTTTTTTTGTCTTTGTCCTTTCAACCAGAAGACACAAGCAACTGAAAGCTGAAGACATTTTCAGGCGTCCGTGTTATTCCATCACATCCATCGTGTAAAAGGGGTTAAAGTTGTGAGCCCTGAAGGATGAGCTGCTTTATGGTTTTTCAACCAAACAGTTCAGGTAATAGATCAAATGAGAAGCAGTGTTATGTGAATGAACAGTTCATATTAATGTCCTTATTCAATAAGAACGAAAAAAGGTGTGTATCCCTTTTATTTATTTATTTATGTAGCCTTGTGTGCAACCGCCTCAAAGAAGAATCAAGAAATCACAATTTGGACCAAAAAAGCAAAAATGCAAAAAAGGAGTAAAGCATCATGAATTAGCACATCTGCTTTTTCGTGGATGTTTTGTGCTGCTCTTCAACTTGAAGTCCTTTCTCCTTCTATACAACAGGGTATAATACATAACATAACATTTTCACCCCCAGCCCCCAAGAAGATGAACAACAATTCGGACAGTATTGAAATTGCACGCAGCAGACATTATAAAATACTGTTCACTATATACATAGTGACAGGATGCACATAGTATTCAAGGAACAGTTTATTAGCTGGTGAAGGTTCATAGATGAAACGTAATGACTGCGTTCCTTTAACCACCTTTTTCACACTATATACATCTGAGACCCATAAGGGGGGGGGGGGTCTGCCCTCGGCCACTTGTGTTGTGTACGCCGTTTGACTGGACTTACGCCATCGTTGTTGTCATTACTCACACGTTCCCCGCTCTGACAAGGCAAAATGTCACCTGTAAAAACGGCTTTTTACCAGTGTTATGGAATGAGTCTCAGGCTCCCCTGTTCACTTATTCCCCACATAATAGAGTCTTGAAATATACTCTGCAGGGAGCAGTAAATCAGATCAGTCTGCGCCATTAGCGACAAGTGTAGTGTTGACTTAAACTTCCACATCAATCAAATGTGACGTAATGTAACGTGGCATCGTTTTCTGTTTTCATTGAAACTGGGGACATTTTTTTCTTCATATTGCTCGTGTTTCAGAGGAAATGTGGGTGTCAGGGGCGGCTGCTGGTGCAGGACCGGCAGAGACGGGCGTCGTGGGGCTGGAGACGGGACCGGAGACGGGCGTCTTGGGGCCGGGACGGGCCCCCGGGACGGGCCCCGAGACGGGCGGAGACGGGCGTCTTGAGGCCGGATTGGGCGGAGACGGGCGGAGACGGGCGTCTTGGGGCCGGGTTTTGCTGCCGCCCAACGCGGAGGTCCAGAGCGTGGGGAGGGAGCTGCTGCGGCCTAGCTTCAACGGGACGGAGGGTTCGTGGTCTCCTCCCCCCCGGGCTCCTTCTCCTCGGGTTGAGGAGGTCCCAGAGCTCGAGGCACGCCTTCTGGTAGTTCCTGGGACCGAAAACAAAGTTTGTCTCGCGCTGCCAGAATGGGCTCCTCATGTCCATGTAGTCGGGGCCCAAATTGCTGCAAGCGTCTGCTGAGTCCTTCTTAGGTCGCGTCATTCTGTCACGTGCGGCTGCTGGTGCAGGTTGAAGGGAGGACTGAAATGCAGGATTTCGAGAAGTGTTCTTTAATAAACGGTAGACGTGCACCAACGACGGGTCGACTTAACAATGGCGCGACAGGGGACAACAGGCACACAGGGCTTAAATACACTAGGCAGGTGCAGGTGATTGGACACAGGGGGAAACAGGCAATCACAGGACAAGGCAGGAAGTGAAGCTAACAAGAGACATGAAACTACAAAATAAAACAGGAAGAAGAACCAAACCGTGACAGTGGGCACTCAAGTAAAATGGCAGACTGCTATTACTGTGCACTATTTTTGGAAGTAGAGCGGAATTTTGGCCACATGCCTGACTCCTTAAGTGTTCTGTATTATTGTTTAATGTAGATTGGTTGTCTCAACAGTGTGTCTGCCGTAGTCGGGAGTGGAAAGACTCTCCTGACATCTTTACTGCGAAATGGACAGACGGAGTCGGCTGTCGGGAGGTTGAAAGGACATGCAGCCTCTAAACCCCATACTTTCTGAAAAAAGTCTTTCTCTGACTGTTAAAACTGAGAGTTTGAGGCTTCTTGACTGAAGTAACTGAATGAAAGCAGGAAGGCTACCACTTAGTGGTGCAACGGATCATAAAACCAAATCCTATCTCGGATTAGAGTCGCGGATCGGATCAAAATAGGATCAGCACAAAATAAAAAGGGAGCGAAAATAACTCCTAGAGATCCCTGACGACTTATTTTATGCAGCTGATACGGATTGATGATCAATGATGGTCCATATTGGCGGAAACAGATCCCCTTGTTGTTTGATTATAGCAGCTGGTGTGAAAGGCTCCAAACTTTTGTTTTTCCATCACCAATTATTAGGAAATAAAAGTGAATATTTGTATTTATTCAAACAAATCATGTCATCAGTAATTTTAATGATGTATTATAAACAGCTAAAAACATATTTCATCTGTGAAAATCAATTAATTTTATAGTAAAAACATCCCAAGTATATTTTTTTGTGTCTCACCAACACTACATGGTAGGTCAATTTAAACGGATTGGTTGTTTACAATGTAACATTATCAGATATCGACAACTAGAAAAATCATGAATGATCTACTCATCACATATTTTACTGCATTTTTATTCATAATTTATTCATAATTATTCTCGGAAAAACTGTATTTCATACTGTGACGATTAACTTTAAACTGACTAATCAGCGTCTCACATCCGCTCTGCCAGCGTGGGGAGTGGTGAGGGCGAGTGGGGGGGGGGGGGGGGGGGCATGTTACACCGTTGCTATCACAGCTCAATACCTTGAAAGTACTATTTTGACACGAAAGTGAAACCGACCTCCTTCATCAATACTTACAATTTTTATACCGCAAGGATGAATTAGCGGACCATTGAGGCCAGAATGATATCAATTCTTATAATCAAATGATAAGCGATGTGTGTATGAATGCGTGCAGAAAGCGCAGTATTGATGCCATTTCAAATATTCACTATGCACTGATACTTACAATCACTCTCCTGCTTTTCTCTCTTTTCTCACTGGTAAACGGCATCGACAACCATTCAGAGAAATTGGCCACCAATTCCTGGCCTTTGTAACGTATAAAACATCAAAGCAAACCAAATCAACCCCAAATACAAATACATTTTATAATGTTCACTGCTGAACATTTCGAAGCCATTGGATGCGATGTCTCTTCATCTGTATGTGAGAGCGGGTTCAACTGTGTCAGCGGAATGTAAACAGACTGAAGGTCATCTCTGAAAGGGGAGACGATGGACAAACATATGTTGGTGTCGCAGTGGATCTGTGATGGGAATGAAGCAGCGAAAGGTCCCTTTAAAAGGGAGAAGAACACATGAGCAACCAACTAGTGATTTGTTTTTGAGGGATAGTTGAACAACAGTTGCCATGTTGGTGTTTGTGTTCGTGGAATTTAATTCCGCCTTTTGTTAACTCATAAAACACAAACTACAGTTTTTTTTTCTTACTGTAATAACACGTTTATTCTTGTATGTCACATTTCATCTTTTTTAACTGCACATTTTCTCGATTATTCAAAACATTAGGGGACTTAAAATGGAAAAGACGATGCCGATTAAAGATAAACGTTGAGCCTTGTCACCTGTTTCTTTCCCAGGATGATGTGTCTTTCTACTGACAGCTTTTGTTCTGCTCTATTCAAGCTCTTATAAGTGTGCAAGGAGCTGCAGTCTATGTGTAATGCCCCGTCATCATCACTTGTCCTGACACAGAAGCTCTACCTTTGTCCCTTTTTTTCATTTTCAATTGAAAACAAAGTCTGGGCATGAATAAAAAAGCTGTGCTGCTAACAACTGCCTTTGTCCCCGCTGCTGCATTCGCTGTCCTGGGAACAGCTTAATGACAGAGTGAGCGTGTGTTTTCTTCCGTGTTCTTCTTTCATACCCAGACTGGTCGTACAGCCGAAGCCTTCGCCGCTGCGTCCTCCCTCCTGTGCTCAAGAGATGGAAAGACAGGGCCAACAGAAGGCTGTTTGTCACTCAGCAGCAGGCTGCAGGCCGGGGTGTATAATTACCACTTACTGCACAATCAGCTGTCTTGTCACACCCTCGGTGCGCTTCAGATTCACATTCACACCGCTGGAGAGAGTTTTTCAGTCCTTTCATGGGTGTCTAATTTTTCCTCCTCTCTTGGCACTTGCTTACTATTTCAATCAACATCTTCCCATTCTCTCAATTATTACAGGTCTTACTGATTGGACAGCGACCCACGATGATTTTTTGTTTACACATCATTTGAGACCGTTCCTCTCCCTCCCCTTACCAATTTACATATTTTTTCCCCTCCCCTTATGCGTGCCTGCCCATATATCTGCCTCTCGCTCCCCTCTCCACTTTGCTGCGCCAGCACTTTGATAGCAGAGTCGCTGGGGGTGGTGTTTAAATGGTGGGTGGGGGCTGCAGGGCCAGACGAGAACAGTCAATATTTCATATCTCTACCTGAAAGGAGACACAGAGGGCAGTGCAAATTCAAGTAGGGTAAGATGTATGACGCCCACGCACAGTTTTAACTGTCCTGCCAGTGGGGGAGGCTAGAGGAGGCTGTGCAGCTGCCGGCTCTTGACATGAGGAATCCATTAATTTCAGCACTTGCAAATAGAACCCGGGTTTTTTAAGAAGACGGCAACGCTTGCACTATGGGAGCTGGGAATTGAATGCAAGGACAACAATAAAAGTGAAGTCACATTAGCATAAATCAAATTGTCAAACTTTTACATCTTGCAATGCATTGTTCGCCCACTGCATGGCTGGAAGTTTTGAATAATGCAACCTGTGAATAGCCGCAATCCCTCCCCCCCGCCCTCCCATCCCCATACCCGCGTTCCTCTGATCAGGTTTCAGGTGCGATTATGTGCTGCTGGTTTCAAAGGTGTGTTGTAATGGAAGTGGATGGCTGTGGATGAAAGGGGTGTTCCCGTCCTCGCTGCCAAGTCCCATTCTTCCGGGCCGAACTCAATCAGCCATTCACCCCGTGCAGACCAAGCTCACTGTTGGCCCCTCATATTGGTTCCCTTTGCGCAGAGAATAACTCTGCAATCAGTTCACATTTTTTTTTGCCATCTCCCTCTCAGGTTGGCTACATCTGCTCCCATTCAGGCCCCCGCGGCGCTCACAAATGAACGGCGTGTGTCTCTGCAATCATCCGACGTGATCAGTCTTGGCTTGAGAGTGCACGCGAGGACGCGAGCACAGTCCCCCCAATGCCGACTTATTTCCATGGCAATGCAGCGGGTTCATATGCCGTTTTCTTAGCATTCGCTTACAACAAAACGATAAAGGCTAATGTGCTGACTGTGTTCTGTGACAAAGACGCCTGCAGCGGCTGTGCACAGACGTCCAACTCGGCTCTGGAATCCCAAGGCCAGCGCATGCTGCACGCTGACGCTTTACAGTCAAAGTGAAACATATGTCGGCTGATAATGTGCACGGGTGAATGGTGGTGAATAGTGCAAAGGTGAATGCAGAGCGATGGTGTTGTAAAGTGAACAGTGCAATGATGGTCTCATGAAAATGATGTTGGATACACTCACAGTGAGAGAATCACATCCAATTCTCATCAACAATAGAGAGAGGAGCTGAAGCCTATTGTACCTGTCTTCCTGTCTGGCCCCGGTTAAATGCTGCTGGTTGCGTTTGATCTCGACAGAAGCCCCCTTTTGGCTCATTTGCAGGGCCTCGCCACTTGGGTGCTGAACTCCTTCATTCCGGTTGCCGGTGTTTGTTTAATGCCAAGTTCTGCTTTCACACAGACATAATTAAATCAAGCCTAATCCACTATTTATGCATTCTGCATTTAAATTATTCACACTACAGTTTTGTGTGTTATTGCATTTTTTTTTTTTCAGAGACAGTTGGAACTGGCTGGGGCTGCAGATATTGAAAAGAACAGTCTTTAAGATTGCTTCTTTTATTAATTAAGCCCCGTTTCCTCCCCCACGCGGCGCACTACAATGCAATCGTGTAAAAGCCGTGCTTGCATTTCTTTGCTAAAGCAAGCATGAATTTGCCTAACAGAGTTACACGTTGTGTAATTAGAGTAATTAGAGTGCCTTCAGAGAGTACATCAGCTTTCCAAGAACATTTTTAAAAGTTGAAATATCAGTGCACACGGACACAAAACAGCCTCCAGTGAATAATTCATGCGGTACATGCATATATATATATATATTCCATAGTCTCACCTTGAGAGGAGAGCAAGGGTTTTACACTTCACCGTCTGTTTACGTCTGCATATGTGAACAGCTTATTAAAACACATTTGGGCCTCCAAAGGGAGCTGCCTGAAATTGACTCAAGTGGCGTCTTTTGATTTGGCTGTTGAAATTGACAAATACAGTTTCACCGTACTTTAAAAAAAAAAAACGCTTCCGATGCAGCACCAAATAATCGTCGTTTAATTTTAAATTTGAATAATTATTATTTCTGAAATGTATAATATACTGTTTTTTAAATGTTCAAACATTGCATTTAACAGTCTGTGCGTCTGTGCGTCATTGTGTGTTCTGTTTGAATTTAAGTTCCGGTCCCCGTCTGCGTTTTTGGCCTTTTTTTTGATTTTGGAGTTTGACTATTAAAGTCTTTTTTGTTTGCAAATCTGCGTTTGGGTCCTGTCTCTGCCTACCCCGGTTCGTGACAACATTATTGAAGTGCTTCTTACACCCAGAAAGAAAGTTGACAGGCAGCACATAGAGATTCTTCACCAAACTATAACCGTAAAAGCAAATTATTAGCCTCTCAATGTGTTCCTTGGAGAGTTGATCCAATGCAGTGCACTCTTTCCCCGAGGATGTTTCTTGACAAATCTATTAACGGGACAAATGCCTACGTAGAATATGAATTGCGTGTGAAGACGTTTGTGGGTGAGCTGTTTTTTGAGCTTTATTTCTCCTCCCGTGTCTGCGGAGGTCTGCCAAGTGGAAACAGACAGAGAAGTTAATTAGGCGCAGTAGATTCTGATGTTCCAGTTCCCAAAAAGAAAAAAATCAAATGACACCCACCGCCATCCATCACCGTCGAGCCACCCTCAGTGCACCTACCAGGCAATCCTGGTGTATTGAAATGGCAGTCCAAAGGTTTCACACGCTGGCTATCTGCAGGGGAACATCTTTCTGCTAAATATGGAGAGCATCCTGGAGACCGGTGTCATTTTGAGACCACAGTGGTTTAATATCTTATTACAAAGGGACCTTTTTTTCTCCTTTTATTCTACAGCCTGCTCTCTGTTGAGCACAGAAGGATCTCAATATGTTTGAAGCATTCTGAAACAGAAATATGATCTAAGCTTAGTGAAATTAAGGAATCGGATCATGGGTGAAATTGCTCCATATTTGTTCCACGTCCTCTCGCAGGCAGAGTAAATGTTTACTCTGGTCATCATTGGCCTCCTGTGGTCTTTGGGCGTTTTGGTTGTGCACATATCAACATTTCATTCATTAAGGAGGAGCAGGGGAAATCTAAAAACACAGCAGTGCCTGACAGTCGGAGAGGAGTTTTTGTCAGACTTTGTATTGCAGCTAAATGAAGCTTACCTTCCGTTTACCCTCGTGTTTCCGTGTGCATCCATTTGTTGTTTGTTCGGACACTGACAACCGCATCAACCTTCAGGAGGAGAAAAACACTCAAACCCTTCGAAATGATGTGTTACTGCACGCTATTCTCTATATTCAGAGAAACAACATGTGATAAGTATACTGAACTTGGCCCATCAATACATAATGCACTATAGGTGTTGCCATAACTAAGAACATTCCACTGACTTGGTGTGGATTGCACACACAAACATAGACGGTAGAAGAGAAAGTCTCTTCATACCATCCATGGCGCCAAGCAGTTGCAACATTGTTTTTCCTCTGAGTCACACACAAACTTGAAAAGCCTTTTAAATATTTCAGAAATCTTTCGCCCTCTGACACACGTTAGAAATTCAAGCAAAAATGCACACCTAGCGGTAGAAATGCTAATGATGTGTGATCATGAACAGTGTTTTATGAATTAAACGTTGTGTATCTTGTAAGTCATTTAGTGATGTGCCCATTACTTCTATAATGTAATGCACAGAGGATTTCTGTCTATTCCTTCTCTAACGGAGTTCTTCCTTATTTTATCCACAATGAAGGGACTGGCTGTAGGTGAGAGAGGGATTTTAGGTCCGGTCACCAGATGGAGCCAAATAGGTAGGTCATAAATGGCCTGGGTGTGGACGGAAGGCACAATGACCAACCTGGGTGGAGCTGAGTTTGGAGGTGCAGCCAATCCCACAAGGCTCTGTGAGTGAACACACCCCGCTAAATTCAAAACGCTGCCAGGGGGGAGCTTTCTGAGAACCATGTCGGCCATATTAGACTGCCGAAGGGGATTCTCTGTATACACTATTCATAGCATGTTCCACTTTGTAATTGTACTTGTTTCTGTTAGTTATCAAATGGTTTTTGATTTTTAAACTAGAGCCAGTTGATTCCGGGGGGGGGGACGAAAGGGGCGCTTTGTTCTGCCAGAGGTTTCGACTCAATCCTTCGGAATGGTTCTCCCTCTCTGTCCGATAGACTTGAATTAGTGCGGACAGTCGGGTTGATTTGACTTCGGTGTTGCACAGCTCTGGAAACGTCGGAGACGTTTTCTCCTCGGTCAGCAGCAGGGAGAGTTTCACAATCGGCGACGCGTCGCTCTGTTCCCCGCGCCGTTGGTCGTCGGTGCAACAGTTGCATCATCAGACACCGGCACAGAGCAGTGAACTGCATGAACACGTACCGAGGAGAGTGCATGCGGTTCTAAGTACTGAGATATGCTAACTGGTCGACACCAATGAATTTAGAGAAACATTAAAGGAACCTTTGATGCCCTTTAATAGCTTTATGATGTATTTTGCAAACCTATGAAGTCCTCCGACCCATAGGACCATTTAAATCTTTAGTTTCTGATCCTCTAATACGAGACACTTGAGTTTTTTCTTGAACCACCAGTTCTCAAACCTGACGGTTACAGTTATAAACGTGTGCTTTTTTGTGCCAGTGTGTGCCCCCCCCCCTCTATCAGTCAGTCCTTCTGTGCACCCCCAAGCTGTAAACCCACGGCCCCCCCCCTAATGCTGTCAAACATTTTGGTATTACACAGCACCGTCTACCCACAAAGACTTGTTGCCATACTGAGACACTAGTAGTAAAAACGTCCTATGATGCGGTTGTTCTCGAAATACGATGGCAAATTGCAAAAACCAATCCACCGTTGAACTTCTTTAGCTGGAAGCTACAACTATGATCACAACACATGCATCACATGAGTGGAAACCTTTTCTTAGGAGTCATTCCAGGAAAGAAATAACTGGAATTAGTCATTTCACTAAATTCCCTTAAACAACATGAATGCATGTCAGTGATCAAGTGGCCTGTTGCCACAGTAACTCTGATGGGACCAAAGGGGGAAATCCATTCATTGTAGACCGGAAATGTCCACAGAGGAAGGAGGTCGGGGCGGACGGATGGGTCAGCAAAGATCAGACTTTAACACAGTTTTGGCTTTGTTTCCTATGAACAGACCACATGTGTTTCTTTACCCATCACCGGGATATTTCCAAAACCGAGGCCTTGTCATTCATCCTAAATTCATGTCCCTTTTACGCCAACATAGTATTCACTCTTGCTGTCAAGAGAACGACCAAACTATATATTTTGTCATTAATTGTGCTTACATTTAAATAAAGTGACTTTTTCCCGGCGTCAAACCAGTCTGATCTTCATAAGTGTGAAGGGTCAACACTTACGTATGAAATACATTATAAAACCTGCAATACCAATAAATAACATTTGCAATTTACAACCTCTTTCCCCATTAGGCATAATGAGACTATAATTGATGCACACATGTCGCTTTGGTGCCAAGTGTGATAGCTCAGTAGCTCATCCAGATCCAAGCTATTGATATGTTGAGTGATGGCAAAATATTCTGTGATCACTATCGTCAGTCGATGTACAAATCCCAATTGCACCGGCGTGTATGGGCAAAAAGTACATCATGAAAATAAGAATATCATGAATACTAATCCGTGAATCCGTCGATAAATCTCTGGTAAAGTCAGATGTCTTCCCTAATTATGCTGGTACCAGACCTAAGTGATCAAGTACTTGTTGGCTCTAATTCATGCAAGCAGGATCATTAAACTCCCAATGAGCCATCACACATTTTGTGCCTTTGGTAATAAATTCAATATAAAAAAAAAACTGGGCTGTTGTAAATCTACTATTCCCACAGCAAAATGTACAAATAGAAGTGCTGCCACTGAAGAAATGTGGTTTGTCGTGTCCATCCGAGCCAAAAGGAAGGGACGTAGAGAGCAGAAATCAGGAGGTTCCACAGAGTAACACGTAACGACTGAGCATTCCATCAAAAACAAAAGCAGAATTTGTCGTTCATTATAAGGTGCTTCGATGGTAGTCCCCCAACTATAAAAAGAGAACCGGCACCCATTTTGTAGGATTTGCTTAATAATTCATCACAGCCTTAAACCAATTCACTTCAAGTGCCCAGATGGTGTTTTTATTAGGCGAATGCTCGATACTCGAGAGGAATAATTTCCTTGCTTGCCGAAACTGGCAGACTACCTTCGAGCCACGCAGAGAATCCGAGCCGAGCCGTTCTTCAGGTTACTAATTCAGCAAGACAATAATTGAGGTGGGGCGGGGGGGGGGGGGGGGGGTTGTTTGGGTCACTTTGTGCCCTGCAAGGTGCGTGGGTTCTAATTAAATGTATGCAGAAGAATGGGGGCAACACTGGAGTGTGTTTGACTCAAGGACGTGCGAATATACAGCATGTCAACACGGAGACAATTCCTACCATCCTTCCTGCTGGGGTCCCATGTGAGGAAATGACAGTGGTTTGATTCAAATGTGTTTCAGTCACTGTACTGGATAAACAGTGAATCCTTGTCGTACAGTTCCTCGGCCAAGCTTTTTTTTTTTTTTTCCAGGGTAAACAATAAAAGCAGAAATCACTATGTCCTGAGGGGAGACGAATGAAGTGTATTTCTGATATCTCTGACCTTAAAAAAAATGAAATACAAATCCTGGCCTCTGGTCAGAATCACCCACTGATCTGCAGCAGTGAACCCGATGAGGAGTGCTTCTTAATTATCCGCCTCAAGCAGTTTATTTTGAAGATATCATTTAAAGGAAAGAGACTGAAAGAAAGGAACCGAGAGAAAGAGACAGCTTTTCAATACTGTAGGAGAGTAAGTGCTGGAAATAAAACAGCATTGTGAATGGCAGTGACAGTGGCAGGCTTGGCGGGGGTTGATTGGCACTGCAGTGATGTCATATTCCTTTTGATGGGATTAAATTGTCATGACCTCTCAGATATGGAAATTAAGTCACTGATCTGAGGCTTTGGAAATGTCAACATTATTAAATCGGGTGACCAGTTAAAGGCACAGTTCACACCTTTTCTACACAACTGTTCAGCAGCTGTCGTTTAATGTATCCAAATTGTTGCTTTTCAATAAAACGATTCCCATCCAAAATACATACCATCAAAACCTATGGCTAAATATTTGAACCGGAGGGCCACATTTACTGCAGATTCTCACACGGGCTCCTGGTTCGTTGGACTTTTATTTCATTTGAAGTGTACATTCTTATCCCACAGCGGTCTTTCATCGCAGCTTTAATAAAAAGCTCATAACCTGGCATACTGATGCCGTGGATCAGGGGCCGAGAGGGTAACTCGGGTGTGAAATAGACTCCGGTCAGCTGATGGACACGTGATGGGACTCATCTTTATCAGAGATCCACCTTCTGGGAAAATATGAATCTAATTTGTCTGGGAAATAGTTTAAAAAAAATAATATAATACGCATATAAATTTATTTTTTTCCTCCCTCTCCCCACAGAGCCAAGCTCACGCACGTGGGCGTCGTCACGGGGGGAGTCGTCTGAGCGCTGATCGCGCGCGCGCGCCGCCTCGCCCGCTCCCCCCCCCCCCCCCCCTCCCGCGCGGTGGGAGGGGCCGTGGTGACGCCGCCATCCAATGGGGCACCGGCTTCCTCCGGACCGAGCGCAGCAAACCCCTCCGTCTCAGCGGCACTTTAGCGCCAGGCAAGTAGGGGACGGCCGTCCGCTGAGCACCCGCCGAGAAAAAAAAGAAGACACAGCGCTGCGGGATTTACCGAGGTTGTCTTCGGCAGAAGAAGACTTCATCTCTTCCTCTACGTTTTTGTTGTTGTTGTTGTTTTTTTTGGGGGGGCGCGGGGAGTCGGTTTGTTGTTTCGCCCCCCCTCTATGACACCGAGTTTTGCAAAGATGAACGTTGGCTGCGTCATCCTCGCGTGCACCTTACTTCTGGCTGCATCCTCGGTGAGATGACTTCTTTTCTACGGCTCTTCTTTCCGACTGACTGTACGGTGGAGGTGCCGCACTGCTGCGGCGCTGTGTGAGCCCACGGAAGTATCTCTGTGCGCGCGTGTGTCTGTGTGTGTGTGCGTGCGCGAGTGAGCGAGCGCGTGCGCGAGAGATACTCACTTTCCCCCCGCAGCGCTGCGCTAAAGGCAAACATGACGCGTGTAATCGAGCTCATTTTGGTAACGTTTAAGGTCAAGAATATTTCAGTCTTGTGTCGCGGTGACAAAACAGGGGTGGGGGTGGGGGTGGAAAAGGCTATTAAAAAAAAGTCAGTTGCAACTCCGCGCGCAAACGTCTCCATGCTCTCGCCCGGATAAACTGCAGCGCATTATTGCGGAGGACAGTGGCTCCTGGAGGGGCTCCTCGGTGCCTCGGCTGCGATCAACTTGGTTTAACGTTATTTCTCCCGCCTCGCGACACACTTTCTGTGACGAACCGGCTCAGCTGACCACTCCTCGGTTATTAAGAAGGATGGTGTTAAAGAGACGGAAAGCTTCCCTTACTTCTAACCTATGTTAATAACAATGCTCTAAAAATCCGCTTCATTTCCCAGGTGTCCACGAGCTCTGCGCTGTGCCCTGTACAATGCAACAGAGTGCAAGGCATTTCCTTCAAGAAAAACAGCAAATGACGTGTGATGAATGAGGTGTTTTAGGAGGATGAAATGTCTGCTGGAGGAACCGTTTGCGTAAATCAAAAGTGTGATTGAAAGCATTTGGCGTTTCTTTGGACTCTGTCACACATGCACTCTCTCTCTCTCTCTCTCTCTCTCTCTCCAGGCCGTATGGACGTTTTAGGTCCAACATTTCTTTGCTAGTCATAGTCATCGACCGTTCTAATGGTGGCGTGTCATCGCCCACGTCGTCGTGACTTGTGCGATCATTGTCCCTTTGGTCCACACATAGGGGCATCATGTGTCGTGGTGATGGTGGAAATCATTACCATTACACACCGTGAGAGTGCTGCGTGCGGGTTCCGTCTGGACCAAAATCGCCTTGGGGAGAGACCCGCGAGTTCAACGTGGGGGCTCAAAAGGCTGCGGGATCCGATCGTGACCCCCGTGGCCTGCGCTTCATTCTACCAAAGCTTAACAACCCGACTTGTTTCACTCCTCAGGGGAGCAAGGCGGGCCAGCCCCTCAAAGCCCCGTGCAGACCCGGCTTCTCCCAGAACTTCTACACGGTGATCGTCTCCAGAGACGTGCTCCACGGCAAGAGCATTCTCAAAGGTGAGCCCGCCCGCCGCCGCTGGATCGCCTTCACCGGCTGACGGCGTCTTCTCTGCCCAGATGTGTCCCCAGACCTCGTGGTGTGAGTGAGTGAGTGAGTGAGTGAGTGAGTGAGTGTGACATATATTCTGACATGTGGCTCTCCATCACCGGTACAAAAGGTCACAACACTCTTTGGAACGTAAGCAGCTCATCCTGCGCACAGACGTGCGTGTGTTCAAGCAGAAAGAGCCAGTTGTTATGATGATGATGATGATGATGACAATGATGACGCCCGGGTTGAAGAAATCTTGGAATGTGATTAAACACGACGCTACCGCTGGTGTGGAACACACTTGATGGGCAGTTTCACTCACGAACCAACAACTGAATCACGCTGATTGCGGACCTCAAATAGGTTACCTTTTCTTTCAGATTGACTAATCAGTCCCCACCCTGCATGTTTTCAGCTGCCCAAAACGCATTTTACCGACACCGTTTGGTGGGTGAGCGACGATCCTCGGCCTCGTTTCACTCTTCCTGTTTTTGGTGAGGGTTGAATTTGTCCGCCATTGGCTTCGTTTCCTTGCTGAGCGGATTGTGTGCTGGAGCCGCTGGGAGCTTCATCTCCGACCATTTGAAATCGGGCTGTAGTTCCGTCAACGTCTCTTGTGAATTTTCACAATGGAAATAAGAAAAATCCCACTCTTTCACATCCTGTTGTGTGTCAAGACCTTAGACGTAAAACTGGATGCGTTTCTTGAACATGGAACCTGTTATATTTTAACCTCTAGGATGAGGACTGCTTCAGCAGTCTGCAGATTTTCACAACTTTGCTTTTAGATACGAGCCCAGCATTATGCTAATTCTGCACTTTAGCCTATTTCTTTCCTCTAACCCATTTCGGCACCGTTCCTCACACTTGCCGGGAAACGGCTCAACACTGCACAATAACCTCAGCTCTCCCCTGACACTCTGCCTTGATGGCCTAATACACTATTTGTCTATTATTAGGTGAAATGCGGTTTGGCCAGGAGGAAATGGTCTTCTCGTTTTTAACAGCGGTTTGAGCAGTTTTCCCCCGGCTGCAGGCGAAACAATTGGCTTATTCTAAAAGGTTGTTTAGTTATTTAGAGGCGGACAAGGACAGTGCAGCCGGTCAGTGGGGAGCGAGTTGGCCTGAAGGGGCTCGCGCCCTTATTTGGAAACGGGTTCAGTTCCTCTGTACTGACCCAAACATTGTTAACAGGGAGGGATGTGTCCGCTCGGATAACATATGTGGGTGCCTTTCTGTGCGGGGGGGGGGGGGGGGGTGTATGGGATCGGGCATGTTGCACACACATACACGTGTGACGTGTCCCAGGGTTGTTATATTGAACTGCATTGGTTGGATTTACCGTTTATGTGCAGCTTTGCTCTTGCTTCGGTTTTATCTGTCCCTGATGTTGCTCTTTGTGGAAATCAATCTGAACGCCGTGCTGTCCTCGCCCAGTTGGCCACTCGGGGGGGATGGTGGCTGCAGCAGCAGCTTTACATTGAGTCCTCATGCAATGATGAATGTGTAGGTGGGGGGGGGGGGGTGTGGCCTCGCTGAAGGTCTGCTCTCCAGATAGTGGGATACAAAGCAGTAGGAAGCTTTTAATACCAACGCCACAATATGTATAACCCCAAACTGTCACCTCCCCAAGAAAACAAATGGGCCCGGCACGAGATGAGGGAGGGGCCGGGACGCTCCGGGGTGGCTGCTGGGCCGCTGTGGTCTGTGGCTGTTGTCTCCCTGGAGAAAGAGACAGTGAGCGATGGTGAGGGGGGTGGGGGTGGGGGGAGTGAACCAGGCCTCATGTTTCCAGTCGCTGAACAATGTGCGGACCTCAGCAGTTTTTATCACGGCGCTTAAGGGGAAGGGGGGGGGGGGAGTTGCTTTTACTGTTTAATTGTTTGTTTGTGGCTACTTTGTTTCTGTTTGTGTCATGCATTTGAAACTTCATCTAATTTAATGTTTTCCAAGAAGGAAATTGCTCTTGGTGCTCTTGCTGCTCTTGGTGCTCTTGCTGCGTACGCCTTACGCAACATTCTGTGGGCTCCGAGGACCATACAGGTGTTTCATTGGGCTTTCTACGAGTGTTGACCTTTGTCCAAGGCGCTCCAGTGCTTCACGTGTTTGAACGTGTGTCGGCGTCGAGGAATCATCGCAGGACGTCTCTACAGCGTCGGCGGTTAGAGAAATGCCGGATGACAAGCTACAAAGGTTCTCAGCCGGAGAGAAAGCTGGTGATGTCGCAGCTCGTGGTCGACGCCTTAAACTTCTAGGTCATTGGGGCACTCTGCAAATTGCATCTGCTTTGGGGCTGATCTCTATTTTACAAGGTCAGGAGCCTATGAGGGAGGGGAATTGATCTGAATCCACAAATGAGCCTGTTACTCTTTCTTCACTCATTCCCCCGGTTTTAGAATCGAGACTGTTCATAGCTTGAATCAAGTTTGATTTGCATGCTTTTGCACAGGTACAACTCTAAACCCATCAACATATGCACCGCACTTTAAACAATGCTGCGGGGAAAGGGGAGTTAACATTAAAAAAAAGGCTTTGGTCCACTTGGATTTACAATAAAATTAAATCCACTACATTCAAGAAAAACATTGGTACGGTCCTTTCACCGCGCCTTCTTTTCCATAAGTGTCTCCACCAGGCTTGAAAGGTCATAATGAAGCGTGATGCATCATTCAGTGCAGGCCCCCTCGGGTCATTCTTTACTGGCTTTACAGGTTAAAACGGCTGTTATTGCTTTGAGGTCGACCATAAAAGACCTTTTGTTGAACCAACTCCCAAATCTCTGAATAAATCATCCCATGCTCCCATGGAGATGTTTGTCTGAGGAGCTTGGCCGCGATTTGGGGAGGGGGGGGCGGGAGGGGGGAGGGCGGTGTCGTGCAGACAGCCCGGCTTCGAGTCACGGTCCGTGCAGAGTCCCCCCCTGGAAAGATAAGCCGTGAAAGGAAATATTCCAGCGATCGCACGGCGCAGTCAGTTGTAAGCCGTGTCCTCGCTCCAAGAGGCGGAACAGACACCTAAGAACACGGACACGGGGATGTGGCCTCGGCACGGGGGGAGGAATTGATGTGAAAATACAGTTCAGTCACGAAAGGTGTCTCTTCAAGTCGCTGTCAAACGCATATTTGAATAGCCAACCCGCGATGGGTTTCGCCCTTTTGCCCCCCCCCCCCCACCCCCCCAGCCGGTGCTGAGAGACAGTGAACAACGCGGCTCTGTGGGATTCCAGATGCCTGGCCTGTCGACACTGAATATCTGGCTTCGTGTTGCCGAGATTATGTGACAAAGGAAATGACTTTGATGGATTTACTGGATTCGAGAAAGCTTGTTTTTTTTTGAGAGAGGAATCAATTTGGGTTTTTCACCGCCTGGTTTTCAGAAACGCAGTAGACGGCCACTTTGTTGTCGGCAAAAAATGAGATTAAAAGAAAAATATTGATGATACCTAAATGCTTTGTGGCAGACAGCATGACAAATCGTGAGTGCTCCTCAACTGAGCGTGCAATATCTGCTCTCTGTCGCCTCGACTCCGCCGGGGCCTCTCTGAGATAACGGCTTGTTTTTCTCTTTCTGTCCCCGCGTCGTCCCCCGAATCAGGAGGAGATGAACTCGCTCTGTGGAGGGGAAAAAAAAAAATAATAATGTGCACTCGCTTCCTTCATCCCAGGGCTTTTCATTTAAAAGTGGTTCTTTCAATCGCAGTTAAAAGAGAATTGCACACGGCGTACTTTAATCTAAAAGATTAATTGGAGGAGGATCCCGCCTCCCGTCAGCTATGCGCTCTCTCGGCGTGGATTTTCCTTTTTTGTTCAGTTCCATCTCTGAAAGTTCCGCACGCGAGATGACATGTAACACGACCCCAATTAGGCTATCTGGCCAGGAACCATATCTGCTGTGAGACAGACAGCCAGCTCGCTGTGAAGCACTGCTAACCTGCTACCCAAAGTGACGGGTTCTCTCACAAGTGCGTCCGGCACCAATAACTGAGGCGGGATTAACTTTTACAGGCGTTTGATAAGCGCGCGTGACGTTTCCCCCCCCCCCCCCCCCCCCCACCCCCCCCCCCCCCCCCCCCCCCCCCCCCCCCCCCCCCCCCCCCCCCCCCCCCGTGACTCACGAACATCCCTCTTGTCCTCCGGAGAGTCTTTCATCTCTTGCGCGCCAGAGGACCTGTGCGAGTGTGTGGCGAGCTGCTGATACAGAATACAGGTGCCGAAGATGAGCCGCGTCGTTTCGTCTTATCTCGCCTGCCTTCTTACCGAACCGCGCTGCGCTCCCGTATCCCTCAAACTCCCTGCAACATGACATGCACGCTGAGCCAATTCCATCAAGCAGGCCACCCAAGATATAGGACACGCCATTACAAAATCCGTCTCATCCTGTTTTGTAGTCATTTTCTCTCTGGAGGCAGTAAGTTTAAAAGAAATAAAAATAAAAGCTGCTTTTTGGGAAACCATTTGTTGGCAGGAATCTTACTGCCTCTTGTTGAGGGCTTCCGTGTGAATTTTATTTGTTGTACTGCACTGATCTCCACTGAGCTCCGCTCGCTGTGCCCTGGTATTGGGGTCCGTCGGTCACGTCGCGGATGCTCTCTCGGAGATGGTGTCCTCGATGACGGCAGAAAAGCCTGCACCACTTCCCGTTTATTGCGGGACGAGGGAAGCAGCCAAACCGTCCTGTTTGGGGCTCTGCTGGTTGAGCTCACGCCGCAGATCGACGTCTCTCCCGACAAAAAACGAAGGTGGGCTAATTGTGCCCTGAATTCCCACCTTCAAACGGAGCTTACCGAGATTTTATCGGCCTTTGGCAGACCTCAACTGTGACTCAAGAGCTGTGGGTTAAATCATGGGGTCATTATGAGGGAAGAAAAGAAGGAAGCCAAAAAAATAGAGCGTCCTTGGAAAAGGATGAATGGATAAGAAAGACAGGGCGTTGGAGGAGGAGTTACGACAAGGGCAAATTTTTTTTTTTTTTAGAAACCGCAAATTACAATTAAACCGTCCTGATGGATGACTTGTCTTTTTCATGCGCTATCAAAGAAGGTCGCGAAAAGCAGTCTTATCACAGAACCCAACAGCATGTCCACTGTCAGCGGCCTTGCATTCTGTGAATAGCAACTGCATTAGTCATCAAACACATGCCTCTAATTGGCCGCCCTCCTTCACAATCGACGCGTAGCAGCATCTCGATGTCGAGTTAGCGATCGGTGGGCTTGATCATCACTGTATTGGCTTCTGTTGAAATGAGCAATTTCCTGGAGACCAGAGGAGACCGCGGCTTCACCTTTTAGCCGTGAGTGTAACTCAGTGTCCGCCGCCCCCCCCCCAAAAACAAGTAAAATTTGTTTTTTTTTCCCGGCTCCAATTATTCACTTGCAGGTCATCCGGCTCGTTTGCACGCTTCAGTGTCATTAAGGTGAAATTATTGGATGCTTAATTATTAATACAATTAACACGAGGCAAAAAAAAGAGAACGGTCTGAAGGGGGAAGTGAAAAGAAGAGAAGAGGGTAAGGACTCAGTGCAAGCCTCGCCTGTCTGAAGGTAATGCAGAAAGAAAAAAAATCTCAGTTTGAACAAATTTTCCAATTTCCCTTATCATCAGTCTGAAATTGTGGCTCTTCAAAGGTGCGATTGGCTTTGAGCTGTTGAGAGCTTTCTTCCTCCAAGAAATGAAATACATTGGGAGATACAAAGCCAGAATTGATACACTGCACAGGCCACATTTGACTTTTATTCACACATGTGACGATTACCAGCTAGTTGTTCCACTTCTCCAAACCACGGCCGCTGTAAAGCGAGCGGCATCATTCGCCGTCGCGATCCGACTCGGGAAGCAAGCGGTCGGCGGGCAGCGCCCCGACTCGCTCGGGCGGGTTAAATAATTGCGCGAGACGTTTGAAAGGTGACGCCCTTGGAGCACTTTTATCTGAGGTGCTCTAATGTATGTAGATTTGACTTTGACCCGTTTGTTTCATGCTTTTATTCCTATTTTACATATCACCTGTTTTATCATTTGTTTCCATGTATTATGTTCTTTCAGTGAGCTCGATGAGAATCACCATCATCATCATGTTGACATGGCAATAAAGTACTCAATCCGGCCTTAAGGCGGCTAATGTGTGCGAGCCCGCTAAGAAGACAGCGTGTCAATAAGACGGCCTTGGAATTTTCTCGCTTTTGAGCCGAGCCAACGGATCCATTTCCTCGCTGCGGGACTAATAAAGGACCGTTTCATCTTATCTAACGGAGCAGTCTGCCCACTGAAAAACACAAACAGGCCTATCTGACATTTCAACGCCGTCAACCTCCCCCCCCCCCCCCCGTTTAAAAAGGCCGCCAACAGGCGGATCGCCACGTGCTCGTCCTCCGGTGTGCGACGAGCTGCCAGAACCTACAGAGAACCCCCCCCCCCCCCCCCCACACACCCAAAGTGTCACTTTATTGATGAATCGCGGCCGGGAGGTTTGACCTTGCGTTGCCACGTGACCCCCCCCCTCACGTTCTCCAACACTCGTGTCCTCAATCTGCGGCACCAGCGGAGATGAAAAACACGGCCCAATCGGAATGATTTACGCCGGGCGGGACGGGACACGTGGGTCCTCCTCTCTGCGCTGTGCTCTACAGCCACTTGTGAGGCCACGGGGCTTCTGCTGTTCTTATCGTCTCAACGAAAGGGGCTGCACTGTCGAGATGCCGTTTTTTGTTCTACAGACTCCAATATCAAAAACGGACCCTCGCCAGAGAGCAGAAGCCACTGTGTCCTGGGGATTAATTCAGCCTGGACTCCCATGTTCGATTAGGTCGCCTGCACGCTCTTGTTTTTTTTTCGCCCGATGCGTGAACACACGTTTGTGCGTTAATATGCGAACACCGAGTACGCTGTGCACGTGTGTGAAGGCAGCGCCCCCATCCAAAGAGTTAAATGGAGAAATTAAAGGATTACAAACAAGCCTGTTAATCCAGCTGTCAATCTTACGGCTCATTAGTAAAGCAGAGGAGGAGGAGGAGGAGGAGGAGGACCTGTTTATAGCAGGAAAGCTGTACACCTGTCAATCAAATAGGAAGGCAGGTTTTCTGCATTCCCATATTCACGAGCAACTTTCATTTCTGAAAGAAACACCGTGGCTTTTCCACTGAGACTCAACTGTAACGTTGCCTTTTCCACACAACAGCTGAAACCTTAAAGAGGTGCAGGCTTTTTTTTATCAAATTGCGCTTCTCTGTGTTGATAATTCAGAACGGCAGCTTTGGTTTTCATCATTTTGGTTTTAAAACCTCCCCATTTGCACTGCTGCTGCTGCCCCGCTCACGAGCTGGCTGCTGGAGGAGCAAACGTTGTCACGCCACTCGACTGCGTGGTGAGAGTGCATTACGCCGCATCAGGAGCCACCGGAGCGAGACTACTTACATCGGACTCTTGTTTTTTTTTTTAATGGATTAAAACCTCGCATTGCACCGCTTACTAGTAAAAGAGTTTATTCTGGGGCTGTCTCACTCTGGCTGCTCTTTGCCGTTTTTAAATAGCAAATGAAAGAGTGCGACTACATGGCTCGCACAGCAGCACATAAACGGTGTGTGTGTGTGTGTGTGTGTGTGCGTGTGTGTGAGCTGCAGATTAGCCTTGATGTTGAAAGATATACAGCTTCTCTGCCCATTTTTCACCAGGCTCCCAGGCGCATAAAAGAAACAGTTTGGGGAAACGATGGCACCATAAAACAAAATAGAAACACAAATCCTGACTCCATGATGGAAAGAGGAGAGCGGGGATTGCATCTGCTATGGCGGCAGTGCTTTTTGGATTTGATTGTTTCAATTTCGACGTCCAAAGCGGGCCTATTTGTGACTTGGGAATGCCCACTGCCGGGAACTGTTTGTCATGCAGCTCATCTCCTCCCATTTGAAGCTCTCTATTCTCTTTTCAATTTAGGAATTGGAAAAAGCTTTTATTTTTTTCTTCGTCTCGTTGTCATGTCTTCGATGAGGTTTCCGCACGTATTCCCGCTAATAGCGGCCGTTGCCTCCCTGAGCATCGGCTGGCCGGCTTGCTTTTGTCGAAGAAGCAACGAAGATGGTGACCCACAGCAGAGGGAACTCGGTCCCACTCTGCACAGACAGTCGGTCGGTCGGAAACGGCTCAGATTCAGATTTCGGCTGATTTGGAAATCTCGATACACGACCGTGCACCGTCCTGTTGTGATGCAGATTTGTGTGTGGGAGGCGGACAAATCGGCAAATATGCTTTGCTGACCAGGATATTTTGCCGTGGAACAGTTCCGCCACATAATCCTCTCGGTATCCTGTTCCCCTCCCAGTCGGCTTTGGGATGACAGAGAAAGAATCTCATCTATTTTATCGCTTACTTGGCTTTCCTGCCATGAATATATATATATATATTATATCTTTGGCACTCCAAACCTGCAGGAGCTCATCATCTAACCTCTGACTCCCTCCCTAATGAAAAGACTCAAGACCCTAAACTAAGCGTGACACATGCACACACCACAACGCACCAGAAGGTAATTCATAGTAGCAGAGGCCCCCCCCGTTTCTGCCTGCATGCCATTATGCTATTAGCCTTGACCTCCTTGACGGGTCTGGTCTACATGATAATAATAACCCACCTGATACGCAGACCTGTGCATGTGTGGCACCCGGCTCACCTCCCAGGGGGGGGGGGCAAAAGGAGAAAGAGAATGACTATTTTCTTAACCTCGTCATGCCTTTTTCTACCGGTTTTTCACTTTTTGGATAGAGGTGCACTGCACCCCAGGGGAAGATTAAAGCGGTTGGCCAGCAACGGGCAGAAATCCACGTGAAGCACCATTACCACGGCGAAGATGTCCCAGTGGCGCTCACAGACGTGTCTTTTGTGGTCCCTGCATTACAAGATGGAGGTTTCTTTTCTTCAAATACGCTTCAGCTTGACGTTTGGCATCCTCGTCTTTACTTCGCGAGGGGCTGGTAATTCATTGAAGTACAGAGGAAAAATCTGGGGTTGAGAGCCCCCCCCTTTTTTTTTTTGATTGAAATATGGGAGCAAATCAATAGAGCCCTCCTTCTCTGCTGGCAACGTGCAACGCAGACAACATGCTGGTTGCATCGATCACAGCTTCAGAAGAATCACATTTTTCCTCCCCTGCTCCACTCCGTCTCTCTCTTTGTGCTACCTCCCTCCCCCCCCCCCACCCCCCTCCCCTCCCTCCTCCCCTCCATCTCTATCTCTTGTCTCTTTTCTCTCCGTTGCCTCGTATAGGTTTTCAGATAAAAATAATAGTTCTGAGAACCAACAGACAAGAGCGGCACAAAGGAGGAGGAGTGGGGGGGGTGGTGAGAGAAGGGGCGTTAGGTGTGTGTGTGTGTGTGTGGGGGGGGGGGTTGTTTGTGACAGTGTTTGAGCTCTGCACCACAACCCCGACAGTGAGACAATAAGAGGCTATCTGAATATCTGTGGCCTCTGTGAGAAGAAGCCTTCTTCTTGCTGTGGAGAGCCCGGGTAAAGGGAACGGGGGGGGGGGGAAGGATGCAGCCATCTTGCCTGCGTCATTGTGACCACAAACCCCCGGGGCTGCGGCAGAGCCGAGTGATGGCCGCCTATTGCACGAATGCAGCGTCAACTTCATGGCTTTTTGTAAACCCATCGAGCATCGAGCATCGAGGCTGAGCCGAAACGGAGACAAATGAAAAGATGCCGGACAGCGGCTCCGTCGTTGGTGGTGCTCGGCGTCTGCCGGCGCCTTCGGAGATTATTGCGCCGACGGCATTTACGTACGGCGTCTCCCCGGCGTCTCCCCGGCTTTCGATTCGCAGCCCGCAGGTTACAGGCCGGACGGTCGTTTCTGATCTGGCCGTCACTGCACTGTAACCAGACGTCGAGAGCGCTGAACACTTTGAAGCCGCCAGTTAAACGTCCTGTTTTGAATGAGCCGCGCCGCCCCCCCCCCCCCCCCCCCCCCCCCCTCGGGGGCCACAAGGCCCCGCTGTGCAGCGCTCACCTGTCATGAATAAACACACCCCCGTGTGCGTGGGTATGTGGTGATTCACGGCTCGATTTGCATCTGTTGTGTTTCGCCGTTCCTTGATTATATGAAGCTAGTGCAACACCACATGACGCTTTGACCATGTTGATGATTTGTAACCAGTAGCTTTTCCTGCTGGGGTCGGGCTCAAGGCCCGTACAGCTCATGGGAACCAGGGTGGATGTTATACAAGAGCCTCTTCCACCTCGAGGCCCTGCAGCGCGTCGGGGAGGATTTGGAGGAAGGCCTGGGCATCAATGCAGTCATGTGATTGGCTAACATCGCAAGCTGCACAACGGTGTCTACTAAGAAGTAAATAATTACAACTTTGCGACTGTTCCAAAGGCAATTAACATGTGCTCCGCGTCAGGATGTGCAGAGTTAATTCGATGCGGTCTTTGATGTCGATGTCAATTGTCATATGAAAACATTTGGAATAAACAAGTTATTATGTTGACCATTTAATGGCTGAATGAAATCCTGAAGCACTGAAGTCTTGACCTCTGGCTTTTAATAATATAGTCGACCTGTTCATGGTCTACAGGGGATCTAGATGGATGAGTCACTATTCTTGCTTCTTGAACATTATTAATATAGCCCCCTTAACGATTAATATCATGGCCGACATCACCTTATAGCCCTTAGACTTAATAGCATGCCTTAGCAATAGCAATAGCATAACTGTGCCATTCATTTTTCTGGTAAACTGGGATATCTTGACCCAATTAGAATTTTGAAATGCAGACCCGAAGACAATGATCCAGAATATGTTCTGTTGTTCTGGTGGTTTGGTTTTATTGTGAAGTATTCCTTTAAGACTTTAGTCTGACAGTGTGTTAAATCCCTCCCTGCACTCTGACGTGTGATTGTTGTTGAACATCCTGAATCCCTTGCACTCCGCCTCTTGCCAAAATATGTTTCTCAGTGAATGTGTGAGAAGTAATTAAAATAATTAGCCGAAGGCTGAAAGGTTGATTCAATTAAATGTACTGCAATAATTCCTTTTAAGGGCCTGCCTTCAGCATTCGTGTCAATCCATGTAATTCTACTCCTAGTCAATCTTGGTACAAACTTGGACTTCAATCCTAACGCGGCGTGCGCTTTTCTCTGTAATTCAATCAAATCTTTGCATTCATTTCTCAGCCGGCCGACTGGTGGAAAACGCCAAAGAAAGAACTCTGTCTCGTTAATAAGCGTCAACAGAGACTGGCGGTGCCGACGTGTGAGCTGTACCCTGCAAATACTTAAAGATGCTGTTTTCACAGCAGTCTCCTAATCATCACCCCCCCCCTCCAGTTATTATTTAATACGCAGAAGCCACACTTCATTTCAACCATATGCTTGGGATGTTAGTGACCAGATATCCAGCATCTAAGCACACACACACACACACAAGCAGATTGACAGAGAGACGAGATCATTTTATATGCCGGTGTAATTCTATCAAGTTAAGGGATCAGTCATGGATCATACATGGATCACTGAGCCCCCCCCCCCCCCCCGCCTGTTTTTATCTTCTCCCTCAAAAGACTTTTAGATCCAATTTGCAGTCCTCTCTGTGCCCGAGTTGCCATCTTCCTCGACTTCAGTGCGTTCCCCCGGCCTGAAGCTCTGTGTGAACTTCTCTTCACACTCTTGAGATTGTGTCTGTCGTTCCGGGCAGAAACGGAGCAAACGGGGGGGGGGGGGGGGGGGGGGGATAAGATGTGGGCAGTGGACATGCTTTCTCACTCTGTTTGCGGGAATAGTCGGTTCACGATAAACCTACATGTGTTTGTGTTTTCCTATAGCGACACAGAAATACACGTATACATGCCGTGCGTGCTTGAGCTTCCCACCCTGCTTTCCATAATCTTACCAAACACCACCACCAAGTCAGAAGCGAGGCCCTTGTAGGCTGCATTCTAAATACTCTCAAGGCTGGAGGCAAAGCAACATGAATTTCAATGAATTATTAAGCAGGATTATTTATTTACTTCCTCTGCACCCCGAACCACCTAACTGGCAAATCTACATAGCATTTTCTCTCGAACCTGTAGCACATTTGTATGCATAATTTACTCTCATGGCTGAATATTTTCTTTTAGGATGTCGAGTTTAGTCTTCCCCCCCCCCCTCGAACGCCTTCGGGGATCAGCCCACGAGGACTTTCGAATTGCGTTTGAAGCTGTTGTCCTAACGGACTTTGATTGCACATCGCACCGCACTGATCTTCGCGACAAGATTGAAAAGGTCAGTTAGCGTAACTCCTTTGTCAAGTGGGGGCCTGTGAATTTCGCCGCGTTTTAGACAAATACCATCGTGTGCAGCAAGTGGTGGTGTGTCCCGACCCTATGTTGATGTGTTACTGTAGTTTCCATTAACAGATTATTGCGACATCTTAAAGGGGTAATCAAATATGTATACAAACCTCCTGAGCAAACAACCTTGGTTTATTACGAAGTTTAAATGAAATGCATTTCGCCCCCCCCATCGCATGGTAAACATCATTATGTATACGTAATAAAGCCCCTCTGCCTCGATGCATTAATGGTGCGTCACATCAAACATGGCACCCTAATAGATGGCAAACGGGCCACGAGTTACTGAAGCACAGGGTGTGTGACCTATGCAGATAGCAAGCAGAAGTAAGTGTAAATCAAGTTTAAATGAGATGACGCCTCCGTTTCCTGCAGGGGTTTCGTTTCGTGGCCATTCATTCAGTGTGATAAGGTGTGTGTGTGTGTGTGTGTGTGCGCAGAGACATCAGCAAGACTAACACTGCGGTGATGAAGGGGGCAGCTGGAGGGCAGTTGGATAACATCAGGATCCTTCTGATATTACTGCCAGGGGTGCCTGATAGAAATATGAGTGTTTTGTATCAGGGCTGAATCGGCTAATGGATGCACCCCTCGGGGCAGATAAATGCACATGAAATGTCTCGTATTACACGGGCTGTGAATTCTGCGGGCCAGAGAGACACCTTGTCTTTTACAAACGTCTTAAGATGAGGAAGGAACTACATGTGGCACGCGTGTGTATTTTAAACAGGGGAAGAAAAATAATCTGTATTCGCTCAGACGCTGCAACAGTTTTTTTTGGAGATACACACACGCACGCTGCAAAGCCCCCCCCCCCCCCCCCCCCCCGGTACTCTCTCACTCACTAAAGTAGTGTTTTCAATGCAAGACCAGCTGAAAAATAAACAAATAAATGACACGCAGAGATGAAAAGTCAAGCGCAGATTGCTTTTATTTGGATATGAACCCAGAAACCAATTCTCGGTGCGAGCAGAAGGCAGAAGGACTCCCCCCCCCCCCTCCCACACAAAGGGAAGCGCTTTCTGGTGTTCGGCTGCAGCGCGACGCCGCCGCCACGAATAAGATGCGCTCCTTCCCGTTGGCGGCGACGAGCTCGAGTGTTTTTGTCATCAGATCATAGTATAATGATGTGTTGTTGTTGTTGTTTTCAATCCCCGTTATTATGACACACCGAGAGATTATATGGAGAAACTTCTCAAATTGAAAGGGCGCAAAAAAAAAAAAAAAACTGATTCCCCCGAAAAATCTGTCACATGGTGCAGTCCAAGATTCATTATGTGAATGATTTAATTTTGTTTACCAAGACACAGTGGTTAATGTGTAAAGAGAGGAATAACTGCTCAAGAAGATGCTGTAAAAGGATTTGTGCGTTAATTAAAGTTGAACATTTAACAAGGTTTTTTTTTTAAAAGGTCTGTCGGCGCTGAGTGGGGTTTAATGGGTTTGTGCGGTAAGCAACCACGCTGCTCTGTGATGGCTTTGGGTCGTAGATGAACTTAACTGAATTATTCATGTCAGCCATTGTCCATCTCGCCGTCTTGTTACTCGCCAAAAATGAGGACAAATCAAAATCTTACGATGCCTTCACCTAATTGTTCTTGTTTCAGATGAGTGTAGTGTCGTTTTATAAGGAGAAAAGCATGTGTCTTTACTACGAGGCATCCAGCCAATTATTTTCCTTCCCGAGATGGTACGGCGCCGTGGCAGTTTCGCTCGAAGCCCTTTGAACTTCCCCCTTTTTGCTCGCGCACTGCGCTGAAGAAAAGTGTTTCATCTGATTCGTTACGCGGCCCCCGGAATGAACAGGCGACCTCCTGACCCCCCCCCCCCGCTCTTCTGCGGCCCGGTGTGGCCGACAGCGCTGCGTGGCGTCCTCTCTTCCACATGTACAGCGCCGAGCGGAGTGGGGCGCCGCGGGAAGAAGCTTGATGCGGGAGCTCTGGCAGGGGCCTCCCCAGGGGCGGCGGGGGTGGGGGGGGGGGGGGGGGTGCGGGGCTGGATGCCTCTTTGAAGTGCTGGTGGGAAGGTTAAATACCAACATGGTGGTGTGAATGGAGAGGAAAAGAGCTAAGCTTCGTGGTCATACGTAGAGTTCTAAATGCCAACCGAGTCATATCCGACCGAGTGGTGCTGAGCCTCGGCTTACATGGCCGACAGCAGCGTCACAGGAAAGGTATTATTATTGACAACAACGGCAGGCTGAGGCACTCTGGCATAATATCATGTGAAGGATGCGACAGGGGAGCTGCGTCAAAGATCTCACCTCATGGCCGCCGCACCTCGCCATCCACGGCACGGCTTCCCGTATCTACGCCGCCTTTTCTTCTTCTTTCATCCTGTTTCTTCCTGGCCTGCTCTTTAACCCCCCCCCCCCCCCACGTACACACACCTCCCCACACCCCTTGCCTCATTATTCACTGCTTTCCCAGACTGCACTTTGTGGTGGTCTCCTGTCTGGCTCGCGTTGAACGCTCCTGCCTGGTGTATTTGTTTTACCGAATCAAGGCCACAACAGTGAGCCCCGACAGGTCCCTCCATCACGCCTCGGCCTCGTGATTGATCTCAGGCGGGCTTTCGGGAGAGTGAGGACTCAAGAGACAAACAGACGAGAGGCGCGGGGAGCGGCTCGACGGCACAGACGCAGGTTCTCCCCCCCCCCCCCCCCGTTGATAGCGGACATCAAGGTGAAAGCAAAACGGGTGAAGTTTGCACGAAATCCGACTTGCCGGCGTTGAATTTTAAGATGAAGCAATTTCCAGCGTGTTTTCTCTGCTTTCAGATGTGAGCGCTTGCCCTAAAAGCCCTTTTTATCAAACTTCACACTTATTTAGATTAGGTTCCATCAGCCCATTAGCATGAATGCTGTGGCCCCTTGGCAATAGTGCTGCTTCTGACATCCAGCTCAATCATTTAGCCTGGCGAGCGTCCATGTCCAGCGTAGAAAGATGGCCGATGGGCAGGGGGGAGGCAGCCTCGCTACATTTGTACCAGCAGCACAGCGCTGCAGACATCACATTGTGGGATGCAGGACGAGATTTACAATCGTCTACATGGCTCTCACAGCTTTGAAAATCCGACGCTTTTGATTCACCAAGCTCCTTTTTTTTAGCACAAAAAAAACCAGGAAATGGCCTCAGCTGCTCTGGTTTGATTTGCCAAAATGTGTGAAATGGGAACCAAACCGCGCCCACCGCCTGCTTCCTTTTGCACAGAGGGGCTCCTGGTGATGACCAATGACAACAGCGAGGTCTCAGAGGGAGGTCTGAGTAACAGATTACACGGATCACTGTGTACGTGGAGGACAGCAGGCTCGTGCATCGCGCACGTGAGACGGCAGAGGGCAATGAGAGGCGATGAGAGGAGGGCCGCCGAGGCGCATTGTTTGTCCTGAGATAAAGGTACTGTTATCCCAAGCTGCTTCTCTCTCCCCCCCCCTCCTCCCCCCACCCTCCCCCCCTTACTCTAGATTTTCCTCCAGCCCTTTTCCTCATGCCTTTCCCTTCATTATCTGCTGTCATTTCCATTGTTCCCTGGCGCACTTTGACCTATCGTAACACTTACCGCTCTCCTGCATAAACATATTCCATTAACAGTAAGTTACTTCATTCGGAGAATTCACAGGCAGCCCGTTAGGGTCAACTGTGTTAAACCCGAATTATACTTCTGCCAAATGTTTTATCACCATAATTGCATTCAAATGGGCTACGGGAGCGATATGATATGAACCCCCTCCAGCTTCCCGTTGGGTTGTTCACCCTAATGCCGCCGAATGTGACATTTACACCGCCGGAATCTCTGTTTAATTTCCGTTAAAGAACAAAGAAATCATTAGGTTTACACATGATGAAAGTGTAGAAGTAATTCTGGGTGTGGATATGAGCTCCACCATCTCTTCACGAGGCGCATGATGCTGTGCGGGAGCACCGGCCTATCAGGGGGCGAAGACCAACAGTAACTGAAACACAGGCCATTTAAATAACTTCCCGTTGTCTCTCCTGATTGTTTGTGGTGACAACCGCTCCACCGTTCATCGGCGTAGACCTCTCATCGGCGTAAACCTCTCATCGGCGTAGACCCCTCATCGGCGTAGACCGCTCATCGGCGTAGACCCCTCATCGGCGTAGACCCCTCTTCGGCGTAGACCTCTCATCGGCGTAGACCGCTCATCGGCGTAGACCCCTCATCGGCGTAGACCCCTCATCGGCGTAGACCGCTCATCGGCGTAGACCGCTCATCGGCGTAGACCTCTCATCGGCGTAGACCGCTCATCGGCGTAGAGCCCTCATCGGCGTAGAGCCCTCATCGGCGTAGACCCCTCATCGGCGTAGACCGCTCATCGGCGTAGACCTCTCATCGGCGTAGACCGCTCATCGGCGTAGACCTCTCATCGGCGTAAACCTCTCATCGGCGTAGACCCCTCATCGGCGTAGACCCCTCATCGGCGTAGACCCCTCATTGGCGTAGACCGCTCATCGGCGTAGAACGCTCATCGGCGTAGACCTCTCATCGGCGTTGACCTCTCATCGGCGTAGACCGCTCATCGGCGTAGACCGCTCATCGGCGTAGACCTCTCATCGGCGTAGACCGCTCATCGGCGTAGACCGCTCATCGGCGTAGACCGCTCATCGCCGTAGACCCCTCATCGGCGTAGAGTTGGTGAGAGATTGGGAGGAGGTCAGAATGAACAAGTTCCATCCCCGAAGCTCAGCGCATTAATGAGGGAGCAGAACTCGCCTGTCACTTTGATATTGGAGCACGCACACACACACACTCGCACACACTCACACAACAATAGCCTTTTCCCCGACGAGCAGCGCAGTGCAGGAGGGCGTCAATTTGCTTCTCCTCTCCCACAGAGCTTGGCATTCAGTAGTGCGTTCCTTATTCAGAGAGAGCATCCGAGGCAAAATAAAACTAGTGCCATCTGCTGCGTCTCCCCCTCGCCCCCCCCCCCCCCCCACAAAGCAGATGATTATCAACTGGAGACCGCTCGGCTTCAGCGGCGCAGTGGAGCATCTCAGCCGGCAACCAAAATATCAACCGTCTGAATTTGGGGGAACTTTTGACAACTTGAAGGCTTCCTGTTATGCACTTGGATTCTCTGCAATGTGGTTGTTCTCTGACATTTAATCCAGTACGAAATGGCGTGCGTAATTACATTTTATGTAATGCCGCGTGTGTGCACGCCTCTGTGTTCTCTCCGCTGCTCGCAGAAAGGCCGCCGTGATAATGGGCCGCATTGCGTGGAGGAACAGTGTGTGCTTCGAAGGCTGATATTTTGCCTTTTCTCGTGCTCTGCTCGCGTGGACAGACGTTAGTGGTGAAAAGGATGGCAAGAAACAGTAGCGGATTCTAGAAATGGAGACGACGGGGGTCCATTGATGCCCTCCTGTGCCTGTCTTTTATCGGAAATGTGTCTCTCAGCAGGCCATTGTGTCCTATGTGGTGTGCAGCCAAGAGAGGCGCGCCCTCGCACATCATGCCCTGCGGTAACAACACACGCATCCTCTGATGATGGAGTATGTCTCATGAGCGGCTTTTCTAGGTGAGGTGTTAAAGGGTTAGTTAGGATGTTTCTGAAGTTGAACTGCAGAAGTGCATTACCTTGAAACGCCACCCCCCCCACCCCCCAGTTAGGAGCGACGCACAAGGAACATGCGCGAAACCAAGTACTGCTCTGCACATTCTGATTGAAGAGACTACTCTAAATGAAGAATGCTTTTCCTCCTTTACCTTGCCCAGACTGCCCTATTATCTAAGTAGAGTGTCTGGTCTACCGCTAACCCCACTTCAAATAAATATGGTGTCATTTTAAAATGATCTCATTATCAACAGATAATCCGTAAGACCAAAACCAACAAAGGATGGAACCTGCTAACAAGTATCGTCTGTGTAGGCAAAGCTTGAAGTACCGTTTCTCGCTCCTCAGTGTGAGATAGTTCCGTTGTTGTCCAACAACTATTAAATAAACATTAATGAGCAACACTGCTGCACAGGATGAAATGCTCCCTTCTATAATCAGCATGTTGGATAATAAAGGTTCCTCTGTGCAAACATCAGTGCAGCATCAGCCACTGTGGCGGTCAATATGAAAGCATTCTCTTTAATTCAGATGGGTGGCCTTCTCTTTGTGTGTCACCCTCGCAGCGTTTGACACAAGTGTATGTCGTGCTTGTCTTAAGACAAGTACAATGGCCACCCAATCACAAAAAAAAACAAAAAGCAAAACATCCCCTCCTCCTCAAACCTATTTCCGTTCATTTGTTTTCCTTCTGAAAACGGCCTGCTGCTTGTCCCGGCTAGTCCTCTCTTTTTTTTTTCTTTCTTTTTTTTACCTCATTGTGGATCTGGGAGACCGAGATGACACGAGGACCGGGGAGTGAAAGTCAAACAGAGCCAGAGGGGAACACCGACAAAGAGGTGGAGGAACACAACGTTAACGCAGCGAGGGAGATGAGGCAGCGCGCAGACGGGCAGACGCCGATACGGACGTTTTGTTTCCTGCGGACTGGGCTCGAGCCGAATAGTTTAGGCAACAATGTACAACCCACCGAAAACCGCAACACATGCCGAGCAGATAAAAGCACACACCCAAACGCAGAGAAAATAAATCGGAGAGAGGGGAACGATGCCCGCGGGGACCAATTATCCGCGCTTCCCTGCGCGTCAGGGCCCGGATGTTGCTACCAGGTGAGCCCAAAGGGAAGGGAAGGGAAGGGAAATAAAGCCCGGCGTTCTCAGGAGGTTCAGGCCGTGGGCGCCGCGAAATACGCGAGGCCTATTTTGCACATGGTCGGTCGAACAAACTCCAGCAACGTGTGTGCGATTGGACATCAGCAGGTGACCAGGAGCCCCGGCTGAGGGTCCAGCTGTCAGGTTCTCTGTGGGACACGAGTGTGGGATCGAGAGGAGAGCCATCGAAGCTCCGAGCCACGAGGAGGCACTGCACTGGAGATGTCTGCTGCCAATCCCCCTCCTTAACACTCCGTGTGTGTGTGTGTGCCCGGGTGATTGCACACGTGTGCTGACACAGTGGGAACACATCGGTATTTGCATGAGGTTCACACTCATTAACGGTTCATACTAGAGAGCATAATTAAAAGCTTGCTGTGTTTGTAATTACCCCGTAGCACCTGTTCCCCCCCCCCCCCCCACTTCTGCCCACAATGTAACACTCGCTATCGAATTCTCCCGTAAGTGACGACAAGGCCTCGTGGGCACAATTTATTCTTTTTTACCTCCTAAAGTTGAGGTTTGACTCATTAAAGCAGAGGGGTCATTAAATGAGATCAGAGCATGAACGTCGAGGCAAGCCGGAAGCAATGCAAATTGCACCAGACGCAAATATTTAAATGTGGCTAATCTAACACCCATCCCGTCGTTGCATGATGAAACCGGAAGGGTGGGGGGGGGGGGGTGGGTGTTAGTGGGGACATTGTGAAACGGCCGTGCGATTTGAAGTACTTCACATCCATATATGTGTTATTTTACCTGCACACACACACACACACATGCAAACATGACACAGATGTGTGACGTGACAGGACCGCCGGCTGGCATTTAAACGCGTTGCATTTAAACCTTGTGGCATTTATAGGTGTCGCGATGTGTGAGGATGCTTTCCACCAAAGGGCCACTCTGATGCACAGTGACCCCCCTTCACTCGGCGCTGTTGAAGAAATGACGTCCGGCTCTGAAAAATCCAGCTGTTAACTTTAAGTGCATTGCTTTTCCCAATATTGGCGGAATGTGGAAAAATGGAGTGAGACTAGTGAATGAGTTGAGAGATAATGATTCATTTGCTCCGGCGTTACTCACCAGGGTCGCTGTTCTCTCGGCTATAATCCTAAATATTTTCTGTCTGTCCCTGCTGTGGTGAGATAAAGCCAGCCGCCGTGTTTGTGCGGCGGAGAGGAAGTTTAAGGAAAGGTAGAAAGAGGGAATATATATATATACATATATATATATCTCGTAAGGACTGAAAACAGACGGATAAAAAAATTCCTGCAGCAGAGACAGAGACGTTTATGGGTTGAGATTATGACCCAGCAGATTAGGCCTGGCCGCATCCCTCATTAACCGCTCTTTGCCTTCCGTAAAGTATCTTTGCCTTTTTTAAACTTCACGCTCCGTTAGTTTTGTTGCCGGTCGGTTATCGACTGGCCATCTTTTTCAGGCTTCTGCTTGCTCCCTCCTTCGATTTGAATGGACCGAACCTACGGAGGGAAGCAGACACAAACGATTGGGGGGGGGGGGGGATCACAGGAAACAATGGATTTGAATCGGTGTATTGACGGGATTGCTTTCAAAGTTCTCCTCCGTCGCCGACTGACGGTTCATTCCTCTAGAAACCTATAAGGTCAAAAGGTGGATGAGAAACGACTATGTGGCACAATTAACCAGCGGATAATTGCTCCCACCTTCCTCCTGATCTGATGGCTTTGCAAAGCAAAGCCTGCTAATGACACTCGTTTCATTCGGGTTCACTGTGGGAACTTGCCTCGGCTGTCTAGCATGATAATGACGACTCTAGCCAATTTCCTCTTTCTTATCAGGCCAAAGTCCCCTTTTTGTCTGAGTCTTGCAACGTCTCCTCAAGGTAGAAATGTCTCCTAACGGGGGCCGTGATTTTACTACGTTTTCAATTCACTGCTTTTCTTACCGTCGTCCACGTGACGATGGGCTCTTTCATGTTTTACAATCCGAAAGCACCACCTCACGGAGCCGATGAAAGCGAAGATGTCACGTTGGCGCGGACGGAGACGAATGAAACGGGATGCCACGCGACAGAAATGTCGTGAGCGTGAACTCCTCCTCCTCGTCCAACACCTCCCGCGCTGTGTGATTGTGTATCGCGGAGGCCCGGAATCACGGCGGCGTCACTGAAAACACAATATGCCGTCACGGCGGGCGGGAGGGGGAAGAGGAAGGAGGTTCAACCCGCTGACCTGTAATGCACAGCTTTGTTGTTGTGCCACAATGCCGCAGGATTGAAAACAGATTTCCTTTTATCATTTTGTTGCTTTTGTTCGTGTGAATAGCTTTTTCAAATGTGTACCCACATGCACGTAAACCTTGTTTACCTGTGAACACGGGCCTAAACCCCCCCCCCCCCACCCCGGCCCCCCCACCATCTGATAGGACACCTCGTATTTCAGTGCGGCACCTCCTAGCTGCCTCCGTATTTGTTGTGATGACCCGGGGACAAAGCGGCACCGTGGGCGTGGCGTGAGAACAAGGTCGGCAATTAAATGTGTCTGAACGGACTAAATGCACCCCCCCCCCCCCCCCCCCCCTCCATGTTAGCAAGCAGCTCCGGGGGAGACAGCCGCTCATTGTTTAAGCTTACAGCAGCCCTTGGAAGAGGAGGGTGGGGCGGGCGGTCGGCCATGGTGAGGAGTATCAAGTTTATACGAGGGATGAATGGGAAATTTGACAAAAGCAACAAGTGTGACACCCTCTTTTTCTACCAGCGCTCGTTTACCTCTCAGGCGGACGGAGGGGGGTGCAGAGGGGCGCCCCGCAGGGCCACTGGAGAGGGAGGGAGGGAGGGAGGGAGATGAAGCAGAATCCACACACAAAGCACACCATTATTTTACTGGTCCGAGCTCCTGTGGGAGACTTGGCTCAATGAGCCCCCCCCCCCCCCCCCCCCCCCACTCCAGGAGCACAGCTCCGTCAAGGCAACAGTGCTCAGCTATTCATTTATCTGAATAACAAGTGGAATGAGGCAGAGAACGGAGCTCAGAAGCAGCGCAGGTGGGGAGACGGTGTCGGCGCACACTCGGACCGATACGCTGTGCGCACACACGGGGAGAAGCGGCCGGCGCCGGGTCGATGGGACTCTCCGTCTGGGAGGTGTAGCGCTGTAATCCGGTCGGGGCTCCCTGGGATTTGATGTAAAAGCTTTTTACCCCACTGTAGATCCCGTTGAAGTTGCAAATTGTTTTTCGCCTCTTGGCTTGGTCACAGGTTGTCTCCCCCACCCCCCCCCCCCCACAAACACACACACACACACACACACACACACACACACACACACACACTTCGGACATGGAGCTGGCAGCGGCACAGGAGGAGCTGTCCTACTTCTAGTCGTGTGTGATTCTACGTTTGTTTTGTTTGTTTTTTCACTTGCAACACGCACCTCCTGGTGTGTGATGTCACGCACGGTGCTTCCTGTTGGTCTCGCCTTTTTAATTTAGGGGGGGGGGGGGATCTGACTTTCTGCTTATTTGTAGCCGTTCTTTGAAAAAAAATCTCCCACCGAGAGTCCTGAAAGTTGCGCTGACTCCCCGGCGTCGAAAAAAAAAAAAAAAAAGGTGAAAATGATTCTCTTCATCACATCAAAGGCAGACGACTATGATTCTTTCTGATCAGCTGACTGTGATTCTTCCTCCCAGTCGCCTCCGGCTGTGTGTGTGTGCGAGCTGTAGACTGACTGTAGAAGGCTCCGTCAGCTGCTTGAGAACTCCATGATATCTGCCGCCAGGAGGCCGTACGCCTGCACACTATCCTACCCTAGCCCCCCCCCCCCCCCCCCCCCACCCCCCCCCACCCTCCACGCCCTGCACGCCTGTTAGTGCACTGGCAGGGAACAAGCGCTTTAGCCCACCTAAGAACAGGTGATTCTTCACAGATGGAGGAGGCTGCACCCAAGGGGGTTCACGCTCTATCGTTTGCATCTTGGACTCATAAATCTTTTATAAAGGATGTCAGTTTTGCTTACACAGAAGGGAGGAAAAATGCCCCTCCGGACCGGGATGAAACGCAGGTACAAAAGGCCTCGGCGTGCTTTGCTTGGTGTGTGTGTGTGTGTGTGTGTCTGCGTGGGAGAGAGCGCAACTTTCTTTTGAGCAACTGTTTTCTTCGGCCCCAATTTGGCGCGCGTTCCATCTCAAATGTGCTTATCGGGTGTTACAGCATATTTACCATACTAATGGTGGTGACCATTCAGATGCAAATGGCTGTTTGGAAGCCCCCCCCCCCCCCCCCCCCTCCCCCGCTCCCCTCTTTCCACATTGCACAGGACTCCTGAATCAATTAGTTTCAATAATGTGTCCTAACCCAACGATTATACTTTGCTGCAGTAACATTGTGCTGCACAAAGGCAGCAGTGTGTGCGCATTACTCATTCTCTGTGGCATATTTAGATACGCAGGCATTTAGCCGAGGTCAAACAGAATAAGGGGGGGGGGGGGGGGGGGGAAGAAAAAACACATTCCGTTTAAGACGCTTAGCAGTGCGCAAACACAGAATCCAGCCCCTTTATGAGTCTCTGCGCGCACTCCCTTTTGTCCCCGGCGTCGCGGCTTCGGCTCCTTATGACAGCATCGCTGCGTGCTTTCAACTAATCGTCTCTGGCTTTTTCTTTGAAATTTAACACATTAGTGAAAACGGGGGCTGTCAGGGAGTCCCCCCCCGGGCAGCTTGTACTGTCCTCTGATCTTTACCCGTTCGCCATTCGTGTTCTCAACATGTTTCAACCCAGTCGCCCTCGCGCTAGACGTGTATGTGCAGAGAATAATACAGACCACTGTGGACCATCTGTACGATGTGGGACTTCATTGTGAGCAGCTAAGACGGTTGGACCCCCCCGCCCTTCGCCTGTAAATGTCAGTGTGCAGTTACGCGCGCGCGAGAGAGAGAGAGAGAGAGAGAGCCGGGAAGGTTTCCTTGATCATTTCCGCCGCCCCGGAGTCATTGTTGCCGTGTAATTGTATTTGCGCAACTCACCTGTTCGGCTGGGGGGGGGGGGTACTGCCTTCCCGAAAATCAAATTATGTCGTTTTACTCCGCCACTAATGAGCGATTTAATGATATAAGTGCACTGGGCTAATGCCAACCTGCGGCCGCGAGGAAACGGCGTCCCCAAGCTAAATGAACGCCATTATTGCCCGTGTGCTGCATGAGCGGAGATGATGAACAGGGATTAATGGCGCTGTCTTTTCCCCCCCCAGACTCCGCTGTTTGTTTCTTGCGTTTCCTCCCTCTGTCTCGCTCACCATCTCGCCATCAGGCCGTGTGCTGATGTTGTGACTTGTGCTCAAGGCAAGGTGCGGGGGGGGAGACGTTATGTTACTTTGCCTCAATGTTACAAGCCTCAGATGGAAGAGGAGCAGTGCAATGTTTGATCGTAAATTAAAAAAAATATTTCTCTTTCTCGCCTGTTGAGCGACAAGAAAAGGGGGCTCGGTGATGACCGACCCCGTTAAATGACTATTGATTGGCCACCCACAGGGTCGGGGGATCGCGGGGCCTAGCTAACTGCTAGTCTGGCTGAGTGGCTATTATTAGCATTGCCCAGGTAAGTGGCCGTGCCCGGTCCATTATCTGCGGGGGCGCAGGATGACCGCTGGGCCTCGCTGCTGATACGCAAGGAGATGCTTATCAGCTCAAATTAAGAGGAGGCCCTCCGCGAGGCCCGGGGGATGTAATTGTTTTTGACAAGCCACGGCCCCGTCGCCATGAACCCTCCGGGGAGAAAAAAAGGGAGGCGTCGCCTGGTGGAGGGTTAGGGCTGAGACTGCCTCCCCCCTAAATTCCAGCGAGTTGTGTCTTCCCGAGGGCCAATCAGAAGGATGCAGATGAGTGTGTGATCTAATGTGGCATCGGATCGGTTACGTTGCCATGACATGGCAGGGAATTATCTGACATTTTACATTTCAGAAAGTCTCCCAAAGACTTTGTACTTTGTCAGACCGTTGGTGGTTGAGAAGATTTACGGTTTGAACTCAAAGCGCCTGGCAGTGTGGTCTCCTTTGACGAGGCCGGCAGACTCGGACAGATCAAAAGGCGCTCTCATTTATCAAGTCAATAATTTTGTTTTCCATTTGAGCCAGGAGACTTAGAATGTAAAGCTCCCTTCGTGCACTGTGGAGACGTCTGATTCATGGGGAACGAAATGGAAAATTACCTCTAAATTCCCAAACACGTTTGTGCATTTGACAGGTGCAGCGGAGTAAATAAACTGTTGGGACTAATCCTGCGAATACCTCTCCATCTGGGAGAGGTATTCGCACCATCACACGGCACCGCGTGGTCGACTCGGCATTCAACAGTTGACCTTTTGATGAACATACAATTTTATCCATTTCTCAAAGGTTAAGACTTTGTATTTTTTGCAGTATTCAAACTTCATTAAATAGTAAAAAACTCTGAGCCAAAATGTGATTTTACTTGTGGTGTCGTCGGTCTTAACAAGTTTTTATCGAGTTTAACCCACACCATCTGTTCTGCAGGGGTTGATGGGTAGTAACTGGAGGAAAGTGGAAGGTGTCTCCACACTTCTGTTCTGCGAAAAAAGGGAACTGAGACGAGGTAATCCGTCAATCGGCACGTCGAGGCGCCGGCGCCACCTACGTCGTGGTTCGGTGACGGAGAGAGCGCCAAAAGACAAAAGAAAAAGGGCACCGTGAGACGCTCTTGCAGCGGCCCCAATCGGGTCTGCAACAACGTGACGTTCTTCTTCCTCCTCCCCCGGGCCCAATGCGATGCGTGTGGCCGCCGCGGACGCCATATCCCATATTGTATCGTCAATCCCCCCTCGCCTCTACCCGTGGAGTCAAATGTGCAGAGAAAGAAGCGGCGAATGGGCACGAACGCCACCGACAGCCGGCCCCCTCGGGGGGAGATGGGTTTTCTAATTGTTGGTTTTTACTGGCTATTGTACACTCCATTTGCCAGTATTTATGGCAATGAATGGCAGCGCGGATAGCTTACAGCTGGTGCTCACAAAGATGGCACAAGAGGGGTATGTGTCTCAGAAGATTGCACATGAGTGCTGCTTCAGGAGTTGCCTTAGAATTACGGTGGAAAAGAACAGCAGGGTGTTGGAAGAGAGCAGCAAGAAATGATAGACGTAGCAGTTCAATATGACATTTCCAAAGAGGCGATGTCATCGCTATTCATCATGGGTACAAAACCTCTGGTTGTGTTTTTTTTTTTCCCCATTCAGAGACATATGGGCTATCTTTGGTTTTTTTATTTTTATTGTTGATATGTACGAATTATTATGATCATTAGAAAATTGTTTTTTTCTGCCTCGAGTGCCAGAAAAAAGACAGATCCAGATTTCAATTCTTTGTTGAAGCCGTTTTTTTTTTTGTGTGTGTGCATTGGAGCCATATGGTCAGGCCTGTTGCAAGCTGTTTAGCTGAACATGAAGAGGAAAGTTTGCTACCTAGGGAGACATCATTATGGTTTCAGAGGAGGAGTTTTTTTTTTTAAGTGTCAGCGAATTCAAATCATAGATAGCCTACGTGTTGCTTCGTTTGTAGCACTACAATTAGGAAAAACCTGCTTAGAAATGTACTCGGTATAAATTATTTTTCTTTCCGAAGTTGTATTTTAAAACGTAAGGTATATTTGAAAAACATTTGATTCAAATAAGATGAGAACAATTAGCGCAACACAGCATATAAACACCCACACACACACCCACCCACACACGCACACACAAACGGTCCGTCTTGACAATGAGATCTGAAACCAATTTAATACCTGTCATGTCCCCATTAAAATCAGAACGTTAATTACACCTTATAAAAAGCCCGTCAGTTTTCACAACCCCGCAAGCGGCGACGATTCAAACTCAATCAGCCACTCGCATCTAACATTGAATTAGCACGCTGTCTATCTGTAATTGAAAGGGCCGTCCGGGGGGGGGCCCCCCCCCCCGGGCGCGGCGCTGCCTGGACTTAAACGTGTTTGTTATTCCCCGTCCAGACCGCGTACCCTGACCGTGACGCTTTCAGAGGCTCGTTCTTTCTCCTGACGGCTCCGTCTGAGAGGAGCTGAGAGTCGAGCTGCCGGTGTGCCAGAGGACGAGGTTCTGTGCCCCCCCCCCCCGGGTTGAGATGCAGATCACGTCAGTCTGCCGTTGGCTGGCTGGCTGGCTGAGAAGCGGGCCAGGACTCACGTGTCTGACCTGGTTGTTTTTTTCTTTTTTTTTTTCTCCCCCCTCCTCTTTGGTCGGCTCCGTTCTCTCCGCCTTCCATCCTGTGCAGCGGTTCATTTCCTGTGCGCCGGCAAACAAGAGATGGAGAAATGAAACGGACCGATTTCTCTGTCTGTTGCAGGATCGAGGCTACCAAAAATAGCAAATTTTATAGAGCATTCTCTACATCGGTGGTTCTCAACTGGGTCTGGCTCCGGGACCCACCATCACCCCTTAATGGCGAGCCGCGACCCAAATCGAGGAACATTCTCAACATTTTGACCCAACCTGGCACACGCTGCTGAAAACATGGACGGACGAGCCGGCAAAAAAACCGACACTCCGCTGCTTCCCGTCCCTTCAAAATAAAATCACAGGATGACATTTTTTTTTCTTCTAATTTTTATTTTCCCACTAGTGGATCGCGACCCACCAGTTGAGAATCACTGCTCTACATATTCTTTATAAGCTTCTCTAAAATCCCAAAAGGTAAAAGAGCAGTGAGTCGGCTGCAGCACGTCAGTGCTTAGAGCTGAATATCAGCGTCGGACGATGATGAGCACGTTTGTCGGCTTGGTTTCGCTGTGACGGCGCGCTAACGCTGGCCAATTAGAACTAAACAGAACACAGTTGACCTGCTGGCGAGGAGATCATTCAGCATGCATCCTCTCGGGAACACGAACCTCTGTACTAAAATTGATGGCACTCTTTGCAATAAACGTTGAGCTATTTCAGCCTCGGATAAAAATCGGAGCGACCAACCGGCTTTTAAAAGCCCGAGAGAAGCAATCCAAACGTGCTGTTGCATGACATGTTAAACTTTCATGAACCTAATCACATCAACACGACATAAACCCCCCCGATCGGCCATTAGGAAAACATTGAAACTGCTAAGTGGGCGAGGTTCTGTGTTGCAGCCTTTGCTGACCTTAGTCAGACGCCGTAGTTTCCCCTCACTGCATCTGCAAAACACACTCTGAGGCCAGTAGGGATGAACAGCCGAGGTCATTAAAGAGGAATCAGATGGATCACCAGAACCCGCAGGGTCACCTGGGTGTGACCTCCCCGTAGCCTCCGTGGCAGAGGCAGAATCGTTTATGGCTTAAGTGGCTGTCATGTTGACGTCTCAAGAGGAGGAGGAGGAGGAGGAGGAGGACACATTACGCTGGTCCAGAAAATCCAATAAGCAAATGAAGACGGGAAGGAACACGAGTTGCTTTTCTGTGTCAGACTTGTGTCATCGGGGATAAACAACGTTCTTACATTTGAAATAAGCCGATCTACAATTGTATTCTATAATATTACTATTGTATGGATCGTGTCTCTAATGTAATATATATATATATATATATATATATATTTTAAATGCCACACAAAAGATTACATAATTGATCCTATTGTCAACAATCCGATGACGTTGCAATGGAAGAAGCGAACTAAGCCCCCCCCCCACACACACACAGTCACTCACACACTGTACATCAGCCACAGAGGAGCAGACACAAAGTTCCACAAAGCATTGACCTCATATAAACACATAATAAAAGCCTGACTACTTGATCATTGGCTAAACCCCCCCCCCCATCACCGATTAAAGCTCACGGCAGGCCTGTCGGAGAACACACACATGCACACATTGTTCTATGGTGAAGGCTCACACTACTTAAAGTATTAGCCATAACCAGTAAAACACTCACCATCACCGCGAATAAAACTGCTGTGTTCTACGACACCCTTGCTATGTATTCACCTCGCAACGACAGAGCAACACCTCCTTCATAATACGTGATTTAGCCGCTTAACGCGCGCTACCGAGACAGTAAAAGTCGACAGTACTAGACTGTCGTGACGAATACCACCACCGCCAACACCTGCGCAGGCTTCCCCCCAGCGCTCCGAACCCCAGCTGTTGGAAAGTCAGAAGCGAGACCCATCAGTTAGCCAGAGCTTAGCATTGATTTAAATGCACATTGATCGGCACCGAAGAGGAAGCGACAACCGGGCCGGCGCCTGGGCCTGTTTCTTCCCTGCATGCCTGCTTGGGATGTGAAACTGTGAACGCAGACGTGTTGAATGAATGAATGAGTGAGTGAGTGAATGCTTGGCGAGCGTGGGCCCCCGGGTGACGGTGAGTTCTACAACATATGAAATTAGGAATGCAACACATGGCTCCGGACGATATTGATGCGACTTACGAGGAGCTGCTATTCTCGTACTACTATTCAAAGGCGGTAAACCCGTGAAGTGCCCTACCAAGTGTTGTTAACACGTTTGATTGCAGTTTAAAATCCCAGCCAATTTATCTGTGAATTTCCAATTTTAATTGGTTTATTAAAACTATCGCATTGACGGCTGCCTTTATGGAGTGTTTTGGAGACACATCCAGTAACATATGTTCCTCTTGCCAAACTAAGTAATTATTACCTTACTATGGCCATGTACAAATGAACAAATGTGATGTTATTTACTGCCGTGTTTCATCTGGATTAACAAATAGTTGCGTAAATGGAGTTTTTTTTTCTTTTTCTTCTGTGCGCTTACTGATTGTTCAGAAGGAGAAGCATCCTGTAAAATGAACCCAGGCAGGTTTTATAGATACAGATGACATGCATTGAATCATGTGTGCGGGCCTGCCCGAGACCTCACTACGTCTGTTAGCTTCCCCCCCCCCCATCCCCTCTTCCCTCCACCCCCCCCCCAACGAGCCACCAGCTCAGAGCCTTTCTGCCGGTGCCCATTCACTCATGGATGAAATGAAGGATCCCGTGCTGCGTGAATGGATACCTGGCCAGAGTCAAACCCAGTCTGACAGCTTCTAATGCCCTGGTCAGTGTGCAAAATGAGGTATTGGGAGATAGCAAAAGCCTCCTCTCCCTTAACTCCCCATGGCCTCGGCCTCTCTCTCTCTCTCTCTCCAGTTATGCGATGAGTTCAGGCTCTACTTGATGGATAGGAAATGGGCTCTTTGGTTGTAATAGAACAGTGGATCGACGACACGAGTGTGAGTCTCTGGGTGTGAAAGAGCAATAATGTGGACCCCCCCCGGGACGTTATGTAAGCCGTACAGTAACTGAACGGGTCAAACAGCCCGCTGGCTTCGGCGTGACGTCAGATAGCTATTTGTGACTTGATTGATCGTGATGGATTACCTGAGGGGCGGCCTGTGGAAAACGGAGGTGTCGAGAGGCTCCCGAGAACACGAGCAACACGGCAGATCGTCGCCTCGATGATCGACCCAAAAGCTCTGTGGTCAATTCAAATGTTTCGAAGCTCAATTTGGAGACAAAAAAAAGTCTCCCATCTTTTTTTTTTTTTTTTTTCCTCAACGCCGCTCACCGTGGCTTCTCCATCATACTTTATCCATAGCAGGCCTCTGCGCTGTGGCTTCCTGCCCCCCCCCCCCCTTCCCTCCCCGTAGAGCTCGAAAGTCCCATGTTTAGTGCTGCCGACATGAACAATGGAAGCATCGCCTCTCGCTTGCTGGAAGAAGCACCTCGACAATTTGCACTGATTGTTCTCAAATGGCCCGGCTGGGAGAATCGCCTCTTCTCCGTGATCCTTTTTAAAGTGCCTCTGATTCTGCTGGCACAAGCCTCTCCGATTCCCTCCCATTTTCCCATTTTTCCACCATCTCCTCGCCCCGTTCTCACCCCTCTCACTCTGTAATTTTTTTTTTTTTTTTTTAGGGTTAGAGAGTTGCGTGGTGTTGGAATATCCGGCGGTGCACCTCGAGGGAAAAACGACGCGCGGCGGCGGTGGAGTCTTGAGGCGACATCCATCTCCCGCCGGGGTCATTTTTCGGAGGAATGAGAGAAAACGTTTGGATGCGTTCCATCGAGGGCTTGCTGTAAGAAGCGTCGTCTCCATTTGCCCCATCGAACCACCACGTTTTTGCAACCTTGCAGCTGGCGGAGGACGCATTATTCAGTTCCATTCCAGTTACTCCAACAATGGCAAAACTAGCCTGTCCAGCACGTAACCCATTGTCCGAATAACCCCATAAAAGTTATGAACTCCCCGGAAACCGCTTTTACCTCGTTTGGTTCCAACAGAAAGTTCACACTATCACAGTATATAGTACATTCGTGCTGCAAAACCAGCGCGCGAGAGGCCTCTGTGGTACAATGGGGGGGGGGGGGGGATGATAATCCATACCACCAAGAAGTGCAACACATCTGACACTAAGTGCAAACCATTATGTCCACACGTGTGACGGTAATTGTGACACCCGCTGAATCCGTCCCATTCAGAGAGCCCTCGGGCGCGGCGGCCTCTGTCGCTCTGACGTGTCCCGTCTTCCCGTGTTTTTTGGTCTGGTGGTTCGGCTGCCCGCGGGGGGGGGGGGGGGGGGGGGTGGGGCGGTTGCAAAGTTGGGCGCTTTTGAGCGGGCGGTTTGCGGAGATGAATGTGCATCATCAGAGCTGTGAGTGTGACAGGTCTGCCATTACGAGAGACCGATAGCTCCAATGAAGCACCTATAATTACTTGTCTGTCAAGCCGATGGCCCCTGCTGCGGACGCCCCCCCCCCCCCCCCCCCCCCCCCCTCCCGCGCCCCGCGCTTTAATTGGAAAACACCAGCAGATTGGCACACTGCATTAAACCCATGCATTGGTATTTGTAAATATACTCTACTTCCCTTTCCATCAGCACAAGGCAGCAGTAACAAGGGTTGGTCGGTAAATAGGATGAAGTCGGGGAAGTCTTTAAATTATGGGATGCAGCGCGGGGCACGAGCTCAAACCCTTTGTGTTTCATTGTGTCGACCGCTCACACCGGCGCTGTGTGGAATAACGCAGAGGAGAGGAGGCAGCGGGAGGAATACATTAGCAACAGGAGAAAAAACGGTATTAGCGGCGTGGCCTGAAAGGATAACCGGTAACGTCAGCTGCATCACTTTAATGGGACAGATTCTCCACGGTTGCATCAGCCGAACCGGACACTGTGTTCCCATTTGTTCCACAGATGCATCGAAAACGTTCCCCGGGCTTCCGCACGTGCCGAGGAGCGTTTGTGTTGCCGTGGCCGCTGACTCTGTGCGCACATTATTGGCCCGGGAGCGATCTAATTGGGCCTCTTTTTATGGCGTTTAATGAAATAGTGTTAGACGTGAGGGTTTAAATCGCTTTAACGACCAAATGCTCTAATTTCACAAAGCCCAGTAAATTCCGCTGTTTTGCCGCACTTGTGTCATGTGACCTGCACCACCAACGATATCTACCTGGCCCAAGTTACCTCACATCCTGGAATCATATAATACATACAAATCATAGTCATGTTTCAGATGCCACTGAACCCCATTTGTCTGCAGTTTTTATGGTTTGTAATAGTGATATGTGTGCATTTAAATGTATTCCCTTCATGAGCACCTGCTCACAACGTGATATTGTTATTCAACCGTATGTTTACATTAAATTTACAACGAGTACATCTGTCTGTTCAAAGTGATTTAGCTGCATGAACACTTTTTTTTGTGTAATGGAGAGTGTATCATATCAAGTGTTGCTTCCCATTTGGATCCCATGTTACGTTTATACTTTCAAGTGGTTGCAAATTACCAACAAAGTGCTGAGAGCCGACCCGATGTAAATTCCTCTCGTGGTACACCTGCGGCGAAGCGGTGTTGGAGAGGTGTTCATGGCCTCGCTCTTTGCGTGGGAACCTTTTTGTGTGCTTTTTATGCATTTAAAAAACACTTTTTAAGGCATCGTGGGGGGGGGGGGCGGCCTTTCCCCAGGTGGGTTTATCGCCTGCCTCTCCCCCCCCCACCTGTCGCCACCGCGTCTCGCAGTCGGGGACGAGCCCGGGCCATCCCCCGTTGCCCCCCTGGGAAACGAGACGGTGACCTTTTTTTTTTTTTTGAAGGGTGTGTCCCCCCCCCCCGCCTCGTCCCCGACACTTGTGTTCATCGGGCTGCAGGATGCTCTCGCAACGAGGGAGGAAAAAATATATAAACAGGAAAAATCAATGCGAGCTGCATCGATGGGGCCCTCGCGCTTTAACAGATTCATTTAGCGGAATACCACAGCAGATAAGAGTGCAGTTGTTAAAATCATGTCAAGATTAGTCATCAGTGGATTGGATCTGCTTGTGTGCCCACAAGCACTCCTGTTTTTTTTTTTTGTATCTTTAAATTGAACTGGACAATAACAACAATACAATATCGAATGGATTTTCTTCTTATTACAGACAGGGGGAATCAGACGTTACTGACCTCACTACTAGTTTACTGTAGTGCAGGGACTCTCTGCAGAGCACCACGCTGCAGTCCCTCTGGGCTCCGCTGACGGTGCAGAACCGGGCCGAGGCCAGCGTCGGGGATGTAAGGCTGCCAGTGTTTCTGTACGGCACGCGAGGCCTCCTCGCTGAGATAAGGCAAGTGGCTGTATCTACATGATAAGATATCTAAGGCTATTGGGTCCCACTGCTGATAAGAGACTGCAGTTGTCTATTGTGTTACAGTCAAACCAAATTGTTGTTTGAGGCTTAAAATATAGGCTTCAAATGCAACCAGCACACCGTCGGAAAATGCTCATTAATTACAAAATGAGGTTTTTATTTCATGGACACTGGCACCAATAGTGTGCGTTCACGCAATTAATGCACAAAAAGACAACGCAATTGTCGGGTTGTCTTTGCTGTCATTCTCTCCTACGGTTTTAATTCTTGTTGGAGCCGATGTTATGCAAAGGGAGGTTTGTCAAATTGAATAAAGCAATCACAATGAAGACAAATGCATCACATATAGTGCAAATTATAATAAAGCTCATTTTTAAAAATATATTTTTTAAACCCGCACTTCCATTTTCTCAACTCAGCGACATTCACACACGCGCAACGTTGTCTCGTGAGCTTTGCAGCATTTTAATCACGTTGTGAATCGGGTGCGAGGGCTGAGGCCCAGTTTAACCCCCCCAGTTTAATCCCAGTGTTGAGAGAGGGAGCCGTCACATGCCAACGGGGCCTACAGTCCCTCTGTAGTCATTGGACTGCTTTAGAGTGCCATCTGTATCATGTATTTTTAAGATGGAAGCCTTGGAGGTTTAATGTCTCTGCTATTCACTGTTGCAGTTGGTTTACTCCTTTGAGCTCCCGTGTCCTGCCTCAATCTTTTGTTGTTACTTGCACTTGGCAAATGTGTGTAGGTGTAGTGTGAGCGGTAATTGCTCACTAGCGTTTATTTATCTTTCTGGGGTCTGTCTGCTGTCATAAGCTTGGTAATTGTTTTTCCCACAAATGTCAGTTCATGTTGGTGTCTTCATTGATTACGCTCGTTTTTCTTTTGCGTGGAGAAGAAATACACAACTAATTCTCAGCAAATGGAGCTGGAAAAAAAAAAAGTGGTTCTGCGCGGCGAGTATTTGACTTTTTTATGTTGGTTATGAAGATGTTTGCCAGCAAATCAAAGCAAATCTGACTGCTTTCTTCCTCCGAATTTAAAAATGTTAGTAGCCAACCAGTGTCGGATGTTGCAGACCTTTTTCTACTATGCTTTTGTGTTATGTAAGGAGACACACCTCGATGCTGGTCTAAATGAATGGGTCTGGCACGGCTTCCCTTTTTAACGCCTTTCTGATGAATAGCGCGCTGGGTAATTCTCTCGGTGTGGGGCTCTAATAAGCCAAGGGACCCAGTCAAGACGCAAAAGAGAAGCTCAATTTAAACCAATCTTAAGGAGCAGGGAGCATGATTTACGATGTCGGCCTGACTGCAGTGCTGCTGCTCTCCTGCAGACCCCCTTCCAAAGCCAATCGCAGCCAAAACACTCAACGCTTCCTGGGAACTGACTGCGAACCCCTATGTGGTAGGACTGCCCGCATTGTTGTCGCGGGTTCTAATCTATTTGATTGATTATGAAGCCTAATCCCTGTACTATTCCCTGCATTCTATCTATTGCTCTCACTATGAGGCAGAGGCTACCAGGCCAAAGACACAGTTAACCGTTTTCTGTGTGTGTGTGTGTGTGTGTGATGGGTTTTATTCATCTTACATCCTTTAATATATTGATAAACAATTTTTTCCTGTATAGGTTCGTTTTTGGTTAAGCCGCGCACAGGATTTGCAGCTGTCAAATGTCACATCACATGCGTTGGGGTTATGGAGATGTCCTCGTATCAACTCCGCCACTCAGGGGACTTCCATTTCTGTCAATGCAGCTTTAGCATTAACCAATGCAGCTATATGACCATTGACCAGTGAAGCTTTAGCATTAACCAATGCAGCTATATGACCATTAACCAATGAAGCTTTAGCATTAACCAATGCAGCTATATGACCATTGACCAATGAAGCTTTAGCATTAACCAATGCAGCTATATGACCATTGACCAATGAAGCTTTAGCATTAACCAATGCAGCTATATGACCATTGACCAATGAAGCTTTAGCATTAACCAATGCAGCTATATGACCATTGACCAATGAAGCTTTAGCATTAACCAATGCAGCTATATGACCATTGACCAATGAAGCGTTAGCATTAACCAATGAAGCTTTAGCATTAACCAATGCAGCTATATGACCATTGACCAATGAAGCTTTAGCATTAACCAATGCAGCTATATGACCATTGACCAATGAAGCTTTAGCATTAACCAATGCAGCTATATGACCATTGACCAATGAAGCGTTAGCATTAACCAATGAAGCTTTAGCATTAACCAATGCAGCTATATGACCATTGACCAATGAAGCTTTAGCATTAACCAATGCAGCTATATGACCATTGACCAATGAAGCTTTAGCATTAACCAATGCAGCTATATGACCATTGACCAATGAAGCTTTAGCATTAACCAATGAAGCTTTAGCATTAACCAATGCAGCTATAGTATTAACCAGTGAAACTATAGGACCATTAACCAATGAAGCTGTGGGACAATCAACCAATGAAGGTAGAGCATTAACCAATGCAGCTGTGTTGACACAAAAGGACTCGGCTATTATGGCAGACGGCAGGAAAAGCACGGCTACCTCCATTGAACAAAAAAAAAATCGGAAAGTGACCAGTTTGAATTTGCTGGTCTCTGTGTGGGAAGAAATTGAAATTCTAGGACAGAAAAGAAATTGCTTTTTTCTGGAGAGCTAATGTTTGAGGGGCAAAGGGGAGCCTTTTCTAAACTTGAGCACCACCACAAAAATGCTCGAGGAGAATTTTTTTTTCCATTAACTTTCTAGCATTATTAACAGAGTGGTTTCCTCGGGTGAATGTAAATCCTTTTCAAATATTTAATTTTGGAAAGCATACACAAGTGAGCAGGTTAAGGTAATCTAGATATGTGGCTCTCAACCAACTAAAGGGTCAATAGATACATCTGAGGCGCTCTTAGATGGTTAATCAAGTAGGATTTTCATCACAAATGTATAATCTCTATTTTAGACTGCTGACCTCTCGCTATTCAACGAAAAATGTTTTAAAATACCAGAGAAGATAAATGGGGGGAGTTTTTATGCCTCAGAATTAGCAGAATTGGTTCCACTGCACAGAGTTGCAGGTCATGAATGCCTGAAAGTCATTTTTATTAAATTTGGCAAAAACATCCACTTTGACACCAGGATTAATAGATTTTATTTTGGCCATTCATGGGAAAAGGTCTTTGTGTCCTCGCAACACACGTTTGGACATAACCTGCTTTGAATGAACTGCCGCTCGACAGGTTGGTGGAAGAACACAACAGCGGGATGGAAAACCCAAGCTCTGGTAGCGGTCCCAATACAACCTGTTGGGAACCTCGGATCCGGCTCAAGACCTCAACAGATGAACGTCTTCTGCACAGATACCATTTACACCAGCAACCACCTGAGAAACACATCACCACATATCCTGTTAACACGACGACTATCGGGCTAATGTGGGTGGGCCAAATTTCATGAGCACCTGATGTCGCTCCCACCCGACGGCGTCCGACCGCCTGTCATGCAGCAGTCTACCGACTCAATATCTGTAACAGTGGGGAAGCACTCAGACATGAAAGCAGCCGTATTAAAATGCTTCTTGGGAAAAAAATGGAACAAAGTCACTCGGCGTCTGATGTCTTAAGCGGATTGTGAGAAAATCCATCTGCCTTAATGTCAGCTCGGCTGTCTATGGAGTGAAGTGAGTCAGGCGCTTTGTGGATGGTGATGTTGGTGAAGAGTGGACTCCAGCTGACGGGGGGGGGGGGGGGGGAGGGGGGAGTAAAGTTTTTGTGTGGAGACGCGTTCAGTTTATCCAAATGTGAGGCAAATCCGACGCACAGGTGCGGCGGTGGTGATCGAGGATGCGTGGCCCGAGTCCAGGAGTGATTTTAATTGGTTGTGACGGATAGACACGACAACCTTTTTTTTTTTTTTTTTTTGCCTGCCTGCCTGCCTGTCACCGTCACCGCGCCAGAGCTTTGTTCCACGTCAGTCACACACGTGTTTCTGTAGAAACGTATGAGTGCTCACTTGTTCATCCGTGCGGCCCGACTTGATCTTGTTTCTTATTATTTGGACCTTCGAAGAAATTTCTGCAAGTCGTGTTTAATGTATTCTCCAGAAAAAAAACGCAACAAAAAAACCCAAAAAAAAGGACGGAGCGGCAGTCCTCTCGGATGTCTTTGGCATTTGGAAGCCGAGAAGCGCGTTCCTTGCCAAGGAGCTGAACACGTAACCCGCGCCAATGTAATATGCAAATGTTGGAAAAGGAAAACATGATTTTTCACCCCCCCCCCCCCCCCCCCCTTGTGGATTGCACTTAATGCGACGTGCAAAAGCAATGGTGATTTAATTACATCTCCTGAATGTAACTAATTTAAATCATGGAGCAGATAGATCTGCCGCCATTGAAATACGTTGTGCAAACATTTGAATCGTATGCCATTAAAAGCCTTTATTAATACCAACTGGAGGAGGCCGATGCAATATGAAAGGAGCGCGGGGGGGGGGGGGGGATCACTAATGTAATAAAAATGTGTCCGACCTGCACACATTCTGCGTTAATTCACATCTCTTTTATATCGGTTTAATGCATTCACATGCATAAGTTGCACAAGAACCACACTTATGTATGTTCTCCTTCCCCAAATCTGCAACCTTACTGATTACTCACTCAAATGAACGGAGTGAGAGGAGCAGGGATGCCCACAGCATGTGGAGGGTGTCCTGCTGTAGCTTTGGCCTAGCGTATAATGTGTGTTAATGTTAGCTGGACCCCCCCGGGGCGGCTCTGGCGCCGGGCTGAATTTTCCTCCTTTCTGCCTTTCCTTCGGCGTGTGCTGATACGTTATGTTTTTCATCATTACCTCCCACGGTGCTGGACAGCATCTATCGGGGCATGGCGGTTTTAAAAGAAAATGTCAGTGCATTCGTTAATTACTCGGCTGAGTACGGCCGTGCTCGCAGTGTTTATTCAGGCAAAATCGTTCGATTGTTGCTTTTATATTGCTTTTGATGGTATTAAAAAATATAAACAGACGACGGCACAGGCTGAATTGCCTTTGTGATGAACATTTGTGGCGCTGGAAGCTACACAAGTCGGGGGGTGCCCCATCCTGCTGGTGTGAATGCGTTGGCACTAGCCGGTGACGCTAGCCCCAGAGCTAACCTTTTATCCAGTTTATTTCACCTGTGCTGTTCCTCTGAATCAATTCATCCATCGACGGGTAAAGGAAGATGGAGATGAAGCTGTTTAACTCGTTATCGGCAAATTCCTAGCTGCCGCCACACGGTTGATTCAGGGGGGAAATTTTGTATCACTGCAATTTTTCATCAATGTTTGCGTCATAAAAAAAGCTGGTTTGGTTTGACCCAACTTTCAGGACTTTTTGTAAACTTTGTAAACACACAAGGATCAACCCACTAGGGAAGTTTGAAAGAACATATTATTTGATAGTTCAAACCCATTGATGTGATTTTCCAATATAATTTCAGGTGAGAACACCGAGCGCTGTCAGCCCAGTTCCCACCTCTCCGTCTTCGAAGTGCTATTTCTGGTTGGCACATCTCGGTTTAATTTAAATCTAACACATCCATTTTGATACTTCATTGTAAGGCACGTCAATCCCATCGATTGGACAGAACGGACCCCGACAGCAGCAGCTGGAGTCGATAGCAAACCCTTTTTCCTGTAGTTAAAGGACTCGGTCATCTCTACATCGAGTTTGTGCAACCAAACGATTTCTCCAAGGCACATACTGTATATGTCGAACTCGCGGCGCCCCGGCCTAATTCGGCACGCCGGCGTGACCAGTGCGGCCCCCGCGCATGTGTCTGTTGTGCTTCTTTCACATTGATTTGTTTTGCCCCTCAGCCCTCACCATAGGACCCCTCCAGAAACCTCTGAAAATGATTGACCTATTTTTGATCAGGTTTTATTGGTAGTGGAGGAGAGCAATTTCTCTGCCCAAAAATCGGGGACTCACTTCAATCAGGTAAAAAAGAAGGATCTCTTGGACACCGTTTACCGTTAGTTTCCAAACTAAACCCAACATAAAATATCGCTTACCCTCCAAAACTGTCGAAGGTCAAGTGCTGTTGTTGTGAAGCTGTGGCAGAAATGAAAAAAGTCGTATTTTACTTTGAGCTAAATAAGTTGATATGAAGCTTTTTCGCCGACCACCTTTTCCCCTGTAAGTCTCGAGGACCTTTTTACGAGGGCGCTACGCAACATTCAGGGATGAAATCGCCGCACGTGAAGCGACCGCCGGAGACGAGTCGTGTGAACACATGAAGAGAATAGGGAACCAGCTGCAGAGATCATGGACACATTATTCCTTTTCAAGTGAACTCGCACGCACAGCTCTGAATTCTACAAATGACTACAGGGTCACAATGTGCCTCCATGTTAAATGGGCCTTTGCAATGTGTGTGTGTGTGTGTGTGAGAGGAGCCGATGGGGACCTGGTGCAGGAGGAAGGAGCGATGCGGCAGCAGTAGGCTGCCATGCTCTCAGCTGGAATTCCATTTGTTCCTTCACCGGAATGAAATGGCATTGATTGTTGAGGGGGGGGGGAGCTGGTAAACAAGGAAAAGGCGATGATGGAGAGAGAAATAGAGGGAAGGACCGAAGGACCGGGGTAAGAGACAGGCAGACCGACATATAGCCAAGAAACATAAGCGCCCGAGCAGAGAGGGATGGATGAAAAGTTTGAGCCTTCTGCAAATCTATGATAGGACTATAAAGAGAGAGAGAGAGAGAGAGAGAGAGAGCCATATGAGCAGGTGGTGTCTCATCCTCAGATCCTCCTCAGTGGGGTACCTCATCAGCATTCCCACCTCAAATGTAACTACGTTCAGAGAGTGGAGGAAGGAAGGGACCTGGCTGCTCGGAGGGATTAAGTGCTCGCTGTGTACTCCTGACATCGAAGCTTTGAATCTCCTTCCTGTCAATTCCCCCCCCCCCCCACCCCCCGAATCCCGGCACTAAACTAGACAGTAGAAACTTCAGGCGAGCAAACTCACTTTGGGTACGGCCTCATTCTCGAAAGCGACTCTTGAGAAAATTGATATCATGCGTGTGCACTCGTAATGTCCTGAACGCCGCTATAGTATAGAAGGAGAAATAGACGTAGCGCCCATTGGAAGATGGAGAAAACAGTCTCAACCACTGAGACGGATATCAAATCCCCAAAGTTTGGTGGAGCTGAGGGCTGCCTAACAAGTCGGGTCAGGGCGAGAGCATCCCCGGACGAGATTGGGTGGCCTCCCGTGTAATTGGTGTCTTTCGTCACATTTCCGCCTCTGCTCGCTCCCCGGGATGTGAGGGATTTTGAACAGCCCCCAAAAAAAGCAGAATATTTATCCCTCAAACGCTGTTTTTCCAAATGTGTTCCACCCCTCCTCCATCAGCTCAGCATCCTCTCTGCTGTGGCTCGTGGTGCAATACGAGCTCACCCGGGGGAGGGGGGGGGGGGGGGGGGGACACACACATTTTGTAACATTTTTCCCGAAATGCGAAAGGCAAATTTCGGCTGAGCTTTGAAGCCGTCCAATTGAGCACGGTGCACACGCAGGCAGGCAGCGCACCTGTGGCTGCTTCAGCTTATGGAAAAAGTGCAGCAGGGAGTGGTATAGGTGGAGAAGCGCTGCATAGAGGACATCAAAGCAACGCGTTTCCAACGTCCCCCCCCCCACCATGTCCATCTCCTTCACTCCTCCCTACTTACTTTTCTCTGTTTGCTATTCCAGAATGTGGCGGCGTTTTTTGTTGTTGTTTTGGTTGATAAGCCGCGGGCTCAAGGCAGTTTGTTCTGCACATCACAATGTGAAACGGACTGCTGCAACGCGGCCCAGTGGAGGAGACGCAGCTCGGCCACCGCGTGTGAAATGTCTCCCGCACGACCAACGGCAACCCAATTAAACACGCGCCTTCCGTGCATCATGTGATGTGCCGGGGGGGGGGTTTCTGATGGACGCACTGAGCACCAAATGGCAGCCAGGGTCCCGTAGTTGGAGCAGCGCCTGGGACTCTTAATTTAGTTTTAATAGTGAACTGCGCGTTAGTTAGAATTCTGCTGACTCATTGAAACACAGTTTGCACCAGGGGGAGGGGGGGGCAACATCTGTGGGGTTTTTTTTTTTTTTTTGGATACATTTCTTTCCTACCCTGAGTAGAAAAGACTTTCTGGAGATTAGAGAAGGCGGGGACAGAAGTAATAAAAGAAAGGGAAAAATATTGGAAAATGGGGGTGGGGTTATTACAAGGTCAATTCCATTAAGAATGCCTCAGGATGAAAATATGGCCCGGTGGTGCCGGGCATGTTGGGGCTCGCCTCTCATCAATCACCAGCTCTTATGTTTCGGCCGTGACACAGGAAGTGGAGGGGATCTGATTTGATTGTCGCCATATCTCTAAAGGACCTCTGAGACTGACAGCTATGGGGAGCGAAAAAAAGAAAAGAAAAGAAGAACGCTGGGGTTTTACTTTTGATATTATTGGGACAGACTATTCAGTGGAAACACTTGGTCATTGCACCATCACTGTTTCTTTTGTGTTTCTTGTTGAAACACTTCCCCGAGTAGTAAAACGTGTATAAGCCTGTTGCTATTTGATATCTTATTGTCAACAAAAGCCATAAAAAGAACAAAACCAGCAAGTGTTGTCTGTAAAGACAAATCTCATTCCTCCATCGTTTTGCACAAACTATTTGGGAGCATCAGTCCCCCCCCCCCCCCCCCCCCTCAGGATTATATCATCTCATAATTTAAGCAGCAGCAATGCCCATGTACAGAATACATTGTAAACTGTATCTAGCACCAAGCAGATATGAAGCTAAAGGTTGACGTCCTTAATGTTTGGCATAAAATAACCGAAGGACACTTCTGTATCTTATCTTATTCTTTGTTACAATCATCTTGCTGAAAGAATGGATTTTTAAAGAGAAAGAAATACAAATGAGCAATGTGAAAATTCAATTATTGTAGTTTTCTGTGTTTGGACTGATTACATTTTACAAACTGGACACATGTAAGTGCTTAATGGACTACACTTAATAATTGCTTCCAAAGTGCTCTGAATTGCCTTCATTGGGGTCATTTCCCAACCTCCACTTTGGTTTTCTGACTGTTTCTAGGCAACAAAAATGGCCTTCAAACCGCTCTGCAGGTTCTCATCGCCCTTCAATGCGAAAGGCCCACTAAAGCAAGACTAGAGCGGAATAGAAAAGGGAAATCTCTTCTCATTTGCAATGTAGATGTTCAAGTGTGGTTACCGGGTGCTGGCCTTGTGTCATCACTCCCCTCTGCTTGTAAACAAGTTGCAGGGATTTTCTTTCTTTCTTTCATTTTTTTTTTTTTGCTCAGTAACGCATCCCTCCTTCTCCACACTGTCCACGCCGTGGGACCACGGAGACTCCAGGGAGGACACAACCTCTCCAGCCCACAGTTACACCATCAAATGGCTGATCAGATCCAATTTCAGGTTTGCAGTAAATGCAGCAAAGATTCTCTGCTGTGTGTGTGTGTGTGTGTATGTGTGTGTGTGTGTGATTGAGGGTGAACACAATGTGTTGCCCCCGTCGTTCCCAATCAGTGGAATTGAAACACCTAATTCACGAGATCACACTCGCTCTCACACACACACACACACACACACATTTTGGGTACTGTGTTCCACTCGGGACGTCTCGGTGGAAGATCTTCCACTTGGTAGCAAATTCCTGTAATGTGGAACATTTAAAAGGAGGGAAAAGGTGCTGCGTCTGCTCTGGAGTAAACTGACTGGCGTTTTGTTTTCATCGGAGAGCCGCTTCACTCCGAACGTCCATTTCCTTTGTCTTTTTTTTTCCCCACGACGTCGCATATTCCCGTCAAGATAAGATTCAACTGTTTTGCCCCCTTTTTTTTGTTTGGCTTTTTCTCTTTTTTTATTTTTATTGGCATCCAGTTCTTTTAGTTCTTAAAAAGGTAAGTCTTCCTCTCGCCTCGCGCTGCTCGGCGGGCGTAATAACCTGGATGTTTGGTGGGATGTTTCATTACACCTTCGATTGACTCGTACGGAGACATAACCGTCGATGCGTTCAGGGGTGTCGTGTCAATTTTTGATAGAGTTTCCGATTGATTTATTTTCCGGAGGAAAGTGAATCGATGGAAATCTCATTAAGGGGAGAAAGGTAAAGGTCGCGGCAGCCGCGTAAGCCGACGCCTCTCGCCGCTCCTCGCCCGCCCCCGGCTTTCGACGTCGGGTGATTTACACGCTGCGGACGGCGACGATGCGAACCCGACGCCGTGTCGCCTAGAAGGCGGGGAGAGGGGAGGGGGGAGGGTGTTCAGGATCAGGAGTATGCTGAGGATGAAACAAACGCGGTCTCCTACTACACCGTTCACCCATAACAAGGGTACGACCCGCTTTCATACGACGCCCTTGTCGTCCGGATCATTTCACTTTAATGTCTCCCAAAACAGGGGCCCGGATTGGTCGGGCCGGACACAGACAGTTTCCATGGAGACCCCATGTAATCTTGAAAAGGTCCAAAACAGGTTAGCATCTTTAAGCTCATTGCTTTGCTTTTACGCCCAATAGTTTCACTGAAAAAAAAAAGCTCGGATGGACATACGCACCAAAGAGCTGGGGAACATTTAGAAGCCACTGTCACTTTTTCAGATGTGTGAATGCGTGCCCCCCCCCCGAGAGTAACCAGTAAACCGCCTCTGTGTTACCGCGGGTCGTCCTTTGGCTCCCTGACGCCGCGACTCTGTGAACAATAAATTGCCGTGCAGAATTGGTATGATAATGATAACAAATCATCGTTTTACACGCAGTGTACATCTGCACTGATTGTGAAGGAATAACATTAATGGATGGCCACAGAGCTGCATTTGGCTCTCCATGCAGTATTGATGTTATTTCTCAGCCCCCCCCCCCAACCACTCTTCCCCCCCTTCCAATTTCTGGTGTGAAGGAGGGTTGAGGTCTCCGTGGGAGCCAGCGCGCGTGTTCTCTCCACTTTTAAAAGACCCGCCGAGCGCCGTGCCCGAGGGGGGGGCCAACATTTCCCAGACCCCAGTCGTCTTAAAAGAGAGAGTGTTTGGTCAAGAGCTGCTGCTCATTCTATCCGTCCCGTCCCCCCCCACCACTTCCTCTCCTCTTTGGTGTCTCCCTCAGTCTCTCGCTCTGGCGGCGGTGTGACGAGTGAACAATGACGCATGTGCAGCGACTGCAGAATGGAGCCTATTTCACGTTGTCTCTTGAACACCACTGTCATCCCACAACACACACACACACACACACACACACACACACCTTGCCTTTGGATAGTTGTGAATTTGCAGCAGCGAAAGAGAGGAACATGTGATGTTTATACATCTCGGATAAATGGCTGCGCTCTTTGCCGAATGCAAAGACACATGTAATTGCTTTGATGTCGCTCTGATGGCTACAAATAATGGCACTCTCCGTGATTAGGGAGTCGGTTAGGTGCTGGAGGCGCAGCGCGGCAGGCCCGCGTGCTCGCGCCCCGTGCGCCGGCATTCCCACATCACTCACCTCCCGTTGCCTTTTCTGTCTCCTCCCCGGGGGGGGGGGGGGGGGCTTGATTCAGATGAAATGCCACTTTTAAATGGGAAATTTGAAAGCAAATGAAAGCAAAACAACAAACTTGGAATATTGCTTGTGTAAGTAGCAGGAAGGGCTGATTCTTCCCTTTATTGTGCTCTCCAGGCACTCACTATCTGTGTGATATTGGTGTCTCACATTTAGCCCCCATATGGACCGGCGAGTCTGCAGGAGGCGTGATTTGCAGCTGCGGGGCCCCCACTGGGGCCTCAAAGAGTGGAACAAGCGGAGGATGAGTGGACGACGGCAATTAGTGCCACAGCAGCTCATCATATCTGCCCTTTCTTCCCCATGTTTTGGTTTTAACTCACTTTACGCCTCGTCTTAATTGCGTTCACATCATGAATTTGTATGAGTTGCACTCACACAAATGAGTCACACGCCTCCCTTGCAAGTCGGCATTGTTTTTTTCTTTTTTCTTGCTGGATTCTAGTTGAAGCACTTCACTTATGACTCTCCGGCAGCCAGCTGCCGCTCCGCCTCAAGGCAGTGGGTATTTTTTTTTTTTATGTCAGCTGTGCAGCAAAAAGATCTTGGCAAGTCGCGGGCGCCTCGAATACCTCCTCCTCAGACACTTTGCAGCAGTGCAGATATTAGCTCCATTATCATTGCGTTTTCCGGGGGTTTCTATGGTAACCCTGTCCACGCAGCGTTCCCATTTGGCAGCGTAGTAATTAATTCATCTCCATTGATCTCTCTGTATCCCTCAAGCCTTTTCGGGGCGGGGTGGCCCTGAAAGCCCCCGAAAGATGCGATCACAAATCAGACCCCCGCAGGGGGGTGGGGGGGGGGGGGAACGGCTGGGAGCGGGCCAGACGATGTTCTCTCGGGCTGCAGTGGTAACGATTCGTTTTCGTCGCGCTGGACGCGAGCGACTGCTGATGATGCTGCTGATGCTGCGGGTCGGGAGGCGTGGGGCACCACGGCACCAGGAGGAGGCCCTTCAGGCGCAAAGGGCGTACGCGTCCGGGTGCAGCTCATTTCACTTTTGATGCATGTTGGCACAGAGTAGAGGGGGCAAGATGCCTCAGGGTTAGGATTTTTATAATAAGCTGTTCCTGCCAGCTTCCAGCGCAGTCTGACATTTACTCACAGCGGGGCAAATAAGGATCGAGGGAAAAAAAATAAAGGAATATTTGCCCGGTGACCTTCATCTCCCATCTTCTTGCTCTTCATATCTTTTCGCATACACATTTTTTTTTTTTTTAACTTTCCAGGTATTATGTTACGACATGTTGGGAGGAACCTTTCGGCAAACAGGTGAAGGGAAATTATCTCATCGACCTCATAAAAACCTCTCAGGGATCCAGAGCCCTGACCGAGTCTGGTGTAACGCAGACCTGGAGTCGAGCCTCTGGGAAAATATAAACTAAACTTAAAAGTCCCTTTTTTTTTCTCCAGGTGTTAACCCAAAGGTTAAGGCTTTGGGACGTTAACGTCCATCAGAGGCAGGAAAATGAGACGAAGCGGGAGCAAATGATCGGGGCGGAAATAGTACGAGACAACTCGACGGGGGGGGGGGGGCAGGAGAGATGAACTCCAAGCAGCAGAAGCAAGACAAAAAAGCGCACCTTATGTCAGCCTCTGTGTTTTGGAGAGTGGCGTTGTCATGGAAACAGTTTTTTTTTTTTTTTACTGCTGATAGGCGGGTGGGCCCTTTTGTGTGTTTTTTTTTTTGTTGTTTTTTTTTTTCTCCCCCGCTGGATGACAATGCTCGCCAATTAAAGACGTCACCTGGGGGGGACAACAGGGTATTGAGTGCTGACGCTTTGTCCTGGGGGGGGGTCCACCGGGGATCCTAAAGGCTCCACACGGCCAACTCTACTTTACCTTGAAATTTGACGAGCGCTTCCCACGGGGGCCTTTTAAAGATAACAAGCCCTTGGTTACTGTAGAGTGAGCATTACGTGCTAGATTGCTCCGTAATCCTTCCAACCACACCCAACACGCCGCCATCGACACCAGTAACGCGCCACGTCTTTGGTCAAAACCCGCCAGAATCCTCGCCGCGGTTTTCGCGCTTGAGGCAAAAGTGCTGCCGGTCACGGGCGAGGCGCCGTGCACGCGCGCCGCCATTTTTAATTACAAGACGTCGTATCTCTCGCTCTTAACATTGGGAGGTGTGATCGCTGCTTGTCACTTCAGCTCAAGAAAGATCCGTTTAATGGGCTCGTCAAAGCTGATGAAAACGAGAGGAGGGGCAGAGGCGGACGATGAGCCCCACTGTCCTTAGATGGGCTGGAGCTGCTGTCTGTCTGCCTTTTGGTTTGTCCCCGTGTTGACGCACAAACGCCGGCCCGGCAATCTAAAGAAAACGCACGAGCGGCACAACGGGTCATTTCTTCTCAGACGCACTGAATCAGACGATTCGAGTTTGCTCGGCTCAAACTTTTAAGCACAAACTGTGAAATGTGTACGCAGCTTCTGATGAGGGCCCGCCGTATTCGGCAGTGGCGCTACACTTCAGTGTGCTCGGTGTTTTTCTGGATATGTAAAACAGCAGAAGTAAATAGACTTGGGAGCTGACAAACTCCGGATCTTATTCGCTCGGGTGGTTTCCGTCTCTTGTTGCGTCTCACGAACACGGAAAATGAAAGCGAAAGTTAGATTTTCCCCAACTAATCCTCGGAGGGACAGAACAATGGTGCACCCAGCGCTGCATCAAATAGAGATGCGCATCAAATGAAAACTCTTGACTTTTATATTTGGAGAATCCAGTGTCACTCCGGAGCTGCAAGACGAGCGCGCGTTTCTCCCATTGGGACGAAAATTGAGCCGCGCTCTGCAGTTGCACTGGAATAGATCAGATCGCAGTTTGGATGAACAATCAGAGACTGAATCAGGGACATGATGGAGTTTCGTTGTCATCCCACCACCCAAATTGATTGTGCAGTTTTGTGTTGACGGGGAGGGTGGGTCACTTCCTTCCACTTGAAGCCCCTCTCTCTGACGTCACGCAAACATGGGGCAGCATGCCGCGTGGACACGCAACCATCGGCTCCCTTTACGGGATTTAGTAGGGGGCATAATTGCATGGTACTTTTATTGTCTTGGTTGTCTCTTATTGTCACCTCGTAAAAATGCAAATGCAACACTTATGGGACATAACCGACACCCTGGGAGCAGAGGAGGAGGGAATGATTAAAGAAAGGAGCAGAATCAGGGCTTAGAGATTGATGAGGAGAGATGAAACGATGAGGCGGCGAGAGCGGAAGCCAGATGTCAGAGTGACATAGTTTGTTGGGTTCGTTTCTTTGCAGCCTCTTCCTTGGAACGTCGTCTTTGTGGAAAAACACAGACCGTGTTTGTTTACGAGAATAATCCACATGGCAGATTTAAAGTTGAAATGCTGAATAAAAACAGATCTGAAGAGAAGTCAATTGGTAGAGAGCGGATCCGAGCCTCTGGGGGGGGGCCGTGGTCGCGATCGCACATCTGGGAATCAACGTCATAGACTATTTACAGTATATCAGATGCACATGCATGATACGGCTTCCACTTCCGAAGGTCTATTGCTTTTATTACTGTCCATGAATGAACCCGCTGGGTGGGTTCCCATCGAGTGTGCATATCCGGCACTTAATGAACCCACTGGGAATGAAGGACCTCTCAGTCAGCAAAGCTCCTGTTGGTAAAAGAAGAAGCACCCGCACATCCTGCAGCTCTGAACCTAAATTCCATCTATCGAGGAAAAAGGTTATTTTTCATTTCTTCTGGTGTTGTTCCGAGGAGACGTGTTGAGGATAGTTCATGTTACTGCGGTGCTGTAGGTGCTGCAAACCCTGAACATCAATGACCACCTGTCTCATGCATTAAGATATGATTAATGCTTCAAGAGCAGTGTCTTGGTATATGATTCATAACGATGATTATGATACATTAGGTATTTTTATGTATGTATGTTTATGTTAAAGTGGATCATAAGTGCTCCTCCTTCTAAACAATGTCGTACCAAAGAAGTGTGCCATAAATCCCTTTCTCACACACACACACACACACCCACACACACACACACACACACACACACACACACACAAAATATTTGGGCAGGCCGCACAAAGTGCTGCAAAGCAATTGCCCCTAAGTGCTACCTTAGAATCTCACAAGAGGGAGGTTTGAGGTGTGTTCTCCGTCCACTTAGTGCCTTAACGTACCTAAGTGCTCCGGTTGACCTTCTTCGTGCCCAGAACGGAGCTAATCACCTCTCATGTGACCCACTCTGCCAGCTGCCATTTTCTTTGAACTACAACGAATGACACAAACACAAAAATCGATGTGGAGCCACTTTAAACGCGGGGGGGGAGCAGAAACTAAATTAAGAAGGGTATTTCTGTTGGTTTCATGTGTTGGTCCAGGCGTTCAAGTGATTATGCGCCTGGAAGATCTTTTCAGTCCGTTTTTGGACGCCGAGGAAGGGATTTCGTGATTAGCGTGGATTTGGATCCCAGTATTTGTCGACTGGTCCGTCTTGTAATCCATGCTTGTTGTAAAGACGAGCGGTGCTACGCATCATAAAACTCACGGTTTGGATTATTTCATGTGTCAGAGTCATGGATCGGATCACAGGGCAGCACAAAAGAGAAAAGGGGGTACAATTTATAGTGAGTTTTTTTCCTTTATAGAAATCCATATTTGAAATGTTTCCCCATATAAATCATTTCTCATCTTTCACCTCTGATATGTTTTTACATTTTACTGATCCTGATGTTGACCATGTCCCATTACTGATTTAAACTGACCAGAGCCCGATCGCATGGTAACGTTACCTCATTCCTGAGTTGTTATGGACTCATTTACCACGAAACATCAGAGATCAGCGACTAAGAAGCCCAAAACACACATTTTGACTGGATATCAGCAGATAATGATCATCTGTACCGATCACTTATATATTTATTTCCCATGAATAACACATCAATGACATGTTTTGTTTGTTATAACCATTTATAGAGCATTGGGCATTTTAGGAGCCTAAAGAGGTCAACGTGAACGAACTGGTGAGATGCAGCATTTCAACGTCTGGTCTTCATTTCGACAAAAAAAGGGGTCGACGACAGATTAACCAGTCCCCCCCCATTCTGTCCTTTTCTTTACACGTCTCCAAGAGACATAACCGCTCACAAGGTAATTCTAGTGGTTCTCTGGCCTGTCTTTTTGTCCAGCTTCAGGGGAATTGGAGCCAAACGACTTGCTTCAGAACTCGGTACACGGGAAGTGACGACGCAGTTCCTGCACGTCGACATGCGTCTCGTAATGAACCATCCGGCTCCCCCCAGCAGACACGCATTAGACCCTCCAACAGACCCCAGGGAGATTGTTAAAACAGCGCTGCAGGTTAGCCAAGACTTGCAGTGAAGTATCCACACGCGGTCAACATCAAACGGGCGCCGACGGGATTGATGGCGGGCAGCCTCCTAATAGTCCCATGTCGGACCGACTGACTGCAGGGATGAGTCCCAGGAGGATGGGAAATATTCCACGGTACCTGTGAGCTGATGATTGTCAATGGAACCAGGGGACATGAGGAAGCTGAGGCGTTTGCTTGGATTGGTGAGGAGGCGGCTGTGCTCTTTATTGGCTTAATGGTTAAAATGGGGTTGCGGGGGAGGGGGGGGGGGGGGGAGCTGGCCCGGGGCTGGCGGAGAAGGAGATGAGCTGCCATAAAGCAAACAGGGAGACACTTGCAGGCGGCTGGCAGGGTTTTGCCCCCCCCCTCCCCCCCGTCGCACAGTAACAACATAGCTGCTGTTAACCCTGGACTTTTTACAGTGTGTGCGAGGAGAAGGAGACGAGTGAAGCTGCGCGTCGCCCCCTTCGGGCGTCCTTTCACTTCCTCTCGCTCTCATCATCTCCCAGCGTCTTTGCATCCGCAGGGTCTAACTAAGCACCTTCTGTCCTCCCCAGCCTACCCCCAACTCCCAATCCCCACCCCCCCCCCCCCCCGGGCCCTCCTCCATCCTTCACTGCTCTTAATGACAGGACTATTTAATTCAAGCTACAGGGAAATGAGATTAGTTTCTACAGAGGAGGAGAGAGGGTGCAGGGAAGGGAGGAAGAGGGAGCCAGAGGAAGCGAGCGGGAGAAAGATAGAGAAAGTGCGCGCGTGTGTGTGTGTGTGTGTGCGTGCGTGTGTGTGTGCTATCCCACCCAACTGCTGCCTGCCATCTTCAGCAGCGTAGAGTACACGTTACTTTAGAAGAACACACTTAACGCCCTACAGCCCCACTGCTTGTCATCCTGTCACTGACTCCATCGTGGCTCACTGCAGTGTGTCCAAAGGAGCCGGCAGGAACACCATGACATAGACGATGCTAATGGAGATGATGATGCCGGTGGTGGTGGTGGTGGTGGTGATGATGATGGTGACGGCGATAGGCTCTTGGAGCTGTCGCTCTGTAATGTGATGGCATCCACAACACGCGGCTGATTGCTTCTCCCGTACGCTCGCCAAACAGCAGCGTTTGACGCAGCACGCCGGTGGAAGCTTGTGCTGTGTACACCCCCCCCCCCCACCTCCCCCCTCCAGCTCCCTCCACAGAGAGGAAACTGCGACTGCCACAGGAGACCTCGGTTCAGACACATGTTCGATTCGCCCCTCTTCACACACACACACGCAGGCATGGAGGCTCACACTCGTACAAATAGATTGTTCTTTCGTTTAATGGGAATTGCAAGGTGCTTGTGCATACACACACCAAAACACACACACACACACACACGCTCAGCCCCAATGCCACTCACAGGAGATAAAGCGCAGACACTCACCCCTTGCCTGCACATAGAAACCCAGGCGGCTACAGAGGAGCACTCGGCTGCCTAAAGCCCCCGAAGCGCATGTCAACTCCGCCCTCCATTCCGCACCGGGGCTCTGCATTTTAACTAAACATCTGGCTGTGTCAGCACCGGTTCATCACAGCGGGGGCCCCTCCCACTCCCCCGCCTCCCCGCCTCCTCCTCTGCCTCGGCGTCTGGCGTCTGGGAGTACGTTGGGAGGCTGCGTTGGGGGGAGAGTTTTCTGCACATTGCACTTTGCGGGTTCACGCGTGCATAAATCATCCAAATTGAATCATCAGACACAGGTTGAAATTTGCAGGCTTTTAGCTTGGCATCCAAGCATATATTTGAACAGGCCGGCACACACCCACAGTTGTCTTTTCACGCAAGATGTTTACTTGCTGGAAAGAAACCACCTACTGGGCTTCAACAATTAATCAGCTGCTACCTGCAGCAAGTTACCAATAGGGTTGAGTCACTCTTAATTAAACGTGTTTAGCCTCCATGGAAAGTGCTTTGATTTGAACAGAGAGAAAATACAGCTGGAAACGGGTCCGAAATTTTTTATATTTATACACTGTACGTGAGGAGTGATTCAGCTTTTGAGGCCTTTCGCAATAAAGGTGGAGACAGTGACTGCATGGCGCCTGGAAATGGTGAAGGGTTTGGAGAAGTCATGTCCCTGGATTCATTAAAACGGAAGCACTCGGGCACTGGGACATATCAGCAGGCTGTGAGAGGGTCAAGTTCAACAAAAGTGAGTCACGCACTGCTTTCAGTTTCACTGAGCTTTACTTACTACAGTTTGCCCTCTCAGGGCACATCTGCACTGTTTACCTCGTATTACAGGTGAGCAGCAGCAAAACTGCACTCTGCCCCCGTCCTCTATTTCCTCTTTTCAGATATATAAAGACAGTTTTTTTTTTTGTTGTTGTTAGTATTCCCGCTGTTGATTATATCGAGTGTGGTAGTTGCTGTCACTGTCTGCTGTTTCTCCAAAAAACAACAAAAGACACAATTGAAAAGTGGAAATTCTAAAACTAAAGAATCCTTTTTGGGATAACAAATCCAATTCTGACAATGTGGGATCAAGCCCTGGAGAGCAGCTAACTAGCCACTGCCCACGTGGACAGATTGTTTGTGCTTATTGAAAAGGTTATTGGCAGGATTGATACCCTCGGCTGAGACGCGGGAGCTTAACTCGCCCCCAGCCGGGGGGGGGGGGGGGGGGGAGGGAATTAGTGGATAAGCACCTGACAGGCTCCTCCGTGATGGAGAACATTTAGAAGTTCAGCATCTCGTGAAGAAACTAAAATTAACCTCTCAGGCTGTTCGGAGCGCGTTTTGTTTAGAGGTGTGAACGTGCGCCGGGTGCTCGTGCTGCTCCAAAAAAATAAAAAAGGGGGGCAAATCTCACCCGGGCCCGCCCGCCGCTCGCCATGCAGCAAAAAGGCGGCGCTGTCAAAACACGTGAAATCACAAAGTTGCGTTCGCCACAGTTATTGCCAACGCATCCCCAGTGCACCCTGGTAGTTCTGAGTTCAGTGCACGTAAGCTTCTCTTTGAAGAAGAGGGGCCGTTAGTGATTACAGTGTATCTGCAGTTGGGTGTGTGTGTGTGTGTGTGTGTAACAGCAGTCTCCTGAATTGCATTCCATTTAAACCTCTGTTTAAAGTGTGTACAAAGCAACAGACAGGTCACACTCTGCTTATGGACATTTTATTACATTTTGTCATTCACCTCTTTTTTTAAAACATGTTTTATCCTTTTTTATCATTTTGTCTCTGGCTCGATAAAGATTCTGCATGTCCAGAGACGGTCGAGTGATCAATCATGTTTACAATAAACAAGTGCAGCTAAACCCGCCGATAGGTCTTTCACTGCTACTGAGTGGTCCGTCTGATTAGGACGGTCGAGAGGGAGGGGGGGGGGGGGGGGGGGGGTCGTATGAGTGTTCTAGGGGGCGTCGTTAATTGTCCCCCGTAATCTCCCGCAGAACACGAGCCAAATATGAGCGGCTAAAGGCGCTTCCCTGTTTCCCCTCGCAAACAGCACCCACCCAACGGGGAGCTAATCTCGGACACACACACACACACACACAGACACACGTTGTCAGGAATACATGGCAATCACTAAAGGCACAAACACGCATACATCAGTACAAGCGGCACTCATCATCAGATCCACACAAATTGGTTGTTTTGCCCTTTTTCGTGCGTGCCATCTGGCGTGTTTTTTTTTTTTTGTTGGTATTTTGTGTATACATGATGAAGAACCACAGCCACTCTCTGTCTCTGTGTTTGACACCATGTGCTAACGTGCGGTGACATGGCGTCGAAGGTGGAATCCCAAAAAAAAACAACGCGAGCGTGCGTTTCTCTCGGCCTAACCGAACCGTTGCCCGCGGTTTATGCGTCGCATCGGAGGTGGATACATACACCATCGCTCACTCCACAAGGGCCGTATTACCGCCAAAACGTTAACGCTCCATGACATTCAGTCACTTTAGCGCAATAATTAATCAAAATAAAACATACAGCTCTTGACAATGAGGCTTTTATATTCGCCACTAATCAGACAACTCATTAGGCAGTAATGAGCCGACTGCCTGCTCTTGTCGTGTTTGGGGGAAGTTTGGCGCATGGGGAGGTGTGTGTGTGTGTGTGTGTGTGTGAGTTCACATAGACACATAGGTACACATGCAGCCAATGATACACACACACACACACACACACACGCCAGCCGGCACTCCTGTAGTCCCACTCCAATTATGGCAGCGTCTCACCCGGGAAGAAGCCCACTTACCCGGTATTCACTTTATGAATAATTGATTGTTTGTGCCAGTGTTATATTTGTAAATACACGTTTGCGCTCTGATTAATAGTTTTCCAGACATACTCATTTGTTCAATTTGATTCGACTTAAATGTATTATTTATTAGCTGAAAAAAAGCGCCGCGGTTACTAGTCGGAAAACAAGGGCAACAGGAAGACGTGGCACCAGTGGGCATCGGCACGCCAACAGGCGCATCGGTCCTCGCACACTCTTCACGGGGCCGGGCGGCGCCGAGGTGCGCGAGAGTTCAACGCGTCGCTTGGTTGTTTTGAACATTTCGTACTGCCTTTTTAGTGCGAGGCTGGCGCACGGCCTCTCGAACTCGATGCAGAGTTCATGTATTGACTCAAACAGCCGATCAATAATCGGGGACAAAGACGACGGGCGGTTCTGTGTTTGGAAGGGATTGGAAAGTCATGTCGAAATTTAAGATTTTTAGGTGCTGCACTTTTAATGTTCTCTAAATTAGATCGAGAATAGGATTTTATTTGCCAAACAGCTGCTGGGGAAGTAGTTCCGTGTCTCCGTGATCTAAAATGCAATCGTGTTTCAACTCATCCAGCTGCGCAAGATCAGCTTGTCCCACTGATGTGCTTTTTCCATCCATGGGTGGCAGAATATGGAAGCTTTAGCGGGTTTTCTTTTCTTTACCTCCGGGCAATGCAGCAGCTAGCTATCAGAGATGGAAAAAAGAACCACCTTTCAGATCAGTGTGTGTGTGCGTCTTCACTCACCTACAAGTGCACTTGTAGTCCGCCGCTAATTACGTACATCAACCATTTTCCCAGCATGCAGCCTGTTTCATTACAGTTGATTGTTTGCTACCAGCATGGCCAGTGATATTAGGAAGGACGGTTTTAACAGCAAACATAAAAACACCATTGTGATTAAAATCAGAAAAATCGTTTAGATACCGTGTGTGACGTCATCTTCATAATGGATGTGAGGGAGCATTCAGCCGACATTACCTGGTCATTATTCAGCCTCAACGGAAGGCTCCATCGAGGATTTGCGATGCAGTAATGATGTTTTATTTCTGTAATGACTGCTGACGATGGTGACAGAAGCTTGTCAATCCGGTACACAACTCCATCCACGAGATGTAATAGTCACAACGTTACCATGGAGACAGACAGATGTACATCTCCATACGGCAGAAGGAAAAGTATGAAGGTTTAGAACAGTGGGACAATGAACCCCGTGGGCCCAAAACCAAAAGAAGTCATTGTACTGTTTACACCTGTGAATGGTACAAAAGTAAAGACGGTCTATTAAGCGCTGTCTTTGACTATGGACATCCCACGTACAGCTAGAGCGGGTGCTTTTTAATTGGAGGTCTTCAGGGGAAGGGGTGGGTGTCGATGCTCAGCTTGAGCGACGTCTTCTCGGCCCTCCCACCATCTCTGCTCCACCTGCCCGGGTGGTGAAGCAGCTAAAAACAACAAGAGCAGCGTTGTCGAAATGTTAAAATGTCTTTGCTTCCGAATTCAAGTTTCTTTCCTTCAACGAACAGAGACTTCCTTAATTGGCCTCGTTAAGTGCACCAACCCTGTAACAATGCAAAAACCCAGTTCTTTTAAACTTAACAAAAATAAATAAAACATAACAAAAATGCTGTTAAGTGTCCAAACCCTTAGTCCACTGAGCAAGATGGGAAATATGACGGCTCTACCCGCTGTGCCGTGCACTTTTTTTGTCAGGTGCTCGCTGTGCTCACGCTCATTCTTCCTGGGCAGGCCATTACATTAGCAAAATAAAATGTCACGAATCACTCCCGAAAAAAACAAAAGGCGGCGGACACAACCATAGTCACCCAATGCTCCATCCCGCAGGTGACCTCCATAAAGTGCTAGTAAAGCTCCGCCCAACTCCTTTTTATTTTAACATTTATAAACCCCCGTTTAAGTCTGCACCTTAATGGGAAACTCATCAAAATACTTCCAGTATTCCAATAGTGAGCGGGGGGGGGGAGGGGGGGGGGGTCTCAGTTACAAAACTGACAGACATTGTGCATCATTACTGTGTGTGTGTGTGTGTGTGTGTGTGTTGTTGCTGTGCTGCTCCGGAGTGCTAGCAGGCCAACTGAAGAGAGGAGAGGCAGGACCGCTCTGCACCATATGCCAGATATGAGCCTGCCTGCCAAGTTGTGGGGGGATACTGGCAAGTGCTAGCAAGGCTGAATTCTTAACAGAGGGAGATGAATAATTGAACATGTGTGGAGCGAAGTTCTGTTGGGATAGATCGGGGGGGTGGCTTTATACAGCGAGAGGGGGATTGGAGACTCTTATTTAGACAGTGATGTCCTCTTAGTAAATAAGTGCAGGGGATTTAGAGATGAACTAGAATGGATTCATACATAGGCATGTAGGCCTCGTTTTGATCTTAACGGCTGTATCCTTTTTAGCTCAGAAGTTTACAAAGAAACCGGAGAGAATCAATATGAAATCAGAAAAATGAGAAATGTTTGAAAAGTTGCCTCCACTTAATTGATTAGGTTTCACCGATCTTTCTTCAAACAGGGTATGTGTTTATATTCATTTTGTAATAATCAAGCAGACACTTCAGTCGAGGTCAGCCTGCAGCAAATACAGCAGATAACCTTTACAGGCTTTTTTACTTCTGAGACATTAGTTCAACCCAGTCTCCTGAGAACAGATAGTGCTCATTTTTTTAAATGACTAGAGGATATATTATTTGTCAAAAGGAGGATATGTCAATGTAAACAAACCAGGGCCAAAAGCCAACTCACTAACTAAGCCATATTTCTTTTGCCCAGCACCATTTAACAAAGCTGTCGCGTGGGGAAACTGTTCATGACAGCTTTCAAGTGGTGATTACGTGGGTTATGAGGCATTTTCCCCACTCGCTGCAAGGTTCCCATTTAGAGGTAATGTCATCCTCTGAGGAGGTGTGTAATCATTCAGCAAACCCACTAAAACATCTCCTGACGGCACCCTGTGCTTCGATTAAAACTGAAACAGGACCAGGAGTCCCCACCCCCCCCCCCCCAGCAGCAGCAGCTCCGTGAGGCTGCTCTCGGCTCATTGTCAGCATGAAGGCACGTTCACTCACAACCACCATGTTGACACGATGATGGTGGCTCGGGTTCAATGTTCACCTTGTATGCCACTTGTTAGCATGCTGACATTTGCTAATTAGCAATGGTGGTGCTGCAACAAAAATATTAAAGTTATAACCATCTATCCCGTTGGGTCTTACTTTGAAACATTTTACCCAAAGCCACGTATGGCAACTTGAGGTTTGCCTGCTCAGTAGAATTTAGGCTTTTCGGATTGTTTTGATGATTAACACGGGGTTATCGACGATGTCTTTTCCAAGGCTATTTTAATTAGATTACCACGTTGCTCTGTTTTAATAGTAGATATGGGCTCATACAAGATGTCCTCTGTCTCTGACTAAGTAGTCCATACCGTCCATTTCACTGGCAGGCCCCACCATCTTCTGTGTATCATGAACATGTGAAAAATAAAAATCTTGAACCAGGCCTTTAGGTGGCTTAGAACTGGGCACAATTAAAGCTAAAAAATGTCTTTTACAAACTTTTTGTGAATTGAGTGAAATATTCATGGCTTGCTGGGATTCACGATGCTCGAAAACCAATATTGATCAGAGTGGGCATTTCTCAAAGTCGCAGTTATCTTCAAGGCTATCTAGATGAACGCTTTGACCAATAAATGCAACAAAAAAAATGCCTCTGATCAAATCTGGCTGAGCAACTCTGCTGGAGGACGCAAGAAGGACGCGTGGAGCCTCGACGAGGGGCGGGCCTCTCCTCTTTCTGTCGCCCGGCAGTGGGGCCATGACCCGAATGAGCCCACGACGACGTACACGAGTGCAACATCCTGCAAGTCTTGTGTCTTCATTGAGTGAGCACAAGAGCAATGAAGACATCACAAGAAGGGTTTGAAGATAATGATGAATCCCACGGCTCGGGGCAATGACACAGAGTGCAGCAGAGAAAACAAACCGCAGTCTGGTTAAATGGTGCTGCCTGGGTAATAGACAAAGACAAATGTGAGCGACTACGCAGTTGTGACAGCAGGTTTTCTCCGACAGTAGCCCCCCCCCGCATTTTGTGTAAGTCACAAGCCCGGCTATTGCCTGCGACAACCCAATAATCCTCAGAACTCGATCCGTTCTGTGTCTTGGCTTTGACTTTTATATGAAGTTACTAATCATCATCCTCTCTCCTTTTCCCCTTGCCCCCCCCCTTTTTTTTTGTCTCCCTCTCTCTTCCTCCCTCTTGACAGATACCACCCTGTCCAGTGAACGCGGTGAGTACGTCCGCCGCTAGAGCCACCCGAACCGTTTTTTTTACAGATGTTGGTTTCCGCGGGGGAGTGCTGAGCCACGAACACCGTTTCACCAGGAAGCTTCTTTCCTCTCCCATCGCGTCGCATGTTTTGGACAAATGTTGAAACGGGGGAGGAGAACAACAAGCGAAGGCAATACTGAAAGCAGCATCCACAGACCCATGTGGCCAATCACATCAATTTGAAATTAGCATATTTTCCTCTGCACACAATTTGCATCAACCTACTTAGTCAATTTACCCCCTTTTTACTCTAATAGCATTCGATAAAGAGCCTTATTTTTCTCTTTGTCTCATTCCAAATGCCAGTGGAACGGCATCTAAAATGTGTGTGCCCAGATGCACTGTACATGCTATCAGCGCGAGTCAAGAAGCGGCCCCGCTCCACTCGCTCTGTGCTCCAAGACGGTCGACGCTGCAGGGTTGACATTGTGGAGCTAAATTGGTGTGGCCGCATCACACGGGTGGAGACAAAACCCCACACGCTGGGTGTCTGGGCTTTGAAATCTCAAAGTGTGGCGAGCGGGAGAAGAGCGTTGAGTGGTGGTTCAGATCAAGCACTTGAGGTCTTGAAGTGTGTGTGTGTGTGTGTGTGTGTTCGGTTAAGCCCGATTCGCTGGCGGAGAAGATAGTGATCCACGGCACACAGAAGCTTGTGTGCTCCATTTTTTCATTGCCAAGTTTCCCGACAGAATGGCGCTTTTTAATTCTTTTTTTTTTTTTTACCACTTTTGCAAAATTTGAACAAAGAGACGGGAATTAAAGTCACAAAAGGTGAAGATTTTGTATTCACGCCGAGGGTTATCCTTGATTTTGACCTCGTCTCGGCCTTTCTTAACCGCGCTCACATTAAAACACACGCATGAGTCCTCCCTCCCCCCTCCCTCCCCCCCTCCTCCCACACCTCCTTTCCCCGTTCTGCGCTGCTAAGCAGTCACAAAATGTGAATGATGTCCTGCAATGAAAGGCAGAAAAAGAAGAGCGACGTAACCAATGGATTCAAAGGCGAGGTGAGGGGGGGGGGGGGGGGGTACGAGGAGGAGGAGGAGGAGGAGGAGGAGGTGTCAGGGCAAGGTCTGCGTGCCCTTGGCGCCCTTGATGAAACGCGGGCAGCCACCCGAGCCGACTGCTCGTCACTCGCTGCCGCGCGTCCTCTCTTTTCCTACGTGTGCGTTGACGGATAACGGGGGGGGGGGGGGGGGGGGGCGGGGGGGCGGGGGGGCGGGGGGGGAGGGAGGGAGCGACGAAGTAGCCGCGGTGGGTAAAAACTGTCTAGACCACAAAACTGTAGCCTAGCTTCTCCTCTCGTCTCCGGGTGCTCAACGAGCTCCTCTCTGCCCCGTCCGCAGCGATGGGGGGGGGGGGGGGGAGGGGTGCGTTTTTGAAAATCGCCCGATAGGCCTCCTCCGCGTGAAGTGGCTGCCGGCGCGTCCTCTCAGCGCTTAATTGGCTGTACCTGAGGAGGGCAGGCTGTAATTGCGATAAGAGAAAAACGCTGTGCTTGGCTGGTTTTAGGGCCCTTATCTATAGTCTTCGGATTGATTATGGGTTTTTCTGCCAGCCGTGCAAATTGTTCAACCCCGTCGAATGCACTGGAAACCCCCTTAACTCTGCCTTGGCCAAACTGCAACGCACATTGGCAAACTATAAACCAAATGGTGCGTGTGCTGCTGATTAAGCTGCAATATTCTGACCATTCGCTTTAAGCTCTGATCTCTACTGGTGTTTTAAAATGCTTTTCGTTCTTCTTTTTATTGGGGCAACGGGGATCATGTTCAAGATTATGCGGTTTTCTGTCTGCTGTTTCATATGAATGTGGTTTTAATGGTCAAATGAACTATTCTGCGGGTACTTTTATCTCAGCGACATCGTTTCTGAAATCCCCAAATCCAGCCAAAATGTATTTAAGCAATAGTTTGGGGATGCTGCTTCATGCTTTTCTACAAGGATTAAGATGAGTGGATTTGTACCACTCTCAGGTCCGTACTTGGCTTAGCACAGCTGGAAAATAAATCTAGCCAGGCTCCGTCCAAAGGTAACAAAAATCAATAAGCCTGCACCTCAAGGCTCCGGGGGGGGGTGGGGGTCCCTGCCAACCGGCTTCTTGTTTTTAAGCTTCAATTCTTTTTCTGCAGATCAAGCAAAGAACACGACAATGTGTTGATTGATGATCCTTCAATGTGCCGGTTGCCAAAGTAACAGTAACTGTACAACAGAAGCATGCTTCAAACAGGTCTAAGCTAACTTGACAGGAAAGCCAGTTACTCTATTTACCAGTCTGTTATATTTTTACATCCACATGTAAAATGAATACTTGTGCAGCAATTTACACCGGCAGAAAAATGTATTTACGTGTAGTCACTCTGTGATTCCCCCCACCCCTCCCTTCCTCTCTTTGCTGGGTTTCGAGTCGTGGTTAGGGCTAACAGAGCAGCTAATGGCCTGTGAAATGTCTCCAAAGCTGGGGCAACAAAAAAGTTAATGTTCAAAGCCCCGCTGAAACAAGGAGAGCGGCGAAGAACCCAGACAAGCCCTGCAAAACAGGCGGAAAACGGAGTGGGGGCCTTCCCTCGTTTCCTCTGGTGTGTCACAGAGCCCATTTCTGCCCAATTGTTGCTAAGCTCTCCGAGTGGCCGTGGTGAAATGGCGATGTTGCCTGCTGGAATTGATGAGACTGCAGTCTGCTGAGTTTCATTTCCCCTTGTAGCACAAGATCATGAACGCTGCTCGACAGTGTTCTGACATTTTTTCGGTTTGAATCCTTCTCGCTGCGGAGCACGCTGCGTAGTCGAGTAGATCCGAGGCTCAGGGATATGTCGCCAGGGCGGCTTGAAATGTTACTATTTGGCAATTTTATGCTGGACAGGTTGATTTGACCTGCATGCAACCCTGAGAGCCAGTGACATGAGCGATGTGGTTCACAGTTTGTTTCATTGCTGCTGCTTTCTAACGTGCGTTAATGTGAAGGGTAGCCTAGCCTTACTTAATAATCTGAACGTTTACGTGTTTTAATACACAAAGGAGACAATGTTGAGACGTTTGGCACTGAATGTCGTTGCCAAGGAGAAGCTGAGTGGAATGCAGTTTTTGATCATTTGCAAAGATTTAATCTAAAATGTGGCGAAGCTTGCGACCCCCTTCAGCTTCTCTTCCCCCCTCAGTACTAATTAAAGCTGTTTTTCTGCAGCAGATCTTGAGCTGATGAAGACAGCCACTAAAAGCTCTTGAAGTAAAGTCACACAGGACCTGTATGGCAGATGTTTTTTGCAGTTAGTATGTGCAAAGAAAGAGAGGAAGAAGCAAAGCAGGAAATAAACGAGCGTAAAAATGGCAGCCTGTCTCTAGCGAGGAGCTCTTATTCCCCCCCCCCAATTTAAGACATACCATTTTCATGGGAACAAGCTTTGCGACGGCCTTTGGCTACGAGGACTGAGCGTGCAGGGGGGGGGGTCGAGGCCCGGAGGACTGTGCCTAATGGCTACAAGTCCGGCTCTCCTCTGTGGATTACATGTTTCAAAAGGTTAAGACTCGATCAGTGTTTTTTCCAGAGAAAGGGACACTATTTTTTTGTGATGCAGATGAGAGCAGACAGACAAACCTGCTGGAACCAAAGGAGGCTTTGTGCTGAGCTCCGGAGGAGATCATACGCTCTGCAAGCTCTGTGCTCACCTCGCCACACCGCTGTGACCCGCAGTGGGCTCTCACTTCACCTCCCGAAAACCCAAACGTCCTCTTCGGAGCCAGAGCCGTCTCTGCATAGTTCGCTGCTGCTTTGCACCCCCCGTTCTGCGTTTCATTTCAGCCACGGTGTGTGCTTGACCAATTAGTTTGTACTCATTTAAACACCCATTTTAACACCCGGACTGGGACTAATGAAGCCACGTTTCCTGAGTTTAATTATACCGAGATTATGTGGTATTATGAGGAACAGGAAATGGCGGGGCACACTTTTAGTATCCCTCCGTTCCATCATTGCCTCCTACTGTTCCTTCTTTCTACTCTCTCTCCTTCCCTTGACTATATATATATATATACATATATATATCTCACAGGCACATCCTGGCGTTCTCTCTGCAACAAGCCTGGACAGCACAAAAACATGAAGGAGCCGTGAGACAAAGCTGTTCTGGGTAAATCCCTACACAAATTAGACCATTATTAAAGGCAATCGGCACTGCCTGCTACCAATTTGCAATGTCTCTTTAACAGAAAGGCGCCTCCTTCCCTCCATAGCAAAGCTTGTGCAGCTTTGGAACAGTGTCATCCTTCAAGATCTGGGTTGGAATTGTATTGTGGTACCGAGCTGACGTTTGCATGAGGCTTGGACCCACAAAGAGGCACGCTCGGTGATTGGCACCCGGGTTTTCTTCTTCTTTTAAAATGAAGGGGGAAAAAAAAGCATGCTTTTTTTTAACACACATTCTACCTCAGATGTTCGGCTCCTCAGAGGCGTACGAAATACCCACGTTTGCGTTCATGTGAAGTATGCTTAGGCGGTTTCTGTGGCTTTTAAACTGGTGCGTTTGGTTCTTTTCTCTGTCAAATGGGAACAATTTGCTTGTCAATCATCAACCACCTCTGTGTGTAACTTGCACAGCACGCACCTACTCTGAAGATCGCATGCGTGTGCAAATGAGCAAGCGTCTTGCATCGGTGTGCGTTAGCGGGGGTCGATGGGTACATGTGTATTCATGCATGTCTGACATTTTAGGTCATAGGAACTAATCTGCCACTTCTATAAAATGAGTACGGGAGCTGCCTGCATGCGGCGCATGTCAACATCCCAGCTGACAGAACCCACTGAGTTCCTGTTTCCTTGACATTTATCCAAACCTCACTTTCCTTCATCAACGCTAACTTGACAAACTAAATCATTTAAACCAAGTTTAGTGTTTGGCAGATGTGATGTGAGGAGCACGTCAAACCGCACTCGGGCCTGTTTTCATTAACAACGTGATACTTTTTCTCCTCTGCACTTGAAAGCTTATAAAAGGAGCAGAATTCACCAATGTTCAGCGAGTTAGTTAACGTGGTAAGCACCAAAAAATATATGTTTCTTATTTATTTCTTTTTCTTAAGGCTTAGGCCCTGACTCCAGGGCTAAAATGTAACGCAATGTAAAGTATTGCCACTCTTTTAGGCGAGAGAAGAAGAACTGTGACACACGCTGTGAAGCAGAGGCCCCCAACTTTTTTTTGCCCTCCCGGTGGTCAGGGACCACTGCTGGAAAGTATTCTGCCTGGAAAAAAAAACTAAATGAAACAGGCGGTTTTGTGGAAGTTAGAGGAGGCGTACTTTTCACACTTATAACTAGCACTCGATGATTTTTTTTGCCCCCTAGTGACTCAGCTGCTACTTCTTCTCACGTCGTACCAAAGAGCGCATTTCAAAATCCACCTGTGACCCAGGCACGCGGGGCAACATATGGTCATTTATGAAAAAGAATTACAGATAATAGTCGTAATCGCCGTGGGTCCACAGAGATACATTTTTGTTTTTAATTACAGTGAATTCGGCCGTCTGTCGGCCTCGTCTACATCTACATCTACTTCTGTCAGCAATTTCCTGCACTTTACACAAAATCCCTTTTCCAATCTACAGCACTTTTTGCATTCATCTGTTTGTGTGTGACCGGAATAAATTCCGATCCATATTCAGTAATTCACGTTCACGGTGCTACACAAACCTGCTAATGGCATGACTATTGGATTTTCCAAATTTTGCACGGACAGAAGATGAGTCATTTTTTGCAAAGCCGTTATGAGGACAAAATGTCTCAAATCTTTGGTTTAGAAAAATGTACCTGCTAAACTAATCGCCTTTCCATCAGCCTCGGCAATTATTTAGGAATTGCTAGCATGCTGCATCAACATTATGCAGAATGTTCTGGTGCAGATTGCTTGGTTAATTTGTTTATTTCAATTTATTCACTAACTAATTAACTAGCAAGGTGTGTGCTGGAATACTGAAAAACACTAGTAACCCGTTTAATGTGTTACGGTTTGTTGAGATGAGCTATACGCAGTATTTGTTGTTGTCCAAAATGACTCCATTGTTCCCTCATCCTCCATCATCCTTCAATGCCCTATTGCAAAAATTCCCCCATTTATTTTTCATACTGTTCCGCACCACGTATCTTTTCCCTTTAAGGGCCAGGAGGAAAGGCGGCATATTGCCGACTCAACCTTTCCAACCAGCGCCTGTGCAAACTTCGTGTTGTTTTTCTTCACCCCTGCTCTCACCGCCACGCCACGTTTCTTGTAGCTCCGCTCGGCCATGGTTGCAGGTGGGAGAAACGAGGCCAGCGGAAATCAAACTTTAATCAGCTGCTTGTTTTTTTTTACGAGACCGGAGGCAGCCTCCGGTGCTTCCTGAGGTCTCCCCCCCCCCTCTCCATCTTGCCCTCAGCCTGGCCTTCCACCAAATGTTAACGTGACTCCCGTTAGTCATTTATGAGGCGCCCCCGCTGCTCGGTGCTGTTGGACGGCCGTGCCAGGGCATTCAGTGGCGCCGAGGCCAGGTTTGCTTTTAATAATGTAGCGGTTCAACTGTGTGAAAATAGGGCCTCTGCTGTTATCGGAGGGGTTGGGCAGTTGTGAATTTGCTGCCGGTGATGTATGGACGCGAGTGGGGGAAAAAAAAAACAACGCTGTCATCACTCTTTCCCATGAGCACAAATGCAAGCTGTCCGATTTCTGTTCAGCAAACGGGCGATACGATATGATGTATTTCGCATTTGGGATGGTTGTAATTGGACATAAATCTCGCTAAACCGCCTCTGCGTGAGACTAAGCACCTGGATGTGTGCAGACAGGCAGCTTTGCAGGGTTGGATGGTGCGAGTGGTTATTCTTTGTAGCCGGGACACGGCGCGCAGCGGGAGTCCTTCTCCTTCTTGGTTTTTGACTTCAGAAGAACCGAACGTGCGCTTCAGACGAGGGGGAAGTGGGGCAGAAATGAATTACGGAAAGGTTCGGCTGCGTGTGTGTGTGTGTGTGTGTGTAAAGAGAGTAGAGAGACAAAGAGAGAGGAATAAAGGCGAGGCAGGTTAGGAGCGTGTGTGTGTGTGTGTGTTGCTCTTTCTCTCTCTCTCTCTGCTGCGGTGAGCTGGCGTGTGACACCGGAGGTGTTGCTTACTGTGATCCGGGATCCACCCAGACCGTCACGCAATGCCCGTTATTCCCACAGGGCTCCTCGCCTCACCGTACCACCCCACCCCCCCCCCCCCCCCTCCCCCCCCCCCCTCTGACCGATGGTGCTGCTGCGGCATCGATACAACTGAGTGGATACAGTCCAGTGGAGCCCTAGCTCTCCCCATGCATGTTTAATGCCTGTACTAGGATTACCACGGATAGCACTCTCTTCAGCGCTTGTTGGTGTCACAGTGAGTGTGTTCCCTGCTTCCTACAAATGGGTTCCCCCCCACGAAACATAACGGGGAGCTTTGAACAGTGTTACACGCTGAATATTTTAAAGATAATCAACCGACAGTGGAGCAAGACAGCCCAACAGAGCTTCATGTTTATTTTAAGAAAACCCGCCTCAGGAGAATGTCTTCTCCTTCATCTCTCCCTTGCCTTTGGAGCCTCATACTTCTGTGGCCTTGGGGGAGACTCTCCGCGTACGGCAGAAACAGGAAGTGTGTAGCCCGTGGCAAAAAGGTAGATACTTCTCCCGGATCGTTACACAGTGCACACACACACAGATGTATACTCCTCTCCTGAGGGAGCGCTAATCCCCCCCCAAGAGATGAAAAGGAGACTCCCACTGCTCTCTGATCCCTGTGTCCCGCTGCGGCGGGTCATTTGGTGCCTGGCAGAGAGCGAGAGAGAGAGAGAGCGAGAGAGCGCTCCGGTTGATGCTCCCACACGCGGCGTCCTTGACCGACGCACAGACGTGATTCAGGCCGAGCCCCATGGTGATCCTGAAAGTTCCCCATTAGAAATCGATGGCCGTTTGACGCCCCTTTCATTCAAGAGCCCTCTGTGGTGTGTCTGTATCACCATGGAGAAAGAGAGAAGAAAAGGGAGAGGCGCAGAGTGTGTGTGTGTGTGTGTGTGTGTGTGTGTGTGTGTCTGAGTGTGTTTGCATACTGACGACCCCTCACACCTCCCTGAATCACGGTGCTTCCTCATGGGAAGCCAGGCGTTAATGCTAGATTAACTATCTCCTCTTCATTATAGGAAGGAGTCCTCTGCTCAACCTTGGTGCTTTGAAGTGGAATAAAAAGTTCACCTGGAGTCCATTGACCATGTCTGCTGTCGTTGCTCGTGTCAGTACATCCAGCCGGTGTAATCATGTACCGGTGGATTACCAGCACAACAAAGAGACTGCTTAGATAGATGGCCTTTAATATCATTAAATGGGGAGGGAAGCGAGGGGAATGCTTCCTGACAGGGAGGCTGCTTCCACCGTCCACCTGGAGGATGGACTCCGCGTTAGCGAGGGCCGGCCCACTGAGCGAGAGCGTCCACGGCCGCAGACCAAGGTAGATCTTTGCGGTAGTTCTTGTCAATGTCATGCATTTCTAAAAAGAACCGCTAATAAATCCCAAGGGCCCTTATTCAGCACAACAGCACTTAATGAGTACTGCCAACCTACGTCCTCCGCATTTGATCCCAAACGCAGAACAGATGGCTATCTTCCGTTCTGATTAAATCCCTAATTCTCTGCTCGACTGCGAGCCTAAGTGGTAACCTTACTTTGGAGAGAGAGAAACGAAAGAATCAGCAGTGAGGGATTGCTGAAGGTGTCTCTGTTCAGGCACCCGATTCCCATGCTAAAGCCCACCTGGTTGCATGTAGCCAGAGGCGCATGCAATTCTGCTGCATTTAAATTGAAGAGAGAAAAAGAGAGCAAGGTTTTTTTTTTTCAGAATAAAAACATCAAATTCAGTCAAAAAAGTCATATCAGAGAATGAGCCAATACTGACAGAAATTGCTGGTTTATGTATCAGATACCGTTGTTTTATGACGTACAAAATCAGTACATTCTCTCATATTTATTTGTTAGGAAGTGAGGAAGGAGAATCTGACCTGGTGTTTCCTTATACATAAAATAATGATCACAGTCCCGTTCACGCAGTGAGGCATTCAGCTCATTGATTAAACACTGGCATCGGATTCTCTCCATGTTCTAAGTCTTTCAAAAAGATCCATACCAAGCTGATATATATTCAAAAAACAAAGTTGGAGTAGGCAGCTGGTTATCTGTGCACACACCACTAGTTTAGTTACTCAACAAAATCACTTGGCCAAGGAGTAGACCAGTATTCGAAAGATCTCCCCATTGGACCCCAAAATGAGTGAGTGTGTGTCGTACGCCTTCGAAGCTCGCAGCCTAGTTTAAAACTTGCCGAGTGGGTTAACTCCACTCGGGGCACCTGCGCGTTCACCTTTTGCAGAACACATCAGGCTTTACTTCAACCCCCCGCTGCTAAAAACAGGCGCCACGCAGTCTCCCGGGCAAAAGGACGCCCTTTTGCGAGCTAATAAATAGCAACGGTGAATGTCAGGGCCATGTAGAACACGTGGGGGGGGGGGGGGGGGGGGGGTCACCTCCGCACAAGTAGGGCGGCGCCGTCCGTGGAGGATTGGGGCGCATCCTCCCTCCGTCTGTATAGAAGGCGCCACCATCAGCAGGTTTACAGCAGGAGGCGCCTGGTTAGTATTTTAGGCCGGAGCACGGTGAACGTCGGTTTTCCCTCAGGCTCTCCTTTTTTGTTCCCTCCCCCCCCCCCCCCCCCCCCCACCCCCCCGTAGCCAGCAAGGCAACAGGTGTCTTTTTCAGGCCCGGGGTGTGATAAATGAAGGCCTTTTTGTGTGAAGCAGGAAAAATGAAATGCACCCTGTAGGGCAACAAATACAGACAGGGCTTCTAGACACCTTGAAGCGGATTAATCAAACGGTAAAAGGTGCCGTCCTGGGACACGGCCCGTACGGCCATTTATGAAAACAGCTCCTCTATTAGTCACTCATTAACAGTATGATGAAGTGCAACAACATCCCCTTCCTGCAAAGATGTTTGCAGTTTTTTTTTTTTTTTGTGTTCTTGCCATCAGTCCACCTTAGCAATTTACATATCTTGCTGACGATATGTAACAAAAAAACAGTTTTCTCAATTAATAAATGGCGCCGTGAATGACGTCTTCTTCCATGATCTTCGCATTTATTTCAGGCTCAACGCGAGGAAACGCCGCTTTAACCCGACGACACGCGCCGGCGTATTTGTGATCATTACTGCAGGAGTTAATGATGCTGAGAGAGAAGGGTCCTGCTCTTTGGTGGCTGGAGGGACAGAAGACGCGTACCTGCCCTCTCCGGAGACACTCGTTAAACAGCACAGCGTTTCACATCACATCACTGGCTGCGCCTGCACAGGGCCACATTGGCTGCTTGTGTATATTTCATTGCATGCTAGCATTTGCCCGGCGGGGGCTCAAAAGCGCACGCTTTAACAGCCTTGACGTAGACGAAGGAATAAGCCGCGTCGCACCATAGAAGGTTCCGGCGCTTCTTAAGTGGCACGGGCTGAAATAGTAACCAATTAGTTTCATACTTTATCAGCTCACAGGCACTCACTACTTCACCTGCCACTGTCTTGTAAGTAGATTGCATGTAGGTTGCCACACTGCTGCCACATTACCAGACTCACAGCATCTGCTAAAGGTGCAGAATTTCTACGATTTCTCTGAGAAGTTGCAACCGACGATTTAAGTTTTATATTTATATTTTGTCGTGAAAACTGCAAAAATCAAACCCCCACATATTTAGCATTTCCAGACATCCCAATGCAGCCATTCATACATAAACTCACACTTGCGCGCGCTCACACACAGACAAACACGCCAACACACCTCCTTAGCCTGTCCGCCCCACACACAAATTCACCTGGTAGAACAGAGTGACCTCGTTCTGCCAGAACCCTTCAGTCATCCACTGCGCCGCTCGCAACACACACACACACACACACACACACACACAGACACACACACACTCGCCGCTCCCTCTGCGGACCTGTTAAGTGATTAGCTCCACGCCGCAGACTGCTGCTGCGCGCACGCACAGCTCGTGGAGGCAGACAGGCAGCCTGTGATCACGCAGCCTATCGCGTCCTTCACTGGTCGAGGGGAGATTAGCCGCGGCGAGCGGCAGCCGATGATCTCATCGATGACATGTCCGCGTATTTCCCGGGGACATTTAGTGTTTGTCTGACAGCATGCAGGGGCCAAGAAGACAATCCAATGTTTGACTGAGCACTTTAGGACGACGTCAAGAAAAAACGCACAATTATAGTCGTCTATAGCCGGCGTCACACAGTCGGGCTCGTGGAGAGACCTTTCAGGGACATCATAGGGACTTGGCTCAACTTAATGCCTTAATGCCTCCATTGCCCCTGTGAAGGTGACATATCATGATCACAGCTTCATCGGTGTCGGCATGAACACTGGAATTTCGATAAACTCTGCAACGTGTTTCATGTGTTAGCACACCAGAGAGCAATATGAGATGTTGGCTAACCACAGTAACCCATTTAGTGCACAATTCAAGTTTAAGAACCACAAAAGAACAATGCTTTTCAACAGTAGTGTATGCACGTATGTTTAATAAGATGTTCGTAAACTGTGCTAACTTTCAAGTTTCTGGTAAACCAACAAAAACCAAGTAAATCCGCCACATTATGTAACTCACCCAGACAAGAACTGTGTGTCACGTCATTCTGAAGGCCCGTAGGTGGAGAGCAACATTATGGTTCTCTTGTGGTCCGTGTGGCACATAGAAAGCGGAGAATGTCAAACATTTCACTTTGCTCTCACATAGCTCTCCACAGTCTGTGCTCCACAATAAGGACCTTCTGTTGGGTTTCATTCAGTCAATGTGCAGATGGATCACAAGCTTTTGAAGAAAACAACGTCTTGTTGCACATCCACAGTTTGGTTCACTAATCATGTGAATGATCTTTTTCTGTGTTCTACCCATTGCACAAAACTCACAAACTCATTTCGAAAGTAAAAGAAAAGTGCTTTTGATAGTCACTGTGTGTAAAAAAAAAATAAAAAAAAATCCCTGCCATTCTATTGAGTGGTACATCGGTGCATTAGTAGCCCCTCTGTCTGCACATTTCAGCACGAACATGACTCGCCTCTTCATCCCTCTTCCTCCCCATCTATTTTTATCTGATCACAAACCCACCAGCGTCCTTGCACATTTTTATTCTTTCTCCTTTCATTTTCTTTTTCTTCCCGTTCTTTTTATCTTCTCTCATCTCTTTCACTAAATCCTCCCTTGTCCTCTTTGCCTTTTCCATTTCCCTTTTATTTTTGCCTCAAAACCCCTTGTGAAGCACCAGGCAGCCTGCCACAGTTTCTTGCGTTAAAAAGGGAGACCTATTAAATGACAACGATTCCTCGGGGGGAGAACAACTTGTCCTTAATTTATACATGATCGCTGTTTGTTTGTGTCTCTCTTCCTCCTTTTACAAGTCTCTCTCTCTCTCTCTCCTTCATTTTTATGACACCTCTGTCTTTATTTCCTAGTTCTTCACAAGTTTTTTTTTTTTTTTTGTAAAATGTCATAACCAAAATAAATCACTAACAGCTTAAGAAACAGATGTAATGCACATCTATAGATGAGGGTTCAACGGATGGAATGTAACTCCCCTTTGACTTTGATGTATATATGTTATAACAACGACATTCACAATAGAATTCATTAAAAAAAAAAACCTCAGTTGATTAATCCCATATAGCCTCCATCCAACCTTATTATAGCCTCCATCCAGTCGTCATTCACTTACTTACATGTTGCAGGTTTGTGACAATCATATTGTTTCAGTTTGAATTAAACCGTAAAACTTGACGTTATAAATCCTACTAATAAAGGCCATACTATTTTTTAGTACATACACTGTTGCCATTGCAACCCCACGGATACAAAACCCAGTGACATTGTTTTTCACATACAAGCACTGTGCTTTTTCTCAACTGTTGTTCTCTTCCCTGCAGCAGCTACCGCTTTCTCAATAAATCAATCCACGCTATTTTTTTACCTATTGTTCCTCCTGTCATGGCCCCATAATAAACAGTGCTATAACTACTAGTACCGTGCTTCTTCTTCAAACACTAGTGACGCTATTGAGCGTCTTGCCCACACGCGACGGCGTGCTTTGAACATTTTCCTTGAGGAAGGAAATCTGCAGGTTTGTTTGACCTTTTTTTATTGGGAAATTAAAATCTGACTGTGCGCCTTTCACCTGGGATCAGCGTCCGTCTGCTACAGGGCTGCAGTCTGTGCAGTTTTCACTCTGCCAATCCTCTTGCAATTATTATACAATGAAGCTCACCCTTATACACTGCCCATGAATATATTCAAAATGCCCTACCAGCAGTCTATTGCACCTCAATTCTTCAAATTCATGCATATTCAATAATTTAGCAGCCCGTTGAGGTGACTGTCAAATATTTTATGTAAATTGTTTGCCTCCCTGTATTTGTGAATGTCATTATAGCTGACGTTGTATCTTGAGCACATCTGAGAACACTCTCAAAGACAATCAATAGTTGTTGTAGTTTGTGTGGGCGTGTCTCTGTGCAGAATGAATGGAGCAGAACAACGGCGTCAAAACATTGCTTGTAGTCATCGTCTGTGTACATTTCTGCAGACTTATGCGGAACAAAGTGGTTGATCTGCTGCAGGCCGTTTGTGAAAAGTAATGAAATTCAATTCATTATTCCTTTCACTATTTTTTTTACCAAAATATGTTTTTGCCTAGTTTATAAGTAGCTTGTCATACATCCATAGTTGATCCTAGTCTGTTATTGATACGATTTCTCTTCCATTAAAGATTCTGGAACAGCATCAGTTATTCTATTGAACGTGTTGTGTATGGGGAGAAGCTTCAATCATTTTTGGGATCTGGGTTCATCCTCAGGTGCGGCTCCGAAGCTTTGATATCCAGAATAAGCTCATTAAACGGAGCCAGTTGAGTTCATTTGGGGTATCAGCACACCTACCATGCCTCTCTGTGGAGGTATTCTGGGCTCATCCAACTGGGAGAGATCCCAGTGTATAATCCCTCTGTGAACTTCAGGGAGGGATTATACATCGTTTCACCTCAGGATCCCACTGGAAGTGCTGGAGGTCATGGCTGAGTAAAACGGTGAAGATGTTATAAATGCGGCTTCATCATCTAAGCGTTGTAAAAACCTGGTCTGGCCGTAGACCCTTAGTCTTGCTGTGTATGCTGTATTTTAGGGTTTCAGTGCTTCGGACCTGATTCCCAAAGGTCAAGCTTTGATCGTACACAAACCAAAAGCCGCAGACGGTGCAGACACTGCTGGCAGTCTCCCAGTCCGGCCGGAATGCCGACGTTGGCTCTTTTTTTCCACAGTGGAGTGATGAATTTTTAATGAGCACGTATCACTATTCAGGACGAGGAAGGAGAAAAAGATGTGGGAGTCGCTTAAGTCGATTTCAATATCCCCGGATCTCTGTCCCTGCCTTGTCCTCATCATATCTTCATTATCTCCCCCGTTCTTCAATTTATTTTTCCATCTGCCAATAACTCAAAGATGAGTAAATGAAGACGGGGAGGGGCCCAGGATTCAAGAAACGGGGGGAAGGCCGATGCGGCAGGCAGACGGCGCAGAGGGGAAAGTCTGCCCACCACAAAGAGAGTATTCCTTTTTGTTTACAGCGAGCGAAGATGGACTCATTCTTCCTCTCGCTCTCTGTGCGTCTAGCTGGAGGCAGCAGAGAACGGAGGGAGTTTGAAAAGCTCACATGAGTCAGAGCGGCGAGGGCTTAGGCGTCTGCGCCGACAGCTTTCTCCTGCAGCCTGACAGAGCTTTGATGTGGTTTCGGGGGCGTCGCCGATGTTGTCGCTGGCGCGGCGAGGGGCGGGGGGGGGGGGCCGTGAACCTTTCGCGCACATCCTTCACGCGGCTGACCGCCTCGTCTGCGGGCCCGCGTCCGGACGCTTAGAGCGAGGGAAGTTTAAAGAAACACGTCGACATGTGATGACAGATGGACCCCGCTGTCAGTGCGGAAACGTCGCCACGGAGCACATCTCCCGCGAGGCGGCGTGGCGGCGGCGGGGATGGCCGCTGCCATCTGCGCCCCCTGCAACAGATGCTGCAGACAATGGAGACGCCACATGTGTCACACCGTGTTTCATACACAGGGCTGACTGTAACGGCCCGTGCGGGGTATTAGTTTGAGTGTGTCAGCACTGTGGAAATTGGTTGATTTTGCGCCGCCTCGTCGCCGCAAACTAACTCTGACAAATGGGAGCCGTGAACCCCATTCTGTCGCCCTCATTCCTCTTCCTCTCCGCCCGCCTGCCTGTCACTCCATCACGTCTATCCCTGTTGTTGCCCTCTATCCTCCCTTCCGTCTTCCCGCTGCCTCCCCCCCCCCCCCTCTGCTGCTCTCAGACTGTAGTTAAGAGAGAGCATGAAAAAAAAAGGATCAGCAAACACGCCGGGCTGCTATCGAATTCATTTTCGAGCCTCACGCGCCCCCCCCCCCTCCCCACCTCTGCCTTTCCTCCCGCACCTGCAATATTCCTCCTACGCAGCCCCCACGCAGGATCAGGTTGTAATGAGAAATGTATTGTTTCCTTCATTCACTCAAGTAAGGCAGTAATTGAGTTAATCTGTCTGTCTTCTGCCTGATGGGGAGCAGCAGAGATTTGGTCCCCAGTTGGCGGCGATGGAATCACTCCTTTTAAAAGGAGAATAAAAATGTCATAGCACCTTTTAATGAGAGCCGGCTTGACATTAACCAGCAAGAAATACTTCATCACAATATACCAGAGGGTTCTAAACACCTTCTCGCCTCTCACCGGATTCACACCTTATAAAATATTATTATAAAATCTTACTATTTAAACTTTTCTCGCTCGTCAGAATATATCTGAAAGTGTGTATGTTAAAGAGAGCCATGCAGTAAGTAAGTGAGTTGGTGCAAGTACTTTAATAGGCCTCTTTAGATGCATCGCATCATCATGTAAGTCCTGAGGGAAAACACTATTTCTCTCTAGCTTAAAGCAAGCTAGTCTGATGATATTAACGCACACTCCAGATTGGATTTTCGTCATCTCCCCATATCTGACATTCCTGCAAATTTGCCTGTGTGTGCAGGAAATTATTTATCCCACCTAAACGGTACCCGTGCCAACATAGCAATTGTGTCTAATGGATTTTGCTGCACCGTAAATGCTGAACACACAAATAGTTATGGGGTAAATGAAAGCTTTTTTTCCCCGTGCACAGCAGAAAGACAAAGTTCAGTTTTACAAGTCCTGTCAAAATGATTTGAGTTTGTTTTCCACCGATAAATTATTTATTTTTATGCTTCAATTACTGGGTGTGTCGGAAAATAATGGGCCACTCAACGGTGCTCAAAAATCCTCAGGTGTAATTGGCTGGGTGCACGAGAATTAGGCTACAACTTTTTATTTGTGTAAACCATTTGAACACCGGACCAAAACAAGAGGATTTCTCTTTAAATTCCCTAATTGTTTAAAAGAGAATTCCTGGAAGCACCTGAAAGCAAACCCCAAATAAAGTGTTAAAGTACACTCTATTGACACGCCTCATTTTTTGCTAATTCAAACAATACTTTATCATTACATCCCTTACTGTCTAATCTCAGGCAGCACAAAGCTAAGATACTAGAATAAAGATGCTAGTGCTTCTGTTGGTACCATCCAGATGGAAACCCAAACGTCAGCGTGACAATGTGCAGCAAACTGGATCCTGTCATTCATCTCACCTTCAAAAATCCTTCAAACTACTGCTTTTATCTGTTTCCAAAGGCATCCATATGTGCGTTATACGGTTGACTGTTGGGCCTGCTTTAACATCACGACCACACTGCACGAGCACGATCTACAGCCTTGGCCCGCCGTACTGAAAATGCACCAGACAAAATCAATCGGTCCGTCTGTGCACGTCAAGACGTCTTCAGGGCCGTGCTTTCAGACGCCGACCATTTCGCTGCTCGCCTGTGCTGTGACTCAGATCGAGGGGGAAGCTAAATGTAAAGAGGCAACAGTAAAACAAGATAGCTAAAGTCAAAGGCCTGGACGCAGAGAGAGAGGAGAGCGAGCGGAGAGATTCATCTCACAAGATATAAAACCGAGTACATGGTGAATTTACCTCTGAAGACAAACACTTAGAGTGCGCATCGCCTTCGGTGGTGCCGGCACGCCTTCACCTGAGTAAACATGCGGGTAGATTAGCAGAATCTAGTTGGCGGGCGGACTTAACAGGTGCTTGTGTTTAGAGGTAGATGAAGGAGGAAAAGCTCCAAAACCCCCCCCCCCCCACCCCCCCGTCTGTCTTTCCGTTTTTCCCTGGCCGTACAGCAAACATGATAAAGAAGCGCCGGGTGGATAGTTAGCAGAAATTTAGCCAATTGCAAAAACCTCCTGTCTGGCGTGGCATAAATGGCGTTTCGCCCCCTTACTATTCTTTTTTAGTTTGTTTTTCTTCTCCCGGGTTTATGAGCGTGATCAGGGGAGTGGGAGCAACGCTGAGCTGAACAGTGCTGACAAAGCACTTCAGGCCCCGGAGTGGCTGGATATCGATGTAGAGCCGTCGCCGTGTCCTGGGGAGGAGGGGGAGGGGGGGGAGGGGGGAGTTGGGGTGCCACCATCCCTCATCCTGCACTGGATGTCCTCATCTGCCTCCCTCGTCACCTCCCTGCTCGTGGGGGGGAGGGGGGGTGGGGGGGCGCAGATTTATTTCTTCCTAGCAGACCGCTCGCGTTTCGCTGCAACGACCCGTGACACAAGCGACGCCGGCGGCTCGCTCCGATAGACGCAGCCCGTATGCGGAAAGTTTAGCACCTCCCCTGACAAAAAATAAATAAAAAAAATAAAAAGCTTGGCAATTCATTTTTTGTTTGTTGTTTTTAATGCCTGCAGATTGCCGACCCTGATGAACACATTCCTCCGCCGCAGACTTTGTTTACATCTCGATTTACAGGATTAATTCTTCTTTTCACACATTTATTCCGGTATTTTTACATTGGCGAGAATTTTTATATTTTCACGTCTGGCAATTGTGAAGATGTGGAATGTGTGAGACACTTGAGACGACACAACACAGCAGGAGATTCACCTGTGTTTAGGAAGAGTAAAGGCTTCCGGCTAAGTACTGAGGACTTTATTGGAAAGGCTCTTATTTGACATTTCTGTGTGCGTTCCAGCTTTGGTAGATTTGCTTTAGATTAACTCGTTCACATCCAGTGGCTTTCACAAATATCTGTTTAGTTAACGTTGTCGCTCCCCAGAGCGGTTTTGCATTGAACCGGTGATTTTGGCTGTGCACGCGTTGGCGATGTGTGGGTTTTTTTCTCTCTTTTCGTTCAGTTGGTCTCAAGGAGCAGGGAAATCGTGTTAGTGGAATAAAGTAAAACCCAGAACGTTGAATCGCGTCCAGAAACCAAAGTAAAAAAAAAAAAAAAAGAGCTTCTCCGCCTTGGATACAGGGCAGTTAAACTGCTAATTTAATAATCCAGGCCCTCAGTGTGCTGTCGTGTTTTGTATTCAGTACAGTTATTTCTGGTTGGGTTTTGATTCTCAAGCTTTGACTCGAACAAAAAACAAAAATTTAGCCAAACTCTCCAGGGGCCCCAAAGTAAGGTTTTGCCAGGCTGGCGACCAGCCAACAAGCTTTTTGTTGCCAAATCAACAGAATGGTTGGTATTTAACTGTTTTAGTGATAGTGCCTCTCTGTGATTATAGGCCACATTTAATTAATGATGCCAAGAATAATTAAACATATTTTACTTAATACAAATACATTTTTTGCTTCTCTCTTGTGTCTTGTTTGCTGCAGACACAAACACAGACGCACACTTTCAACCTACAATACTGAAAATGATCAGTTGTCACCAGAGGCAGATGGTCCACCACACCTGCACTTTACCGTCGACAGCAGAGGCTGTTGAGTGCAACGACAACATTTAAGAAGTTGGAGTTTGGGTTTGCGAACGGATATTACAAACTCGGTAACATCACTTTAGGTCAGGAAATGTGGGAAATATTGTGTATTTAAACCACAAATACAGCCGAATGACTTCCAGTACAATTGTGTCAAGGTTATGCAGCTCTAGCTTTCTCCATGGAAGATGTAGCCTGATTGAGCTAACTAAGGAGTTCTATATAGTTTCCAATTGAAAGTATATAGTTAGCTCAATCAATTCGTTGTTGTAAAACCCGTCTTTTAAAAATGGATTGTGGCCTTCAAACCCAAAGGTTTGCACACACAGGGCGGGGGGGGCGATTCCGTTTATTAGTGGTCAACGCACAGAACTGCGCATAGCGACTCGCTTAAGAAGGGCAATTAAGCCCATTCGCATAACCTGCGAGATATAACACGTACACCCATTCTCACCCGATAACCTAAACAGCCCGATTCTCTATAGATTAATGACTCGTCTCTGGGTAAAGTATTTTTATCACAAGGTCAGGAGTGATGCATTATCAGTTAATGAGAAATGCAGAAATGTGTGTGTGGGGGGGGCGGGGGGGGACAACAAACAATGAGAGACACACTCGTTTGACCTTTCAGAAGGGTCCTCTCTGCCCCGCGGTGAGTTGTCCTGCAGTGATAAGAATAATGGTTTTCTTGGCGCCGCGGCCCCCGGGGGGGAGACCGACCCCCCCCCCCTCACCGCCACCCGGTAGAGGTCCAAACCTCTCCTGCCGTGCTCTCCCTTCATCTACAGCAGACAGCGAGGCTCAGTCGCCGCCCACGGGGGGACTGAGGTGGGCTCGCCTCGCGGACCGCTGCAGATCTCTCTGATAGCTGCCACCAGGTGACTCTTATGAGAAATGCGGCGCAGGGCCAGAGACACCTGTATTACTCGCAAATCATCCGGGTGGAGGATTTCGTCACTGGGCCGCTCATTCACAAGGTTTAACGTTCTGCCATTTGTCACTTGTTTGATTCCTCTTTTGGGTGGTGTGCAAAAACAGTAGAGCCGGAGAAGACGAGGGTATTCTTTAAACTTCGTTTCTTCTTTAGGTCAGAGCTTCCCTTGAAGCGTCAAACTGCGGCTAAGGGGTCCTTGTCAAAATCCTCCCGCCACTATCTCTGTGATCTCAGCAATTACACCGCGTTAGGCCGCGGGGGACATCAAAAGCTCTTAGGAGGAAAAGTGGGTGCAAATGTATTAGTCGTGTTTTTAATTGATTTTCTGGAACAGGGCGACTTCAAAGCAAGCGGCTGTTGAAAGACACCGAGATGTGTTGCTTTTAAGGGAGGCCTGCACTCCGAAAAGCTCTTTCCTATTATTTATTTATTGAAGTATCTACTCTCAAACTGGCATTGTGTGAATGTGGGATGAAACATTCTCTTTTGGCTTTTATGATAAACTCTAGAATCCATACAAGTGTGTGCACTTGCAATCAAGCAATTAACTATACGGTTGTACACAGTGACATTGACTTAAAGCTGAACATATTTATATTAAGAAACCACACCAATCCCCAGTTGGGAACTGGTGAAAAAACTAAACTTCTCTTCCCCTGTGCTATAGTTTTTCTTCTTCTTCTTCTACTTCTACTCGGCTCATTCTTTTCCTCTCTTTGCAGCATCCATTTCATTGGCACCCTGTATGTACACATAAAACACTTATTCCACTGAGCTTGACTCTTAGTACACCATGTTTCCCGTTGCAGGCCTGAAGCAGCGTGCATTGATTCCTGTTTTGACTGGAACACTGTTCCTCACGGCTGAAGGCTGCTTGACGGACGCCACTATCTTCCTAATGACAGCATCAGCAGCCGGATCACAACAGTTTGTCCCTGTAGTCCCCGTAGCTGCGTCCTTCAGACCAAACTCATCTGCGTGGCTGGTTTGGACCCTCCGGAGGGAACCAACTTAAACCCTTTCAGGTGTGCGGGTTCACAATAATGAAACCAATTATTTGTATTAGTTGCCTTGGCTGATTGATGAGTCGAGGGAGCTTTCACGGCGTCGGGTGGCGGGAACCCAAGCGATCAATAAAGGCATCGTGTTCCCACCTCAAACAAATGAGTGGGAAGTGACTCGCTGGTGGAAAGGCAAAGTCCAAGCTTCACACAGCAAGTGTATACCCATCAGGGAAGGAGCAGCGAGCCAACAATGGGTCCATGATAGCCTTCGCTGTACTGGAGCTAACCCCTGACATGGCCTTGATCCCCTCCGATGGGAAGTGCGCTCGAGTCTTGTTCTGGGTCCCGGGTCCTGGGGTCCTGGAGACTAATGGCTGGCCCCCGACCTGTATCACCTGCCCCGAGGAGCTGTGTGGAACAGAGACGGGATTAGAGAGGAGCCACGGATAATGAAGGGGATCGCTCTTGCGTCTAATCATTGGCTTTTTGAAGGCATGATCTGGGCTGGAGAGAGCGAGAGGAGTTAAGAGGCATCGTACTTGTGGTGATTACACCTTTTATCACATATGGACATCCGACACTTTGCCACTGTCAGTCGCACCGATTGCCGTTGAAGTGAACACGCCGTTCATTGATTCACGACGACGTGGTGGAAAGTGCGCTTTCAGCAGGGCACACCTTTTATCGCGCCAACTCCGCTTCGTCTGGCCTCCAACACCCTTAATTTAGTCTGTCGGGCATAACCAATATTTCTGCTGCTCTCTAAGTGTATATTTGTAATGCTAATTAGGCCAATTGTAGGGAATCAAGCCCGAGATGCTTAACACAGCCGCTAAACTATCACAGAGGGGAAAGATGGCAGTAACTCGGGAGAAGAAAGGGCTGCTCAAAAGGAGCAAAGGGAGATCAAGTGAGAGAAGGACCGGTGGAGGGGGGGGGGGTGGGAATCTGATTACCTTGTCAGTGAGTCTTTGGTTTCTCTGGGGATGGGGAGGAAGCCAGTCTTCTAGTATTTATTATGACCGGTCTCCAGGGTAATCGAGACCAGCAGAAAATAACCGGTAAAGAGCTGCTGCAGTGATGAACACAGCTCACTGATTGGCTCACACCGGCGTCACCGGACTAATGATCTCATCCTCTGCACTGCGTTGGTCACTGGGATCGGAACTATTGCCTAAAACCTCAGGTCTGTTCTCTACACCGACGAATTTGGGAAGTCGAGGTAAGTGAGAATGAAAAGAACAAGAAGTCCTGCTGGAGAATATTGGGTTTCGATTAGAGTCGTTATACAGCTGAGTGCAAGTCACGGACTTTGTGTCCTGGTCCCTGGCCCTTGTTTGCTCACCTTCACCTCCTTTGTCGCTCGGCCCAGCGAGGTCCCGCCACCTCGCTTTGGCCCGTGAGAAATTATTATTTTGTACTGGGAGATAACAGTGTGTTGCCTTGAGGCAGTTTCTTCGCTTCACCTCCTTAAAAAAGATATTGCTGTGATAAAGCGGCGCTCCCCTCTGTGCTCGCGCTAAATCGAAGGGGAAGCCTTGAAGGCAAGGTCTGGTGAGAGGGAGCCAGATGAAAGGAATAAAACAAAGAATCGCTTGATATGTTTGTGCAGTTGTGGGTTTCCATGGGGGGGGGGGGGGGGCATTGCTGATTACCATAAGACTGTTTGCAGGGGCCTCCCGCTCGATTGTGGGGAACTTCAAGGCGTCCTTTCCCGTCTCCATGCGGGTTTTCCGCAGACGGTGGATTGATTGCAGCCACATTTCTCTGACTCTTCGCTGTTTGAAATGAGTGGAACGGTTTGAGGCGCTCAGCCGAAAGCAAAAAGTCACGCACAACACAAAATAGTGGGCGTTTGGTAAAGTTATACAACATTTTGTTTGCCGTATTTTTCTCTTGCTGCAATAGGTGGAGTGAAAGTGTGACCGGATCGCTCATCTTATTTCTCCGGACCTGCTTGTCGAGGTCGCCACGACCCCTGAGCTTAAAAAAAGGGGTTCACCTCGCCACTCCCCGCGGGTCGCACCTATTGAGACACGCTGTTGCCCTCTAGCTGTGGCATGCTTACAGGATAACACAGTCACAAACAAAAGCACACACACACACACACACACACGTACATATACAGAGAGGAGGAAAAGGCTCCCGGGCTGAATAGGGGTGTATTAATCACACTGACGCCCGGCACTACGATCTGTGACCCAGTCTTTTAATTGCATCCGCTCCGCTTTGCCCCGGCTCTCCCTCTTTATCTCGGCTCATTCGCCTTCCTCATTCCTCCAATGAGAGGCAGCGAATGCACAGATAAAGAGGGATGGCCGAGGATGGGAATAAACCCGAAAGGCTCACCACGCAGGACGAGGACCGCAGAGGCGGCGCCGGCGCCCGGGCCCCCGGTCGTGGAGGGAGCGACTCCGAGGCGGGGGTGCAGCAGGGAACTAATATCCGTGTGGAAATCTTCATAATCCATTGAACTGGCGTGACGAGCTTTGAAAAAAGAAACCAGCAGGAAGAGGAGGCCCACACCCTGTCACCGGGGGTTACCGTACATCAGTCTGCATCTTGCATAGTTTTTTTTTTTTTTTTTTACACCCGGGCCCCCCCTCACACCTGCAGAACGAGAAGGAGGCGACAGAATGAAATCAAAAGGTGTCGGCCTTATCGCAGTGTTTCAACAATGTGGGGCGCCGTTTCTCTCGCCACATCACCGGGTGGCGTCAAACGTGAGCAGTGACGCACGCGAATGCATGTTGACGTCGCCTCGTCTCCCACGCCCGCACCTATGGGAGCCGACGACACGCGTGCCCGTTTTTGCATCAGCTGTAACGATCGTGAATGCAAAGAGCTGATGTCACGCACGCCGATGTGTCTCTCTCTCTCTCTCTCTTCTTCTACCTTTATCTCACTTGCTCTTGGTCCCTCGCACAAACAGCGACACGCGCTCACACACACACACACACACACACACACACACACACACACACGCACGCAGTCACACTTGAGTCGCAGTGGTTTCCTTTTGTGTGAGCGAGCTGTCAGGGCCAACTGTGTGGGCTTTTGTTAAAACAGAACTGCAGAGGCAGAGGAATTTATTTCCAACTGCGGCAAAAAAAAAAAAAAAAAAAAAAGGTTCCAGGAAAGTCACATTGTACCTGCAGTGTTTTTTAAAAACAGCAGTATGTAAATTGAATAAGTTATAAGCATCCCTGTGGGGGGCACAGTGGGCTGGATATCAAAAGGCTTTCAGGAGTTGTGGATATACGGCACGGGGGGGGGGGGCCTCGGGTTTCACCGCGCACTCAAGTGCAGTTTAGTTTGGTCGTGATAAATCACAACATCTGAGAATAGATTTTACATCTTCACTTCCCATCCGCGACTGCTCTGCTGCCTCCCCTTCTCCCCCGCACACTGAGAGGTGTTAACCTTTATCATCTGGCTTGCCTCACAGGTGGAAGGGATATCAAACGTCAGCAGCTGCCGTGATGTCCCTGTCAGCTGGGAACCTCGACGGTTTTGTCCCATTCCTTTTTTTTCCCCCAGAGGCACAGCGCGCTGCAGGGTCGCCCCTTTTCACGCGTGGCTTTTGACTTCTGGAGTCATCTCTAAGTGACTCTTGGGCATCTCGTTCATTGATCTGGTTTTGAAATTGACTCATTTGAATGCCGGCGATTTGCATTCAAATTTGTCGAAACAAAACCACCCTCAAGACGGGCAGAAGATGTGATCTATGAAATGTTTTCCAACACGCACACAAAAAAAAATTGCGTCACCACCGAGGTCCCCCCCCCACCCCCCCCCCCCGCTGAGATGTTCTTTGCACGCCGTGTGCTCCGTTACAGCCGCGTTCGTTTACCCCGTCAGTCGGCGCCGTGCTGCTGCTGCTGCTGCTTATCACAGCCTCGGGGCGGAAAAACACTGTGATTTTTAAAATTGAGTGGGTGGCGTTGGTTTTTCCCGCCGGCTTGAGGAAAGCAGCAGGGTACCAGAGGGAGTGTTTACTTAGCGCTGTGGCACGACCGCGATGAACGGCACGATAACATATTATCCATATGCTCAGTCTGGAGCCATTCAACCCCTCCACGCTTGGTAAATCCCGAATCTCTAGCAAGCACTTTCAGCATTAACTTTTCTTTAAAACTGCATCCGCTGCATAAGAGGGGGGGGGGGGGGGTATATAATGTCCCCTACATTTCTACAGTTTTTTGCTCTCGGTCGTCTATTTTAAGATATTGTAGCTGATGTCATGTTTATTTATTCATACACCTTTTTAAAAGCACAAAATCAGATCCCTTCATCAAAAAGGCAGATCAGATTAGCAGTAGACTCATTCAATGCAGGGTGAGACAATCAGGATCAAAGGAAAACTAATAAAAGGCAGGCTAAGACTGTAATAAAGGTTGCTATATGAAAGCAGGTCTATAAAAAGATCCACCGGAGTCTTGAAAATGAGCCGCCAAAATCACATCATCGTTTCTAAAATCAGCTAACAGGTGAATAAACCCTTTCAAACATTGACCCTCTTTTGGGTCTTTGGTGCCATATGTTCTCAGCTCACTGTAACGGCGGTAATCACTTGCCCACCAGGGTGTCTGTGCCGATGGCTCAGAACGGCACTCGGGGAGAAGAGCTCCTCAGTCTGCGAGGAAACGAGGGGAAGACAGAGGGAGCAGGCAGGGAGAAGGAAGGAAGGAAGGAAGGAAGGAAGGAAGGAAGGAAGGAAGGAAGGAGGGACGGGTAGCAGGTTAGGCAGAACGCGGCCTCCCACTGCAGAACGGGAACAGACGGGTGACAGCAAGCGGGGGGGAGACGAGGGAGGCGGGCTTCCATACCCGCCATCCACACTATGCACATGTAACGTTTCCATACAAGAGCGGCGGTGGCCTCCCTTTAGGGCATTGTTACAAGCTGAAAGAGAGCATAAGCGCCTCTCTCCCTCTCTCTTTGTGTGTCTGTGTGTGTGTGCAAAGAGGACTTGTGCGGTCGGCAGTCACGGCTGCTCGCCCCGCTCCGTTTTAGCGGCGCCAGCCGCCCTGTTGGACAGCATGTCCAGAGAGGAGCAGCCAAGCAGAATGGCACCCGCCTCAGCGAGATGCCAAACGCCAAAGCTGTGGATGGCTGGACACACTAGAACACACACACACACACACACTTAGGAGGATGGACAAATACACTCAATACACGCTGTTAGTCCGCCACACACTTAAGCTGGTTGTTTAATGCGCTCCAATGCTTTTCCTCTGGAATCAACGCAAAACACAGGCACAAAAAGTCCCATTCATTCCGCAGACAAGGAAGATAACTGACATAATGGGACTCTGAGTCATAAAGCCGCTAACTTCACCAGCGAGGCGCCAAAACGCCCCTCCTTTTACACAGTGGGTGTAAAGTGTGAGCTTCCCACAGAAGGCATTCGCCACGCCCACTCACCTCATCTTCACCGATGCGTGTGTCTGCGAGGCTTGACACTCCTTTTACACGCCTCAGGGAAGGTAGGGAAGGTGATGTGTGATAAATGTATTTGGACAATTCAACATTATTTTACTTTTGCTTAGTGTTGTCGTATAAATTGGTTATGTAAATATACATAATATACATTAGTAAGTATTTTTAATGTTGTATCATGAGCTAATCAGCGGTTAAATGTGCCATTCGCCCCACATATCTGTCTGCAATTGCAAAAACTTTTAAAACTTTTTAAAACAGTTTTTGTTCAACATGTTTACAAAGAGGCCTCAGAACACAGAACTTGAGTTACCTTGGCTCAATAGGGATTTGTTCTGTTTGCAGCTTGAACGCCTCATGATGCAAGTCAATGCAACCTCCGTTAACTGCCGTTAACTCGCCTCGTTATCGTTATCTGACTGTCGAGAGAGACCCCTCTGCTGTCTGCAGGCGAGCCGATCGCTGCGACTACTTTGAACAGCACGGCGGGAATCATCTACAATATAATAGGCCACGTTGTGTTAAGTGTGGAAACATCACTACTCGTTAGCTCTGTTAATTAACCGAGTCAGTCCATGCTGCTGTTTGCATGGACTACGCTTAGAACCTGGGCCTGAGCTGCCGAGGGTCTTCATGCAGGATAAATAAGACGACCGAGTTTGGTGTCGTGTGGGGCTCCAACAAACTTTTCTTCTCAAGTATTCATCGTAGGAAAAGCTTTAACAAGCAGATGTTTTGATTTACCATACTGCAGATGCACAACATGTTGAGTGCATCCATTGGCTTGAGTAGGAATTAGGAAGTAGGAGGTTTTGCTCGATTTGATCAACCGAGCATCCGAGAGGTGTGAGTGAATTATTATTATATCATTCATAAATGCATCCAGAAGTCATACAAAGTCTGAAATAACAATAACATGTAGAGAAAAAAAATGCATTGATGCAGTCAGCCAGAGTCTCCTCAATTCAGTCCCTGTGCTAAAAATGAGCTGACCAGTGGCAGTATTGATTGAACCTGCAGTATATTATTGATGTCATTATTAATTGATGAAGGACTGCAGGTGTACTGACCTTCAGGGCTGTCAGCCTGGAGCCTCGCCTTACTTTGTTCATTTCAACTTCAATTTCTCACACACGGGCACGCTGGATTTCGCCGAGCGCCACATGACAAAACAAATTACACGCTCCAGAGCACAATTACATCAAATAAGCACAGATGAGTTATCAAACCGTGTTGGTCTTCATTCACTGCTTCTGTTTCCATTGTGATGAGTAGTCGGCATTGCTACATTTGCACGTTTGCTCCTCTTGTCTTGAGACTTAAAGTTTCTGGTGGCAGAGAAAATTGTTCCAATTACTGTTGTGTTTGATATATTCTCTATTTTTTCTGCATCTCTTTTTTTTCTTTTTTCTGTATCTTGCTATCTCTCTTCCACACAAACACACACACACACACACACACACACACAGACATGCGCATGGTTCCTCTATCAGTACCCAGTCTCAGCGTTGCTGCTTTAGTCTCATCTTAACAGCATGGCAGATCAGATCCCACCACCTGATTTGAATTGTGAAAAGGTTTTTTTTTTAATGAATCCCAACGCAATTATGAATAATTTCAACCCTTTATAGATGTGTTAGGAATCGTGGGTCGTGGTCCCGGACCCGGTGGGCGGTGAATGGTAAGCTGAGAGACACTCTATTTACAATGCTTCTCTCCTCCTGTGATGGCTCACAGACCACATGTGTTCCCATGCCAACGGGAACCGACCGCAGCACGCGAGGGCGGACCCACGGAGACCGCCATGCTTTTAATGTAAAATGAACATCCTCGAACTAGCTGCAGCTCAAGCTGACTCCCACGCGTATGCACACAAAGGCGGGAACACACACACACACACACACACACACACTCGGTTCTCCCAGCTGCACCACAAGAGACCTGTCTAAGTGACAACAATTAGCCTGCTCGGTTCAGGCTAATTGAAGCCATTTACATAATACATGCCTGCCATCACAATTCATCTGTGGACAATTCAAGCAGGTCTGAGTCATATTGTCACAACCTGATGTTTAGAACCCCACCCCCCCCCCCCCCTCCCCCCGCCGGCTTGATAAATGATCCCCAGAGTCACTTAACACAAAGCCAATCACTCACATAAGGATTGTGCTCACTTATGTTATTCTTCTCAAAGAAAATAAGGCGTGATTTTTGTCAACATAGGCGGACACACACTGTTAAAACTACGTGTTTAGTGTCCGTCCCTTTTGTGCCGGCAATTACTCAGAGGTGAAAACAAACCCGACGAGGAAACCGCGTGCTTTATTAGCCTGTTGTTTTGGAGCTGCTTCTGACAGGAAGCTGGCCAATAATTTAAATAAATGGCTTGATAAAATGCTTTGCTGTGCGGAATCCTTCACGCCGGATTTCTGAAAAATCACGCTGCCATGGCCCATAACAGGCGATCTGTCTCCTGGGTGATTTATGAAATAAATTTGTCTTGTTATCAGCAGCCAGAGTTTGTGCGATCCCATCATTCAGAGCACATGCTTTTCAACTCGGGGGGGGGGGGGGGTAGAGGTTTGGGGGTGTGGACACTTAATAGACACGTTTAAACATAACAAATCAGTCACTGATGCCGTTGCATCATGCTGTGAACAAAGGGGGTGATGATGCATTGATTACATTTGGCAACGAAATGAAAGGATACTGGGAATGGTTCGGCCTGTTGGTTCCTCCCGTGTTTTTTTGTGTGTGTGTGTGTGTGGTGTGTAACGGCACATTCGGGCCCGCTGTCACTGGTGCACTCGGCAGCCAGACACCATCCCTCAGCGGGTTCCTCCGGGACTCTTCCGTCACGCGTGGAGCGGGAAACACTGCAAAAATCCTCCTTCCACGCCGCCGTGTAGCACATGGCTCTGGTAACGGGATCAGGAGTTTGTGCCTCGTTCTTCTCACCGATGTCCCCCTCTGCTCTCCTTTCCTCTCGTCTCTGCAGTGAAGTTCGAGGACTGCCAGCGCAGCAGGGAGGTGGGCTTCGTCAGCAGCGACCCCAACTTCAGCGTGCGGCCCGACGGGTCGGTGCGCGCCGAGCAGGAGCTGGCCAACCTGTCGGAGCCCGTCCAGTTCATGGTGACGGCCCGGGGGTTCCACGACGCACACATCTGGGAGACTACCGTTAAGCTAGCACTGGCCGGACACCCTCACCCGATGGCCCTGACGAAGGTAACGGGGGGGGGGGGGGGGGGGGGGAACTCACAGGAACTCACAGGATTTTCATCAGTGAAATTGCTGTAAAGCTGCTTTGTCAGAAGAAACTTTCCAGATGTTGACTGTGGCGGGTTGGACAGGGTTCGGGCCGCTTAATGGAGAGCGGACTGCAAAGCGCTTCACAACACAAGTCAGCAGTCGCCCACTGACAACGCCAACCGATGCAAGCTGCTCATTACGAGTGATAAACATTCACACGCACGCGCAGTTTGTGGCTCGCTGTCTTGTGAAGGACACTTTTAACGCGTGGACTGCGGGGGGGCCCGCGTATCGAACCGCTGACCTTCTGATTAATGGACAGCAGTTGGATCCCCGTTGATGAAGCTCCGACGAATCGATCTCTTTTATTAGCACAAAAACAAAAGCTTTCCAGTTACTCTGCGAACACAATTATAGATTGTGTTTGTAAGGTGAACAGAACAGTGTAGCACCACAACAAGACATCACCACCACCTCAACCTCGTACTTGTGTATTTGGGCCTCTTGTATTCTAGTATCACGAGAAATAGTGCAATTGTCAGATTGTTTTTGCCGCATGGGTCAACAAAATAGTGTTTACAGTTCTTTGTTGTAGACATTTGAAAGCTAAACCTAATTAAATTTGATCACATTTTCGTAAAGGATTTAGATTTGATAGGAGCAGTTGAACCTGGATTAAGATTCAATGAAATGCTATTAAACACCAGGCCTAGGTTCCTAATTAGATATGCTTCATTACTTTGAGAAAGTGCGTTTTTTCCCCATCTACCTCTGGGGCGAGATGTTATAACGCTACGTGCATGGGTGCTTCTTTGTTTGTGACAAGTGGAGACATGGCCCCTATTTGTTGCCACGGCTCTAATGGACTGTAATACTACGCGGGGGGGGGGGGCCAAATGTATAGCCCCGGTCACTGGCTTCCACCGCTGGAATGCACTTTGTTGAGCGACGTGGCCATTATCGTTTTTTTTTTTTTTTTTTCCTGCACTGCTTGTTGAACGCCGATGGGCTTAATGTTCAGTCATGTTTCTAATCATGACAAAAAGCCGGAGACTCGTGTCGCTAAAGCAATTGCAGAGTGGGGATTAAAATTCTGCCCGCTCCTGCCAGTGCAATAATGGAGACTAGGAAATAATTGACATTGATTGAGCTAATGTTCCACGCTACCGGAGTCTGCGAGGACCCAGGTGATGTGGTTTTTTTTGGGGGCGTGTAATAATGTTCCACACAAAGAGCTAGAGAAATATTAAATAATTGAACAAGAAATAAATGTGTATTTTCTCTAATCACATGGAAATTTGAAAACAAGCTTTCCATGCGTATAGTGCTGCCAGAGCAACGTTTACATGTGTTTGTGTCGCTGTTTTCCTCACGTGCTTTAAGAGGGTGGGAGGGCTGCATTAGAATCTAGTTCTAATCTCCTGGTGCGCCCTGAGGAGGAATACCAACTGAATACCTGTTTCATCAGCGGCTTGGCCATTAAAAACGCAATTATTCAAATATAGTATGTGCTACGGAATCATGTGAGATAGGAACAGGAGTGAATGGATGCCTATTAAGATGCCAAAAATACACTTTGGTTTCATTTTATTTCCCCTCTGCTTGTTACCTGGTGTAAAACTGATCCGATGTTACCATTCATCATGCACCAGCATTATTAAAACTGCATAATTCCAGGGAAACTGAGTGAAACACTGAGAGACAACCTCCACGAGGCTGAATAATCTCCCTTTTAAACATCTAGTATTGATGACTTATGGCTGCCATTCCTTCATGTGACACAGGCCGAGCAGAAAGTCAGCCCACACAGAGCAGCAGATTCTGGGGGGGGGGGGAACTTGCGACTCTGCAGCGGGGGGCTCTGATTCTGGTCATATTGTTTAACCATAATGAAAGAGGAACAGATAATTACAAAATGACCGCTACCAAACAATGCACGTTAGCGTACAGACGTGTAATGGTTATTATGTCTAACATCTGCTTAGAAATGAATAAGTATGATTGAGATGAATGCGAATGCCATTCCTTCTTCAGGTAGTATTTAGTATTGGACATTATACAATATTGGAGTATTGGAAAATTGATGATTAGCGTTCATTTTTCAGGGAACATTGACGCTTTACAAAAAAATGTATTTGCAGTCGTCCTTAGCCTTTCCAAGACCTTTCACTAAAAAAAAACACAAATGTGAACCTGATGGTACAGATGCATACGCAAGATACATTTCAGGAAAAGTATTTTAAAAAATGACATTACATTTCCTGTCAGACAATCTGCGCGTCATAAGTCACAGTGACGCTGCTCACTTGTCCTCGCAGCTCGTTTTGTGGCTGCTTCCCTCAATAGTGCACCAATCTACCCAAATTGTTGGTAGATTGGATACAAGGACATGGGAAAATAGGTTAAAAATACCAAAGTTACTGGGCAACTGAAGTGAGGCCAATTTTCCCTTTTTCTAGTTCAGCAAAACATACACACAGCAATAAGTAGTTGTTATGTCCGTTGTTATCTCTATTTTAGGAATAATTGAGTCACCCGCAGTAACGGCAACCTCTGGTTACCTCCGCATTATCAACGGGGAAGATATTATCAGCTCCAGATATCGTCTTTCTCTCGACGCTGCATGAAAGACAAACGGCTCAAATAGCAAATTGTTTAGTGTAGAGACAGCTGTTTGTCGGCTCTCATTTGAATTGGCACCAGCAGCACGGAACATTGCTGTGGTTTCATCCTCGTGCGACACTCGCTTTGTTGAACAGCACCTCTGAGAGTGCACTCATTGTTTTGTTTTTTTTAATAACGGGTTTAGCTTCTCACAGAACCGGTGCGCGGTGACCAACGGGCTGACTTTATAGTAAAGTATAGCGTGTGGCGTACAACACCACAGCAAACCTGAAGTGCAGGCCATCTTTGACCCCGAGGGGCCCCCTCCCCACCTGCGTCCGTGCACTGGTGCTATCGCAGCTCTCGCAGCGGGGGTGCCTCGCTGTGAGGGCTCTCCGGCTCGTACTGATTTCATGGCGCGTTGGTTCGGACTCCTCCACCGGCTTAGAGCCCATCAGTTATGCACCACTGGATCCGGACTCGACCCGGGCGCCAGAGCGGGGTTTTAGTGCTTATTTAATTTGCATTTTTTATTTTTTTTTCCCCCTGCACTCTCCCAAGACAACCTCACCTGTTTGAGGTAGATTACGGAGAGGGCCGGGTGGAACGTGGGACCCTTGGGGTCCACCGGTCGATGGAATGCAAGACTGGCGTGGTCAGGTGGTTGCCCTTCTGCAGTGTGCTTAACTTTGTGCGTATAGCCCAATTATGATGACAATCCACTCTGGAAAGCTGCACGTCTCAACAGGAAAACGGCGGCCTTTGAGAATTTCAATATTTCTCCCCCAGAGTTGGATTGATAAAAGGTTTGGGGGGAAAACATCTCAAGGGAGAACATTCTCTTGACTGAAGACTGACACTTAAATATAGCAAAAAAAAAACAGCAAAAGGAACAAAAAGGCACGAAAGACATAAGGAAATAACAAGACCAGAATCAAATATTTTCAGAGCCACACGGAGCACAGAGCGGCAAATGAACGGACATTTTTATTGTATTGTTCTGCCTGTTTGTCGAGCTGATAACCTCCAGATGTCAGCGTCGGGGCTCCGGGGGGGGGGGGGGGGGGCGGCCCGGCCTAAAGAACGGCCCGGCAATGCGCAGCCTGTCTGGGAGCAGGGAGCTGCCAGCTGGCACAGCACCGCCTCTGGGTTGCAGGAGCCTCGGGCGCTTCGGGGACACACTTACTGACTCCTGGTCATGCGCTCATGCACGTGCGCTCTCTGGGTCGCGCAGAGACTTACGCGCACGCACATATGTCCCCGCGTTATTTTGACGCATTTGTTCTTGTGCGGTCATGCCTGCACCGGGGGGGGGCAGGAAATCTTGATTTTCCATATGTGCACACGGGCATGACTGAACACACTACACATGCACTCGCTAAATTCAGACACAGACATTCATGCAGAAAATAAATAAATCCCCAAACACTAATAAGCAACTGGCTTGCTGGCACCGAGCGGAGAGTTTTTTTTTTTTTAAGTCCAAGGTTTCTCTCGTTCCTTTGTACTTCTGGTATTTTCACGATGCCAAAAGCCTGTCGTGGGCCATTCGGCCTGAAAGTGACGTGCAGCCACGAGGCGCGATATCATCCACAAGCAGCCTCGTGAATAAAAGAGCTTCTTCCTTTCATCGTCTCCCGCTACCTGACCGCCTCACTTTCTGACTTCTGTTTTTCGGCATCCTTTCCAAAGCGGTGCTGGAACCCCCGACCGATTGGACGCTTTCACCTCGTTACCCGCGGGGCCCGGATGAGCCGCCTACGTCGGGGGGGGGGCGATTACCGTATAGGGCGGCCATTCGGCCGTTGTGTTGTCACATGTCCTTGCTTTTCCTTTGGTGCTGACACGGAGAGCATTCTGTTGATCCACCATCATCTGCGTTGCTTTGCACGATTTGTCTCTAACATGATCTTTGTTTTCCCTCGTTTTTTTTTTTTAATGAGCATCTGCAAATATACACAGCCACGGAAACCCACAATCGCATTCACAGGCGGAGACTAATTCCACCTGCCGTCCATCGAGGCCGGGCTGGCAGCGTCCCTGCCCTCCCCCCTCCCCCCCGTGCCAGTTGGTACCTGCGACTGTTTTGGATGAGGGGAGCCAGAACGAGAGTTATCTTATCTGGTAAACACATCTGGTCCCTCCTCGTTTCTCTTTCTGTCCTCCAACCATCCGCCTGGTCCCCCCCTCCACCCCCCCCCCCCCCCCCCTCCCGCCCAGCTAAACACACACCCTCCCCCCCCCCCCCCCCCCGCCTTCTCGCTGTCCCATGTCCGCGCTCAACCTCGCGGCCCAATCCTCCGAGCTGCCAAATGTGTCGAAGAGTTAAAACAAAAGATGAAAAAGGTGAGCTGCGTGTGCTCAGGTGCAGCTTACAGTCCCAGGCGAAGCAGGTGCACATTGATGCGATGAGCCGGGGCGACCTGCGTTTGGCGCGGCGACACGTGCCCCCCACTTGGCTCGTGTGCGCGCGCCGTTGCCGTGTGTGTTGGCTACGCGTTTGCCTGCGTTGTGTGTGTGTGTGTGTGTGTGTGTGTGTGTGTGTATCCCAGGTGGGATGAGCGGGAGGATTTTCACTGTGCTTCAGGTGACAGTGACACAATGCCAGTGTGTTTGGGTGTTTTTGTGTGCACACACAGAGCCTAGAGACAACAATAGGATTAGGTGGATTACAGCAATACAACCATTTTACACAGGAGGACACCATGGAGGATTGAGTGAAAAAAAAGCCACTCCGTCTTTTCGACAGCCTTCTAACCCTCATTTCACCAGGCAGGATGGGCACAAACACAATCTCCTCTCTGAAGCTGTAGCTGGAGGGAGTCATCGCGGAGGGTTGTATATACACCCATACATTCCTTTTAAAGGAGTTATCCACAATATTGCACTTCTGTGAAATGTTAAAGGTACCTCGCCATCAAAAAATATGAAGTAGAAAACTGCAGGGCGGTTTCTCTCCCCGGTTTGTTATTACACTGGTATTCCATCTACACCTTATCTGGTGAGAGGCCTCGTTTAGGCCAGGAGTGTCCCATTGTAATTCTGTCTTCAGCAGGGGACATGGAGGAGAGAGACAGGCAGGAAATAAAGGCATCTTCTTTTGAGGGTCTGTGAGCTAAAGAACCTGGCTCCGGGCTGTCTTGGCAAAGGCCTCATGAGATGTGATTCGGCATTGTTCAGGGAAGAAAAAAAGATTGATGTTTTCCTCGTGTCGTTCGCTCCGGCGCGCCCTTCAACACGGGGTTATTGTGAGCGTGATAACGAAGGTATTCAATGCGAGATGTGGCACAGTATGACATGTTTGCGTTTTTTTTCTTTTTCAGGGTGGCATTGAAGAAATGCTGTCAAGAGCCTGGGACTCCCAACCCAGAGTTATCAAGTTTCCTCGAAAACATCAGAGGGGCTCCTCTTCCAACGGGCTGAGGCGACAGAAGAGAGACTGGGTCATCCCCCCTATCAATGTGCCTGAAAACTCCCGAGGACCCTTCCCTCACATGCTCGTCAGAGTGAGTGACATGTTTTTTTTTTTTTTTTTTATATATAATTTCAGCAAATACCACGCACGAGGTGGTATGCATGTGTTTTCTTCAGCACTTACTCAGGTCAGGCAAGAGAGAAGAGTGGTGAATGTGGAGCGATACGTCTCACAATCACCACGAGGCCAAGGGACGCAACATTCTGGTGTTTTCTATCAAGCGCACCCAGCGGGGGGCTAAAAAGCACCTGCGATTTAAGTTGTGATGCCGCGTGATCCGTCTGCTCTGCCTCTGGGCGCCGCAGACCGGTAGAAGAAGAAGAATCTTTGCTTGGAAGGCACACAAATATGCACTTGGTTGCCTGCTTGGTTTCGGGAGAATAGAACTGAGGATTTACTCAAACGTATTCTCTCTCCGCTGCAGTGCATTTCTTTGCAGATTGCAGCACATCAAAGTTCCGGACGTCCAAGTTGTAGTGAGATTAGGTAATATGTTTGGAGATAATCAGTCGTTAGATGATTGCTGTAGCATTTTAGCATTTATTTTACGATAAATAAAGCAGTTGAAGAGATTTTTTCATGTGTGGAAGCTGATTGTGAGCATTTTGTTTGCCTCACAAACATGCAAACAGTAAGTGGACAGGGTTTTTTCCCCTTCCAAAAGTCCACCACTTCTGAAATAAACATGCATGCACACACACACACACACACACACACACACACACACACACACACACACACACACACACACACACTGCAGCTTTCCGAAGCTGTGAACCTGCATAGATCTCTTTTAAGTAATGTGCTGCGACGTCAGTCGGGATTTAGTTTACAGCTTTCAGACCGACTGCTCCCTTTTATGTAATGAATTATAAAACTAGGGAAATTATCAAACGAGGGAAACTACCAAAGCACGATAGATAAAAAAGAATAATACAATTGAGCGCGCAATAGTCTTTAAGTGGAACATTTATAATGAGCTCTTGACAACCATAATCTAAATTTGAAAGTCTACACTGCAAAAAATGATTAATTCTTAATGAAACTGACGCGCAGCCTCAAATGATGTTGCTGAATATTGGATTTGGTCTCTTGTTACAATTTTTCCGCTTCCATTTGTCCAATATATCACACGGAGCGGAACCTAGAAACGTGTGCAGGACTGGGCTGAACTATGAGGAACGCATATTGAGGGCAAAACCTTCTGATGGTAACCATGGTTCTGTCTGTTTGCAGGACAAAGAAGGATTTCGTTTTGCCTCGCAGCTCTGCACATCTAACGTTCATTGTTCTCCCAACAAAAACACAAAGTTTGCCCGAGCATGTGTGTAGCCGGTTGATAACTACGGATGGATCACAACGAACACCACAATAGCAAGCGTCCCATGAAGGCATCAACCTCTCGGCTCTGGTCTTTTAGTCTAAACTCCCCTCTCTTGATGTGCCTCTTATCAGACACCCGGACAGACTTGCAGCTTTCTGCTGGCAGTTCTGACACACACACACACACACACACACACACACACACACACACACACACAGACATACACATACATACATACATACAATGTCATACATACATGCACAGACACACAAAGTCTCTCACGGCCATTTGTACAGCGAGGTTTACACTCCCGCGTTACGCATCAGTGTGTCTGCATGGAAGCATGGAAACACTCCCCCTCGCACAAAAACACACACAGCAGGGCCACGCGATGTCATGGGGAGACGTCGAATTGTTGATGCCCTGCTGGAGAAACGCGCCCTCTTCCATCCCCTTTTCACGTGTCGGGTGTGTCAGATGGTTGGATTGAAACCTCGAGGGCTTCCTTTGTGCGGGCGGCACATGCGAGTCCTCGGGGTGACGCGCGTGCTCGTTTTTGTGCGTCTTCCAGCTAATGCGGCGTGTGGAAACGACATAGGCGCAGCTGAAAGTGGAGCCGCCATGGGGCGCGTGACGGTCCCCGAAAACACAACGCGGCGCCCTGACAGGCGATGGCGAGCTTTTGTCTCGTCCGGGCTCAGGAGCGGTCAAGAACAACCTTTAAAGGCCGCGCACTTGATTTCTCGGACACGCGGCTATTTGTGCCACGGAGAGACTCTTTGAGGTGTCTTCTAGACTGGAGCCGTCACGCACCCGGGTTCGCCGGGTTTAAAGAAGACCAATTAACCTTCGAGGCGTAAATTGCGGCTTTGTGAGCATCAAATGACGCAAAGGACGGGCCCACAGAGGTGTGCGGTGGAGTGGTGGTGGGAATTCTCTTTGATTCCGTGGGAGCACAATGAGAGGCTAATGTGGTTCTGCCGCTGAAGGATATTTCATTAATCCACGGTAAATCCAATTCCGTGTTCAAAAGAAAGTACTTGCTGATTTAATTATAAAAATAAATTATACGATCATAAAGCTATCATCTATTCCTTGGTAGTCGCTATGTAATATTTATGGCGCCGCCATCCCTCTGCACTCTGACGTTGATAATCGTCATCATCATCATCATCAGAGCTCTTATGGCTGAGCTGACAGTATTCTGTTTATGCTTCTCAAAGCAAAAACAAAAGACACCCTCCCTCTCTTACACATTCACACACACACACACACACACCGAAAGTATGAGAGAGCGCCGTTCTGCAGGCCGTTTTCACTTTGCAGTGCAATTCAGTCATGACGAACCACAAGTGGTGCAGCTTTGATGCCATTGATTTAGCATTGTGCTCTGGTGGAATATGCTCCCGAACTTTCTCTGTTAAATTATTTGACATGACAGTGTCAAGTGCAGTGGAAATTGAAAAAACAGCCCAGAGTTAAATGGATACTGAGGTGGACTGCAAAACTCCAAAGCAGCCAGGGCGGGAGATGGGAAAGCGGGACAGACTGTGATTAGAAAAAAAAAAAAAAAGAATGGAAAGTCTTTGGGGAGTGCTGTAAATCTGCAGGGGAGAGAGGCCAACATTAGTCTCAGGCCATTTGTGGCATTCTCATCTCAACCGTCTCCTGCAGCACCTACACTGGGGCCAATGAGGCAAAACCGATGGAAAGCATTCTTAATATGGGGGGGGGGGGGGAGGGGGGAGGAGACCCTCCTTGTATTTAACCACGCCTCAAAGACCAGTGCCCTCTCGGACCCAAGGTCTGGACAAGGAAACGACAACATGCGCTGGATGCAATTGATCACATTTCGGACAGTCATTTAATAATTGCGTGATTCTACGGGCCGAGGGAACGACCAAACTAAAGCTCCTTTCCTGCGTGACTCCGTGTGCCCCCCCCCCCCCCCCCCCCCTTCCGTGGAGCTGAATTAGACTGTGGCATACAGTCCTTATCGTGCATTCGCATTCTTGTAAAAGAACGCGGGTCTTAAGGTGAAGAGGTGAGCCAGCCTATTAAAATGCATCTCGGCGTGATTTGGTTCACCTCATTATTTTGAACAGCCCATTACGGTGGTGCTCGTGGGTATTATAATGTGGCACAGTGTTGAATGTGTCACAGCCGGAAGGACTGCAGGCGGCTCCTCATTTACAGGGATTTCATCAAAACGGAGCAGAAGCACACACACAAACAAATAAACACGAATGTTCTGTCGCTACTCAAGTCAACAACCCACACTTTTGCATACGAAAACTTTAGAAACAGGAGGAAACACGTGCCTTGGTTTACAATGTTAAAATATGTGGGACGTATACTGTGTGCATGTGTGTGCGGGGATAAGTTGACTCAGTGATATTGTAATGTCTGTAAAGCTGTTTTCTCAGTACCCAAAATGAAAACATGTTGGGTTATTTAAAACCTCATATTGCAGAGTGTATTTCATTACAGCTCATAATGAGCTGGTAATATGCTTTTTGGATACGCTTGTTTTGTCAGCAGCGTTATTGCATCTCTGGTTGCATTGCATATATTGTCTCCATTGTTGTTTGGTTTGTGCGCCTTTTGTGTGCGTGTTTCCACCAGCATACTGTACAGACAAATTAGGCAGTATAATGAACACCATTATATTACATCATTCGAGACCAAATCCATCTAAATTTAACCCCTAATAAATATCCCCCCAAAGAAGGTTTTCAGATCAATTACTTTACTAAAAAAAAAAAAAACGCCAACCCTTATTCTTCTAACATATATAACATATACAGTACTAAATACTCTACAGGAACAATCAACAGTAGTAAAATGATCACTGATTCATTCACAAAACATTTTTTTTTTTATATTTGGAGCTTTTGGAACACTTAATTAGCATATTGTGTAAACCAGACCCCGCTGATGGTGTGTGATACTTTACATAAGAACCCACGGCAAACATTTAATCTACTCTATTTAATCTATTAAAACTACACAGACTACCAGCAGGTGCTTTTGATCAAATCCCCCCCCCGGACCAATTAGAACAGAAGCAGGAATCATTGGTGTGAAGAAGCCGGGCTGCACGGTACACCGTTTCACACGGGGTGCCGGTTTAAGATCTCCGTACGGTAAGAATTTCATGAATGAATACTTTCATTCCGCTGTTGCGCCATAACACCTGACGCCACTCTTCGGCAGGCGGCGGAATTCGTTTTTTACACGTCACTGCTTTATACTTTATACAGGCCATATTTTACCGATAACGATACCGACGGACAAACGCCGGCGTCGCAGCGTCGCTGGTTTTCAGGGGTCAATTTAGTGAATTAGCCTCGCTTTGCCCTTCCATCGCATTGTAGCTGGGTAATTTGTTTACTGCCGGTGAAGATTGAAAGACGGGTTTTATTTTACATAAGGCCAAAGGCGGATGGTCTCATGAATAGCTGTGTTGCCTATTGCACCCGCTGACGTGTTTTTGTGAGCGTGGCCTCAAGATCTAACGTGCGGCACTGAGTGGGAAAGGGTTTTAAATTGCATCCAACAACCCCACAGGATAAGGATTCGGTTGGTTTTGAACATGCACCAGTACCGGCACACTAGTACCGCATCATTTGTTCAGAATTGAATGGAAAACAGAACATTTTATATGTAAAGGAATGAAGGAAACCACACAAATCTGTTAGAATAACTCAAAATGACAGATGCAGTAAAAAAAAAAAAAAAAAAAGGGTTTTAGCAGATGATGACTCAAGACTATACTCAAGACTATACAGTCCTGACTGTTCCATCAGCTTAGGATCTTTATATCTAGCATAGGAAATCAAATGATTTGAATATATTGCTCCATCCGATGTTAATTTCACATTTAATCTAAACGATTGCTAAAGAGTATTTCTTTGCTTTTATAAATCGATTAAAATGTACACAATTACTCGCTTGTTTTGACACAGAGACCAAACCAAACTCCTTTCAGCTCTGCAGCACACGCTCTTTTAGCTCTTTTGTCATTTTTTTTTTCTTCTCGTTTTTTCTCTCATTAACGTCCATTCGGGCCGTAAAAAAAAAACACTACACTACCTGCCCAGCACCAAAAAGCTGCCACAGAAACCATAGTGAAGACATGATATACACACATAATGTACAAAACAGTCCCACGCCTTCGCTGTGGATGGATGGGCAGGTCAGTGCAGTCTGACCTTTGATGGTCATTTTCCCATGAACACAAATCTGTGTGTAAATATTGGTGCACGGAGCCTTCTGTCTGCTGGTCCACGCCAGCGTCTGAGAGCGCGCCGGTTCGTATTCTTCTGTAGTTGTGTATCGCCTGTGTATTTTTGGCCCATGTGCGTGCGTTTGTCGTTGTCTCTGCGTCCCCCAGTCGGAACAATTGGAAGGTGACAGCCCCATTAGAGCCGGGCCTCAGCAGTACAAAGGTGGAGTGCCGTTGTGAGTGACGCGGAGTCCGGCCTCTCGCTAAATAACTGTCAGCCTGCGTCCGTCCACTCTGACCCCCCTCTGGCAGCCTCCCTCTGAGCCACTCGAACTCCCCCCCCCCCCCCCCCCCCCCCCCCCGGACTCCCATTGGCAGCCTTGTGGGCTCCCGGGGCCAAGCGCGCCCCTCTTTTCAAGCCTGGCCTCTAACTGATTGGTTGGACCCCGCTAGCCTTCGGCACGCCAGAAGGGCTTTCAACTGGCCTCGGGGTGCTGCTGATTGGCCGGGCTGTCAGGGCCGCACGTCCCCCCCGCGGGGGGGTGGGGGGGGGAGGGGGGGGGGGAGAGCGTGGCGGCAGCCGCTTTGGTTTGAAGGATGCAATTTGACGATGGAGGTGGATGGAGAGCTAATGTGCAAGAGCAGCGGAAAGCTCCTCGGTGCCCCTTCCCCCCCCGTCAATACCTCTCTCCCTGTCTCACCCGTCTTCATATCGATGCTGCCGCCGTCAGCCATGTCTTCACTATCATTATCTCGGAATACCTGTGGTTTACCTATCCACCGGGTATCGGGAGGCCTCGCGTAGAGCAGGAGAACGGCGCTATTTAACAATTTGCAACTCTCCAGGGGGGGGTCTGCGGTGTGTTTGGGGGCGGGTAAGACGGGAGCGGCGGCCTTCTCCTATTCCCACCACAGAATTCCGGAACGCGGCTCTCTTATATCTGGGCCGTATTTGTTGTATTCTTCTCCCCTCGGTGGGAATCGGGGGAATCGACTGCGTCGTCAGTGCGGAGGGATTCAACAGCATCCTCGCCTTTTTCAGAGCATCATCTAAATTGCGCGGCTAATGCTGTAATTGGGTTCGCGGGGCACTTCTCAACTTCAATTAATATTTGTTCTCTTTCTAATCGCCCCTTCTTTTCCGATCCTACTCTTCCTTCGTCTGTCTGGTTAATGGTCTGAGGTGGAGGCGGTGACTCGAGAAAGCATCTAATCTATTTTTGAGCTGATACAGAAATGTGAAAAGCAACGGGACTTCTTTCTCTCCTCTGGGTAACGACGGATGACATACAGGAGAGAACGAGTTCAAGAGAGAGAGAGAGAGAGACTGGAGGAGAGAGAAAAGGTTTGCTGTCAAACTTTTTAGGGACAACCAACCTCCAGATGTCTTTGATTCACATGAGATTGGATGAAAAACATCTTTCGTCTAAAGACTTTAAATCTGTTTTTTTTATTTTAACGGAGAGCCAAACTTTCACTTGAAGGTTATTTATCGGAAATGCTGCCGGCATTCAGAATGCTTTCTGCTGTTCATTAAAAGATATATTTCCCGAAGATGCCGCTGCGTCCTCAGATCTCGCCTTTCAAGCTTCTCCCCTTCCTTTTCACACTCGCACAAACCGGATTGTCTTCTCCTCTTATGCATCACATTAAAACACCTCCGCTGTACGGGGGGAAAATAAAACATCCTCCCCAAAAGGTCTCGGCTTAGATTGTCTTGAGAAAGAGAGAGTCTTACCCGATTATCCTTAAATCCAAACCCACTCCACAGACGGATTGCCTCAGGAAACCTTGGCAACTCCAAGGATTCAATTCAATTGGCCGCGTTAGAAAGTGGAGAAGAATGGCGGAATAACCGTGTCAGTACCAGAGCGGACAAAGCGTCCCCCAGTGGCGGCTTTTGCTCGTTTGTATTGATGGAAGTCTCTATGTTTTCCTCCCACTGGGAGCACAGGGGGGGGGGGGAGAGACAGAGAGACACAGACGAACTGATATGGCAGCTCAAACAGCGAAATCATGGCAGAAATGATAATAATAAAAATAAATAAAAAATCCACATATTGCAGAGGCGCATCGGGGCCTGGTTCGTTTCCCATTCAGTTTCTGACCCATAATGCACCAGCGGCGCCCTGTGCGCCGAGGCCCGGGCTGTTCTTCATGGGTATCGGGGATAACCGTGTGCGACGCTGGCTGTCGGTGGCTCTCACATGAGATATATTCAACCTGAGCTCTCTGCAGCTCCTCGCTCTCACACTCACACTCACACACACACACACACACACACACACACACACACACGCAGACACACCTCCAATGTGACTATTTTTAAAACCATCCGCAGCGTTCCCTTCTCACGACGCTGCTAAATGACAGGTTTTACCCCTCTTCATCGCCACACTCGCTGCTGCGCTTATTGTATTTTGCAGGAGGGAAAGTTTGAAGGGTGGCAAGAAAAACAACCAAAAAAAAAAAGAAGTTGAGGTCGCACATTTTGTTTCCATTTTGTCAGCCCCGTCTCTCTTCCTTTCATCTTGTGCTCCTTCCTCCTCCTCCTCCTCCTCCTCCTCCTTCTCCTCCTTCTCAGGGGATGTTTGTGTGGATGGCCTATCAGATTATTTGAATTTCTGCGCCCTATCATCTTTGAGGAGTGACAAGCGCACAGCAGGAGGGATCAAAGCCAGGCAAAGCTGAAATTTAAGAGGAAGTTAAAAAGCACGTCGTTTTGCCATTTCCCTCATGCTGAACAAAGAGAAAACAGATACTGTACAACAGCAGGGCGAGATGGGACATTATCAAACAGCGCTGTTCAAAGACGCCTGTGGTAGCTTTCTGATGCACTGAGGCTTTTTTGATCATTTCAATGTGGCAAGTTCATCGATTTGGGGTGACTGGTGTAAGCAGCCGTCGCGGCGCTGCCACGAGTGCACGAGGTTCGTGTTGTCAGCAGCGGATATTCTAAAGCCAGCGGTGAGACGGAAGGCGGGGGGGGGGGGGGGGGGGGGGCTGCCTGATATGAATATGAACAGTAGCCTCCTCCAGCGCGATAGTGTCATTCCTTCCCCCCCCCCCCCCCCCCCCCCGTTTAAACCACTCACCGAGGTGCCACACCTGCTGCCGAATCTGCCACGGAGACACACGAAAAAAGAAATAAAAGCTTATTTTGGAAAGCGTTTTGAGGGAGCTTGCTGGCAACTCTCCAAGTCGCCAGGCAGCGGTTTACAAAGGCGCAGCAAGACAAATGGAAATGAAACGTATACGATTTCAATTAAGATAAATTCCCACTACTTAATTAAGGGAAATCGGAGTCCTTTGAGCGAATTAGCTCTGGTTATCTTCAAAAAAACGCCTTCGTGGGATGGACGAACCACCGCCGACGCAATACCTCAATCTCAACTTTAATTTCAATCTATATACTAAACAATAGAAATTCTGAATTATGCTTTCATCCCTATTTTTTTTTTATAGATGTCCTGTTATGTCTAACCTTCTCTTGTGCCAACGTGAACAGGAGGTTCAGTGTGGGAGACAAGAGTCTAAAAGCAGAGCGAGCCTGTGAGTAAATTCGGGCATCCAGTCAGTGATTTGTCTCCCATGAAGGAATCCAGATATTTGGCAAACGCCGCCTTAATTATGTTGACAACCATGACGGCAAAAGCCTCCGGAGGGGCTCAGTCTGTGCCCTGAGTGTTTGGCATCACCTCCTCCCACAATGCACCTCGGCACGGAAATCAACCATCAATTTAGCTTTAGTGCACATTAAGCGTCCCTCTGACTTACATAACTTACAAAGCTGCTGTGCAGTGGGCGTTTTCCATGTTTGGCCGGTGCCGCCACCCGGTAACATAAATAGCTGACATTATGCCGCATGCCTCGCTCAACTTACTCTGTTAAACACATATAACATTATTGCTTTTATAAAAACATATCAATATCGCAATAGGAATGAAGATCTCTTTAAACACATTAAATGTATTGTAACAAAAAGTGAATGTTATTGTGGCCGCAAGTTAGAAAGAAATAAAGAAGAGAAAACAATCATAGTCGTCCCCGAATATTTTAAAGCGAAGTAAATTGTATGTGTGTAACATCTTCACAATCTGCACAGCACACATCGGCCTCTGTACTTTTTGACCCTTTGCTCCGAGTAAGAAAAAACTCATCAAACAAACCATTTTAAGGGGGAAACGAAAAAAGGTCAGCAAGAGCATCTGAAGAGGGATCTTTCTCCCAGGACCGGCAGGCTGCAGTAGATGATTGCACAGAATCACAATAGGCAGTCAACAAAGTGACAGATAATGACCATATGGGAGAAAGATGGGCCAAAAAGGCTATAGCCCGCCCCGCGGCTCCTCCGCCATGTCACCTGCCAAGAGGACAGAGTTTAAACACAAGCGTGAATGACAGAGGAGGAACATGAGGGGGGGTACATTTAGAGCATCACCCGTTTCCTCCCAGATACACTGTATACATTTCATTTTCTAGTCCTACGCTTTCTCAGCTTAATGCTGAAGTTGCACTCACTAGAAAGAGTTTTTTTTTTTTTTTTTTAAACAAGGGAAATGGACTTCATTTTCGCCCTTTTGCCTCAACAGACAATTTGCTTTACTAATTTGCCTCCCGTTCGCACACAGCTACGCCTCCTAAAGCTTCAGACTCCACGCTTCCCCCTGAATCGTTTTCCATCCGCAGGAGTACGGTGCTGCACACGCTGGAGACAAAGCAAGCATTTACATTCAGGCGTTTGACCAAAGCCGCCCGGTCCACAGACTCAGTCCACACGAGCACGTGTGACATTTACAGCCGAGCACTCTTTCCTTCTCCCATGGCATTTATTTGATTGAAAAATAACCGGCGCTTATTGTCCTCTTGAGGATGGAGGGACCCGCCTGGTTGTGAAATGCTACTGTGCTGGATAGACCTGTGGTATTGAAGGATCCAGTCGTATACTGGTATCTGGCTCTTATGAGCGCGTGTAACCCCGTGGGGGGTGAAGTACGCTGAGCCCACAGAGAGCTATAAAGTAAAGAGAGAGAGAGAGAGAAAGGACTACAACACGGAGCAGAATCATTAAGCGCAGACAAGACATAAAAGAGGCCATCAAAGAGCGTAAACTACAGATTCCCATTATTGTGTGACATTAGCCCGTAGCACACAGTAACCCTTAATGATCCCACGGGTGCCCCGTAGCACACTGTCCTTTAATGACTTCCTGGTTGAATGGTTCTTGCTTCCCGGAAGCCCGATTCTGCCGGGGAGACGAGCACGACGAGCTCCTCTGCACGAGAGCCGGTTTGATGCGGTTTTCGCTCCTCGTGGATTCGAGGGATGAAAGGCGGAGCACCCTGAAAGAAACAGCAAATTATTCTCTGTTTTATGTGGGCATCAGATCGCGTGATCATACGGGGGGGGGATCAATTAATGAAAGATATGGACGGGCTGAAACTTCACACTGCGCTAATTAGGCAGCCAGCCACTGTGTTCAATAAATGGAAACGTTTCCTTTCCTCTGTTTGCCTTCCTCGCATCACCCCGAAAGGGTCTAACAGAGCGCTAATTCCTCATCTAACGTTCCCCCAGCGCCTCGTTGCTTTCCCCCCCCCGCGTCTCTCTCCTCTCACGCTGATAGCTTGTCCCACAGGATCCCAGTAGTTGTCAGTAATCAAGGAAATAACTCTCAGAGTTACAAATAGGTCACTTATCTGATGTCTGGTCTGATCTGACAGAGAGAGAGAGAGAGAGAGAGAGACAGCCAGTTAGTCCCTTTGCATGTGCCGTTGCATGATTATAGCCGTTCTGTCTTCCAGGATGTGTTGAACTGCGCTTGTGAAGAATAGCAACGCGTGGATGGAGAGGGGGATGGAGGGAGGGGGCGGAGGGCAGAAATCCCAGCTCTCATCATTAGCATTCCATTCAAGCGGCTCCATTGAGCAGTTGTCACTCATGGGATTCCCAGGGCCCCCCCGGAAGCCGTGTTTCTTCACTTATTCAATTTATTGATGTAAAGACTCTTCATTAAGAGACACCGGTAAATGTGACATCTGGTCTCAGGTGTCCCCCCACCCCCCCCGCCCCGATGTGGAATTTCAAGCAGGCGTTGAAAGGCGGAGGCCGCGCGGCGGGCGAGGGGCTCTTCTCTCCGAAGCTCCGGCGGGGAGACGGATCGCCGACGCCGACACGCAGAGGAAAAAAACCCGTCTCATGTTCCTCTCCCACATGACGGCGTTGTCAATTATTGAACCCAGCTGGTCCTTTTGATTCCTCGCCTGATCTCTTACCTGTCAAACACTTCACTTCACACGGATACGTGACTTCAAGCCGCCTCTTAGGCACCCGAGAAATACTCAGATGCAGAAATAGATGCAGGGTAATGGTTTTTATGTTTGTTTTTTTCGTTTTTTTTGCATGTCCCCACAACTCGACCCGATGGGGCCGAGGGCCTTAAGAAGCTCGTCTCCTTCGCCGACGACCCCGTCCCTCGTCACCGCCATGCACGATCCGCCTGCGCCGCGGCGCGTTTGCGAAAAAAACCGATGAGGGTGAATGATCAAATGAAGTTATTATGCACGCGTCATTTCATCCACCGCCGTGATTGGCAGACGGCGATGCGTCGTGAATAATAAATGCAATCAGTCTCACGGTATCATTGTCGCGCCCGCGGTGATCGCCGCGCGTGGCGGCAAGTCGACGAGCCCGAGCGCGCGGATTGATGCGGCGCGATGCGGCGCTGCACGATGCGTCACGTCCAAGTGTGGATCCCCCCTGTGTACGAAGTGAGCTCGGGGGGGGAAATGAAAGCTGCGAGTGCGACGCCCGTGGTAGGTGCGGGAGGAGAAAGGCGTTGGCGGAAATGAAGAGGCCGGGGTCTCCGTGTTCAAACAGAGAGATGTTTTATGCAGGAGCCGCCGTCACCGCTGAGCGGATGAAGTCATTCCATTTCCACGCATGATCTGCGGCGCGGCAGACGGGTAAATTGCAGCGGGGGGGGGGGGAAGAGGGAGATCGAGGCAGAAAAGGAGCCAAGCCTTCCCTTTCTCACTATTTGACTCTGGGATTATTACCTCTGACTTTTGTCATTTGTAACCAGCGTGAGGGTTCAGGCCCAATAAAAAAAAAAAAGACTCAATCTGAGTTTGGGGGGGGAAATGTGAAATGTAGATAAAGCACCAAAAGATAGCGAGACATGTCCAGCATCAATTAATACATAAAATCCATCAATTTGAATGGATTCAAAGTCATCGGCCATTATAATTTGATTAACTGATCCCTGTGAATCAAACGAAAAATATATATTTTGTTTGTAAGTAGGTTCTAATGTTGTTGTAATAGCATCACCATCTGGCCAAATGACACCATCTTCGATGTTCTTCGGCAATACACCTGCCTGGTGTTACACACACATACGTACAGAGGTTCTTTGCTTCATAGTTCAATGTCTCATGTCACGTGCTGTATTGTGTTGTGAGATAGTTGAATAATCGGAGCCCATTGGAAACGAAAAGCTTCAATCCCATCGCGTTTTGTCTCCTTTGGATGCTTTCAAGATGCTAAGCAAACGTATTGACATTTTTATTGCAGCAGCAGTAGAGGCGCTCACACTAGGACTTGTTCAAATTAAAATATGTCACTCTTTAAATGTCACATTTTGATTCGTGTGAGATCCATCAATGTGAGAAATAACAACTTGGGTGTTAAAGGTGTAGCGGGAACATTGCGACATCGAAGCGCCTGTCAGTCGCGGTGGAGAATAACAGAGCGCTTTACTCATGGCTTGACTCACCGGCACGCCAGTTATCCCTCTCCGAAATACCAGCATAACTGGCAGTAATGTCCTTTTGCACTTTCTGAAGGTCTGCCGAGACGCGGCCATGAAAGAAAGCTAAAAAACTCCGAACAGGTCAGACAAAATGATCCGACTTTCTCTGGCTTCACGTTGCTCAATTTTCTGTTTGTTTTTTTCTCGCTTCAGGCGTCCGGGTTCAAAGCGCGACCTCAAAAGAACGGCGGCAGTGGAGACGTTTTCATCCACGTTTCTATCCAACAGCCCTGTGTCTTCTCACGCTTCCCTCAAACTTTTTTAAGTTTTCTGAACATTCATGTCCCTTTGCTCTGATTCCCGTTGCAGCAAGAAAGCCGGGGTACTGTGTTAAGCCCGTTTCTCTGGTTCTTTTCCTCAGATCCGCTCGGATCAGGACAAGGCTGCTGGCATCCGCTACAGCATCACGGGAGCCGGCGCTGACCAGCCCCCGAGTGGCATCTACAACATAGACCCCATCAGCGGCAACATGTTCGTCACCCAGCCCCTGGACCGAGAGGAGAGGGCCTCCTTCCATGTAAGGAAAACGCGTCCGTCTCGCCTTCCCCCGCCCCCGCCCCCAGCTCCATACGTCCGTCTCGTTATATGCTGTGGATGTGACCCTCGCCCATCCCCTTCCCCCGTATACCTTTCATTCCAACGCTAATGTTGCCTGGAGGGGGGGGGCGGGGGGGAGGAAAAAAGTTGGTGAACACCAGCACCTCAAGGTTCTGATTGATGCCCGAGCCAGCGATGAAAGGACCCAGCGGCTCGGTGCAAAACACTCTCGCCGCTTCAGCTGGCGTTTATGTGGAGGCTTAACGGTAGAACAGAGGGAGAAGAGACAGAAAGCGAGGCGGAGTGCAGAGAAGCTGCTGCCTTTGTTCTCACCATCAGAGCTAATGAGCAGGTGCAGCGCCTCGTGTGTACGAACATGTCTGGAATGCTGATTGACAAACAATGTCTGTTTTTACCACGAGCAGGTCCCCCCCCCCCCCCCCCAACACACACACACACACACACACACACACACATCTCGTTCCAAGCTCATCTTTTGGCCCTTTGCAGCTGTTCTGTTCAAAGGTGCAGGCTAAAAACAGCTGTACGGTCAATACTGCATATGGCCAATAGTATGCCTAACACACACACACACACACACAGGAATCTGGAGGTTGGAGTTCATGCCTGGTCCCTTCTCGATGCTTGGGGTTGGACGGCTTCATGTATTGGTGAATTGCATATGCAGCCCCCACGAGACGTGTGTAAACGCCACGGGCCATCGGTTTTACAGACACGCGTTACAGCCTTCCGTTCATTTCCGAACCCCCGCTCGGGGTGGGGGGGGGGGGGCGCCAGTGTAAGGCTTCCGACACCTGAGTGCCCAACAGGATGATGGACAGATGGAGCTAATTCAAAGGCATGCCGCCATCCCAGGGGGAGGATGTAGAATAAAGGAGAGCGGATGTCTGCAAGCGCACACTCTGAGCAGTATGCACACATTATAAATGCCAACGCACACACGCCTAAACAAACACATGGCTCTAGATTGCCTTCTTGATTGGTTTGTCACGTACTTCTGTGTGTGTGTGTGTGTGTGTGTTCCATTTAGTTTTAGATGAGCCTCTGGTTATCTTACTTACTGCGTTCAGGGCTCTGGGTATTGCTGCGCGAGTGTTATTCGTCTCTCCGTACCTGCTCTTACACTCCACCAGCAAATTGGGATCAATAAAGCTGCCGGGTTATTGGTCCCCGGGAAAAGGACAGCCGCTCAGTAAACACTTCTTATTTGACGCCGCCTGTAGTGAGAACAGCGTGTTGGTTTTCAGGGCACTTCCGAGTCGAGTGCGGGGCTCCCGTTAAGACTCCCGTGGAACCCCCACGCGATGCGATGTATGATTGAGTGGACGCATCCACAGTTTGACACGGGGGAAATTTTCCACATTGCTCACTTGCTTTCAACTATACAAGAAGCCCCCCCTCTCCCCAGCGCCGCTGTGCTCCCGCCGGCCAAACTTTGCTTGTTAGTTTTGGGTTCAAGTGAAAAGAGAGAGGCGTGGTGAGAGGGGAGTAGAGGGGGGGGGGGGGGGGGGGGGTCAGCCTGAGCCTCTGTTTTTGACAAGTGTGTGTGTTTGAAACGGTTGCACCGATTCCAATCAGCTGACAGAGCTGTGGAGACTGTTTTCAGGTTGAGACGAAGTTGCTGAAAATCGTAATAATGTGATGACATCATTGCGGTCATTGCATTATGTTGGTCCATTCTGTAGACACAAGCCATTACACTTCTGTCCTACCTGGGACCTTATATACACACATATAGTGTTTAAAGTATAAAAAGATTTCGGTCTTGAACCTTTGCAAATCCCTTGACCAGCCCGTCATGAGCACACTTTATATGTAGCGCGTGTGGTGGTTACAGTTTACCATGCAGACAGGACGCAGTGCATGGCGGACTTATTGACTCGGTGCACAGAAAATCACACATTTATTTGCTCATGGATGCTGACGGGACCCTTTTTTAGAAACAAGCACCTCACTTTTATTAGCGGATGCCGCCATGTTAACATTGTGTGTTAAATGGAAAAATTGATTTCCAATTTTAAACTTCATCCAAAACCATGAATTTGAATGAATTGATAAAAAGGCTGGCTCCAGGATAAGGGTACCACGAGGCCAAATACAACTGCGTTGCTTCTCTGGTTGGTCCAGTCATGCTAAAGCTGCCCCCTGCAGAATACTGATGCAGGTACACACACACTCGCAGTCTGCTTGACACACACACTCCTCCAGGCCCTAAGATCACATTCCCAATTCCTCCATCGAACACACAAACACAGACACATATAAACAGACTCTGGTGCTCACACACGCACGCGCTGATATAGAGACACACACTCATGCATACAGACACACACTTTTAACCTAAAGTACTATTCTAGTATGAAAAAAAGATCTGTTATTTCAGACAACATGACACGCGCAAAACACACACACACACACACATGCACAAACACGGTTTACCAAACACAAAAAAACAATCATTATCACACATTCACACCAAATACGCGCTGAAGCAGTCACACATATCGCAGTCGCACATCCCTCAGCGCGCAGCTGAGGAAACAGATTGGGTTTGTTTGTTTGGCCCGGCTCTCTTTCTCCATCTTTGTTTGCCGTGCTCCAGCCAATAGAAAACGAGCATCCCGAGGACCATTAAGGGGCTAAAGAGGGCTGATTTCGATTGGCTTGCGTTCGTGTCCCGCTCGCGCCTATTCTGTCCGCTTCTCTTCAAGGGCCCCCCGCTCGCTGAGTGCAAACGCGGCTGTGAATGGCGGGGGGGGTCCGGGAGGCCCGGCGGCGGCGTTTGAGCGGGGCCGCGCGCTCGCCGAAGCATCTCTGACTGGCGGGCGCGAAAGCTTACGCGATATTAGCCCGGCGCGGCGGTTGCACGCAGGTGCTGCCACTCAATCTCTCATGTTTGTCCACACTGCACCCCTCCCAGCAACAGCAGATCCTCCTCGAACCGTGTTGACAAAATATCTCCGCTGCCAGTGTGTCGGCTTTCTCTCCCGAAAAAAAACGGGAGCCCCCTCTCGCTCTCGGCCGGCCCAGCTGTGATTGAGTGGCGTCTCGGCGGATGGGATACGTATTTTCCCCCAACCAATTGGGCGAGGCCAGTGCAAGTCAGAGGGAACAGTGGCGGTTTCGGGGGCCATTACGAAGCGCCGCGTTACGTTAGATATCATTAGTGGGGATTGGTGGGGAGTGGAGGGTGTGTAACAGCAGCGGCGGAGATTAAGACGTCCCACTGACGATGATGATTGCTTTTGTCAGTCCTCCCTGTTCAAGCACCCCCCCCCCCCCCCACCTCCCAACCCTCTCTGCCTCTTTGTGCTTTCATCTCTCATTTACTTGCACAAGGCTCCGTCGCTCTCTCCTTCCCATCTCATTCGGCCTTTTTTTTTCTCACTGCGACGCTCCCCCCCCCCCCCCCCCTCCCCTTTTCTCTCCCCCTCCTGCCACGCAGACAGTTGTCAAGGAACAGCTCATCAGTCGAGAGACATCCATCCAAAATGGCTGGCTTTGTCAAAACAAACGCGAGACATAAAGAAGCCGCTGCTTGAGCTCCAAACGGATCTCAGATATTTGCTCGGGCCTTCGGGCTGTGCCAACAAACAAAAAAAACAAACAAAAAAAGATGTCGTGTCTGGAGCATTTTGCGACTTTGTCCATTTCCGTGTGTGGTTGTGTTCGTGCCAAGACACCAACAGGATACCCGCGCCCCGTCGGCAAACACGAAAAGGAGCATTTGCCAATTAGATGAAGTTGCCAATTAATAGTAAAGTCGTAGTGTGTGTGTGTGTGTGTGTGTGCGCGCCTGGTTGGTTCCGGTCCAGACGGTCTGCTCACGCTCGCATATCAATCAAGCCAGCGGCCGGCTGTCAGTTGAGCTACGTTTGGAATATTTCTGCACGCTCATGCCCGGGGGTTGAACGATGCCGTCTTTCTTTGTGTTGGCAGCTGCGAGCCCACGCGGTCGACATGAACGGCAACCAGGTAGAGAATCCAATCGATCTGTACATCTACGTGATCGACATGAACGACAACAGGCCAGAGTTTCAGAACCAGGTGTACAACGGCTCTGTGGCCGAAGGGTCCAAACCAGGTAAGAGTGCCTGTTTATTCTCTCTCTCGCTCTCTCTTTCTCAGCCTCTCTCTCCCTTTTTCTCTCTCTCACTTGCTCCTCACAAACAGCAAGAAAAGAGGCTTCATGTACTTTTTACACAAACTGTGTGACATAGTATGCAACAGTATTGTTGCATACTAACTAAACACTAACTAAATGAAGGCGTGAACAGGAAGTGCTGCTTCATTTTATTACAGGAAGAGAACACGAGCTCAAGCTGCACTTTTTGTTCAGCTCTGGATGTCAAATGGAGTCATGATGGAAGCCATATAATGCCTAGGAATGCAAGCATGTGATCATCTACAATTCAAAATGTATAAAGGAGCAACTAAAGTGAAGAAAAAGCAGTAATCCAATTGAAGATGTGCTTTAGTGATTGTATTTGTTTAAGACACACGGATGCTTCATGGTCCCGTTTACGTCCTCTACTTCAGTAAGTTTTCAACAATCTGGACATCTTTCTTCTCCCGGGTCTTCAGGGGGCCTCCAGGGAACCTCAATGCTTCAATCTTACTTAAAATGCCCTTGACTAAAAACTTGTGACTCCTATGCCCAAACAACATTCTGAACGTGTGAATTCGCCGGCACCCGAGCGAGTTTTTTTCCGCGTTGGATCAGACGAGGGCGAGTTCGTGAGATATTTTGTGTCACAGCGTCTTGATGCCGGATGCATCATTATCAGATCCTGCAGAGCATGGAGACATGTAGACCTTTCGCTCGCAATCCGGAAACAGAGCTGCGGTCAGTTGCGGTGCCGAGAGCCGAGAGCAGAATGCACAAGCGGCCCCTCCGCGTCTCGCCTGGAGGAACTCTTGTTCTAACAATCAGACCCCGAGGACCCATGTTTGTCTTCACGGCGTTCAGATATTGTTCTGTTGCGCAATTTAATCTCAAGGGAATTTGTAAACAATATAGGAAAGCATGCTGTGCGTGCGTGCATGTGTGTGTGTGTGTTTGTGTGTGTTTATGGATGAGCAGATTTTGGATTGACTCTGTGTGTGTGTGTGTGTGTGTGTGTGTGTGTGTGTGTGTGTGTGTGTGTGTGTGTGTGTGTGTGTGTGTGTGTGTGTGTGTGTGTGTGTGTGTGTGTGTGTGTGTGTGTGTGTGTGTGTGTGTGTGTGTGCGTAAATGCTGGCTTCTCTTCAGTGGAGCGTGAGTCCATGTACCTAATTAGCAGGCAACCAGACCCTTCCAAAAGCAACTTTCTTCCCTTTTCACTCTGATAATCTCTGTTTAGTTTCAAACGACAGCCTGCGAGGACAAAACCCTTTTTTGAATTAGATTTTGTTTTGAACAGAATATAATGTGTGATACCAATTAAGAAGAAATATGTTACAGTGTGCACAGTATAAATGACTTGGCTTTTCCTAAGGTTATCGCAGCAAAGTAACATTTGTTTGCACAGTGCACCGTGTCAGGTGTTGAGAGATGTGCTCGGAGCTTCTTCTGCAAAGTCGTTGGTTTCTGAATTGATGAATTTTAATTAGTGTTGGCTGTGTTGGCTTAATTGCCTGTTTAGCTGAAGAAAACAAGGAGTGCAATTCATCTTCAGTGTTTGTTTAAGGAGACATTTTAAACTTTTCTCACCCTTTTAAGCCTTTAATATATCCTCCGCTAGTTAAATCGTTTATTCACTAATAATGAAGCCAGTTTCGGTGAAGTGCCGCACAGCTTTTTTTTATATACAGCAGCAGCAGCAGCAGCAGCAGCAGCAGCATAGACAGCTAACAGGGTACTTTTGTCTTTGCAATTTGACTTGCGATCGGATGCAGCAGATCAGGACTCAGTCACGTCCACATACGTGTGACCACCCACACACACACACGTCGTCACAATAAAAGTAGCCATGTTTTTTTGCCAGCCATTTTAATGGAGGTCAGTGACCTGAAGATTCAAAAATACGTCCAACAAAATTAATCAACCAATCATGCTTTTTTTAATAAGAATTTATAAGAAAAGTTTGCATTTCTAGTCATTAGTATAAACATCAACAAGCGCGTGTGCAACATTTTAATGGTGGTTCATTAACAATGTAGCTGGCCAAACACTTGTAATGGGAACACAGCATCACTCTCCCTCACCACGGCATCAGTTGACTCATTTGCCTTAATTCATTCAGTGGATAACACGTTTTCTTTTACATCAAATGCAGTTTTTAGTAACAAACATTGATTGATATTAGTTCTGACTTTACTTTTTTCAGTGCCCCTTTCTTAAATCCAATGGCAACCACACAAGAAACCTCTGATTAAATAAAAGAAATATGTGACCTGAAATGGAGAAGAATGTGAGGCCCTCCTGAAATAACACCTGCGTTTGCCTTCGGAGTGCCTCAGATTTTATTACTTTTTTTCTCTCACTTATTCACTATTTTGACCAACTGCAGCACCAGAGCTTCACAGATCCTTACATCAATCAATCAATCCGTGGACTCCAAAAACTCCCGTGGACATCCCCGAGGTGCTACCCCGGGTGACACCCCCTCGCTTCTCCTGCCTACGGGTGGTGTTTTGAAACCCATCACTGCGTCGCGGTTGACAGGTGCTGCTCGGGGCGCCGTACCCAGCGATGCTGCTGGAATATCTCAGTTCTCCGTCTCCCACCAGCAAACAGCGGGTTCAAACAGTGGTGAAACATCAAAAGGGTTTTTCTATCCATGACCGCATTACAATTCACAACAGTTACTGTCACAAACATGTACTGTGGCCGTGCACCGCATCCATAAATTGGGACACAGAAAAAGCAAAAGTTAAAAAAAAAAAAAATTTAAAAAAAAGATGACAGAAATGTGGGATGAAATTGTTAAATGTGTCATGGTTAAAAAAGAGCTATTTCCATAAAATGTATTTTACAGCAGTCTAAAACAGATGTGCACACTTTTCTCCCTTACTCCTTGACGCTGTAAAGGCAAAATCATCTGCATGTTAAGACGCTACAGTGTGTAAATACTTTAATTTTCAGAAAATGTATATGTTTAGAAATTAAATTACATAATTTAAGCAAAAGTTGTGAAGCTGTCCAAATCAATCCCAAAAAAATATTTTTATTTCATGTACTCATGGTTTGCAGCCAATCCTTCATTATCCCAACAGAAACGTTGTCCATGTTTCAGCAGAGCGGTGTGTATGTCAGTGTTTCATAGTTATTTTGATTATAGTTGTTGACTAAAAAGGTGTTTTCCCAAAATGCCAAGCAGAGGCGGAATATGTGTAAAGCCACAGCGGTATCACCTTCTGCATCTACAGACCCCGATATCAAAGGTTCTCCAAAGCATTACAACACATCTTCACATCTAGCGCCGCGTGAAAGCCATCAAAGAGGGGAGACCTACAGGGAGCCGCCCTTATCGCCGTCACCAGACGTGAAGTAGTGAGAGATCCGATCGAGCCGTCGGGATCCGTCTGAAACGGCTTCATTTGTTACTCTCTTCCTCCGGGCCCCTGCTCGGCACGGCGTGAACCTGTGACTGATGCGATTCGATTTGTGCAGGTAATCAAATATAACAAAACGTTGCGTGATTGAAACGAGCGATCTGAGCGCATTCGGCTCTCGTTAATAAGGAACGAATGGACTCAATATCGAAACAAGGATCATCCTCGATAGGTTGAAGTATCGTGAGAACCTAACAAGGGCTACACGGTGCACGCGTAAGTTGAAAAAAAAAAAAAAAGGAATACATTCAACGAATTTGCCCCTTCGAGGTCAAACCGATCGTGATATCTGTGAAATCGTGCAGACTGACGGCGTGGCGTGGCTGCCCCCCCCTCTCTCTCTCACTCACCTTAAGCTAACTTTTGCAGAGTCTCCCCCTCTCCGTCTTGCTTGTGGGGGACATTAGGGATCGACACAGGAGGAAGAAAAGGAGTGATGCAGGCGAGCCGAGCAATATTTCAATCGGCGTCGAGCCTGCATTTTGTGAGCAGGTGTGTTCCACTGCGCTCCTTATTGTGCGTCCAATCCAGAGAGCGCAACGGGGCCACATGAACAATTTGGGGGACATCATTTCATTTCATCATTGCTTTCAGCCTCAGTGCGAAAAACTTTGTGTCAGTTTACTTTTTTTTTTTTAATTGTTTTTCTAGTTTCCTTTTCGGCAGCGCACAGAATTCATTCAGTCAGTTTTTATCAATAGGCATGAGTTCTTTTCACCTCAACTCTAAACTTCACAGGCAATCCCACACGGTTCCATTGGAAAGCTGACAAAACATCAACAGGCCTTTTGTTGTGGTAGACACCCTCGATGGAACACTCCCGGTGAGACACGGTCACGTCCGGTAACGGCCGGCTTTGGCCAAGACATTGGCGTAGAAGTTTTTTAAAAGTCATTCCAACAAATTGGAGACTTTGGAGAGAGACAAAGGCTAAAAATGCATTGACATTCGATCTCAAGCCCCAAAACACTGGCTCCTACAATTCTCGTAACTAACCTTTAATCAAAGCCACGATAACTCTACTTGTAGTGGGACGCCGCCATGAGGAAATGCAAACACTGATTCAACCAGGAGCCTTTTAGGCCCCTTCGAGCTTTGGAAGTGTTCCAGCCCGCAATCAGCTGCCATTGTCCATGCAGAAAATGAGCAGTAACTGCCACCGGAACCCTTGACATGGTAAATAACTCCTCCCCCGTAGTCGCTCTAAACGGACTAGAGCCCTCAGCCAAGACGCCTGGTTTCCCTTCAAACTGGCTCCGGCTTCAGCCTCGTGCCTTTTCGTGATTTGAACGGTTTTAGCCATTACTCCCTTTTCCTCAAGATTCCCCAGGTTTCAACATTTTCTCTTTACCTTCCGTCCCTCTCGACCTCTACCTCGCCTCCTTGCTCCATATCCACTGTCTGGGGGGGGGGGGGGGGGGGCTCTTTTTACCCTCTGTCTTCGCCCCCACTGATGAGAGTTATTATCCTCTTACACCGTCCATCCCCTGCCCTCCTGGCCCCTCACTTCCCCTTTTACTTTGGCTTTTAGTGGCCTTTATAAACCCTAACCTCTATTCTCATCTTCCCTTTCTTTTTCCTCCTCTGCTTCGTATCCGTGTGCCTCTCGCTGTTACTGCCGTCGATCTCCATCTATCTTTCTCTCTCTCTCTCTCTCTCCCTCTTTTTCTTCCCTCCTCTCACTTCCCCCTAATTGGGAGGCAGATGTTGACTCTGGCTAACTAATGTTTCCGCAGCAGATAGACCTCACCGGAGAGCTCTAGTCACGTGAGCAAAATGGCCGACCGATTGTGCGCCTGCCACCGGTTACATTTTCGGCTCCAGCGATTTTGGGCGGAAAAGCAATTAGGATTTGGAATTAGTGTTCGAATTAAAGAGGAATTAAACAGGCTAAGAGATTAACCCTTTCAGGCACGGCCGACTGTCTTTGGGTGTAAAAGCGCACCATCGTCACATCAGCGATTCCACCTCATTAAAGTGAAAGGTAGCAGCAGTTGACAGGTGATGCAACATCACTTCCTCTCCCTCGCGACGTGGCTGGAAAAGTCTGATTATAGATATATCGATGCTTTCCTCGGTGGAATAGCCATAATTGTTTTTATTCTTCTTCCTTGGGAGTTTTTTCTTCTCCTTCCTGGAAAAAAATAAAAATAAAATCCGGCTTTGAAACTTAATGATGTTCAGTCTACAACCATCCCCCCCCCCCCCCCACACACACACACACACACACAGGCTGTCACAGGACTGATGGTGCCATCTAGACCCAATTAGAGTGGGGGCACCTGTAGCTGCTCGAACCCAGAAGGGACACCAGTCCAGCAGCTCTCCTGGCTCGACGGAGACGCTCCATTTATGAGGCAAAGCTTACGTCTGCTGCACTCTCAAATGTTCTTTTTTTTTTTGTGCGTGCTCAACATGGCGCCCACCACCCACCGGAGTGCTCATGCATTAGCCACTGAGGCGCTTTTTCTCGCTCACCTACATGAAAAAACAGTGGCATGATTTCCGCATTTTTATCAAAACTGTTGTGGGCGTTATAATTACACCTCCCTTTTCTTCTTTAATACTCCAGCAGCTCCTATGTCCTTGTCTCCCTCCTCTCGGGTTTCCTCTACTTACACTGTCTTCTCCTTTAAACATGTTAGTGCCCTAGCCGTCTCTTCTCTCTGGTGTCCCCCTTCCAGCCAGCTGACAGAATTTTTTTTTTGGCTGCAGCAGCAGCAGCAGCAGCCTGTAAATAGCTGCCTGATGGAAAGTGACATTTTCACAGAACCCTTTGAGAGAGGCGAGGTGATCTCGCCTCTTTCCAGCACAAAGTGCCCCTAATTGCCTGGTCGCATTTGTGAGCTCAGCTGACAAACTCGCGGCAAATCAATAATTCTGCTCGGAGGAAGATGTGGGGACACGGGGCGCGTCACTCTGATGCGTGCTGTTGAGACACACACACACACACACACACACGCACGCACATACATATAGATGAACACATATACCTAAACCCAAAAATTCACACTCTTTACCAATGCACGCTCTCTCCCACACGCACACACACACACACTCCGCCTTGCCACTGCGGTGCTGTCTGCCCTGCGTGGCAGTGTTCATTCGTGATTCTAAGACAAATAGGGAGAGAGCATCGGAGCATTAAAGGGCAGCCGCGGTGCAGCTGAAGGCTGAAATAATGGATGGCGGAAATTGCTGAAGACCCAGCGCTGCTCATTACTAAATGGACTCTGCAGAGGTGGAAACTTTCTATTCAGACGATTGGAAGCGGGGTCTCTTTTCGCAGCTTTTGTTTGTGTTGTTGTTGCTGCGCTCCGAGAGACGCTAAAATATGCTCGCCAAAGAACGGAGAACGTTACCGCAATTAGCAGAGTCTGATTGACTCGAGTTTTCTCTGAGCCCTCGTCTTTGAATAATTTTTCAATGAATCAGCAGCAGTGGGAGACCTTCGTTGCGCCGCACACACTTACTCAAATCTGTGGGAGCAAAAGGACCTTGTAAAGCAAACCGTTGTATCTTAATGAACGGCGCAACATGTTTTTCTTTTGTCTTGCTTTCGACCCGACTGAACCCTCCCTCTCGCATCCGCTTTTCACATCATTCCACCCGAGTCGCCCACCGGCTGACGAAACTCTCTCTCTCTCTCTCTCTCTCTCTCTCCGCAGGCTCGTCGGTGATGCGGGTGACGGCCACCGACTCGGACGACTCCACCACGGCCAACGGCATGGTGCGCTACCGCATCCTGTCCCAGACGCCCCACAGCCCCATCCCCAACATGTTCACCATCAACAGCGAGACCGGAGACATAGTGACGGTGGCCGCCGGCCTGGACAGGGAGGTCAGTGTGCCGGTGCCCCCCCCGCGCGCGCGTCGCACTCGCGCCCCATGCTCCATGCTCCATGCTCCATGCTCCATGCTCCATGCTCCATGCAAGCCAGTGACGTGATGCTGTGTTATTGTTCTCTTGGCCTTCAACGGTCAGGATGATCCATTCAGGGGTTAAAAGTAGAGAGGCGAGCGGAGCAGAGCAGATTTGGGCGGGGAGAGGCAAGCTGTTCCCCCTCTTTCCGCTCTTTAGACAAAGCAAAGTTTGTATTCGTCCTGGATCACACTTCAGATTGGCGTCAATCTTCCATTTGGTAAGAAAGGAAATAAGCAAACTATTTCTTATCCCCCCCCCCCCCCCCCCTCAAAGGTAGCCGGATGCGCATAGTCACTCTATTTTGGACTAACGTGATTTACGGTGGGAGCAAGCTACCGAGCTGCTCCCTAATGTGCTAAAGAAAGAATCATGTTCTTTCACACAGCATTTTTGCAGGGACAAAATCCCATTTGTTCATCTCACACACACACAAACAAACACATACATACACATCCATGTAAAAGCTTCTCTTGTCTCACTGTGTAACATTACACAAATATGTTTATATATTTACCAAATACAGCGAAAGGTTGAAATTCATATGCCGCTATCACGAAGATAATCTCGTCCTCATAATTTAGTCAGCATATTTGACTACCGACATTAAAGCAGCGATGAGTGTGTCTCATAACGTTCATATTCTGGTCCTGCTCGACACTTAACCCGGCCAGGCAACACTTTTTAAATTCAAACTGCACTTGACAAACAGCATGGCGGAGCCTATTCTGGAGAATGATTACAGTTAGAAATCTCAAGAACACAACCAGATTTTGATAACAGAAGAGTAAAACACTGTAAATCAGTGCCTGTTCTTTATTCAACTGTTTCACAGAGCAGTGCATTTTGTGGGACAAAGTGAATGAGTCAAGTGAGTGGGCGCCAGCTCTGTGTCCCTGTTCCCAGCTCGGTTCTGGCGGCGGCGGCAGCAGCAGCAGCTGATGTGAGCGAGAGAAAGCTCATTAATCTGGACACATCAAGCCGGGCTCATTCCCACCTGCCTCTGATCCTCCCACTAAAAACTGGGACACACCTGGGAGTTCACCCACCTGCTGTCAAGGTCATCAATGCAAACACACAAACGTGCTCAGGCACATGGGCACGTGCTCACTTCCACTTTACTCCAATGCGGTTCTGTGTGTTGGTGAGTGAGGGGTAGCAGCAGACAGGTTGAATTAAATCAAAGGGGCCGCGGTGGATCCATGCAGCTATGCTGAAAATAGGTATGTGCATGTGCTCATTGTATGGACAATAAAACGTATAAACCACATCTTTCCTCCTGTGTACCGCTCTTACACTTTAGTCTATCCTTGTCTACCATGCCTGTGTCTAATTACAATATTCATGTGCTAATTAAGGGGTGAGGCAGGTTCTCTCGTGTTGAGAAGACTAGGGGGTACATGGAGGTTAGCCTGGTATCACTTACCCCTGACACCGCTGAATACCAATTATTCTCCATCAATCCCTGCACCCAACCTCTCTCCTCCCCTGACCTCACATGCTCCAACTGTGTTCCTGACCACAGGCTAACAAGCCGGGCTCCGGCAACTAAATGCGTGTTTGACTCTAAAGAACAACATGGCTATTGACAATAAATATATATATATTTTTAATCGTATTATTAATTTATTTGATTTGGCATTCGTGCGTCGATTATATGCAGATGTTGATACAACTCTATCCCTCTATTTAATCACACTAAATAGGTACGTTAGGATGTTTCTTTGCTTCCAGAAATCTTCTCCATCTTCGACCTCTTTACAGAATAGGTGAATAACCCTGGCATACAGTATAGATGCTGTACCAAAAATAGCCTGCGAGGAGAATATATTTTGAATGAAGTAGGAGGCCGGTGCAGCAGGTAGCAGAGCGGGAGATGCCCGGGTGCCACAGCTGGCTTGGATGTGCCCTCGCTGCACATGGCTGCTGTTCCACTGGCAGGCAGCGTTGTTGTCTTTCATTACCCCAGGCTGTCTCAATCTCTCATGAGCCCTGGATTGGAACGGCCTGGCGTGTGGGGTGCTGGGGCTCGGCGCCAGGCCGTCCACCGGGTCGATGCCAGCACTCGGTTGGACTATCACGCTGATGATTAGGACATTGCCTGGACTGCTTCAAGGACATGTGTGCCCACAGCCTGGCTCCATTAGGGTCTGTAGAGCCCGACTGGATATAAGCGGTAGGCAGGCACGTTTTAATGGGTCGGGATTTTATTGTCTCATAGACCCTGCGTTATGAGTTTATGGGCATTGCCTTGCACCAAAACCTCAGGAGCCAGACAGTAAAGCCATGGGAGAATTGTGAGAGCGGTTGCTAAATGGAGAATATGGAAGTCAATGTCGACTGCTTGTTGCCCATATTCAATCAAGAAAAGATCCATTCAATATCCACCTTGTTATGTTCACTGAGGAAATATTGAATCGGACCTTCATTTTGTCTTTGGAAAAGCTTAACAGTTGGGCTTATGCCCTCGTTTCTCCACCATCTCTTGTATGCTTTTCTATTTTAATCTTGGTCAGGTATTCAAAAGCTCTCAGATAAATATTCACTACCAGCGCAACATTTTTTTTTAGGTCCATTTCTCGGTTTGTTCTTTTCCCGTGGATAATCCCTAGATGACTTCTTGACAACAGCCTATTCTTTAAAGGGCTTTGTCAAATCTGTTTACAATAGAATTCCCCTAATATGTCCCCCCCCCCCCCCCACTGTTGGGCTCCATAAAGACCCTTTGGGAGGGTGATCCGAGAGAGGAAATACAAAAGGAACTATGGTCAAATAACTTCCATTGTATCAGCACAAGACAGCCCAAAAGGCCGTCTGTCCACAACAGCATTACCACATCTCAAATCCATTTCGGAAACTGCACTAGACAGACCTTTCAGCACCATTTCAAATATTATCAGAGAAGAAGTTACGCCAAAACTGTTCATTGGTTTATTCAGGATCTCTCCCATGTATTCTCTTTCTGCATGTAGACAGAAAAGCTCCCAGACTGACATATCTTCTCTGTATGCTGAACTATAATGGATGTACTGTCATCAAATATTGTATAGTTATGCTCCCCTGAAGGTGAACGCTATTGACTTTGGTGACCCGCTGACATTACCGCTAGCAGTTCAGATTCTTTACTTATGCTGTGAAATATCACTCAATTTAAAGTACCGGGAAATATTTGCTATATCCCCGGATAATACCCTTATTGTGGCACCACCATGAACTTGACATTTGTGTTTTTCAGTGAAATGTCTTGGCATTGCCCTGAATTGCTCAATAACTTTTATTGATCCACTCACAGGTCTCTAACAATGCAATCAGCCTTTAAATTTCATTTTACTTTAGTACATCAGCCCTTTGTGTTCAGTGCTAATTGGCACACATTGGCAAAATGTTGACACAACAGAAGCCTGCATATTTTTGGCCATAACATTGTCAACGACTACGTGTAACAGAAACTGAATCCAAATCAGCTGAAATGCAGTTGCCTGCCATCAAATTGAGTGCATTTAATAGAATCAAACTGCACTGAACTAGTCGTGGTCATTGACGCTGTGGGTAACCGAGGGAGAGGAAGAATGTAGTCAGAAGAAGGAAAGGAGCTGTTTGTGCCACGAGCCAAATGGGCCATTTGAGACAAATTGTGAGGGACAAGCTAATGACTGGGGCCGCTCGGAGCCCCGGCAGGCAACCCACCAACGACACGCGTAAGAGCAAGTCTCTTAGTGTCTGAGTGGTCCTTTAGGGGAAACGCACACTCGGCTCAGGTATAATTAATTCACCACCGTACATGTTTCATCAAAAAACACCCCTCTCCATTGTGTTGTTTCGACACCGTCTTACAAGTTCGGTCCCATTATTTCCCCCACTTTGTTCTTCTCACCAAAGAACAAGGCCACTGTTTCTCCACTGGTCCTGTCTGCTGCTTGGCGCGACTCATTGGGGAGTTAACATTGATAGCCTGAAGCCATTTTCCTTTCCTCCGTCTCCTGGTTGGTAAATTCCCTCATTTGGTCTCAGATTGGGTTTTTATTGTTGGTGAAGTTCTGTGTACATGTCTTACTGTGGTCTCTCACAGCCTCCACAGTTTAAGTCTGTGAGGCTCAGGGCCTGTGGGGGCAGTCGGTGCTGTTGGTCCCTGACACAAAGGGGCTTTATTTCCTGCCAGCGCTGGACTCTGATCAAACAGAGATTTTCTGCTCAGCACTTCTGTAGGACTCATTAGCGAGGCCTTTATTGGCTTGTTCGGGCAGATACTTTTGGACAGCAGCTCGGTGCGCGTGTGCTCGTGCATGTGGTTCGCCCGGCGTAAGAGTGTCCCACCTGTTCCCACTCACTGGAGCGTCAGCGGATGTGTATGCGTGCACTAGAAGGGCCATAAATTCACTCTGCTCTCAGATGAGTGATATAACCCTGCAGGAGAGCTCGGCGGCAGCCAAGGTCTCAAACTGTGCGAGCGCTCCACCTGCTGGCTCAGGCTCCACTTCTCTTCCTCTGCTCACCTGACCAAAGACAAAGGCGCCCATCCGAGCTCCAGCCTATTAGCCTTCCACGGCCATCTGGTGCGTTCGCTAGATTGATGTCCGTGACAGGATCTTAACGAGTCTGCTGAGACTCACATTCATCGGAGGCTCCATTTACGGATGCGCTCTACGAAGGGAGATGGTATTGATATTTCATTACGAGTCTAATAAAGGGCAGCCAGTATTGAGTTTTCATTAATAGGGCTGGTTTGGTGCAGATTAACATGTCTGCGCTGCTCATTATGACTCGGAGAGATGCTAAATGACTCCGACTGGGTGTTTTAACCGGCCTCAATGGTTTGACTGATCTAGCAATCAACTGCATCCGTCACGAGTGAGAAAACGGTGAGAGCTAGAAAGTAGATAAGGAGATACACAGACTGACAGAGAGGCAGACGGATAGAGAACAGACAGTCTGAGAACACCGAGCAACCGAGATGGAATCAAAAAGATAGCAAAAGGGATCAAAAGAGACACAGTACGTGAGTTAACAAAGAGAACCGAATAAATCAAGAGACAAATCCATAACTACCAAATATATTTCGACAAGACCTCTCTCTCTCGATTGGTGTTGGGCCTTCTAAGGCCGACCCAGTGGCTGTCAGGTCGTTAGCAAGTGCAACCCCGCCGTGGTGAATATCTCAAAACTCGCCTAACAGCGAGCAACATACGACGATGAATCCGACGCATTGTGGCTGCTCAACAATGCCGCTCTGTGCCCCGTGCACCGAGCGCTGGCCTGTCCTTGACGACGACTCCGGCTCTCTGTGCTCTGACACAATGGTGGTTGGAGCCACGTGGATTAATAGGCAGAGACGAGACCGCAAAGCGGGGAGAGGCTTATACCGTCAGGGTGTAAATACTCCCTCGCACACAAGGGTCTCGTTTCCGGGGGTGAGTCTGCGGGCAGTCTGAGCTCTCAGCACCATGGACAGCGCCACGGGGTTGGAATGTGGAGGCACATTCTCTCTGCGCTTTTTTGTTTTGTGGCAGCCTGATGTTTGATGGTGTTTCTTGTCATGGCACTGTAACATTGCAGTGTGTGCTGCAGTACACTCTGAGGGCAACTCTTCCTTTCTGGACTAAATAAGGCCCATTCACCTTCTGGTATTATCTGCAGCACTTTGGCGCATGTTAAAGTGGCAGCGCCTCCATTAAAATGAGTGATGATCCTGGTCTGTTCCCACCGCGGAAAGCCAAGACTTTTAGGCAATAATGGATGAGCCTTTTACCAACACAGTGCTCCCACCTTGCAACTTTGTGTTGGTTCATGTGTGCGGGTGTATGAGCGATGTTTATCTGTAATTGGGGAGATAAGGTTTCCAACAGACTTCTGCTGTTCCAGTGAGTGAGTACAATGAAGGGAAGATGTGTATGCATCAATGCTTTTCATTTATGCATTCACTCATTTATTCATTCATATAACATCTGCTAATGTGAAAATATTTATTTGATGTCTGTGTGTTTTCTGCTTCTTTTTCACAGAAAGTGTCCCAGTATACCATCATTGTCCAGGCCACTGACATGGAGGGTAACTTGAACTTTGGCTTGTCCAACACAGCCACGGCCCTCATCAGCATCACCGACATCAACGACAATCCCCCAGAGCTGACAGTCAGAACGGTGAGTCAGCCGTTTCTTCCTGGTTCACTGTTGTGAAAACTATTTATTTATTTACTCTTTCTTCAAGATTACAGAGTGGTTTTATTTTCCTCATTCTTGTTGTTTGGGCAAATTAACACGTTATTGCATTAACGCATTAGTTAATTAACGGCGACACTTATTTTAACGCCGGGCCGTTTAAAAAAAAATATATTGTCCAATGCTCCCCTGGCTGTGAATACACATACAGACAAACCACGGGTCATAGAGGGGGCGGGGGGGTGATGGTGATCAGTGAAACGTAAAACGTTCTTGCTCTGTTGTTTACCAAGGACCACCTCACTCAAACAGGGAGACTGAACATAAATATATATATAGTTAATGTGTAAATTGAGATTTAGAAGAAATTTTAAATTTGCTAAGGGAATACCGCTTTTAAAAGTGTTTGCATAAATATAAGTCTGCAATAATCTACTTTCATTGTTGAATTTTGCACATAACAATTAACTAACTATTGACATCCGATTAATCGCATTTAAAAATCTCGCATGTTATCTCTTCACACAGTTAGCATTTTTCACGGGGGGCCTTTTCCCGGCTGGCGGTGCCTCCCTGAGGAGGCGCCCAGGGGGGCATCGTCACCAGATGCCCAAACCACCTCAACTGGCTTCTTTTCCCCCGTAAAGGAGCAGCGGCTCTACCCCGAGCTCCTCACGGATGGCTGAGCTTCTCACCTTAACTCGCCACCCACCATCCCGAGGAAACCCCCATTTCGGCCGCTCTTAAACCCCGTGACCTTGTTCTTTGGGTCATGACCCATCCTTTATGACCATAGGTGAGGGTGGGAATGAAGATTGACCGGTATATCGAGAGCTTTGCCTTGCGGCTCTGCTCTCTTTTTTGTCACGAACAATGCGGTGAAGCAAACATAATTCCGCCCCACTGCTCCGATTCTCCGGCCAAACTCCATCTTCCCCTCACCCTAGAACTCCTACACTTGGGGTAAGGACACATTTACCTACCCGGAGGAGGCAATCCATCCGTTTCCTGAACCTTTGCCTCAGATATAGAGGCGCTGATCCTCATCCCAGCCGCTTCACACTCGGCTGCGAAGCGCTCCAGTCAGAGTTGGAGGTCACAGACCGAAGACGCCATCAGAAGACGCCGTCCTCCACAAGACACATGTGATACCCCTGTAATTGGCACACACTCTCTGGTCCTCCTTTAAAGAAGAGAGGTACCACCACCCCGGTCTGCCACTCCTTGGGCACTGTCCCATACTTGCACGCAATGAAGAAGCGATCTAAGAAAGCCCCCTCAACACCCATTGCTTCCAGCATCTCAATCCCCTTTGCCACCGTGGAGTTGTTGGACTGCCTCAGTTACTTCCACCAGGTACATTGGCGATGATCCCTCCTCAGCATTCGGCTCCGCCTCCACCAGAGAGGGCGCCGCAGCAAGACCGGCCAGACGCTCACCAGATGGGGGGGCCCCGGGCTTCTCTTTCCCTCTTGTGTTTTTTCATAGGGTCTTTTGTGAACCATTCTCAGTCTGACGCCTCCCATGAGACCTCTTTGCCAAGGGAAACCCTACCAGGAGCGCCAGACAATAAAGCTACATTAATCTTAATGCTATCCCATTGTCCCATAGAGCGACATACACAGTAGTAAAAGATTTCAAAAAAATGTTTTGCCTGTCAAGCACAACAACCATACAACAGTAGCTCAACTGCAATATGTTTTCAGACAGCACTGAGTTGAAGGGAATTCTAAAACAACAGCTGACAACAATATAGATAAAGGTCGGCTGAAATAAGAACATGAAGCAACAATGACAGATGAAGAAAAGCTGTATGGAGAGAGACAACATATGGAGAGACAGAAAAGGCCGCGGTCCATGGAAGTGAGAAAACAAGACGGATTTTGATGATGTGAGTAGCGCTCCTCGCTCCTTCCTTCTCTGGGTTTGCTCCGGCCAGCGGGGCTCCTGCCCCCCCCCCGGTCCCCGATGGCTTCACATTGGTCTGACAGGAAACCACGCCGGCCCACTCTACCATTTTTACTCTGTGTGTCGCCCATCACGCGCCGCGATCCCCGTCTCTTCGGCGGCGTGCGTACGCGTGCGTGCCGGTACAGTTCCAGCCGCGTGCTCTGATAAGATCTCCACAGCTGTCGGGTTTTACGGCCCACCGGAGAAAAAAAAGCTGCCGCTCCGCTCGTAGCTGCTTGGTCCCCCGTCCTTCCGGTCGGCTGGACCAGCGTCCTAGCGTCCGCTAGCCAGACAATGGTCATGCTGCACTTCAGTAGACACAAAAATAAATAAATAAATAAATAGTACACTGTCCATGACATATACACTACACGGTGATGTGTGCTCACAACCGCGGTGGAAAAACTGTCTGTCTTCTCTCTTGGGCCTCATTACTTTGCACCAAAACCCTCGTTAGCAAATCACTGTAAACCGTTTGCCCCGAGCCGGTCCATAAAGGAGCCGTTCGTTTTGGTGTGACTCAAAGGTAATGAGTGGAAACGAATTAAAACGTGTTCTCGGTTGTATGTCCTTCACTTCACGGCGCAAACGCAGACGTGAACGTCCAAAGACAAACTGTGTTTCCCGCCAGATGCCGTTCCCGCTGCTTTGTCAATCTCTACATTTTGTTTATGCTTCCCACACAAACAAGTAGTCCCGCAGCAGTTCACTCATTATTTGTGCATGACAGATACAAGAAGAATTCATTGCTCTCTGCAGGAGGCCCGGGGAAAACATAAGCGAGCTAATTAAGTGAAATTGCTTGCGGGGGCGTAACCCGAGCTGATATATAGCGGCTAATTTGAAGAAGAAGAAGAAGAAGCAGAAGAAAAAAAAACAATTCAAATCTTGTTTTAGTTTCACCACATGGGCCCGGGTGTGCAATGTTAGCTCTGTGTTTGTCTTTGCGTGATCACCGGAAAAAGCTTGATCACTTACCACAATTCATCTACTCTTAAAGTATTTCATCTAGCGTGTCACACCCCTGCTAAAGGGTGTCCATTCGTTTCTCAGACAGCAGTCACTGACGGGGAGAAGCAGGAGAACCTAAGGGGTTGAAAGCTTGAACTCACAGACTCCACAGTGCTTTTAGTGACTCACCCGTGGAGTTACTGTTTTTAAGTAGATGAAAGCGTCGGAGTGCCAGGTATTATTCACCATCGTCCCCCGACTCCCAGTCCTTGACTGAGATTTTTTGTAAAAAAAAAAAAAGAGCAGACTGCTCGGATAAGCGGCTCGACGTGTCTGCCACGTGAAAAACGAGACCATTGGTAGCCGCCAGATGCCAGCAGCTGTGTCTTTATTACGGGTATAGTGGCGACATCACCGTGTCTTAAGTGGACCGATGGCAGTCTGATGTTAGTAGGAGTCTGTTGTGGTGGACATTTATTTGTATATAAGGCTGTCATTACCCTTTTGGTGTCGTTCTCACTGCCCCATTAAGAAAAACAAGAGCTCTCTTTGTCTTTTTGAGCTGTAGCTTTGCCGCCTTAAAACTGACATTTTTCATTTGCGGAGTCTGTTTTCGGTAAAAAACAGTAGTAGATCTCCCCTGCTGGGAAGTGCACCTTGATGCAGATTTATTTTTCCAAAAGGGCCTGTAGTTGTCTGTGCGGTACTGTGGCCCAGCATTGATTTCCCCCGGCTGTGCTGCTGTACCACTGAAGTCTGCTGGCGTCTACAGACTCAAACGTGAATAGCAGTCATTAGACATGACGTGGCATAAGTTCCCCCTTTTTTCAGAAGGGTAATGTGTCGTGCGGACCTTCCCACATTTCTGATCAATCGGAACGTTTGCCTGCTCATAAGTTAGGACACAGTTTGTCAATGAGGCTGATTTTGAATGTGTGTCCCTACCTCCCCCCCCCCCTTGCCTCCCTGTTTGTGTTCTTTAAAGCAGCTCTTGACAGAATAAAAAAGATGATTCTTTTACGCATGAAGAATTGGATCCATAAGCAAAACAACACTCGTTTTGGAGCCACATTCTTACTTGGTCAGGTATAACAGACTTGTGTTCCCGTGTTTTTAGAACACGCTGAATCTTGAAAGGGATCGCTGACAGAATGTGTCGCTCCCTGCTGGCTGACGACACAGTTGCGAGCTGCGCCATGAGCATTTTCCCCCCCCTTGTTTTACTGCAAACATCCTCCGGAATCTCGGTGTCTCTGCTGGCTTATCAATGGTTCCACATTGCACTTTAGTGAAAGTGGCCATTTTGGAAGCGTCCTCTCCTGCAGCGCACACTCCATTTGGCCGCCTGACAGCGCGGGCCCAACAAGCTTGGAAGGTTCGTGGTGGTGTTTGTCGCTAAAAGCCTGAGGTGAAAATGAAATGGAGGAGCCCACACACACACACACACACACACACACACCAGAGTCTGAGAGTGCATATTTAATTTGTTCCGTGCTCATCAGCGTGTTGGTACTGCAGGCGATAGGAGAGGAAGGGGCATGCGTGCACCGCGGAGGGAGGGGAGGGAAGGAAGAAAAGGGCAGTTTGGACACAGCTTCAGTCCCACAATGATGAAGCCATTAAAGTGAATGCAATCTGGCAGACACACCCCATAAACAAGCTAACGCTTCACGGGAGGAAACGCGGATTATTGCCGAACAATGTCAGCTTTTATTGGGGGAAGCGTGTGTCTACACTGCAGGGCCCGTCCCCCTTGTAGCTTCCAGTGAATCCCAGTAGAAAAGGACGCGCATCCTTCTGCGCAGTGAATTTTGTCTTCAGGTTCTGCGGCTGTAAACCGAGTTTCCTCCCGAGTTGGTTCCGAGGGGAGTTGTTTCAGATTGCAATATAATGAAGATCATTAGCCAAAGATTATTTCCTACCGCCGCCTTAATTACTGTACTTATCCAATTGCTTATTAAGACCTAGATTTGGTGAACGCCAGTGAATCTCAATTAAATGGGTAAACACTTAATTGAACAAATCCATTAGTTCACATAAGAGTTTCGTGGACGTGGGGTGGGACACGGGACGGCATTAACGTAATGGGAGATATGATTCTCTATTATCCGACATTTAAACGAATGCGCCTCCTTCCGTCTGCCGTCTGTCTAATTTCTGCCACATTTGTTTTGGTCCACGTTCTCGGTGTAATGAGCATTATTGGCATGACCCTAAAAGCAGTTTGTTTGCATAATAGCATTTCATAACAGTTATGGAAAAATGCTAAAAAGATTGATGACACGAGCGAGTGTTCACAATCTCAATAAATCACCTCATTAGCATGCGTCAGTCGACTCCTGGAGCAACGGTTCCGTTATCTCTCCCCCCCCCTCCCTCCTGCTCTACAGTTTTCAGGGGAGGTGCTGGAGAACAAGGTGAATGTGGTGGTGACCAACCTGACGGTGGTGGACAGGGATCAACCCCACAGCCCCAACTGGAACGCTGTCTACCGCATCGTCAGCGGAGACCCTTCCGGACACTTCGCCATCCGCACCAACCCCATCACCAACGAGGGCATGCTGACCGTGGTCAAGGTGAGGTGGAAGGCTATTATTCAAAGCAGCATCTTGCGTTTCCACCTGCTCCGTCGTGCCAGATGTGTTTTTTTGGTCTCACATTGTTTGTATGTTGTATGTCTCAAATTGGAACAGATTTTGCAATCAGCCGCAGTCTTTTCCCTCCCATTTACCTTTCGGGTCTTTTCTTTCTGCCTCCTCCGTTGTTCCTGTGTAGGCGGTGGATTTCGAGATGAATCGGGCCTTCATGCTGACCGTGCTGGTCTCCAACCAGGCCCACCTGGCCAGTGGCATCCAGTCCTCGCTCCAATCCACAGCGGGGGTCACCATTTCGGTTCAGGATGTGAACGAGCCGCCCGTCTTCCCTGTCAACCCCAAGATGATCCGCTTCGAGGAGGGTGTGCCTGCAGGGACCACGCTCACCGTGTTTGCTGCTCAGGACCCCGACCACTTCATCCATCAGATTGTCCGGTACGTTAAAGCCACGTTTGTGTGTGTGTGTGTGTGTGTGTGTGTGTGTGTGTGTGTGTGTATATAATGTCTTCTCCATTTAGATCTACCCAGGCCTGTCTTAGGCCAGTGTATCGGCTCGTCACGTGATCAAATAGAGATTAGACATTGGACAATGTCAACATACACAAACGTACATTATGCAGCAACCATCAGTACCAAACCAGTACCAAAGTGCCATAAAGAAAAACTACCTTCTACATGCTCCTTAAAATAAGGAAATCGGGAAAACATTAATGGAGAATGGTAAAGAAGTATCATAGCGTTAACATAGTAACCCACTACCATCTGCATTCCCAACCTGTTTAGTGCAGACAACAATCTGTCGTGTCATTTCTTGAAATGAACATGAAAGTTCTTGGATCCATTTGCTGCTAATATACTGCGCCGACTCCTCTGAGCGCTTCTTGATATTCTGTGTGTTGCTCGGCACTTCCAATACTTCGTCTCCCTTTCCAATCAGCGTGTGACCCCTGTTTCATCAGCTGTGCGTAGTTTCTTCAACATTTATCCTTCCCTCGCTGACATTCTCAACCCTGCGCCCAGCGCCCGGGCTCCAGTTACCTCCCCCGTTGCCAGGCGACTGGTGTAAAGAGGTCATCTGGTAACGAGTTGGACACCGCCTGCCCTCTTTAGAACCCCCCCCTCTCCTCTTCCTCCTCATCGAACGCATCCTTCATCTACACGCGGGCGTCGTTCCCCTCCGTACACAGCTCCAATAGGAGAGATTGATTTTTCCTGATGTCAGGGAGACGTCCTTTTCCACCGACGGACCCAATGCGAACGTCACTGAATGGAAAGCGAGGGCCATGTACATACGTATAAACACAAAAAAAACGAGTGAGCAATACCCAGATATCTGGTTTATTCTCTGAAAAAGTCTCCCCCCCCCCCCCCCCTCCCCCGCTGACCCTATCACTCCCTCCTCTGTCAGTCTGGACGTCTGTTGTCGACGCGAGCTCAGAGCTGCTGCTGTCTTCTTCTCCAAAGCTGCTCGCCAGCAGACGCTAAGCTTCATGCTCAGACAGCCGGCTCTCTGCTGCGGCTGTATTCCCTTCAGGTGACCTCGCTCCAACCGCTCACTACTGTTCACAACAAACAGAGGAAAAAAAAAAAAAAAAGACACTGAAAACTAGAGACGGAGACTCACAACATTTAACACGAGCTCCCACCGAGGATGAGTGAAAGGCCTCTGGGTGAGCAGGGGACGGAAGAGGAGCCAGCTCGTGTTATTTTCCTGCCTTTTCCTCTTCCCTGGTGCAAAGGAAAGACGACGTGAGGGCCTTTTTGTCGCCCGTTTTTACTGTTGGGTGTGATTCGCGTGGCAGCATGAGCTGATGTAATTGTGTTTTGTGTGTTTCTCTCTTACACTGCGGAGTGTGGACACGGCGGTCTGTCCTCACTTCTGAAGGTCTTGGTTTAATTCCTGAGTTTTGAGAATTCAGTACCGAACTTCCATTAAGACTCAAGAATGACAAATTAGAAAAAGGAAAAGTCAAAATCGAATCAGCATGGGTCGAGACATCCTGACATTTACACGATGACTACACTGCCTCGGGGGGGGGGGGGGGGGGGGGGGCTCTACACCTCTGAGACATTGGGAAGGGTCAGAGTCGTAGGTGCCATGCATTGTGCAGAGATGCACGGTGCACAACGAGAACAACAAGAAAAAAAATCATTTTATTAGAAAATTCAGTCAGTCAAAGTCAGAAAGTGTCAGTGCTGATTTAACTGTAATGAAGGGTATGCTTACGAGCTGTTATTTTGGGTTAAGTGTTGAGAGGTTTTTGCTTTGCCATCTGCACATGAAGACAGCAGGTGACATCTCGTTGGCACAGGAAGGAGCTGAGAGCGCCAGGCGCGACACGCCCGGCGCCACAGTTCCAACCTGCAGGGCAACATCAGATCCTGACTTAACACGCCATGACAATCTCTTTCACTACAAATTAGATTTATTTTCATCTATTTATTCCATCCTCTGAAGAGGGAAGCATGAGAAATGGGATGGGTGGTGTCTGTCATTATGTGCCTTTGTCTGCCTGTTTGTTCGGCGTTCACCGGGCCCTGGAAATGTGTGTCTGCAACTGGAAGCGGAATTAGCCTCCACGCCGCCTGCGAGGCGCAAACTACCCGGTGTCGGCCTCCAACGCACTTTAAATATGTCCCCTTTCCCCCTCGTCACGTTTCCATTCAGACACGCGCCTCGGATCTCGCTCCCCTTTCTCTCTCCTCCGATCCGCTCGGGTGTTTCTCCTGCGGCTCACGTCTCACCTTCCTGTGAAACGTCTCCTTTTTCCGTGGTTAAACGTTCCCCCGTTAGACGAGAGAAGCGACTCCTCCGCTCTTCTTGTGGCTTGTAATAATTCAGGGGAGTCAGAGGCCCGATCCCAATGCCCCCCCCCCCCCCCCCCCCTAAACCCTCAGGGACTTTACATGACATCCCCTGGTAGGTGGTTGAGTGTGAAGGTCTCTGAGGGCTTTAACTAGTGTAAACATGAATGGCTGCCACACATCACGTCACCATGACAACGTCCAAAAAGATCTGATTTGTAATTGCGGGCAGACTTTAAGCGCAGCTGTCCAACGTTTTGCGTGCGTTGGCGCATCCAATGGAGACGACAATAAGAAAAGCAGGGGGGTTGCTTTAATGGTAAAGAACATTCACCCTTTGCTGGGATACGTACGTCTGTGTCTGGATGAATGAAGGAACTGGCTCCGTCGCTGACCCTCGGTCTTTGTGCACAGGTACTCCAAGCTGTCAGACCCAGCTAACTGGCTGAAGATCAACAGGACCAATGGTCAGATCACCACCATGGCCGTGCTGGACCGGGAGTCCATGTACGTCAGAAACAACGTGTACGAGGCCACGTTCCTGGCCTTCGACAATGGTAAGTCCGGTAAGTCATGACGACGACTGTGCGCGTGTTGTGACTCTAAACGTTTGGATTGGATGGCGGGGGGTCATCGGATGTTTACGGTCCCTGAAAGACCAACCCTGGTCACTGATTCGCTGACGTTCCTCCAGCGACGCCACTTGTGGTTTTGACTGAACAATTTCAAGAGATATATTCGATGGATTGCGTTTCTATTTCACGTCTTCAGTTACAACTTTATTCGTTATCCAATGCCTCCCATTTTACTTGAAATACTTGAAAGTTATTCCAACGATTCATAGACTACAGCCTCAACAAACAAAAACAGCCCGTTTTTAAATATATAACAGAATGTGTAAACTGTGAATGTGTGGGATGTTGACTTCGTACACTGTACTCTGCGAAGCACTCAAAATACGAACGGACCTTCGTGGCCCTGCATCTGATGGATGAAAAACGAAAGGTCTTGGGCATCGTCCCTCAGCTGCCGCAGCAATGCGTGGAGCTCGGCTGAAGCACTTCAAATAGAGGCGCTTGCTCTCTGTTGGAAGTGGGAGGGACCCAGGTGTTTCCCCCCCCCCCTCCCCCCCGGTGGGGGGGAATGAGGGATCGGCTGCCCCCGAAGCACACCAACTTAAAGCTTAAAGTGTCGACTCCCTATTGATTGCGGGAGACCAGTGTCAACAAGGGGATATACAGTATTCCACTTTGACCAAACTGTCTTTACTTATTCCACTCAAGGGAAACGAAAGAAGCAACAAAGCGCCCGGCCAATCATAACCGACAAGGCGGTGGATGGGCCCCGCGAGGGGGCAGCAGACCCCGACAGTCAATGCACCAAGTTACTGTCTGATAGAGGAGGAAAAAGTTGAAATACAAAGCTGAGGAGCTACTGGGGTTCACTACGCTGCGTTGCATCAGGAATTCAGATGGGCTTTCTGACAGTCTGTGGGCTGTCAGCTGAATATCAAGGCTGCAGTACATCACGGCAGGGTGTTGGTTCAACGGTGCAGTGCACATACTTGTACACATACTTTGTTCATCTGAAGTTTGTGATGCTGCTGTTGTGCAAGTGTCCTGCATTCAGTCCCAAGTACTTAATACTCTAGAAGCTAAGTAATCAAAGTGAAAGTATTCATTTCACTGGTTACTGTTAAATGAGTTTTTTTTGTTAGAATTTAAATACTTTGTTGTATCACGTTAAGGATTAAGTTAATGATTCTTAGTTAAATGTACTCACACACAACAAGAGCCATTTACTGAAACTCTGGATCCACACGTGTTCGTCAGAAGTTCATTACATTGAATTCTGACTATTGTTTTCACATATTTTTACTTATAAGCATCATCATGTCCATTTCAATGAGTTCTACTGATGCTCGGTTGTGCTGACAAATCAAGTCCTCATTTTGAAAGAAAAAGCTTGATCATTAGTTGAAGTAACTAGTTGCTTAAAGGTAAAATACCTCTGAAATATAGTATTTTATCTAAGTACTGTGCTTTGGTTGCGATGATTATTTATTTATTCACACCCAGAGCTTTTTATTGACTAATTTTACATATTTTTCCATAACTCGCGAAATGAAAATCCAAGCTTAATCACTTGAGTGCCGTTTGTTTTACAGCACACTTGAGTCTGTTGATCATTTAAATTCATGCCATATGTTTGTATCGGTAATTTGAACCACATCCCAGTGGAAGCCACCACTAAACAAACAATAAGAGAGATTATCAACTATAAATCTTTCTGTGGGCTTCCCACTCTTCTGCTAGTGCTCGGATCGCTTTAAGCCCCTGAAAACTTCACATCTTATCACACAAAATATTAATGACTAACTAAGGACCAATCAAAGCGAGATTTTTCAAGAAAACGTCTGTGTTTATAAGATTTTTAACACACAATGATTGCAATGAGGCTTCATTTGGAGTGTGGTATAATCAGATTGGATTGAACGCAGTCTGGCAACATAAAAAAAAAAAAAACCAACAACCCCATAGCTGTCTTCATTCAGATGTTGGTTGGTGCATGTGATATAATAAATTGCACGTCCCCAGCAATAACAAAGAGTGAGATACGCAGAGAATATCCTACGACTCACAAAAGGAGACGCACGTACTTTTAGCTCACTTTACTTTTTGAAAGCAAGTGGTGCCCTAAGTAACAACGATCATTGCCAGCACCATACTGTGCAGCACCGAGAGCAGGAAAACAACATTTCCCACTCAGTAATTAAAGCACAGAGGAGATTTGCTGCAAATGCATAAAACATCAAAAATGTGTCTCACATCCTGACGGTTCTGTTTGGGCCCGGTAGCCGTGAGAAACTTTGAATAAGTGATGATGAGCTTGTGTTGCTGGGCGTAATAAAGGGTTTGGCGCCTTTACCCACTGGGCTTTTCGGAGTGCGGATAACAGCCATTTTCATGTAAGCGTCGCCCTATTAACAACGAGCCTCACTCTTCTTTTTTTCCACGAAGCGGCAACATGGAAAGAAATGTGTGTGCGTCCTTTCCTTTGTTCTGCTGGGTTGGGTTTGGGCACACGGTGTTGCCCTTCAACTTTCAGCCCCTCCAGTAAACAAAACCTCTCCTCATCCCAATTGTTTATTTGCCCTCACGCCTCATTTCTCCCTCCTCCACACACATGACTCAGCCGGAAATGTCATTGAAAATGAAGGATTGTTGTTGCTTCCGTCTTTTTGCCTTCTCATCACACCGTCTCTCAACTCTCCCATGGCTGCGTCTCTGGCTCCATCTGTGCATCGTTTCATCTGTGCTCCTCTGCCGCGCGCTCACTCCTCTCTGGATGCATCATCATCATCATCATCATCCAGCCACCTCCTCTGACAAAGCCCTTCCGCTCCCGTCCCCCCCCCTCAGGCTCGCCTCAGGCCAGCGGGACGGGGACCCTCCAGATCTACCTGATTGACGTCAACGACAACGCGCCGGTGCTGATGCCCAGGGAGTCCCAGGTGTGCGAGCGCGCGCGCCCCAACTCCAGGGTCAACATCACCGCCTCGGACGCCGACGCCGACCCCAACGTGGGGCCGTTTGTCTTCGAGCTGCCTTCTTTCCCCGCCAGCGTCCGCCGCAACTGGACCATCTCCCGACTCAGCGGTAACTTAAGATGCTTTTCTCCGTTTTTACTGCCGCGCCGATTCGTAATGCAAATACACCCCCCCGCCCCCCTCCTCCATACCCTCATTTGCCCCTTTTAATGTATATTTTTAGAAGGTGTGTGTGAAATTATATATTTAGCCTTCCCACCTGAATTAAACCATAAACCGACGCGATGCGAAGGCCCCGCACAGAATAACTGGCGACATCCATCAGGGGACCGGGGATTGCTGTGAGCTGCGAGAGGAGTCCAAGTTTAACTAAATGTCTCACAAAGCCCACAGTGAGAGACACGTCTGCCATCCGGCGTTGACGTACGATCCATCGTTTGTGACAAATGAGATCCATTCGTCTCTCTGTCCCCCGAGCGGCCGATCTGTCAGCTAATCCACCCAGATGGATGTATCACAGCAGTTGTCTTGAGGACAAATCTGATCACATACCTGGATCCTTCTCCCACTGAGGCCCTTGTCTTGGCTTGACTGAGTGATAGATACTGAAGGTCATACATTTCGGTTTTCTTTTTATATCTCCAATGCACAGCAATCCTTCTGATACGTGTCACAATGATGGCTGTGCACTTTGTTTGGTTGCAGCTTTTATTTGGTGTGTCATTCCCTCGCACCTATGACAGGATTTCCTGGAGGGGACAAAATGTAATTCCTCCACAGTTCACTGTCTAATCTTCTTTTCCTCCTCTTCTTCTTCTTCTTCTTCTCCTCACTTCCCACCTCTTGTTAATGTTGTCCCCGGTTTCCCACACTATCTCCCGGTCCTTGGTCTCCAGGGGACTACGCGCAGCTGAGGCTGAGGATCCCCTACCTGGAGGCCGGCGTGTACGAGATCCCCATCATCGTGTCCGATTCCGGGAACCCTCCTCTGTCCAACCGCTCCGTGATCAGAGTCAAAGTCTGTCCTTGCGACGACAACGGAGACTGCAGCGCCACCGGGGCCGTGGCCGCCGCCGGCCTCGGCACCGGGGCCATCATCGCCATCCTCATCTGCATCATCATACTGCTGAGTGAGTGCAACCTTTGGTGGGACAGGCCCGGTCTTCACAGCATATCGATCGGTTAGATCGCTATGTGTCATGTGGGTGAATTGTGTAGTTTGTAGGTTACAAAACGTCTCCGTTTCCCAGGCATGGTCCTGCTGTTTGTGGTGTGGATGAAGCGCAGAGAGAAGGAGCGGCAGGCGAAGCCTCTGCTGATCGACCCCGAAGATGACGTCAGAGACAACATCCTCAAGTATGACGAGGAGGGCGGAGGAGAGGAGGACCAGGTATCGTTTGAAGCTCACGTACATAATCATCTGAAGACACTTAAGGCTGTAAAGCAGCGGTGGCATCCAGAATATATTTTGATTAAAGATGGCACTAAGGGCATATTATGCAAGGTTGGGAATGTAATGATAAAAATAGATAACTTTAGTTATCTGCATAAGGGAAACGGATCAAGAAGAAACAAAGTGACACAAGTCCAACTCATTTATATGCGAAGAGGCCATTAACCCTCAATTAAAAATATATCAAATTCATCACTTAATCATGGCGGCAACTAATGATTATTTTAAGTATCAAGTAGTCTGCTGACATTTTCTTTACGTTAAATATTCACCATGAGGATTCAGCTGGCCAATGTATCGTTTATAAAGAATTTTCCCTTTTTAAGTAAGTTAAACTTTGGAAAATAAGTGTTTTGTGTGTCAATCTGCCCTTTGCCCCACAAGTGCTGGGACTGAAAAACGCTGCCTGGCTTGAATGCCAAGTACAATCTGATGTGCAAAAAGTCCCTTTTCATCTGTAGAAGTCGATCTATAAATCATACCCCCACCAATCTTTTTTTTATTTTATACTTCCCTGAACATCCTTGTTTCAAACTGTACAAACACTAGGAATTGTGGGTAATTCCCTCAAGGAAAGACTGCAGACTTACAGAGGGGCTGAAGGTCCGTTAGAAAGCCCTGTGGCACAGATGTATCTGCAGGTCAGCCCTGAAAGAGGGAACAAGGATGATCATCAAAGTGAGTGAGGACGGACAGTGGGACACAGCCACTGGGACACTGGGACACCGTGCATGTCCAGCACAGTCACACACCAGTTCTTTTGTGACCCAACAGAATGCTTAATGAAAAAAAAAAAAAACATTTAACTAAAGAGCAGTCAGTAAATAAAGCAAATAAAGAAATGTTACAGAAAGGGGGCAAACGTGAAAAGATGACACTGTTAAAATCTTGATCCCACTTCGTCCAGGACTACGACCTGAGCCAGCTGCAGCAGCCCGAGTCCTTGGACCACATCATCAGCAAGCCGGCGGGGGTCCGCAGGGTGGACGAGAGACCTGTGATTGCCGAGTCACAGTACCCCGTCAGACCCAGCCTGCCCCACCCCGGAGACATAGGAGACTTCATTAACGATGTAAGTTCTAAATGTCTCTGCGTTGCTTGGTTCCCCCGCGCTGCATGTGTGTGACGGACCTCCTCTGTGCAATGAGGAGGCCCGTCACCCCTATTACCCCGTCTCTGTGTCTCCAGGGCCTGAGGGCAGCAGACAATGACCCCACGGCCCCCCCCTACGACTCCCTGCTGGTGTTCGACTACGAGGGCAGCGGTTCGACCGCCGGCTCCGTCAGCTCTCTGAACTCCACCAGCTCAGGGGACCAGGACTACGACTACCTCAACGACTGGGGCCCCCGCTTCAAGAAGCTGGCCGATCTCTACGGGGGAGGGGACGACGACTGAGACGCGACCGGAGGGGGGCGCAGGGGGCGCGGGAGCTCCGAGAACATGGCGACGCCCGCCTCCCCCCTTCCCCCCCCCCCCCCGACGGTGGGCCCGATGCACCGCTAAAACATCAATCCCGCTGCAGCGCAACTGTGTTCTGGCTTTATATTTCGTAGTGGCGAGTTTCTAGCGTGACGTTTCCCTTCTTTCGTTGTTCTGTCACCGGACCCCGCCCCCCCCCCCCCCCGGGGAGGAATCAAGGCGGTCGTGAGAGACACCAGTAGTGAATTAGTGCCAATTTGATTTTTTTTTTTTTTAAAACCATCCCCTTGCTTTAGTCTCACACTGAAGAGAATGTTTTTGGGGAGCGACGCTCTCCGACTCTCTCGTTCACTCCGTCCACTTGGATTTCCTTAGAACAGAAGCACTGTCATTTTATAAAGTGCCTTTTGTGGTGTGTTTTTGTATCAGACTCCTGCTATCTCAGGATCGTTTGCCATTCGTGCAGTCTAGTGGAGGCGCGTTCGCTCGTCGACCCCCCCCGCCCCCGCCCCCACCTCCCCTCCTCCCACCGTGCCCTCCTCGCACCAGCCCTGCCTGTCACTCTCCTCCCCCCTTTACAGCTGTGCGGATGAACCACTCCAGCAGCCGGTCCCCAGGAGGGGAGGACACGACCCGGGCGGACTATCGGACATCATAACCCAGTGAATTATGGCATGATAGACGAGCCGGTAACCGTTGCCGTGGGGATGACAACACCCCTCCCCTCCCTCCCCCTCCCCCGCCCCCCCGAGGACCCGCTCGGTTTGACTTTCACAAGCATCACCTGTCGACACGCTGACGTGGCGTGGGACCGTTTTTATATACGCGTTGGGGGGGGTTTCTAATTTAGTGGAGAATGCCTGCCTTTTTTCTCTGTGGACTCACGAGTTCAGCAGCCTTCATGTTGCGATGCTTGCCTGCCCTGTATGGTTTCGTGTTGCTCTCTCTCCACAGTGTAAAGCTTACGTAGGCATGATCTCAGAGTAGTCGGACGGCGTAAGAAAGCGGAACCGGAAATGACTCGGAACAATCTGAAAAATGATTTTTTTTTGGGGGGTGGGGGGGGGTTTGTCGCCTTGAACATTGAACATTCCCGTTTTTTGATAGGCCAACGAAAATATTAAAAAGGTGCATGATTATTTTTTTTTTTTCAAAATGTTTTACTCAAAGCACTTGTTACTATGTGGTGAGAATGTGAAAATAGTCAGCAGTAACTATATGAGTATACTCTGTATAAAGACACTGGGAAAATAAAAATACTGTAAGATACCTATTTTTGAAGTATTGATGACATAAAAATTGCTGCTCTTTCTCTGGCTCTTCGTCGGGCTTAGGGGATTTTTGGCCTGTTCATTCTTAATACGTGGATATTATTTTGTTTATTTGTCTTTTGTTGAAGCATCATTCAATTGTTTTAAAGATTCCTGCTTAAACTTGTTTTGTTTCTGCTTTTCTTCACATGAGGTTGTTTTCTAAATGCTTTGTTATACTCCTTTTATATGTAAAGACACATCCTTCCCCTTTCACGCTGTATTGTCTCTGACGGATGTTGTTCCTCCTGTTGGCCTTTGGCCTCCGGGACAGAGGAAGGTTCATTAGCCATGCCTGCTGATAGTTGTTCTATTATTCAGTGTCCTGGAATTCTTTTATTCAGTCATCTAGATACTGGATGTGTGCTTCAGAAAATAAACAAGATGTGTTTTGAAAATGTGCCATCTTTTTTTTTTTTTTTTAGATACAATCCCTGCATTAATCATCCTCACGTGTATTGCTGAACTGTGTGACGTGGCAAATATAATTAGACTCTGAGCCGTACATTTTAATGGGTCGTGTCTTGTATTTACGATCATTATTAATTGAGCCTTGACTAAAAAACGCTGTGTTGGAATTTCTGATACCCTCCCCACCCATATATATATATATATATATATATATATATATATATATATATATATATATATATATATATATATATATATATATATATATATATATATATATATATATATATATATATATATATATATATATATATATATATATCCAATCATGGCAGCTTCATGGCAGCTTCCAATTACTGCATTTCCACCTTGTTCATCACATGATCGGTTTGTATTTGCATACTGAGTTACCATGTTGACTCTTTTACAGTGAAATAATGTATTTTTAAGTGCGAGAGATTTTAGAATTAAATGATAAGCAAAATCGACTCCCTTTAGAATTACCCTGCTAATCTTTGATCCTATTGTTCACAGATGGCTTCATTCTGGGATAAAACGCCCGCTATCTGTGCTTTTATTGCATCCCAGGAGAGGGAGCTGGAGAGGTCAGGAAGTATATCGGTGTCCGTTCCTTTGATTTCAATTAGTCAGCTGAAGCGCCGAAAAAACCCCACTGGGGAATTAAAGGGATTTAATACTCTCCGGCTGTGTGTCTATCAATTAGCCACACCATTAATCCCCACGGCGTAATCTCATTAGATGGAGCGCCTTTAATGAGACGCCCAGAGAGGAAGCAGAGAGGCGGGCAGCGGGCGAGAGGGAGAAAAACGAGGCGCTGGTGAAATGTAGGTAGGCCGTGTGGAGAGGTGATTAGTTGGATGGAAGAGAGGGTCAGCACAGGATGTATAGAGAGAAGTGTGCTGGGGGGAGGACGACGCATAACATTTAGAAAATGGCTTGGTTAAAAAAAAAAAAAAAAAAAGGTTGATTATGAGGTAGTGGGTCGGCCACTCTGGACTGGGCGGTGGAAAGGGGGAGCATTCCTCTACCGGAGGGTCCCAGTAATGAGGAGACGTTAACCTTTGCCGTAGTCAATGGTGGATTCTGCTCTGGACCGGGCAGGAACGTGCACCTGCCTCGCTGCAATAAGAAAGCCATCAGAGGTGGCCTCTGATATAGTAATGGCGTTGTGGAAAAAGGTCATCTCACTCATTGCCAGTCAGCAGATAAGCAGATTAATTTCAGAGGAAGATTCTTTGATGGGCTTAACCCAAGTTCAGCCGGTTTCTCTTCCCCCCCCCCCCCCCCGGTGGCAGAGTGAAAGAAGAAAGCCCACTCGAGCTCTGCTGCTGGCTTGCAGTCACAGAGCCTTGTGCGTTGTAAATAAAGTTTTCCTCTTCAAATATCTCCAACGTCTGGCTCTTTTCATTTCCTCGCTGTATGGCTAGTGAGTCTCTTGGGCGGGTGCTAGGAGACACGTCCAATCGGGAAAAATACCACCGGATGTTAGTTCTGATGCCGGCTGCGTGAGCAACCGCTTCTACTTTAGTGTTGATGTTGATATTTAGCAAAAGGTGGCGCAGCAGTAAGGGCTGGTCTGCTGCCACCACTCTGAGCCTCCTGCTATTTCAGGACTTTAAAACCAGATCAAAAGCAGCAGAATGAATTTGATGTTCTCGCTGCAAGTGCGTTGGGGGAGGGGAGGCATCTACTGTTTAATGGTCCACGGGAGACACTCTCCCAGACAGGATGGTGATATCCGCCAGAGCTGAAACGGCCCGTGCATCATCGTTTTGAAGAAGAGCACTTCCCGCTAATATTGATTGCTTTTTGAAGCAAAGTCTCAAGTTATCAATAAAGGGTCCCTTTACTACCCTACATTTATTCAGCCAGTAAAGTAACTATTGTGCTGGTACAATACGTTTTAGTGGTAGAATGTGCTGCAGGACTGAGTTCCCTCGTCCCAAACGTGTTGTACAGTTTTGTTTTTGGTTATTCGTTTCGTGGTAATGTGTAAGCTGCCTGAAATAAGCTTAAACATGTGTTGTCCTATGATACAAAGTGGGTCAGTAAATGCACCTCTGGTGTATTTTGAAGCTTTTGGGTGCCTAAGAAGGAGCCCACCAGCAAGTGGCTGAATGAGACAAAGAGTCATGTGGCCATCACAGCCTGGTTGTATATATTCTGCTCCTGGACTAGTTTGTTTGTAGCCTAGCGTCAGCTTTTCATATTTTCACATTCTCTGGATGCTTCTTATGGATCAGAATAGCCAGAAAAGCTGATTTCCATGCTACAAAATGTAACCAGATGTGGTACTTTTATCAAACTGAATGAGACAAACTTTGTCTTGGGACTCACTACCTTTTCTGGAATACTAAGCAGCGCGGCAGTATGGGTATTGGAAACAGCCCCGGGGCCCCCACACCTGCAGTGGCCCCCGAGAAACATACTGTGTTAATTAGTTGCACATGAATTAATGAATTACTTATTTGGAACACTTTGGCTTGTCGGCACCTCCTAAAAACCGGAGGAATTACTTGATTAATGAGGTGCTTCGGCAAAAAAACATCAACGTAAGTGTGTTTAAATTGGATATGAGTATACTTCTTATGATCAGGTTTAAATTATGCAGTTTTGAGTCCCCTTTTGTCTATTTGAAGAGTCCAAATCTATTCCTTAGAGCTGTATGATGTGAATTATGAAACCGCCAGTGCAATAGTAAGGGATTCCAGACAAGTTAATAATATAGATAGATAAAAAAATAATTATGTAAGGTAAGTAAGCTTAAGACCTGCCATATACACAATAAATATTTAAATGCTGTAATGGCTGTAGGCGTGAGTCAATACCTGCTGTGGCATTTGGTGTCAGGTCCAGAAGGGCTGCAGAAAGAAGTCAGGGGGCCGTTCCTGTCTGGACTCGTGAAGCGTCATCAGAACTGATCCAAGCCACAAGTCTTCCTCTTGCCAAGAACGGTCAAAGTGAAGAGACGGCGGTTCTTGCGTGAGCAAAATATCCCAGAATGCATTTCCTCTTGGGGTTTTCATCTGGTTTGATGGAAAAAAAAAAATAGGTAAAGCCGAGCGGATCCCCTGATGAAGGCCGCCAATCATGTGCGACATCTGATCGGGAAAGACAAGACTTCAACAAGACATTCCCACAACAGACTGTGAGTTGAACTTCTTGTGTTAAGGGTAAATATACACATCCTGGCCTGCAACTTGTATAACTCTTTATCTATCTTTGCATGGGTGAGTGTGTGTGTGTGTGGCACCGCTTGAGGCTCCATGAGTTTTAATACTTGCAGTCTATATACGTTCACACAACTGGACCTGGGAAAACCTCACAGACATCTATCATGGGATCATCCTCCTCTGGTGGACATTTTCCCCCTTAGCCACAGGTGGATTTTCCGGGGACACTTGCTCCGTGTCCACATGGTACGAGGTGATTTCCTCACAGCCAAGTTAAGTCTCTGGTGCCCTTCAGGGTAAAATCACGCTTCCATTCCCATCTGCCCGACCCTCTGTCAGCATCACTCCAGGAATACAGACCAAAGCTTTCCGTGAATAATGGATGTGTAGCACACTCATTAGTATAAATAAATAATTAACCACCACACGAGAAGCAGAATTAATCTTGTAAATGTATGATGATGTTAAAATAACATGACGGGGAAGGAAGGACAACCTCAGTAAGTATCTCGCCATGTAAGCTGATTAGCTTCAGCTCAACGCCTCTGTTCTTATGTCTGTGTGTGTGTGTGTGTGTGTGTGTGTGTGTGTGTGTGTGAGTGTCAAAATTCCTCTCATCATCTTATTAAGAGGTTTTATTTTGACGCTGCTAAAGATGAGGCACACATAGGCTATTCCGGTTTGGTCTTTTGGAATCTTACAAAGTGCATCCAGGTGAGCAGTGAGGGAAATACCCATGGATCATTGCTGCCATTATGGGAACCAATCAAAAGGATTTAGTCCACTCCCAGCTCCCCCTGGTACCCAATTCAACCCATTCTCATCTGCTCACCCCTAATGATGCTATGCTAGCATTTAGCTCAAAGCACCGCGGGGCCTAAGTAGAGCCTCGCAAAGCCACTAGCGTACCTGTAGACTCGGGAGTTTTCGTTTTTTTCGAGGACCCCGGCCTGTTCGCTCTGACGCATGTCACTCGTTTCTCTGTGTGAACCGCAGGTGTGTGTGTGTGTGTGTGCGTGTGTGTGCGTGTGCTCAACACATTCCGCTGCCCATCTCCCGCCTCATATTAGGAGATTACTTAATAAACAGAGATGTTCTCTCCTGTTGGCTAACAGTGCCTGCTGCTTGACCCGATTCAACTCCATTAAAGAGGCCAACAGGCTATTAACCCCCGCGTCAATACCTCACGGGTTCAGCCACACTTACAAACCCATTTCAGCAGCAGTCATAAACAGTGGCCTTATTATAGCATCTCCCGGCCAAAGCAGACCGGCCTCGGTGATCCCATAACAAAAGAGTCCCAAAGTCGGCATTAAACCAGGTTGAACGAGGCCACTCGGGGGAAACACACAGGAAATGTGAACTAATGAACTGTTGTCGATTGTTTTATTATTCGGGGAAAGGCTGAAAATCATTCATTTTCATACCAGGATAGGAGTGGAAATGGGCTTCTGGATTTGTGCGGCTAAATGGACAATAAAGTGCCACATCAGTTCATCCAAATCACATTCCCACGTTCCTCCTTGGAGGGAGTTTTATTCATAAGCTCCGAGCTTAATCAACAATATGCAAGGAGGCGTTAAAAAGGATGAAATTAATTAACTGACTTTTAGCATTGCATTAGTCTCACAGCCTGAATATGGTGGGATTACAAATGGAATTTTGAATTCATTGGTTTTCCAAAGTAATGTCAATAAAAAGAACCTCGCAACCTTCTTATTCGTCTTGCTATAGGGGTCCTACCTTTAATAAAGATTTCCATAAGCATTTGATTCATGTGAGTAATGGGGGCAGGGGGAGCTTTCATCAGCCTCTAACCATCATTAAAACCGAGACCCTCTGTGAGCGTAAACAAGCAATGATTTCCAGACTGGAGATTTATCACAACAGCACCAGGCGAGCACCCCGCTGAGAAGCCCTATTCCAGCAGTCCAACCGCATCTCGGATCCAGTAAAAAGCCACAGCAGAAAAGCACAGTCACAGGCATGCACATTCCTGCTGTCTCTCACTCACACACACAAATAATAACTACCTTTATGTGTGGTTTCTTATATAATATCCCCCCTGGGGTGAGGAATGAAAACAATGGATGTAAACAAATGAACAACGTCCCCTTTTAATAAATGTCTCGGAAGGAAACTGATGTTACTTCTCTCCTCTTCCCTGTGGCAGGCTCGGGGTGTTTACCCAACACCCTCAGGTGCCACGACTGAGACGTCGCTAAGCAACCGCACCATCCCTGTTGTTGCTCTGCCTCGGGCACTCAAGTGGGAGCTTATGTGGACTTAACTTTGAAAGAGCAGCAGTGTTGAGGGGTGGAAGGAGGATTCCCAGGAGAAAAAAAATATATATTGTATTGGGGTGAGGCACCAGGGTCGAGGTGTCTAACCAGTGTCACCAGCAGCACAGACTGTCGGGACATGGCAGCCATGTACTCATGACAGAAAGTCTGGGTTTAAACCAGCAATCCAGGCCGTTTCTGCCCTTTCTTCTGCCTCTGACAGACGTGCTTTGTGGCCTGTATTGTCCAGCAGAGCAGAGCAGAGCATGGACACGTGAACACTAAACTCAACCAAATGTAACAGGAGGATTTCAGCTGTAAAGAACAAACCCGCCGTCGCAGAGCACGTCAGCAGTGGGCTAAAAGTGCCCCCTAGCGGCTCCCAGGTGCACCTTCATTACAGAAAATAAAAAGCGTGGCCCATCACCACTGATGGCTCCATATGTACCCTCATTGTTCCTCATTGTTCCTCTTTGGTCAACGGCCACGCGGAAGCTGCTCGCAATCACGGCAGCACCAAGCATCTGTCCCGGTGAAGAGGGGCCGAACCCGGTGTCCCCCAACCCGGTGCAGCTGTGTCGGCCGGATAACGGAGACGGACTCGAACAAGACGCAGAACTCTACAGAGAGACTGCACACTATGTGTGTGTGTGAGAGAGAGAGCCACATGCACATGGCGTGTCACGCTCATCGGAGGTGTGCTCAATAGATGCTCAGGGGGAGACACGCGCGGGGTGTACTACATGTGGCTTTGCAGATGTTGGAGGATTACGAAGAATTATCTGTGAACAGGTAACAGTGAGAAGGAATTAAAAGGCATTTAGCTCACCCGTGTTCAACGCCTCAGCGTCGTCAGTCAGTGCCACATGGAGCACACCTCCAGATGGTTTGATAGTGGAATGCTGCCCCCTAGCGTCAGGAAACAGTTTGCTCTCTTTAAACACCAAACCATACCAGTTATTGTAAAATTATTTATTCAAACTATAATAGAGAAATTATTTTTTTCTTTATGCGGCGTGGATCATTTCTCAATTCTCTACAAAACCATGTGTAAACTCAAGGTTTAACATTTATAAATATACAAGAAGATTAGGTTTGTGTCCTTCAAGTCAGAGGACAAAGTCGTTCACTATTGAAAAGGTCAAAATGTGTGTTGGTGGGCGGCTACAAAAATAGAAATCACTTACAGCTAGATGCATTTTTGCTATAGCAACACGGGTTAAAACCTACAGTTTTGGAAGTCAATACATGGCAAACTTTTTTTTCTTTTCTTTAAAAGAACAATTTCATCAAAAAACAAACAAACAATGAAATCTACACACCTAACAACACTGATTTTAAACATATCATATGCAGGTAAAGGCATTTTGAGAATTTAATCTACAGAAAACACACCCAATAAGCCAACCTTCATTTAAGATGGAGTTTAGTAAATAAATATATTGAACAGGTGTAGTGATGGAGATGACAGATACAGAGCGAACTGCTGCTTCATGAGTTCCAGCAGGGTTAATTGCTTCAGGGTGGCTATATGGCTTATTCATAGTTAGGAAGGCAACTCAGTAGGTTACACAGGTAGGACCTTAAATGAATGCAGTAAACAAATCCAAAATAAAATCATTCGATTAAGATTAGTCGATTAAAACAATTTGATTGAAAATCTGATTTCCATTGCATTTAAGTCCAATGCACATACAAATCTAAAATATACTGTCCTGTGTGACAGTGCATGAAGTACAAGAAGTCTTTTGCTCGTAACGTACATAATCCTTTACTGCGCTTTTTGAAAGGTTGCAAAGGGGAAAACGATAGCGTCAGTCCATGAGTGCTCTGAAGCTAAATAGGCATCACGAAGGGGAGGTAGAGAGGCCGTCCAACGGAGTTACTACTCTACTTCAGCTGCATCTGAAAAGCCTCAAAGCCAGCAGAGAAAAAAAGTTCTCCTCCTCGTCACTGGGAGGAGCCCCTCATTGTGCAGGACACACGCACACGTCTCTCTAATGTGGAGCCTATTTGAGGAAGCCCTTGTAGAGGAAGTGGGAGTGACTGGTGGATCTCTCGTTTTCCAAACAAAAGAGCAGGTCCCTGAGATTGACGCGAGTGATGCGCTGCCGTGTGGGTCTGGAGCCCGACGAGCCGGCCCCGCCAGACACAGAGGGACCCGATGCCTGCGCGATGAGGGACAGATGGGCGGGAGAAAGAGAGGTTGACAGTGGGGGGGGGGGGGGGGGGGGGCATGGGTTTAGTTTTTGGTCTCCATCACAAGCAGACATGACCGTTTCTGGAGTTTTGCTGCCTTGACAGCTCGTTTTCTGCATTGTCATAAGCGTTGAGGTTTTTTTTTTTAACCATTATGATTTCTATGTGCAGGCAGCACCAGCCTTAGGTAGCCAGAGCAAAGTAGATATGTTTAAAAAAAAATGTGTTAAAATGGACGAAAACTAAAAACCGTAAACAGTAAGTATTTAATGATTCCTATAACAAATCATGGAAACAGCATTTATTGAGGAATGCTTCTGTCCCAACCTTTTTGAGCCATTTATGCAGTTGATCACTGTGATCAGTATAAGCACGCTTTCAATTGCCATGAACCCTATAAATGCCCTTTTCAACAATGGAATATTCATGCTAATAGAAAAAAAAAAGTTATTTCCATGCATTGCACCGAACAGAATACAATGGAACTCTGAGATATCTGTTTTTCTTCTATTTTTCAACAAACATTCTAAAGAAGTCTACATCTAGAAAAAAAACTGAAAGGCGTGTCATTTGGATCATTTGGAGACCGGGAAGGTGTATAAATATAGACCTCCTTTAGTTTACTGCAGCCTTTGTACACGTAAACAAGTGTAAGCAGGCCATTTCCTTTGAGAATTAGATTAAGTTAAATTACCCCCCATCCCCCGCCCCCGTGCCTGAAGTGCTTGCCCGACTACTACCCCCCCCCCCCCTTTAGTTGTAAACCCGGTGAAACACTGTGGTGGATGTTTGCGTGTATGCATACGTGCTGTGAAAAGGAACTCTCCTCCTTCCTGGTTCTTATTTTTTGCGTGAATTTCCCACTTAAATGTTTCAGGACTTTACCCACCTGGCCCACAATAAATCACACTATGTGGGGAATGTGGTGTAATTATTGTTACCTCGGCAGCAGAGGATGGGGAGTCCTGAATCTTCCTCTTCTTCCTGGGACCAATGGCTGCTAAAGCGGTCAGGTTGGCCTCCCTCTGCCTCATCTGAGCCAGCTCCTGCTGCTGCATCTGGATAGGGCACACATGACCACGTGAAAATCCCAGCATGCAATGCTAAAAGCGTACAGAAGCCAACTGTCCTGCTCCTCTCGTCCTACCTCTTTTGCCTTCTGTTTGAGAAGCAGCTGCTCTGGGTCCTCCTGACGAGCTCGAGACTGCAAAGCAGAGAGCAAGACTCATTAATAACGGATGTCAACAGTTTATTCTACACAGACAACTTGTGGGTCTCATGGACATCAACATTTAGAAACACCACATTTCTTGCTATATATATTCCTTCAATAAAATAATACACACAAAAAGTTTTTTGATATATCGCACAATTTTCTAGAAATTGTTTAGTTACTTCCCAAACTTCCTGAGGGTGACTCCAAATCAATCATAAGCAACGTTAGTCAAACTCTATGGAATATGAATGTGTCTCTGGTGAAGAGATTAGCTGCAGGATACCAAAGCACTACATGCTATCATAAGTAAAAGCGAAAGGAGTCGATTATATGATGAGCATTACCTCTTAGTCAACATTTCTTTACAATATTTGACACTCAGGTGTCTGAATCTACAGGATTTGACTTCCTCTTCCCCACAGCAACTCCATTACCCTTTTGTGTAATGTAAAATTTCAGCAACAGCCTTTGGAAATATGCTTATAATCATTATTAGCTGCGAGTGAAGCTGCACCTTTGCTGCCTTTAGGAGGATCTCTCTCTCCTGTTCCTCCTTCCGTTGTTTCTCCAGCTGGTCCAACTGCTCGAAGAACTTGAGTTGAGCGCGAACATTGCTGCTCTGCTCATACTTGCCATCCTCCTATCAACACACAGCAGTGCAACAATGTAAGCTTTTATAAAAGGAGCAAAAACAAAGCAATGTACGACATATCAGTCGCATGCTATAGACAGCGTCGTTATCACAGGGGACCCCCAATCTTAACCATGAGGAGAAAACATTGGGCGAGTCTTAAACAATGCCGTGAACAAACCTTGCAGTTGAGGTTTTTCTGTAGAGCCACTTGGGAAACTTTTGCCAACAAGTCCAAGAGCCGCTGCTGAGTAGCGTGGGAGACAAAGTTCACCACCTCTGCACCCAGTTCTGTCACACCGTGCCTCCTACCTGGAAAGGAAAAGATGGATGGTCAGATAGATGCATGCATGGCGTATTGTCCAAAATGCTAAAAGCGTCTCACCTATCGCCTGCATTGTCTTCTGTAGAATGGCAAAGGAGAGGAAAGCCTCGTCCTTGCAGGAATGTGTCACCGCTCCCACTAGTCGAGAATTGGTTGCAAGGATATTGGCGTTTTCCTCTGATAGGTTCACTCCAGCCATGGAGGCCACGTCGTTGATGTCGTCCTCATCTCTGCAAACATAAACAAATACGTGGCAAAAAACAGCTCATAACTCTGATAGATCACCATGAACTGTTTTTAACATTTTATATGTTATAAAACATATCCTTACATTGAGATCAGTATTTGTTTTGCCGGGTACATTTTCCCCCTACGAGTGATGTTTTCACTAAAGTCTTTTCTAATTCCTAATAAAAAGCATTTCCCTTCTGTTGTCATTGTTCTTACTTGAAAGTGGCACCCGCCTGTTTCAGCGTGTTCTTTTGAGCCAGGCTCAAGGAAGCAGCGGAGACTTGTTTAGAAAGGGGAGACAACTCTGGCCTCAATGGAGCTGGCAGAGAAACAAAAATATCTCAATGAACACCAAAGGTCCCCCGGGGAAAGCCAGACACTGGTGTGATCAGATGGACACCCTCACCTGGCTGCAGCTCTTTCAGGTGGACCTGTTGCTGTCCCAGCATGATGCGGCCAGGGGCCTGATTCCTGAGAGTCCCCATGGGGGTTGTGGGTAAGGCTACCTGAGGTTTCAACATTGGTCTCGGCTGTTGGGTCTGGATAACCTGCATGGATAAAGGTTGTGCTTTTTTTAAACAGGGATGTCATTGAGTGGAAATATAAATGCCACTGGAAGTTATATATTTGACTTTGTTAGTAAGAGACATATTGGTTCACCACTGGTTTGCTTGTGCCTGGCTGGAGATGAGGCCGGCTGACCGGAGCAGTGAGGCGAGGCGCTGGGCCGCCCAGGACCACAGTGGTGGGGATGGGCGAGGTGGAAGGGACGGGACCCGAGGGTGTCTGCGGAAGCTGACTCTGCTGGATGAAGGCGGCCGAGTCTGGGGTGAGCTGCCTCAGAGCCGGGAGGCTTCTCTAAAAAAGGTAAACGGGTTGTATTTCACAGAACAGCACTTAAGATGAAAGTGGTTTCCTGCAATCCAAAAAATAATTTTACCTGGAAGGTAGATGGGTGGAAAAATGACCATAGAATACACGGTATCTTACCTTGAGGAAAGGCACGAGGTAAGGTTGGGGTGAGGAGTTGAGCTCTTTGTACAATCTGCTGGTGAATTCCTCCGCCTCCAGTCTGCCCTCCTAGTACAATATTTAGAGATAGAGCTGAGAGAGAGAACTATCATTTGCAAGTAAAGATGATGCTTACACTTTTAAAAAAAGGACAGCTGGCATTTATTTATTTGAGCCTTTAGGTCAATTGTATTCAATTACAGCATGTTCTTTAAATAAGAAACCCAACATAGCCAGTGACATGTCCGTGTCTCCTGTGAGCAGGTCCACTCACCAGCAGTTCCTTCACCAGCTCTCTCACACTGGCTGCAGTTTCTGTAGATTGCTTCCCAGTGGAGGCCAGCTTGATCAATGTAGACAGGAAGTTCCTACATTTCTTCACGTTCTCGATGGTCTCCTGCAAAAAACCATACACAGCATCCAGATTACAAACAACGTCCTGTTCCATCTCTCTTTTATTATCGGACATGCAGACAGCCAACTCTGTCTGATCCCTGGTGCGCTACTCACTTTGCTCATGGTAATTGAGGCCACTGTGGTCCCAGCGGTTTGGCTGACGGCCCTGGGGGTGATCCCTGGTACTGCAGCCCCAACTGGGCTCTGAGAAAACATACATCTCCGTCACAAACAGGACGTTCACACGTTTCCCAAACACACACGTCGAGTCCTCACAGCAGAGTGTGGGATTTAGAGTTGCTTCAAAGCTGGTCACGTGCATCAAATGTTAAGGTACACAAGAGGAAACAGGTGCTCTCCTCATGCAAATTAATTTCAGTTGGATGTGCTTCCTCAAAAAATAGCTACAATGTTTTTTTTCCCCCTCACAATATTAGGAAATAATCATGCACACTTTTGTTTGTTAGTGTGAAATCTTCTGACATGTTTCACAGTGTTTAACACAAAACACTTAATAAATTGCTGACTTCCTTCAATCCAGGTTTCAACTATTTTACAGTCGATCCAGGAAACAGGTTTCAGAATGACGGATGACATTTCCATTGAGGCAAAATGCACTCATGAGATACCTCTGGTGTCATTTTGATGATATTATGAGTTTATGTGTCAAAAAGGGAATGGGGCATTTTGTTTATCACCGAACAATGCAAAGCATGTTACCGACAGACAAGCCGAGGGACCATGAGAAGAATTCTTTTGACGCCAACACACCTGAAGGATGGGCGGTCTGTGAAGAGTCGTGGTCGCAGTGAGTGGCGTTGGGGCGGCGCAGCTCTGGCGGATTGGGCCAGGGCCGACTTGTCTGCTGATGTTTCCAGGAGCCTGAGACAAGACACAACATCTGAGATCTTAAATGCCCTTGAATTAATTCAAATGGATTGTCGGGGAAAGCCGCAGTAACCGGAGCAAACCCTCGCAGGCACGGAGAAAACATGCAACCTCCACACTGAAAGACCTCTGGGTGGTAACTAATGTTCTGCTAACAGTCCCCGGACCTTAAGGCAGGACGGTTTCCAGGGCAGGGACATAAGAGACACAATGGTTGATGGCACAAAGCTCCTCCAAGGCAGACTAGGGGTTCTTACCTGACCGGGAGGCGCGCTTGTTGGCGTAGCGGCCCGAGGTGCCATGCCTCCCTGTGCCTGCGCCTGCATCTGGGCCAGCGCCTGCTGAGGAATCATCAGCAGCTGTCCGCTCTCGCTGCGGACAAGCACCATCCCTGAACCATCAATCAGAACAGTTTAGTGTTATCTTAATTATTAATCTGACACGCTACTGGCAGGAAGTCTGAGAGGAAACATAATCATTAAACCACTGATCTGAGACAAATGGAAATTAAACCGATTTGGTGAATCGCTGATGTAAGCAAACAAATGACTTCAATCACCTGGGGGGAGCTGGATGTTATGCAGGCCTATACTGGGCTGTCCCGGGTTGGTCTGGGGTAGCCTCGGGGCCAACATCTGAGGCATCGGACCCCGGGTCCCGCCGGGACTGCTGGCCACTGTCGACGGCATCCGGACAGCGCCCGCGGCCCCAAGAGCGACGGCCGGCATCACGGTTGCGGGGGGCTCTGCTTTAATTATGTGCGACCCCGCGCTCACGGACACCGGCCCGGGTGACGCGGGGTTGTTTACGAGCGGGGGACCTGTGGCGTTGACCCCATTATTGTTCCCGAGGAAGGGTGCTCCGAAACCCGCGGGCTGCGCAGGCGGCCTGACGAGCGCCGCGGGGGGTCCCGTCGCTCGGATCGCGGACTGAGCCCCCACGGAGGAAACGCTTGGTGTCTGAATGACGCTGCACGGCGAGGGATGCGCCGCTGCACCGGCCAGCCCTTCGGACATCACCGGCCCGCCGCCGACAGACGTCACCGCACCGGTGCCACTTGCCCCCGCGAGAGAGCCGCCACTTCCTGAACCGTGAGAGTTCATAATTTGGCTCCCGTTGTAAGTCTGCGTTACGTGAAACGACACTTTCCCCTGTGTGTCAGGGAGAGGCGTCACAGCGCCACTGACAACAGGTGTTTTGTCGGGGTCGCGCGCCGCGGTGGATTCCGTCGATGCATCCATGGTTGCATCCATGGTTGAACCATGGGGGACGTGGTTGTGACGAGACCCCCCCCCCCTCCCCTCCCGCAGCACTGCAACTTCTTCAGAAGGGAACACCTTTTACAATCTTAAGAGTTTGAGATGTGGCAACACGCTGTTTTTCCTCAGTAAGCTCACGCGCTTGCTTTCCGTGTACACTCGGAGGGACAGAGAGGAAAACGACGTTAGTAAGTCACGGCGTACCTGCTTCCCCAATCGTCCTGACCGAGTCCCAGCTGGACATTAGCTCGCGCTACCCCCTTGTCCGGGGAACTATATCCGTGTAATTACCGGCTGCCTCGTGCCTACACCAGTGGTTGTTGTGGCACAAGATCGACGGGTGTAACTCCACCGACTGTACGGGATGACAAACCGCCGCTTTATTCACCTCTGTGTGTAAAAAAGGCTCATCCAGCGGACCGGAGTCTATCGCCATCTTTACTCTCCTGCGAGCTTGTGAGAAGTAAGGGACTTACCGCCTGACATGCGCATGCGCACAACAACCAAACGTCTCGGCGCACGGGGTTTGGCGAGCTGTGATTGGCCGTGCCGCATTCTAAAAGGGCGGTACCAATGGCCTCAGCTGTCATTCCGGGGACGCATGAGACAGAACAACATCGTACCGGAGACCGACGGTCTTCACCAAATACCACATAGCGGTCGACGTGTTTACGCGAACCCAATGCCGGTGTAGGTGCAGAATTGTACCGCCTCACTATTGGCGGAGTACTAACGTGGTTTGCAACAAGCGAACGAACCACATTTTTGAGTTTACTCTCCCTCGATGCGCGGGGCAAGATGGCTGCAGTGTTGTGGCCAACAAGTGAAGCCTGGAGTCACTTGCCTGTTGTTGGGAGGCGTTGGAGGGCGCCCCACCTGCCTCTTACTGCAGCCCACGGGGCCGGCAGCAGTCACGGGACAAATGCTGTGGTTGAAATGACGTTAACAAAGAAATGAGTGCACAATTCATACTTTGTCTTTTTATGCTTTTACTTTCATTATTGAAATATATATCCAGCATGTAGGCTGAGGTTACTGCTTCTAAAAGTTACAAATGTTCAGTCCAATTAAAAGAGGTTTGTCTTTTCTATCACCTTCAATTATCACCCACCATTGAAACGGAATGAGTAAGACATGGCAATAACATAATGTACTAGGCTTATCACGTATACATATATGTACACCTACTATAAATATTTCACATTTCATATATATACACAATCTAAATAAGGACATTTTATATATGATGCATTTATTTCCTTATTTATACAGTTTAAGTGGACATTGAACATTGTTCCAATTCACTTCTCTTTTGAATTCCCAAAATGTGCTCTGAATACCTCGAGTAGTGCAATATAGCCTCATATAATACTAAATCGAATAATAGTTGGTTTACATGCGGAAACATGCGGTCAACAAGGTACAAATGGCTCAAGTGTTGATAATTGTGTCATCGAGTGAATAAAATAAAAGTACATGTTTTAAACTGTCTCAAACTCTTCCACGGTTTCCACGAGGCTCTCCGGACGTGATGTACGGGTTTTGTCAAGCCTCTAAACTCCACCAACTCCCTCTGCTTTATTTTTGCGGTACGCCAGTGAGCTAAATAAACGAACCACATATACCACACACAGGTGCGCGCCATCGGCAATGATGCGCGTCACCGCGTCATCTTACAAAGGGCACAGGTGCCCGCTGATTGTTCGCACGGCTGATTGATTCGTGGTCTGAGGTTTGCCGTGCTTTGCTGCTCTCTGGTTTAGCCGCTGTGTTTTTTTGAATTTGTAAACGTGGTTTTTTTTTTGGCTGCCAACATGAGTGGCACCCCATACATCGGCAGTAAAATTAGTTTGATATCCAAGGCGCAGATGCGGTATGAGGGAATTCTGTCGTCCGTCGACACCGATCGGTCCACCGTCGCCTTGGCTAAAGGTGGGTTATTGGTGCCCACGCGTGTTTTTCTCGTTCGTGTTCTCTTCCTGTAGGACATTGTGACATTACCCTCTGTTCCCAAATGTTAACCATATGCTGTACTCCAACAATATGCATTTATTTATTGTCCAACAGTTAAATCCTATGGGACAGAGGACCGGCACTCGGATCGACCAGCGCCACCGAAAGATGACATTTACGAATTTATAATCTTCCGAGGAAGTGACATCAAAGACATCACTGTGTCGGAACCACCAAAACCTCACCATGGGCTACCTCGTGACCCTGCTATTGTACAGGTGTGTCATTGCCCCATAATTTAGACTCCCAGAAGTCTTTCTTTTCAATTGATGAAATGGGCCGCTTTTATTCAATTCTTTTTTGGTTTCAGTCGTCCATTGGCAATTCGTCTGCTGCTTATCACCCACGCTGGAGTTCATACAGGGACATGATGCCCACCTACAACCAGCTGGCTGCTTCTTCTCTACTCAACCAGCAGTACAACGCAGCACTGGGCTTGGGTACAGCGGGTGACTCTATTATCCGTAGTTTTATTTTCTTCTCAAATGTTAAAGTGGTCTTATCTGGTTCTCTCTGCTGTTGAGCAAACCCACCGTCGTATGTTCCTGCTCCCTCAGTACCAGGAATTCATGCCGTCCCGGCCAGGAGGGCCCCCATGGTGGAGCAGGCTGTCCAGACGGTGCCTTTGGTCAGTGCCGCCCAGAAAAGAGGAAAGACTTTGACCCAGCCAGCGGCGAGCAAACCGCCTGTGCGTCCAACCCAGCGCTCTGGCCCGGTTCAGAAGGAGAACGTGCCGACCAGTAAGTCTGCTCAAACGCTGGCTCTTGATGTCCAGGAGGACGCGATCTTCTGTTTCGTGCCTTGCTCCTGTTTAACAAAAGACTCAAACGTTGCGATTATTCATGCGTAGGTCGGGCACCCCCTCAGCCAAGTGTGGCCAAGGTCCAAGCCCAAGGTGCCGAGAACCAGAAACCAAGGCAAAAACAAGGTATGACAACTGGAAACTGTTTACTACATCTGTCTGTTCATTCTGAAGTGAGGGCACACTTGCAGCAGGTGTTTGGTCAAAGTAAAGTTACATTTCTCTCCTGTGAGACCTCTAAATGTAAAGACCCGATGACCCTGTCCTGAACGTTAATCGTAGTGTTTGGTCCTAAAAGTGTTTCTGGTGCTCAGGTGCCGGCAGTCGGCGGTCCAGGAATCGCAGCAGAGGCCAACTTCTTGTCAAAAACTCAAAGGCCACAACTTTGCAGTTTGAGTCCGATTTTGATTTTGAAACTGCAAACGCTCAGTTTAAAGATGAGCTTACTAAGGAGGTTGTGGGTATGTTTTCTTTCATAGAATATGTCGCGTGAAAAAAATGAACATTTGGGGTGTAAACATTTGTGCGTGTGTCTATATATGCGTTTAGCTTTTTAATAAATCGTTGCAGTGGAAAAGGTGGATTCTTGTGAGGTGCCGGACAGCCAAGGTGTGCAGGAGGAGGATGAGGCTCTGGCAGAAAAGTACTACGACAAAGCCAAATGCTTCTTTGATAACATCTCAGACCTTAAGCCCAGGTGACAACGTAACCTGCCATTCCGTTTCCCCCACCCCCCCCCCCCCCCCCCCCGGCGGGTTGTCGTGCTCAACAATATATTGAACTTCGTTGTGCATCTGCAGGCGAACCACCTGGGCGGAGGAGAAAAAGATGAACATGGAGACGTTCGGCGTGCCCGGGCGCTTCCTGCGAGGCCGAGGATTCAGAGGCCGCGGGCGCAGAGGGCCGAGCGCCGCTGAGCAGCGACCCCTCCCAAAAGATGTTAGTGGGAGGGTGTGAGGCCGCTTCTTTTTGTTAACCTTTTCTGTAGATATTGTAGTTTTCTACTTATTTAAAAAAAAAAAAGTACCTCCCTTTTTCCCCCCCCCAATTTAAAGTGGAAGCATTTTTTTATTTTATTTTCCTCTATCCCAAATTCTTATTCTGGGAGTTTTCTACTTTAAAGTTTTGTCATGGGAGTAATTTCTTTTAATCAAGCAGCTGTATGCTCAAAGCCAATTTATTAATTTGCAGTTGGCTTGGTAAAGTGCAACGTAGGCACAGGAATAGAGTTCTGGTTTTTTGCTGAATATATTTTCTTCTGTCTGTGGACAGCCATTTTCTCTCCCTGCTTGTAAAATGAAAACTGTGGAGGACTTGAACAGTTGTTATTAAATAACATCATTATCGGAATGGCTTCAATCTGTTTGCATTGGTATCTTCAACTGGCCTGCACCCTCTTTGCTGACTGTTCTTATCGGAGTAAAATGACCCCATCAGAGCCTTCACTTGTGGTGGTGACAACGTGACTCCATTTGGCTCTTGGAAAACCAACAAATGCTTTTATACAGCCAAACTAATTGGATTGAAGTACATGTTGATTCCCTAGCACATGAAATGTATTCCAGCAGACTAACACTAAAACCCTACTATCAATGACCTGCATTATCCGTAATTCCACAACATTTACAATCTTTGAGTGTTCAGATTCTGAGCGCCACGGTTCTTTCTGAACGGGTTGGCTTTTCTGAACTTTTCCTTTACATCTTCAAACTCCATGACTCAAGTTGCGGTTTCATTTGACTCAAAGAGCATATAGGATTAATGTTTTGTATGTGTTTGCTTCCTAATAGAAGCCAGTTGCATGAACTTTGAGCGTTTTCCTCGTTGGGAATGTAGATGTTAAGCTCCGAGAGGTTCGGTCCCCCTCATCTGCGTAGAGGTGACACTTTCAGAGAAGGAATGTTTGAAAGTTGTCTCTACATTTGGCAATAAGTGTTATAGACTTGTGCTATTTGCTGGGGAGAAAGTTCAGAAATGCACACACATTTCCACAGGATTTGCAGCTTGTGTTTGACCATTGACGTCCTTTATAAAGTATTTCAATTTTATACCACTGGCTCACTCAAAAACCTTATGTGGGAGGACTGAACTATTGGAGACATGAGCCGATACCCGGAAACGTGACACATTAAGAATGAAGTCAATATTTGAAGAGATCTGATGTCTGCTTACCAGGAGGAAAAAGCGACATGAGTTCATCCACCTGGTCGTTTCGCACGGACTGGCTTTTCAATTTGAGTATGCGAAACGAGTCCCTGCCCCCTCTTCTGTACACGCACAAGTTCAACAGGTTGCTCCATTACTGCACGATTACTGTATTTTCTGAACAATCTACTTTTTTGACAAATAGGTAGATATTTTCACTCTCCTTGTATTTGAGTCATATGATTTAACATATCAATTATGAAAATCATGTGAAAACGGGTACTTGTAGTCTCCTCGAGCTGTTGAAGCAGGAACCTCTTCAAAACACAAAGTTCTTTCAGCATTTTATTGCCCAATTTACCTTTAGTCACCTAATTATTGCATTCTCTAGTCAGTGGTTTACTGTTCTGGGTATTAATACTGTACAAAATGACTAAGTCCCATGAGGTCAAGATCCAAAATGCCACAAACACATGCCGAAACATAAATGGAAACCGATTAAAATGTATCAATCTCCATATTTACAGTTTAAGTCTCTACCTCCAAAAACCCATACAGAGCACAACTCATAAAGGAAAGGTTGAAAGCTGTATGTATGTATGTATGTGAATGAGCCAGGGTGTCGTAGCAGAGCAGCGTCTTTCAACAGCTCGCTTCCCAAAGTCCTCTCCTTTCCTCCGCCGCGCTGCAGGTGGAGCCCCATTGTGCTTCCTAGGAAGATGGAGTCTGACTTTTCGACTTCTCCATCTCTGGGGCCGCGGCTCTTCGCCTGACTGTGCTGGTGTGCGTTTCCTCATCCTCCGACCTGACGTTGGGGGTGTCTCCTCCGTGGGCGTTGCTGGTCTGGCTGTCAGAGGAGGAGTTTGAAGAAGTGGAGGACGTGCGGGACTTTGTATCAAGGCCCTCAAGGACATGTCGAAGGAGTCCGTTAGTCGTCACTTCGTTGTTGTTGTTGTTTCCTTGGACTGTGGGTGAGATATGAAATACAAAATACCATTAAGGAGGTAACTGCACAGCGCTTCTTTTAATCTCTGCTCTGTTTCTGGCTTACGTACCTGGCACCCCGTCTTCTCCCCCAGAGCTGTAAAAGACATCCAAGGCCTCATGGTCAGAGATCTCAACCAGCTCCATCTGGTCCAGCAAGTCCACGTTCACCTCCATGGACGAGATGCTGCCGATAGGAGCTGCAGGAGAAGTTCAAGCACGGGAATCGTGTTGTGGGCTGCATCATCTGTGCCTGAGTGTGCATTTCGTTCAAAGGGTCTACAAAAAGATTGCCGCCGGGTCAACTCACGCCTCTTGTAGTCTCGGATACACAGGTGCGCCGAGGACAGGTAGGCGTCCACGTCATGCTGGAAGACCTCCTCGAAGAAACGCTGTCTTTCTCGCAGCTTTAGCTGCTGTGTCGCGTCCACATCTGGCAGCCTCTGGCCTCGCTCGGCGTCCGCTGGTAATCACAACAGGAGTCACGTGAAGTTGGAAAGCAGTCGTAACATCGGGTACCAGGAAGCTGCATTTTACATCCAGCACCATACTAGGAGAATTTCAAACAAGGTCTTCCTCTGTGGACGTAGGTGTGCTGATAACACCGTGTTGTATAACATGACGTATAGTTTGAGACCAATTTTACAGTCACTCAGGGGTCAAATGTTGGTAGCCAGAAGGGGGAGCCATTGAGCTGAATGTGATGCTTTGACTGATGGTAAGATAATGAAAATATCACATTCCGCTGTGTGAAACAACATGTCTGGTGGCCAGTTGTGGTTGCATGCTCAAGTACCTCTCGTGATTGGTGTGACTCATTTTATTGCTGTTTTATCTACTGTCATTCACTGCCGGCTTACCCCTCACCCCACTGGCGGGTAAGGGCCGACAGTGGTAACACGGACGAGTGCATCGCCGAGCGCAGGCGCCGGTCCGCAGCCAGAGGCACGGTGACAGGAAAACAGTTTTGGATGGTGTGTTTGGCTAATGCAGCGACCGCTAAACACACTGCTGAGTGCCCTTCACCCACTTTTTTTTGTGTTTGGCTAACTAACCGCTAACAGAACTAACGTGTGCACACTGTCCCTCGCCACCACTCAGACATTGCTAAGAGGCCGGACAGCTTGGCGAGTTTATCCGTGTGTTTTGGCATGGTTGCATGTAGGTAGCATAGGATGACAGCAGCGGTTATGTTCATTCAATCACACAATGCGGCATTCCTTGTTGCAGACACAGCTGGCGGAGATCTGCACTCTGTTCGGTTTGTAAAGAGCACTTCTATCCTGTTTCACCCTTCAGCTTATAAGTGATACGTTGCATGAGTCATTAGAGCAGTGTCTGAGTTTTGAAGAGCTATTACAACTTGCAGCCAAGGATTGAGCTAATCGGATGAGGCTCTCAAGCCGTGTCTAAACTGGGAATAATATAAAGATTATCCAGGCTGTGTTGACAGCAGCAATCCCAGCAGCTCTACACAACACTGGGAGATGGAGAGTAGAAAGACATTTTGCTCAGGATGTTTTCCATACCAGGAAAGGAGAGAATTCTAGCAAATATTTTGCCGTCTCTGACATTGTGAAGAGACCCCCACTTGCAACAACCTGCCTCATTATGCACCACAGCGATAACATAATAACTGCTGCAGTCGGGGTAAAGCTGCAAAGTTGGCGATAAGCAGCCACAAGTTGCAATCCCGGACCGCTGTGTCAGCGCAGTCCTCCCCACAAGCCTCGTCCACACATCTGCGGCGACGTGGGGGGGACGCTCGCCTGTCACTGCGGCTCTGCGCCGTCCTGTTTGACAGCCTGCCTGCTGGGTGCAGGGACCTGCGGGCTCCGGGATCAGCATCGAGACAGCTTCGAAGGGGAGGCGAGTGGCAGAGAACCCGAGGGTGGGGTTGGACCGGCTGACTGCAAGTGTGAGACAGAACCCGGAAATATAGACAGTGTTCCCCAAGGACTGAAAATGCACAAATCCACAAGCAGAACTGACAGCAAAAAGTGGTGAGTTGACAATTTCTGCTTTGACGCAGTTATCATAGTATAACTGTATACTGGAATAATAAACAAACAAAGCACCATTGTGTAACTGTAGGATTATGAGGATTTTGCTGTCGACGGTCTCATGAGAAAGCGTTTTAGCCCATTATCAATAGTGTTTATTACTATTGCTGTGCAGCCTGACAGAGTCGTCTTGTTTTTTATCAGCAGAATGAAGAAGATTATCTGATCAACAAACCTCAGAGCCCCTTAGTCTCTTAGACAAGTTCCTGTCCTCCGGTGCACCAAACCTGCTCCTCTCGCCTTAATTCGTCCTCCTTTTCATCCCTAAAAAACAACAACATCCTGTTCCATATGAACATGGATGCAAGAGCAAAACATATTGACCACCTGGTAAATACCAATGTTATATATACATTTCCAGCTCATGACTTTTGAGATGTGTAGTTTTCAAACCCAAGTTGAGATGACCCTGAGCACATCATAATGGATTATTGTGTGAAGGCCTAAAAGAGTGCAACAAGTTTAGCATTATATGGATTCTAAATCAATAACAAAAACTAGAGAGATTATCTTTTTTTTCTAATACTGGTGGCCACATAATTCACCTGGATCGACAGTTTGATCCGTCGTTTGAACATGCTATGCTGGTAGCTAGAGATAAGGATGCCTTCTGACTCCACATCACCTGATTTTATTTCCTCTTCAAACTTCAACCCCACTGAACATCAAGTGACATCTCTCGAGGCCATTTATCGGATTTGGAGCAGCTCCCTCTGGAAACCTCTACACAGACTTTGATGTGTAAAATTGGCGCACTTCACTCTCTTAAGTCATTTCCATCACTGCTCTTAACAAGCAGATGGAGAAAGTCTGTGTAGGAGGTGATGTTAGTGATTACAATTATGCAGGGAAGGAGTCTGTCGGATCAGCCGGTCACATGGTACAACTGCTCCTCAGCAGCTGCAGTCTTCCGTGAGAAAAGTGAGATGGCAGGTCGTCGTATTGCCATTTTGTGCTTGCGCCATTTCCGTGTCTTGATGTAAAAGTCGGAGGTTGTGCGAGTGTGTGGCTCGTCCTTTTCCCTGCACTGTTGCACAATCACTGTCTGCAGAGCAAAGGGAGACGCGCTGACAAAGCAAGATGTCAGTCGCAATCAAGAGCGGGCTGTTTGAGGCGCACGTCTGTTTAAAGAGACCAATGCAACGTTTGTGCTGGAAGAAGGACGATCCTCCATTTACTTTAGAAAAAAAAAAAAAAGATAATGTTTGCTCTACAGACCAGGACAATTCAGTTTTTTAACAAATGCTACAGGTTCACACAAATTGCTTATCTTGTAATCTCCCCCGCTCAGTTAAACACTGATTGATCACAGCATTGATTGTTTCCACTTAAAGGCTGAGGCCTTGAGCTGAAGTTTGGCTACAGATGCGTATCCTCGCATTGATTTGTCTTCCCTATCCAGTTCTTTTTTTTCCCATTTAATCACCTTGATCGATACATCTTCTCTCCCTGCCCTTCCCTGCTGACCCTGGTGACCTCTGATTAGTACAACCACTCACAGGGGGAAAACCTCCACCATTGATGAGATCACATGATCAGTCCGTTACCCAAAGTCTGTAGTATCACTCCCCAACCTCTTTCCTTTTTTGTCTATTTTTTACTATATAATCTTCATTTTTGATGTCTTTCTTTCTGTATGAGTTTCTGTTCGTATATATAATTGTCTATCTCTTTCTCCTTTCATGAAATCTTTCTCCCCTAATTTAAGTTTTCTCTGCTCTCTTTCGGTCTTTTTAATCTTTCTGTGTTTTTCTTCTTTCTATTTTCTTTATGTCCCGTCTCTCTCCGTGTTTTTTTTTGTCTCTGTACTTCTTTATCATCCTTTTCTCTCGTAGTTCTTTGTCCCTTTCTCCTCCTTCCTTCCGCCGAGTCCTCCCGAGTCTTCAGGGACTGCAGAAGGAAAAGGTCGCTGGTTCAGACCCAGTTGGAATGACTGGAAGAGACAGAAAGACAGAGACGGGCGGGCCTGGCGTGTGTGTGTGTGTGTGTGTGCTACTCTGCCTCCCCACATAAAGACAAACCTCAAATCCCCCGCGCAGGAGGCAGAGAGAGAAAGAGCCCATTCAGAACCGGACAAAGGCTCAGATGTGAAGGGAACGGGCCTGGCTGTGCTCCTCAGACATGATGCCATTTACAGGAAGTCGCTTTGGATTCAGCCAAGAGGGAATTCTCCCAAACTCACCCTTTAAAGTTGAGTTAGGATAACGCATCATCCCCACATGAACTACCAATAACCTGTTGTCTGGGAATCAGCTCACTTCCTGTTCTCAAGTTCTCCGCGTATCACGTGCTTCTTTTCACTGTCACACTTCCAGAGGGGGGGGGGGGGGGGGGGGGGGGACCTTGAGACGCCGCCTGAGAACGCCAGAGGCCACACATTGATCTGAGGGGATGAGTGAAGGAAGTGAAGGCAGGAGGGCTCGGTGTCGCTCACAGGCTGCCACACGGCCGTCACTGTGCCGAATGAAAACGTGAGCTCCCCGGCTGGCTCCCCCCGTGTGACCGGTGCAGGAGAAGGTCAGGCCGGGGCAGAGCAGAGAGACACTTGGTCTCCACACAATCCAGGTGTTTTTTTTTTTTTTACACTTGGTTGGTTGAAGGAGCAGCTGCAGCTGGGACCCCCGGCGTAAACAACTGCGGCAACTATCGCCACCTCCTCCAGCGGCTTTCCCAGAATCCAAGACTTAAAGTGTGGTTTCCATACATGAATGGATGAGGTCATCCCTGTTTAAATGGCCGTGGTGGGGGTGCCACATACTTCCATGTATTGCTTCAGCCACAATGTGAAAATCTGATTTTCAGTAGAAACGACCAAAAAAAGACATCCTCCATGAATAAATGTATTGATTTCATGGGGAAATAAATCCACATATGAAGCACATATGACATTTTATGCATTTTTCAGGTTTTTTAAAGTGTTCACCCAATTTGTCAGTACTAGCGTAGCTCTCCTTATCTCGCTGTTTGTCTCCCTCAAACAGACTTGCTGACCTTCACCTAAGCAGTCTTTGTCAGAAGGGCTATTTCATTTCGCACCGATGGGCTCTCAAATGCAACTAAAACCGAGAAAGCGAAAGAAGTAAAAAAAAAAAACTGTAAACACACAGAACAGCAGCAACAAGAGTGATGAAGACAGGAACACTTTCATAAAGGCTGTAAAACAAAGAGGACGTCTAAAAGAGATCCATTGAGTGACAGGATAGCGGTTAGCTCAAAGTGAGTCAACGCAACGCTGTGGGCGACACAATGAATCCTGCACGGGCTCATTAGTTGAAGAGGATGTCTTGTTGTTTTCACCGAGAGTCTCTTCCGTGCACCTTCCAGCAACATCGTCGCCGAGAGCAGGCTGTTTCAGGTCTACGTCGGTCATTGGTGGATCGCTCTCCGTGGGCCGTTTAGGGTAATTAACGGTGTCTCGGGGAGGAACGGTAATGCGCCTGTTTGGCTACAGGTAGGAAATAGAAGAGCGCAGATGAAACTATGACTGCAGTGCGCTATTTAATCACTAACACGACCACATCCTGGCGGTTAAAGTGCCCCCCCCCCCCCACCATATTAAAGCGTTAGTTTCTATTTTCTAGCCACACTTTCACGTGAATCTTTGCTTTTTTTTTTGTCTTCTCCTCAATCCCCGAAAAAACACATGGTGCTTTGAACTAAAGTGGAACAGACAAGTGGCGGCGCTCGTGAAATGGACGATAAACATCTCTGGAGACGGTGCACTTGATCTGTCTGCCGCTTTCATTTCCTCGGAGGCCAACAAGAACCTGCCGATCACTGGGATCCGCCGTACATTAGGGGCGGGCTAAGTCGATGTGTGTCAGTCTAAGTGCATGCACTTGCGTGTTGCTATTTGCATATTAGATCTCGTCTGTTTTTGCCGGGACAAAGCAGTGTCCAGCCCCATCACCCCCAGTCCCTCAACACAACAGTGACATCAGCGTTAACCCTCTCCGTCCTCTCCCACGGACAATCGGGCCAGTGTCGTGTCCCGACGTCCTCCATACGTCTACAAGCAGGCCGCGATGGCTTCTGATCAACACAGAAGGCTCTGATAGAAGGAGAACATGATCAATATGAACTGATTTTTTTCAAGCGAGCCAACCAGTTTATCATTTCCAAAGCGCTAGAACATTAAATTCTCTGCCCAGGAGAGGATTTAGGCGCCCTACTAGAAAGAACATGGTGTCAATCGGTTTGTTCAGATAGTTGCAGTAAAAGAAACGGGCATCTGGAGTGACGGCATCGACAAATAAATCTGTAATTACACTCCAACGCTCTCCCTCTTCATGAGGCTCAAGGTCAGGGCTTCAGAGCATTCCTGTCCCTGGGAAGGCTGCCTCGCTCTGTGCTTGTGAGGCCCGCGTGAAGCTATTTTCACTTCAGCTGGAAGGACTTCCGACGCGTCTGCTGAGACTCGACTCAGACACGTCTCAGAAGTTTTTTCTGAGATTTGCGCGGGTTGGTCAGCAGATGCTGCTGGTTGCAAAAAAAGAAATGCACTTAAATGAAATTTCTATTCTTGCACTTGGAACGGAATTTGTTTCCTTGCACACCCACAAGAGGCAAAACACGTTGATCACAGCAGCATTAGGTTCCAACCTTCTTGTTGTTTTGTTTTTATAGTGTGAGTAATGATGTTTGCCAACGACACGGCGAACCAACTGGTAATCATTAACTGATCAAACCGAGGATTCGGCTGGACACGGAGTAGATGGATGTGTTTTTAGAGGACTAATGAGAGGAGGTGGATGGTGTCCCCAGGGCTGCAGAGATTAGACCGTTTGAATTGATGGGAACCTTATTAACCCCTCTACCCACGGCTGTTTAGTGTAATCAAACACAAACACTCATAGAACATATTTAGCCACATGGGACAGGCCACACTACATTGTTTATAATAGAAAATTATTATGCATTATGCATTATCGGTATGTATGCTTCTCATGGTAAGCATGAGGATTATATAATGCTGTCAGTTAAACGAGTTATTAATGACGTTAATGCAAACCCTGTTGCAGACTGTTGTCTACATGCTTGTCTGTTTGTGTAGCTGCTCAAAGCAAATAAGTAGTAGTTTACCTTTTATTGGTAACCTGGTTCATTGTTCTTAATATTTCTCCGTATCTGCTAGATATGTAATTGGGCAACTTTATACTAACAAGTTCATCTTTGCAAATTTATGGTTTTCTCCAATAGATATCTTACAACAAAAACAAATGAGGAGAATGAGTGAAGGCTTGTGAATCCAACTGTAAAAAAAGTTCTGAGGAGGTACAATTTAAAGTGGTTCAATTTGGTTACCTTTGTATGGCATCCAGGTCTGACATTAAGCTAATGACTCGAGGGCAGAGCAGCACAGCAGATATTCGTTATTGGAAAAACTTGTATAATAATGTTTAAGTCAATAATACTTTTCTCCCTCACAGAGATACTGTGATACATTTTTCTAAAATACATACTAGATGGAACCTACTGTGCAATCCATTAAAGATACTGATGATACATATTATGCATTTTTACCACACTTATTTTCTCATTAAACAGAATCTACTGGTTATTTATATCTGGGGCACATCGAAGGGGATCGCGCTAAGAATACATGGAGAATATACAATTGCTTCTCCACCCTGCTGTCTGCACCGTGCTCCAAGCAGAGGGCCAGTCCTTTACTCCTCAGCTCTGACACATAATAAACCACAATAATCAAAATGTGGCAGAGTCTACTGTGGGCAGAGCAACAGATGGCAGACGTCTATCTCTGGAGTCCCGGCCCTGATCGTTTTTAGCCTCGTGAAATCCCAAACTGAGCTCACCGGGCCCAACTGAAACTTCATTTCTCGTGCGCTCCATCTGGGTGGAGCAGGCTGCAGTAAATCAACTACGCCACGAGATCTGCCGGCACAGTCCCGTAAGAAGAGACATCTTTGTCTGGTGGGCCTAATCCAAGGCTGTGTGTGTGTGTGTGTGTGTGTGTGTGTGTGTGTGTGTGTGTGTGTGTGTGTGTGTGTGTGTGTGTGTGTGTGTGTGGAAAGAGCGTGTTGGGAGGAGGGGGGCTGGGAAAGGGGGAGGGGGGTGTGCATCCAAGTTCCTGTTCAAAGAGAGTGTGACTCTCCACTCTGTGTTAGTGGTATATTACTCAGGGTGATGATTCGACATTCCTGTCTGACTTTTGGCTGGTGCTGCAATTGCAATTGGACCGTCCACATCACTCAAAGACACAACACGTATGCCTCATCGAGCAATTCCTACATTTGTTGCTCATCGAAAAATAAATAAAACTTCAGCTCTCTTTATTTGGCAATAATGTGTTACCATCTGATGTAATACAGGCACGTTAGGGAGGGTTTTCATCGTAGCTTGAGTTTCTGTCTTTTTGCCTTATATGTACTTTTGACGGCCCAAAGACGGAGAACAATTCCCCCTCCCCAGTGCTCCGCTCTACACATCTGCACATTAGCACTGTGTCGACGGAGCAAACTGGAGCTGCATCTCAAAAGAACCCCCTGAGCGTAAAAGATGATATCCCGACACAACGTTAAGAAGTTTTTGAAGATGACTCACGGGGCAGGCGTTTGCTGTGAGGGTTGGCTGACGAGGAGCTCATGTTGCTGCAGAGTTGTAGAAAACGGAGATGAATCAATCAGAGATGACCAGCGAGAGTTCAGCCCGAGAGGCTGCCGATCATCTCCTGCGCCCTCCTCCCACTCGCACTGCTCCAAGGTGACCGATGCTGGCTGCCAGCACTGCTGCGCTGCCTCCAACGCTTCGCCTCTTCGCCTCGGTGGACTCTTGGATGAGGCGAGAACAAGTTTGTGGCTTTGTGGAGCAGACCAGCTGACCAATGACGGGGAGGAGGGAGGAGCCGATGGAGACGGAGGAGAGGAAGGAGGGGTTTTATGTAACAGAGTGGAAAATACAGGCAGAGACAGGCACATGCCTTAGTTATTTTTGTACTCTTGCCCCCCCCCCCTCCTCCCTCTCCATTCCCCTTCTTCTGTCTCTTGTCCTTGTCCTGTTTTTTTTTTTAAAAGCTCACTCTTCTGGGTCAGGTGATGTCAACAAATGGGCAAACAACAAATACATCTTTAATATTTCGTTTTCTTTTCCTATCAGAATGCCCTTTTTTCTCTTCACAAAGAACATGTTGGCCCTTATACAATAATACATACTGGATGAGGGATTCATGTTTACATGTGTATACAATCTGTCACATCTGAATCTCAAATAGATTTTACAGAGAGATGTCTCAAGGAAAACATAAAAGCTTAACTCAAAGTAGATCCAACCAATATTACTTAGTAATCAATTAATTAGTTAGTTTGCAGAAAACTATGCACCTGCACCTGCCTATATGTAATCTTTAGAGAAAATAAAAGCCAAACATTCTCTGGTTACAGATTGATCCAAGGGAGCCTCTTCAGCATGTCTCTGTTTTACATTTAAATAAATGATGTACCTTTTGGTCTGAATCCAACAAAACTCTGTTCGGGCTGTCGAAAACTTTACTCAAAAGCAAAACCTGTGTGTATTAGACACCATCTAGTGGTCAACAGATGGTAGTTCCCGTTCTCTTTGCAGTTTCATTGCTGATAACAGATATGTCCGCATGCAAAGTTCTTACAGAGCATCATTACATCATTGCCTCTCTCCAAAAACACTGCATCAGCATTCTAGAGAGCCTCTGATAAGGTGCCGAGCCTCAGTCGCAGGCCGGAAAAGATTCTATGGTGAGTCATTGCAAGAATGTGTCTGTGGGAATCAACACAGCAAGTGACTCGCTGATCCTTCATTGTAACGTTTTTCTTCAACACAATAACCACGGCTGGCAGAACTTTTACTCGAGGAAGCAAACGGAACAACAAACATGCATGTGCTTACGTGCAGACGCGCACCGAAACCTCCAAAAGCAGACTGCACCCAGCTGGAGAGTGAAACTTCAAATACAAGCTGTAATGCAGCAGTCGGGCAGCGGTGTGAGTGAATGTTGCTTTTACTATCTATAAAAAAACACGCTGAAAAATGCAAATGAGTGGTTGATGAATATGCCTTAGGTGGCAGCATGTGTGTGTGTGTGTGTGTGTGTGTGTGTGTGTTTGTGTAAGTCCGAGTATAAAGAAGACTGAGGGAGAGAGAAAGAGAAAGAGAGAGTGGGCAGAGGAAGCACGAAGTGACTCAAAGTGAGAAATCCTCTCTACCTCAAACTAGATTGTGCGTGGGCTTTCTCATGACTGGGGGTTCACCTGCTGAGGCCCTGCAGAATCAATAGCTGAGAACTGGGCTTCTGTGCTGCCGAGGCAAGGCGTGAATCCGAAGCCAAGTGCTCTTTTCTTCTGTTTTAAAATGAGATGAAAGGCAAAGCAAGAAAAGCAAGTGAGGAAAAATATACAGAAAGCAGGCAGAGCAGGGGTGAGGAGGAGGAGGAGGGGGGGGGGGGGGGGGTCGTGTCGTCTGCACAAAACACGAAAAGCCTTCGTGCGTGATGCCAAACTTCGAACACTTTGCTCCCAATGCCATTACTTTCCATTTTCCAAGCATTCGCAGGGGGTTAGATGTCGTGCTCACTCGCAATGAAACACTCTTAAGTCTTCACACTGAGGTGAGAAAGAACATCAGAAAGAATTCACAAGGAGTGAGGGCTGTTCTCCACGCCGCCGCGGATGTGATAGCCGTATTTCGTGGGTCTGCAAGCCCCCGGGTTTTGCTCATGCGTCCACTCTTCAGTCTAAAGCAACGCTTTCCCGCCCTCACTCCGCCAGGCAAAGTGCCAAAGCCATCAGGCAGTCGTACGCCTACCATCAGACGAGGAGTTGCACAGCAGTCACATTTCTAATTATACAACCGACAACAGAGAGCCGCGGAGCAAAGGGAGAGAGCGCGGTGGAATGTGGAGAGAGGAAGAGGAGTGTGATTGCGAATGGAAGAGAGGCTGAGAGTGCTACTCAGCCGCAAACGCGAGGGTGGGCAAGTTCACATGACAGAGACAGAGAGAGGGAAGCATCAAATCTGTCTGAGAAAGGTTAACAAGACTGACTGACTGAGGAGAGTGGGAGTGTAAAATGTAAAGGCTGGTAGGAGGGAATAGAGAGAGAGAGAGAGAGAGAGAGAGAAGGAGAAGAGGAAGGGAGGTGTCTGACAGACAGTCTGTTGAGCTCGTCTGGTTGCCTGCTCATTCTGCTCGCTTGTGCCCCTCCACCTGCTTGCCCCACGGGAGCAGGAACACAAACCGGACAGGTGCGTGCGAGTGGGTGTGTGAGGGCGGAAGGTCCGTGGACCATGGATGGACCCGCGTTGCGAAGATGAGTGGCACCAGGAGGCACATGGACGGAGGGATGGATGGACGGGGGAACCTGTAAGTAAGTCTCCAACGCGAAGCTTGTACGCCGACATCGGTGTCTCTCGATCCGCGTAGCTTGCTCCCGTCTTTAAGTGGTGGTGGATGCAGTGTTTTCACTCTGAATGCATGTTGATGGAACTCTTCGCGGTCATATTGGAGGTTATATTTGGTTGTGTTGCGTTGCACCACCATAGACCGAAACATCAGGCCAAATAAGTCTCTGTATGCAAATGAAGCCGTCCTCTGCCTGATTATCATTCTTGTGATAGTACTGGGCACTGCAGTGTAAACATTTCATTTCCGTAGATAAGCAACCTGTGGTGAACTTATCACCTCATAAGGTGATCCACGATGCACGCCATCGCAGCCCGAACGCATGGTACCTGTGTGTCGGCCGCTGTGGGTTAGCAGCACACACCTGGAGGCTTTTGGAATTCATTTACATTTTCACTGCGTGCATATCTAATGTGTGTGTGTGTGTGTGTGTGTGTGCAATTCTTACCGAACAGAAATGTGAGGGTGTTATCTGATCCCCCACATACACAAGCACACACACACACACACACACACACACACACACACACACATAAAGAAACAGCTCATATAAGAGACATGCCCGTCGGGCAGAGTGAAAGAGTTCCATTCAGCGGCGGTGCTCAGCTGTGATGATGACATAATGCGGGGCATTGGAATGAGCTTTGCATTGACCGGCTATAAAAGTTCTACGTCGCTCTTTACTTGTCTTTGAGTGAGAAACTGTGAACCGACCCACTATTGTGCATTGATTGAAGGGGGGTGATGGGGTCTCAATAGCTTGAGGTGTTGGAGATCACTCGGATCACACAGACCCAAGATACAGTTTAACATCCTGCACCTTTTAAGTCACCGAATGAAGACACTTTCCTTTGTTCCCAGTCAGGAAGTGATAATATTAATTGTGTGATTAAATTCGAATTCCCCCCTCCACCCCCCCCCCCAACCTTTTACTCTGTATTGTTCCCCATATGCTTCCTTCATAACCACACGGTGCAGTACAGTACTTTGTAACCATAGTAACGTTTTCTTTCTCTTCGCCCATTAAACCGGGCCCATTCAGTACGACAGTTGGTGGTTGGCATGCCTTCGTTCAACGCTGATTGTGAAGGTATTGGTGTTCTGTCAAGGGTATATTTATAGGCAACGAGTTCACCAGGTGGTGCATTTAGAGGCCAAGGTCCGTTTATCAGTGACAGAAAACTAAAAGTCTGAATAGAGAATCAGAGGTTTTCCTCAAGCTGGACACCATCTTTGCGAGGATATTAAGTGCACTTATTTTTGTTTCTTCCACTCCTCAGATCGTGACGACCTTGGACCTGACTACCCGCGACGCCTGCCAAGAGACTGGAGCCTGTGTCACGTGAACACAACACCTCCTCGCCCTCGGCGGGAGGGCATGCACTGCCGGCGTGAGTGACACGCAGCGTGAGCCGATGAGCTTCACACCGAACTCGCTTCTAGTCCCGGAAAGGGACAAACTCCCGCTCAAGAAGAGGGACCAAAGGCCCAGCGCGCCGTCGCAGCAGCGGCAGCAGCAGTGCGATGATGCAACATTCAAGGTGCCTTACCCTTACAAGGGCCACGGTGAGTTTAAGACCAAGCACACGGGCCCTTTCCAGCCCGTCCCCAGGCGGGTTCCTGCACTGTACCAGCCCTGGACGCAGACTCACTCATCCGCCGGGTCCAAACCTCACGAGCCCTCCGCGTTCAGAGATCATCGTGGCTGGGCAGAGTGGAGACAATTCAACCCCCCGCAGCCCGGGTGGGCCTTTCCTCACCACTATCAGCACCGCGGCCACTCGCCCGGCGCGTCTGCGCTCCACCTCGGCCACCCGCACCTCCCCTCCAGATTCGGCCCCGTCCCCCTGGTCGCTGAGGGTTTGCAAAGGGTGCTTGGAGGGCACAGCTGGGAGCAGCTCAAGGCGTTGAGGTGCAAGAGTTGGGAAAGTGAGAGGCAGGGCAACGGGAGGAACCGAGCGCCGTATGCGAGGAGAAGGGACAGAGCGGCCGAGGCTCCCCCCAGGGATGAAAAGGATAGTCCTCCGTCACTGAGCACGTGCCTACCTCCCTCCCCACACGAGGACCTCCCACTGCGATACGACGCGTCGCACAAATCAGCCACGGTTTTCACCCCCGCTTCTGGATATTCCTTCATAAGAGTTTCCCCCGAAGACCGCTTGGGCAACACACACACCTCCATGAAGGAGGACGCCGTGAGATGCTCAGCTCCCCCGTCTCCTGAGCAGGCATCTTCCTCCTCCTCTTCCTCTCCGAACAATTTCCCCTGGCTGCTCCCTCACTTCGTGGCGGGCTCCCTGATCGAGCTCGGAGACGGGCGGCTGAGGAAGGTGGAGCACCTGCAGACGGAGGATTTCCTGCTGGGATCGCTGGCCTGTCCAGACCTGCGCCTGAGCTGCTGCACGGTGCAGAGCATCAGCCCTTCAGCATCGTCCTCCTCCATCTCGCGCCTCCTCATCCTGCTCCACGACCAGCAGTCCCAGGTGAAGGAAACTCCCTCTGTAGTATTCACCATTCTTGGCAGGCCCTTAAACGTGCATCATGTTATTACATGTACCAGGTGGTGCATAATATGCGTCATATGGGAGATGCGGTACAACCTATGAAACTTTACATTTACTTTCTACTGATTGAGTGAGGTCAAAATTTCACCACTTCTGTTTCAGTAACGTTTTCTAAAAACTAAAGAACCCAGCTGCAAGTAATGCAACCTCTGAAGTAATGGAAGCTGTAATTTTTTTGACCAAAGAAGATTTCAGATATTTCTATAATTATATCACAAAAATAATGACCAAATTGGTAGTCATCTGACTTTAGTTTCGAAACACAATTGTCAAAATAGATATTGATATTTAATCATTAGGGCAGAACCTTGAACTTAAAATGATTTGAAGACACCATATACATACATCTCAGACACGTCATTCTCCATTGAGTCTGTAGAATGCGTCAGATAAGTAGCTTACGTAAACAAGATTCTACAGTAGCACCCCCTAGTGGACAAGTGAGTACGCTGCATCCCTGTGTCAAATCCTGCTGTCCTTCTGTAACGTCCTCCTCCAGGAGCTGGTGGACGTCTACGCGGAGTACCCGTTCTTCGTGCGAGAGGCCGGCTGGTCCTCCTGCAGCCCCCAGAAGACAGCCCGTCTCTGCGGCCTGACCTGCCGTCAGCTGAGCGCGGGAGACGTCTGCCTGGCCCTCACCCCGGTCTCAGCCTCCCACCCTCCGCCGTCGGCCACCCTGCGAGCAAAAACTTCACCCAGTGACTCCGTGGGAGGACGCGAGTCCCCGAAGGCCTCGTGGGCCTGGGACCCCCGGGGCCCGGAGCGGCCAGAGGGGGGGCGGAAGGAGGCAGAGGCTGTCCGCAGGAGACACTCTTCTGCCCCGGAGTTGAGAAGCCCAGGGGACTAAGAAGCATGAGGATCGAGGAGGGTGGATGTCTGACGGCAGGAAGCGTGTCGATGGCTTTAAGGCTCCATACTCAGCCTGTTTTTGCTTTCTTTCTACCTCCTGAATTATATTTATGTGTCATTTCTTTTCAGTTGTACTTAAGAAGTTAAAGCTAAACAGGATGAAAGTCTCAGGGCAGAGAGGGTACTTATATTAATACGTTTTGTCAGGGTAAGTCAGGGGTATAACACTGACAATGAGGGTTATGGTAAACATTACAATTTCTTGGTTGTGTAATTTATTTATTTTTAGAAGTAGTAAATTTGAGAAATCTATTATAAATATTTTTTGGGTTTGTTCGTCACGTTTTAAGCAGTTCCGACATAATCAGCCCACGTTCCTTGAAGAATACTCCCTCAGGTTTTCCATCATCATATTCTCTAAAGCTATATCTTTTTTTGCATATGATTATATAAGATGTCTCTACGATCATCACTGACGGTCTCATCCAAACCAACCCTTTCCTTGAATTCCAGTTAAATAGGGACTTTTTTCATTAACAATTAACACCACTTTGATTGCATCACTAGGATTCTGTTTCACGCTTCTACCTCTATTTTCTATTTAAGGTGGCGGATGCGTATAATCTGTATTTAACAGCGTGGGCTGTTTTGTAATTTGCTGCGTTGGAAGCTCGGCTTCCCAGTGAATGTCAGTGCGAATGCTTTTATTTGCCTGGTTGTTACAATATAGCTGCTCTGCTCTTTTCAAAATGTCAGTCCGATTGTTAAGATTGGGCAATTCGAACTGCTTAAAAAGCACAAACATGTGATCGGTGTACAATTTCACATGTCAGCGCTGTAACGTGATTTCCTTCTGAGTATAAAATAGCACTCATTTTGACAAACGATTAAATCGTACAAAATTGAAATGCAAACCATGTGGCCTCAACGATGATGTCAACATCAGAGCCGACACGGTTCTGTACTCCCAGATTGGGGCTTTACCTTGTGAAACAGTTTCCTCAACTGTTACAACAAATATATGTTGCGCATCATTTTCACATAAAAGTCCACATCCCCATTAACACTCACACAAAACATCCATTTACCAGCCGGCGGTGGGTCGATGACGCTGTAAGGAACATCAGGGAGTCCAAATGAGGTAAAAACACACACCTGCTTCTTCTTTTACAGTTTACATTTATTAACTTTAATCTGACTAAATAAAATGACAGCTTCCCCTTTCTCATCAGAAAGCAGCAGCTGCTGCTGTCGGGGGGGGGAGGGGAGAGGCGCGCACGCCCTGATGTCAGCCCCGTGCCGACGAATCACTGACATCTCGCAGGATTCACGGGCCTTCACGCGTGTGTGTGTGTGTGTGTGTGTCCGTAAACCAGGAAACTAGGTCCAAACAGGCAGGGCGTATTAACAGTCTTCACTTTGCTCCCCGACATCGGCAGCACGCACGCAAGCTGCCAGATGTTCTCCACCTGACCTGCTGGAACAACCAAATTCAGCACCAGCTGTGGCAAAGGCAAAGGTGCAAGTGGTCCGACAGGAAGGTGGAGATTTAGATTTTCATGAGCTTTTTTTTTCTTCTCTCCTTTAAAATGTCATGTTTCTGACTGTTCTGAAGTAACTCCACATTGCTTGGGGCTTCCTTTCTGTGGACTTTTTCTCGTCGAAAAAGAAGAGAAAGCAAAAAAGAAACCCCTCTTCTTCTGTTACCAATCGCTCTATTTGGTCGGTGGTCGTGGTCGGTGCTGCATTGGAGACTCAGCTGCTCATGAAGACACAGAACGCCAGTTTGATCTCAAGTTGGTTCCGTGGCAGAAGCTCCCATGGCGGCCAGCCAGTCAATCATCTCTTGTCGCTGGTTCCTTCTCTTCCGCCTTTATTAAATACCCCCCCTGCCCCCTCCAAAAAAAATTGCAGAGCTCCCGTGCAGATTGGGGTGGGGGGGGGGGGGGGTTGAGGGGGGGGGGGGGGGGGGTTGGTCAGTGACATCCACATGCTCTGACCACCATGTTGCGATACTTCTTGAGAATGACGTTGGAGCTGTCGTCAAAGTAGAGCACGGAGATGCCGTGCAGCTGCGTGGGGGCACAGCAGGGCTTGGGCACAGTGTCCGGGTTGATGAAGTGCACCTGTGGTCAGAAGGAGCATGAATTAATCATCACAGGAAATGGAGGCCGCAGTGAGAGTGCCGTTGCCGTGGGGGCTGCCCCGGGACTTACCAGAGTTTGCACAATGGCATGATTGGTGGCATTCATGTAGGAGTTGAGAGGGAAGGCGCATTCCCCCTCACAGTAGTATGCTGCATAGCCCTCTGGTGCGATGATCCAGTCCTGCTCACATTAAAACCATCAGCAAATCTCATTGAATTGTCACTTTTGGACACGAAATTAAGTGAAATTATACTACAAATGAGATCAAAATAATAGATAGTATACCTGCCATCCCAAATCTCTAAAGCTGACGTACAGCTCATGCTTCTTACATCCCTCTTTGGACATACCACGGTTCTCTGAAATGGAAAACATGCAAGCATGAGGATACACACAAATGTTAAAGTTGATCATAGTCACTTAAACGGGAGTTGATTATGGTGAGATTTGAAGGGTTTGGGCACCTGTTGCCGCCTCCACTGCCTTGTGTGCGTCCTGGACGGTCCTTTGGGGTTTGGAGCGGTTGGACTGGCGCCCCCCCTTGTGGCCGTGGGCAGAGCGGATGCTGCGGAAGCGCACCTCGTTGGCTTTAAAGAAGGCAACCATGAAGGGCTGCTTTTCCTGAGGTCCGCCTCCTGTCACCATCCCCGCCAGTCTTGGCTTCCTCCTCTGACCTGTAACGGGAGAGCGGGTCAACGACACCGATGAGAGACTCGACCAAACGCCAAAGATGAATGTAACACACATGGAGGTCTCTATTAAACAATCATTACTGATATTTTTACTGGGTGATCAACTGGCGGTGGTGCTTTTCCCCACAGGATTAGAAAGCATTAGATCATCTCTCCAGACAAAGTCTGTATTGCTGCTCCCCTTATGAGTCTTATGTATGGCACTGACTGACCGTGCCTGTCCTCCAGGACCAGGTGCAGGCCCAGGTTCTGCTCAGGGTTGACCAGCCAGAGGTTAATGGTGACGGTCAGGTCAAAGACCTGCCAGCCCTCGTCTGTAGCCCACACGTCTCGCTGGTCCAGCAGAAAGAGCTCCACTTTGCTGAGGAGAGGACGGCATGTCATTGGATTCCAGGCATTTCAAGGTTGAAAGCATTGAGTGCCAAAGCAGGTTTTTGAATAATATAATATGTATTTGAGTATCCTTGTTTGGCTGCAGATGTACATATTCTACATTTTTCCCGTTATACAAAATGTCTTCTGTGATTTGTTACTACCGCCGTCTTCTTTTTAAGTTTCTGCAAATTCCTTTTCATTTTTTGAAAGAAGTGCCAATTCAAAGCAAGCGCTGCCTGGTGTGTATGAGAACATCTCCAAGTGTATGGTATGCATAGGGAAAGGGTCAGCTGTCATGCAGTTTGTCATGCAAAATGTGTTTTTAATAAGCTAAAAAACTAAATTTGTGGTCCCATATTTGTGTTTGGAGAACAATGCTAGCTAAGATAACGATGAAAGAAACAGCTTTGGTTTTAAAAGTGTTTATAACTAAACCCTTGAACCGTGTAGGAATTATAACTTTTCTAATCTCTATATTTCCCCATTCATCCAAAAGTGGAATGTAGTTCTTAAGACAAAGTTATTAATACGACTAGAAGGTTGATGCATGTGGGACAAACCACATTTAAAGCATGAAAAGATAAGTTAATCCTTTAGTTTGTCCCAATCAGCCAATTCACACCCAATCACTTTTGATTAAGTTTGTTTAACCATGTGGGCATTCCAACTTTATCAGATGTGAGTTTTAAACCACTTAAAAGGAAAGCTGAGAGACCACTGTTTAACTTAACTGTTAAATCAAATCCAAACAACAGAAAATATATAACTGTCTGTCATGTGAATCACGTATCCACCTACGAACCAACGGCCCCCCCCATCAAAGCAGCACCTTCCCAACGGCCCGGAGTGGATCTCCCACACTGATACGCGCCGTCTTAAGGGGAAGAGATTCGCAGACAATGGCTTTGTTTGCAGACTTAGCCGCGGGCCCCCGGGCAGACGTCTCTGCCTTTGGTCCTGCCGGCTGCTCGTCTGAGTGGATTGGCCTTTGCGTGTCTGCGAATGACAATGGCGTCGCCACCTTTTAACGCCGGGGGGGGGGGTGAAAGGACTTTCGAATCTACCGCCTGCAGCACATGATTCCTCCTGCTCCGGGGGACTTCACAGCGTGGGAGGCGCTCGGCTTTTGCTTTCTGAGAAAAAGGACCCGACGTGTGTGAGGTCTGGGTATTCTTCGCTGGGGTCATCGGGGTCACGCCGTTATCCAATTACAGTTTCAAAAAAACAGCGTGAGAGAGCGCCGAGGCCGGCAGCGTGACGGGCAGGGGAACGTGGAGGCAGGACTGCCTGCGTCAGGGCAACAGAGTGGAGGATGCCTCCAGGGGTTTCAGAAGCACCGCTCGCCGTCTCCTGGGGACTGTGTGTGTGCGCGCTGTGACACTCGCTCTGCGGCAGAATAATTGTGTAATTGACACTAATGTCTGTGTAAACAGCTTCGGTGCTGACAGTGACATCGGCAAGAAAGAACCAAGTGGGGAAATGCAGAGAGACGTGGCCCGAGCGGACAGCTGAGCGCGCGCGCACACACACACACACACACACACACACACACACAGCGGCCAGCGCAAGGAAAACACACAGTGGCACGAGGTGTTTGATGGAACTCAACCCCACGGGCACGAGAGGAGAATCCTGTGCATCACTGAAACAAGCTTTGATGACTCTATTTAAAAAAATATGTAAATAAAACCGATTTGACGGGGTCCGCTCACACCGAATGAGAAAATGGAAAAAACGTGCAGGTTTTGCTTTCAACGTGGCTTTTGGGACATCTGTCTGTAATATTGGAGACAGTTGCTCTAATATTACAGAGGATAATTTAAGCTCATTGTTGGTGCTCACACCACTGAAAATAAAATGTAAAGTATTCCCCTGAAAGATGTCTTAGGAACTTTTCCACTATGCAAATAGTCACTATGTAAACTGTTGACAGACAGGGGGCACTGGGACCTGGGAACGGGGTCACTGTTTGTGAAAACCTGTGTCTCCAGGGAACCGAAATAGACACCTTCAGACTGGTTCCGACTGAAATGTCCATGCCGTCGCTCTGTGTGCAGACATAGACATTTCTGTGTCCATTCTAATGGCTTCATGGAACTCCAGTGTGTCTCTTTGAAATGTATTTTTTTAAGTGAAATGATTTCCACAAAAATTGGATGGGAGGACCATGAAATATGACTATTTGCCCCATGACAGCACCGGACCGTCATTTTCTCTTCTGCGATAATCACGTGACATTTTGGTTCATGTTAGTAAAAGGTATATGAACCATTTGAGTTAACTGATCCCAGCATACATTTGGGGTACTTGGGTATTTCTGTTTGCTCCACTCACTACATCACAGAGGCAACATTGTATTATTTAACTCCACTACATTTATTTAATATCTTCAGATACTAGTAATTTTACTGATTCAGATAAAAACTCAAATTTCTTCTCAAGCAATGAATTACCTTGGACTCTACGTTTTGGTACTTTGAAGTATACTTGGATGTTATTACTATTGTACTTTTTCTTGAGCACAGATTTAAATGCAGGACTTGTATTATTTGAAGTTGTAGAAAAAAAACACCCCATCCATACCTGTTTGGGGGCTCGTGCAGGACCTGGTACACACTGACTCTGAATGTCTCGTTCTCATAGCGTTCCCGCATGAAATCTTTATAAATCCTGAACTCCGCTGCCGTGACTACTTCACCCTCAGGAATGCGGGAAAGGTCGAACCGAAATTCTCTTCTGTGTTGCTGGTGCGAAGGATCCTGATTGACTATTGGGAGGAGAGAGAGAAAAAAAAAGAGGAACCAACTGAGGCGATTAATCAACATTTGATTGATGTGCTTTATCAGAACACTCTGTTTGTAATCCACCAGATAATTACACACATATGAGAAGTGACCTATTGTTGCCTGCATCAACTGACACACACACACACACACACACACACACACACATGTCAAAACTGTCACCCAATCAAATGTTGCTCTGATGTGTGTCTCTCTGCCCACATCTCGGAAGCACTCGGTCACAAATGGGAAACATGCAGCTCTCTGAGCCATTGATCTAAACATCGGTTAGGTCTGCCATACGTGCCAATATGTGTGGGGGAGAAAAAGGGCTCAGTTTGGCTCCCCTGTGTAAATTGCACACATGGTGCAGACCACAAGAAAAGGGCCTTTTAAGGCACTGCCCGGAAAACCGCAGCTGCCAGCGTGCTTTTTTTTACGAAACACACTCACATAAAAGCATTGAAAACGCACACGAATTTATGTGTGACTTAGCTACCAGAGTCCGTACCACCCACAGCCCCCTGATCCTTTCGCCATGTATGTGAGCGCAGAGGATGGAGCAAAGCAGCAGTCGAACGGGGGCACCGCGGGGTTTCCGACCCCGCCCTGGGCCCGGCTGAAGCTCTCTCAGACTTTCCACGGGCAAACGGTGGTCAGAGAGACCCCGAAAGCTTCCCGGAGCTTTCCAGTGCCGTGTTTTTACAGCGTTAGCCCATGTGTTTGTCCTTGGAGAGAGAGAGAGAGAGCAGCCGAGGTCCCTGGTGAAGGTGTTCCAGAGCGGAGCGACGATTAGTCACCTCCTTGAAGACGTCCTGCCCCACGGGCGTGCGTGATGACATCATCGTGACATCAGCCTGCACTCCCAACGATGGTCCTCTATTGTTTCAGTGCGCGGACAACCAAACACACAGCGCCTAAACACTGGAAACACAAAAGGGCACACTCATATGCACACACGCACACACACACACACGTACACACTGACTCACAGTCTTCTAAAAACATTTCTAACGACACAGAAACACACACACAAGCCGGTAATCGTTAAGAGCAGTGCATTCTGAGCCCTGCTAGTCATTTGTTTGACCGCAATTAAATGGCGGAAGGGAACGAGGGGTGTTTTTATGAAAGCAATAATTGCTTGTAAGGACTCGGTGTGTTTATGTTAGGGACCATTAGCTGTAGAGATCAGACCTCAGATATGCAAACTTCCCTCTGGGAGGCATTTCAACACTTCAGGTTACTCCTCACACTGGGGGGGGGGGGGGGGGGGGGGGGGGCACACAGCCACAAAGCTATCTTTAACTTATTGCAATTTTGTGGCAAATTCTATTTTTCACCCATCAGCATGAGCATGGGTGGTTTAATGTATCACCAGATCTGCACGAAAATAAAAGTATACATTGTTAAACAAAGATATTTTCATTTCATTTCATTCAAGCTCAGACTTTCATTTTCAAAGTTTCAAGTTTCCTGTTTGCATGCACGGACAAGTTCCACAATGTTTCTCATGCAGTTCCGTTGCAGATTATTGACGCCACCAAAAAGAACTTTGCTGCATGAATATTTCCCTTATCCACACATTCTTATGGACAGAATTTAGAACGCATGCTGATCAACGACAAACCCACAAATGATTTGATTTCGGTTTGGTCAGAGGTTGACTTATTTTGCGCACAATGAATAAATAATGAGACAGTTAATGGGATTTTCTGGTGGGGGGGGGGGTGAGGGGGGGAAGGAATTCTCAGTATGATCTCCTTAGGCCTCTTAGAGGTCAGCTTAACAGGACAAACACATTTCTTCTCGCTTTTTCTAAGAGACACAACACACATACTGTTCTCCGGCGACACACCGGCTGATTCCTCCAGCTGCAAAGCATTGCGTAACCTCTTTCATTAAAGCCAGTGATATTACTGCTCATTGCACTGTTTCCCATGCAGGTGTGCGTTTACGTCAACGCACCAAAGAAAAGCCTGTACCGAAAGCATGTGACAGCAACAACCGACATGATCGCGTGTTGAGTCAGTCCAATGCGCTACATTTGATGTATTTCTTTATAAAAAATAATACAAGAGGAATCACAAATGTGCAGTGCAATAGCAGCTGCCTTGTCTAATGTTGCATGACAATGAGTCAAATGCTTCCTGCTGGTGTTTCTCAAGTATGACGCGTGGTTTGGCTTTCTAACAGAAGTAAACACATGCAGCCATGTGTATCAACATGTGGGCAGGGATGTGATGAAGTGTGTAGACTTTTCAATACGACAAGCTTTGCAACTATAGTCTAACAAAGGAAAAATCCTTTCACTTGAACTTTTCCCGATTATTTTCCTGTCCCATGATCAATGTCATACTGGGTGGATGAAAACATGATTTGATGCATGATGTACCTGTGTGCACTGGGGCGGAGCAGCTCTACGGCAGCTCTCCCCTCACACTGGAAGTTGTGGTCTTTGGAAGGGAAATACCATAATCCAGCAATCTTGAAGTGGTCATCAAGGACCACCAAGACTCACTGCAGCACATTGTGGGAGCTTAAACCTGTGCCAATCATCAGCACAGGAGGAGGACGTGGTGGGCTCGAGACAGAAATATTGCACATTTCCTTCGTTTTACAGATGTGGAACATCAGCAGTCTGCTTTTCTGATTTTTAAAACAATGTTTCCAGATCTCATTTGCTTCAGTCCATCAGTTAGAAGTACAAGCCCACATGAAATGTTCTGTTTCTAATCCTTTTAAGCTTTCAAAAGTTGTGTATTAACTCCACATTTATGGGCAAGAAAATATGTCTAAATGGCTCCATTTTTAAAGGCCTCGGTTCCATTTCAATGGCATACGAACACAAGGGAAAGGATTTAAGGTTTCCTTAAGCTGTATCTCAGATGAAAAAACATCATCTGTTGAGCTTGACCTATGACCCTCCTCCTCAGGTTGAAGGGGGGGGGGGGGGGGGGCATAAAAAAGACACAGGTTGGTTTTGAATGTAACCACATCCGGACAAGAGCCGCAGGCCATGCCGTCTACTGCGTGGTGACATCAGAGCCAACCTTGAGTCTCCAAGGGAAACAAAGGAAGGATTTGCCTTTAATAATTTCTGTTTTGTCTGCGTCGGCCCAAAAAAAAACCCCACCTGTGACCACCGTGATTTACCAAGCAAACACACACATGACTGCAGGAATGCCAACGCAAGCACCTGCACTATCAGGGATTACAACAACAATAGCGCATGTTTTGATGCAGTTTGTATCTTGATCTAACCTGACTCTCACTCCCTAGAGGTCTAGAAATGCCTGTCCAATTGCTTGCCATGCGAAACAAAGCTATGCTAAAGCCTCTCCCCCCCCAAAGCTTTGAAGGGATTCTGGTGAAATCGGATAGAGGCATGTTGTCATAACATTTACAGCTTGGAATGCATAATGCCTGATCTTGAGTAAAGAAAGTGCCCCAAAAAAGCCACAATTCTGGCTCAAACACACACTTAACCAATGCACTCTGTGGTGGCTGAATATCAACAGGGAGGAAATAATTCGAAATTGGGTTCAATCGGATAAAACTGGAATGGTCAACATTGAAATAACTTGATTATCTGGACATTTTTTAAAAGAACACTCCCTTATAAGAAAAAGAAAAAAGCATTATCATAGTAAATCAACTTCCTGGGGTAATATTTAGTAAAGCCAAGACACTCACAGACATAAACAAGTACATGAACATTATGTTCAAACTGAAAATAAGGCACGTGTCCACATTGTAAACTTACCGAGATTGACAAAACTCATCACTGTGTCTGCGTCATCCAAGAAGCGGCTGTCCTGGGGGGTGAGCATGGGGGAGACCTGGGTCGGTAAAACGGGCTTGTAGTAAGAGTACCCGGGCAGCTCCGAGTCTGCAGAGATGGTGTTGTAGAGGTCAAGCATGAACATCGGGGCTGCGTTGTATTTGGTGTGGGCGTGCGGCCGCGGACGATGCGGCAGCCCGAGGATGGAGAGGATCTCCCGCTGCATCTCCCTGCGCTCTTGGCTCCGCAGCCGCCGCTGGATGAAGCTGGAGCGCACCTCGTTGTCCACGGAGAAGTTGGAGAAGGCGACCTGCGAGGCCATCACGCAGTAACCCCACGACTGGAGGATAGTTATCGTTGCCAAGGCGCTTGTCACCATTTTTACCATTTTTACGCGCGGCTCTGGTTGAGAGTACTTGGATGAGCTTCTCGCGTGCCCCGTTCCCGTCCTCGTGGTAGGAGTAAAACACCGTCCTCTACCAACAGCATTCCCTCATCATCTGCTGCTGCGCGTTGTGCTGGTGGTGTACTCCGCTTGATGGGAGTTTGGGAATGGATTTTTATCGAGGCGCTGTGTCAGGGGAGGGGCAGGAGGGGTTTAGAGTGGGATAAACCAATACTGGAAAGATTGGGAGAGTTGGTAGGGGAGAGTCAACGAGGGAGCAGAGCTCATTGTCCTATCGTGAATTGCACTTTTACATCTTGCTAATAACATAGGGTGTGGACCCTTTCGAAACCAAATTGTCCCATTACTGCGTCCTTTGTTTGAACATTAATGTTTGGCCACTGATGAAAGCGGACTTTTTTTTGTTATTATTTCTGAGCAGTAGCCTGGCAGCCATGCATTACATTATTTTTTCCAAATCCCATTTGAGAAGTATTGTGACGGTGCTCCAACGCCGTGAACATGGAATGTCCTCATCACTAAGTGTAAAGCTTAATGATCAGTCCAAAGGTAAAGTGGTAAAATCCTGTAATCCCTCCACCTTTGAACTCAAACAATAAACACAGGCCCACCCCTAATTGTTGAGGGGTTTGAGCGATCAGCAGTACACATGAAGGGACATGCCAGTAGCCCCCAATAAATTACTACAACAATGTGCAAAGCACTCTGCAACTACGAGAGGTTAATGGGGGTGCGGGGTGCACAATGAATGACAAAGTAACAACCCCACACTGAATACAGATGTGCGCTTTACTGAGTTGCAGGACAGCGATGAGTAGATCAAAACGTAAAATTTGGAAGTTAATGTGCCATGAAGCCACAGAATGACTGTTTTGTGTATGGGATTTACTATCTCATACACTAAACCCAAATCACAACCAGATTTCCACACTGTACAAGAGCCATTTTTCCAGAAGTGGTCACTTTATGACTCATCCCTACACACTTTCAAAAATAAGAGTGCTCTATTCTTACTAAAACATCTGTAAACATTGTTATTAACATTTTAAGAATACACATTTTTGTTCAGCGTTGTTTACGTAAATCCAAATGTCACATCATCATCATCAGATCATCATCAGGTCCCACGCATTATTCTGCATTATTATTATAACATGGCAAAATCTCAATTTAAATTTAAAAAGAAAACCGCCATGGTTATTCACAGCAGTGGACAGTTAATAAAAATGTTTAGGTCTTGTACTTGAGTATTTCCATTTGATGCCACACTTCAATTGGCAATACATTTAATTTCACTACGCACCTGAAGACTGTTACAAAGCATCTTCAATGTATACTAACATTCTTATATATTTTTTGTGGTAATCATTCTTTATAGTTGGAACTATAGCGGTTTACAGCGGTTTACAACCTTAAAGTGAAATTCCTTAGGGAGTTGTGCACTTGGCAAAAAATGTTATTCTGATGACTGTTGGCACCACATCAGCATGCATAGACATATTTGACCACTTTTGCATTTCTTTGGCAGGCAGAGGAGGTGTACGGACTATTGTGGCCATGTAGGTTCATCAGTTTTGAATGGAATGGCAATCCAGCCTTGTCTTTTATTTCACTTGATCTAGGATAAACTAAACACTTAAACGCTTAAGTAACGTGTTTTATTCCTTCGTTGTATTTTTGTTTGTATGTATATTGTTAGTGATGTTGTTCGCTGCTACTGTTTGGCTCGGGGCTACCGAACGACATTTCATTGTATCCTATATTGACAATAAAAACCTTTTCATCGAAATGACTTGCTTCCATTCACTGCCTCCAGGCGGTTGCTCGGGGCATTGCATGGGTTCACGGGCTCATTTACGTCATCAAACCTCGACGCGCCGGGGAACAAGCGCCACTTTTTTGATGCGCCAAATTATTTAGGCATTTTCAGCGTTACGGAACGTATCTGTAGTACAACACATTTTTGGGTATGTATATTCGTGTAGTCGGAACACTGATCTGATCTGGATATGATACGATGTTTATCACTGGTAAATTGTCCTTTCTCCGAGTACGTCGAATTAATAGCTAACGTTGCCCTACCACAGCACATCTCTGAAACAAATTCAACGCTAGCTACCGGTAGGTAGCGTTGAATTACCACGTCATTTGCTGAACCACAAAACGACTGGGGTGGAGAACGTTAACGTTAGAAATGCTCAAACGTGTTTGATGCACCTCCCGCGGTTGAACTGTCCATATGTTAACAAGCTAGCTGACATTAGCGTATGGAGCTAGCGACGTTACTGATGTAACGTCCACGTTAGAAGCGTCTTGTCGAGTGTCGAATTCTTCTGGTTTAACGTCACGTACGTTACCTTGCGGTTTCCTGGAATCTAACCCGATAGTTTATCTCTCAGTGATGACGTTAAGTTTAGCTCGGGTGTTTTTCTGCCGTGCCGTAACGTTAGCAACCTAGCGTGCACGCGCGCACACGATGTGCTTGTTGCGACGCCCTCTCTTAGATCCGACGCTACCGTAACATCCCCGTAGACGTGTGTCTGGCATCACATGCTGCTACCTGTTACCCGATGACGGTGCAATTCATTCATAATATCTGCCTTGCCTCGGTCTTCTCTCTTAGGCGTACAGAACGAATAACGTTAATGTACGATGAGTTTATTTGGGGCAACCTCCGGGTTCGGAGCAGCGGGGGCAGGTGTCTTTGGGAACGCAACGACAGACAGCCATAATCCCATGAAGGTAAAACCATCAGAACACAAGACTGCATTTTGGATTTATATAACCGCTTATGATCGTTACATAAAAACGGCATTTTACATTTTACATAACGGTTAATTGTTTGCATTTGCTGTTTATTTTGTAACAGGATGTTGAGGTGACGTCCCCTCCAGATGACAGCATTAGCTGTCTGGCTTTCAGTCCCCCCACCATGCCAGGGAACTTCCTCATTGGGGGATCCTGGGCCAACGATGTGAGTTATAAACCAGTAGATTCGATCCCTTCACCCCCCCAGGCTTGTCTTCCATGAATCACTACTTCTGCACCAGATAAGGTGTGTCATACAGAATTCTAGTTAAACAGTCTACCCACGTGGTGTCATCTGACCTTAGGTCCGGTGCTGGGAGGTTCAGGACAATGGGCAGACTGTACCCAAAGCCCAACAGATGCACACCGGCCCGGTGCTGGATGCATGCTGGAGTGACGTGAGTCTCATCCCACAAAGTAGCTTGAGCCCAGCAGATGCTCGGCCACGGAACCGTTTATGATTGTGCTGTTGTTTTTACCAGGACGGGAGTAAGGTCTTCACTGCCTCCTGTGACAAAACCGCCAAGATGTGGGATCTTAACAGCAATCAGGCTTTGCAGATTGCACAGGTTGGATAGCAATATACAAAATGAACACCAGGGTCATAGTCATGAAGCAGAATCCTCTTAACACCTCTCATCATTTCTCCTGCCAGCATGACGGCCCAATCAAATCCATCCACTGGATTAAAGCTCCGAACTACAGCTGTATCATGACCGGCAGTTGGGACAAAACACTGAAGGTACAACAGGACAAAGAACATTTCAACGCTATTTTTTTGCACCTAGGTTCTAGCGTACATCTCTGAAAAAGACCATGAAATATGAGTTTTGAAACTGTTTTCGAGTAATCTTAATATCAGTCACGCATGGACCATCAGCCTGCTATCAATCTGGGATGTTTTTTTTACATCTCTGTTGTACTTAAATGTAATTATAATAATCTCAGATAGCAGCATGTTTGAAATCTGTAGTGGAGAACTGAGAATCATGACAGCCGATTTTGTTTTTCTCTTCAGTTTTGGGACACCCGGTCTCCAAATCCCATGATGTCTTTGCAGATGCCAGAGAGATCCTACTGTGCTGATGTTGTAAGTGGTTTATGAGGATAATGACAAAGTTTAATTGGTGAGATTTTAATTGGTGAGATGATGATGATGATTGAAAATTGGACTTTTCATCACCTCCCTGGTTATATTTAGGTGTATCCCATGGCTGTGGTTGCCACAGCGGATAGAGGCCTGATAGTGTACCAGCTGGAGAACCAGCCCTCTGAATTTCGCAGAATCGATTCTCCTCTCAAACATCAGGTGATTAATTGTCGTCTGTGAAATATTTCCTCATGGTGTTTTCCTAATTCCAATCTTATTCCAATAATTTGTATACATTTAGTAACTTGCTCTGGTAGTTTTATGTTCATGATTCAATGTTAAGGTATATATTTTGTAATTTATACTTATGTTTTTATTTAATGCACATTTCTTTTCCCTGGTCTTGCAGCACCGCTGTGTTGCCATATTCAAGGACAAGCAGAACAAGCCCACTGGCTTTGCACTAGGAAGCATTGAGGGCCGTGTGGCCATCCACTATATCAACCCCCCAAACCCGTGAGTGTTTAAAACAAGTCGATGGATCACTATATCTGCAAGCGTAGCTGACATTTTGTTTAGTTAAGAAACTGGTATCACTGTCAAATGCCTAAAACAAAATTTGACATGACGTGTCTTCCCTTCATCCATTTAGGGCCAAAGATAACTTCACCTTTAAGTGTCACAGGTCGAATGGAACCAACACGACCACTCCACAGGACATCTACGCCGTAAGTGGCTTGGTTTTCTAAAACTGTGTGCTTTGTTTCTTTTGTGCTCTTCAACTAGATTGTACACATTCTACCAGTTTCTGAACTTTAGTGTAAAACGTTTTGATGCAAATTCTTAGAATAATACCGACATTGTTACAGTAGAGAGATGCTGAGTGGAACTAGTGCACTTGTGTATCTTTTGACGGACACCCATCACTGCAGCACACTCACAAAAGCTGAACGAGGCTAAATGTTTCCTCATGTCTCGGCTAATGATGTTCTCCCATCAGGTGAATGCCATCTCCTTCCACCCTGTCCACGGCACACTGGCTACCGTGGGCTCAGATGGACGCTTCAGCTTTTGGGACAAAGACGCGCGCACAAAGTTGAAGACCTCAGAGCAGCTCGATCAGCCCATTACAGCGTGCTGCTTCAACAGCAACGGCAACATCTTTGCATATGCCTCCAGTTACGACTGGTCAAAGGTAGGTGTTAATTCTTTACAAATACGGTTGGCGTGTGTTTGTATTTCACCAGAGTAGTTCGGAGCAGTGGCATTCACTTCATGCTGGGATTCTCTGTTAATACTGTGCTCTCATCTGAACTCTTCAGGGCCACGAGTACTACAACCCCCAGAAAAAGAACTACATCTTCTTGAGGAGTGCTGCCGAGGAGCTGAAGCCTCGGAACAAGAAATGGTGAGAGCGGGGCAGCCTCTCTCCGTAAACATGGGGGCTCTCTCACTTCAATACCTCTGTGCCCCCCCCACCCCCCCGATCCCTGACGTGCACGAACATGGCTGCTGGCAATAGACACACAGAGTCAGATCTCTGTACTGCCACAGTTTCTGTTGGCCTGTGTGAGTTGTTTTTGTGACTGACTGCTCCCTCTTGTCTTTAGATTCGTCGGGCCACGGCGCATCTGTTGTGAGGAAATGTGGAAGAACTGTGTGTGTGTGTGTGTGTGTGTGTGTGTGTGTGTGTGTGTGTGTGTGTGTGTGTGTGTGTGTGTGTGTGTGTGTGTGTGTGTGTGTGTGTGTGTGTGTGTGTGTGTGTGTGTGTGTGTGTGTGTGTGTGTGTGTGTGTGTGTGCTCGAGACGGACTCCTTCCTTTTGGCAAACACCAGGACCAATGCGGCGGTGCTGCGTGCCACGCATGGACCAATCAGAGGGGCCTACCCAACCCAACCTGGCGTGGATGATCACTGTGTTTTTGTGCTCAGCTCTTTTTTTTCCACTGCTATTCAAAGACTTTTGTTTTGTTGTGATTTTCTGTTATTTTTGTGGTTCAGCTCTGACTAAAACTGGGATGTAAAATAAATAACCACATGTTCTCTCATGTTTATTCACACCTGAGGGTTAAAATGAACGTATTGTTTTAGGTTGCGGGGGTTTGTGTTTGGGATTCACTGAACTGTGATGTGCATGCTAAACCATTTACTACTCTGTTGTTTTCTCACATTGGAATCTTCCCAACATCAAAATGATAAACTTTGAACAACATCTGGATCACAATGACCCCTCCTTTGTTCTTGTTTTAACCAAGATTAACCAGCAGGTGGCGCATTTTGTCCCCCACAGTCTTGGCTTCACCAGTAAGCCGAAGAAAGGGCAAAGAGCTGGGGTGAGAGAGCAAAGCAGGACAAATGAGATCAAAGCAGGCCGGTGGGGTTCTTCATCCCGGTTCAGTCCTTTTGGCAGGGATTTGTGTGCTGGAAATGGGGGGTCATTTATCAGGAGGATATGAAAGGGGTAGCATGGGCAGCAACAAAGGCCATGTGGGAAACGTGAACCAGTTCATAGAGAAGAAGGTGTGAATTAAATGCCTTTTTATTGAGGTCATTAGTGTGTCACCTAACTGTTAACTTGACCCGTGGTACTTGGCGGTGGAGCTCCAGGGCACCAGGGGAGGGACGGTATGCTGCTGCCACAGTTCAGTGGCTCTTCTCTGACACTATAGCTCACCTCTAGACCAGGGTCTTCTGGGCTGTTCATTCAGCACCAACAGGTTTCTTTTACATGGTACAATTTTTTTTTAAATATATAAATTTTTTTAGGGGATGCAATTAAAATTGAAAAAAAATTGATTTCACCTGTTGCTATGGACACTTGGTTCAGCCTTTATTATAGGGTAATAATAAGGGAGACCTGTGACCATGTCCAATACTTTACTTTAACCAGTTTATTTAACAAAATGACACACCTGTCTGGGCTAAATAAAAATCCTCCCCAAAAGACAAGAAATAATCAAACCAATATTATACATAATTTGAGCAGTTTTAGATTAATATTTCTTCTGTACCACTATTACATCCTCTGATTTATGAAAAGACGAACAATATTTTGAAATTCATGACATTTCCGACGATGGACACCTTTTAAAGGAAAGTTTACAGGCCGAGGACAAACTAATGTCGAAGAGGTCACTGTGTTTTAATTGAAGTGGTGTCGTCTCCGCTGTTCTTTTGTTTCAGCTAGATTTTAAGGCACACCGAATAATCCATGTATTCATTGCTTCCGTTTCACAATGTGCGCGCCGTGTCACAGTCGTGTCAAGTCGCAGAATTAAAAAAAAAAAGCGCAATAAACGTACAGTGATGGTTCCCTTTTAAAGTTAGAAAGGGCAACATTGTTCAGAAGCCAGAAGATGATTACTTCCTCGTCACCATGTGGCAGCGCCGCGCTTTCCACCCTACACGTTTCGGGCTTTTCTTTGTGTCGTAAAGGACAAAAGCAGGTGCAGCACAGCGCCGCGGAGAGGCGAAGGAAGGGGAGGAGCCGCGGCCCGAGTGGCCGCTCGTCGGTGCCGCCGATTGGTCAAGAGGCCTTAGTGGGCGCGGCCTTAATCACGGCGTATAAAAGCTGCGGCACTTTTTTTTCTCCTCTTTTTTTTTCTACCCCACATCCACACACGGGCTTCAAAGAAAGTAGTTTTTGGACGCCCCGCGCGAGACGCACTTCTTCTCCTCCTCCCCCCCCCCACTTCCATCAGGTTGCTCCCAACTTTGCGCGAAGGTCACAACGCGAGAGGGAAGGCGGCCGCATAGCGACAGTGAAAACCTCCTCCTCCTCCTCCTCCTCCTGCCATTCCTCCCCGCCGTCCGGATGCTGGCACGCTGTTAGGCGCTCAGTACAATTCCAGCGCGTCCTCCGCGGTCTCCTCGGCTCTCCTCCACCAATGCTGCTACATCAGTTCATGAACGGAGCCCTGGAAGTCATGCATCCCTCGCCGCTCCAGAAGGACACCACGTTCACCAAGATCTTCGTCGGCGGGCTGCCGTACCACACGACCGACGCCTCGCTGAGGAAATACTTCGAGGCCTTTGGGGAGATCGACGAGGCGGTGGTGATCACGGACCGGCAGACCGGTAAATCCAGAGGATACGGCTTTGTGAGTACCGGCGGCCGTGCACCGACACCCACCCGTTAAGACGCCGAGCTCCCCCCCCCCCCCGTCACAACTTGGCGTTAGAAACGACGCTCCGGGCTTGTTTGCGATCGTCTGCGCAACACTTGGCGTGTCCGTTCGCCCTGTGCGTGAAGTTGTATGAATGCATGATATTCCCTACGAGGTGCAGCATGGGGGGGGGGGGGGGTCCGCTTTATTTTTTAATTTTTTTTAGACGCGCGTCGACAGTAATACATCCACGAAGAAGCTTATTTGCATCATTCGGCATCCAGCTTTAATTTCAGCTTAATGATGAGCAGGAGGGATGTCACATGTTGATGGGTAACAGATTATATTTCAACATATGTCAGATGCCCCCCCTCCCATCCCCCTTTACTGACCCTCGAGCAGCCGCAGCTTATGGCTTTGGAAGTGTGTGTGTGTGTGTGTGTGTGTGTGTGTGTGTTGGAGTCAGTGTGCACTCCCCTGCTCGCTTTATATGGTTACTTTGGAGCAGTGGGGAGGTTGACCTTGCGCACCGGGCCTCTATTGTCGGCCAAAGCGCACGATTTGCTTGGAAATTCCTATAACCCAAAATTGTCTCCTTTCTATTGTACGAATGTACTCCTTTTGGTTCTCCTCTTTTCTTTGTGTCTGTGTGGTAATGTAACCCTATGTTGTACCTTGTTCTAGCCTGCCACTTGAATCACAACTCGCTCCTTCCTTTAAGTCATTTTAATGGGAAATATCGAAGGGCCCTTGTGATGTCCGCTCTAAGCCTGCAATAAAACATTACTTATCCCGCTCAAGAGCCGGAGATGGTTATTCTCTCTTGGACACAAAGAACAGAAGCAGCACAAGAAATGCAAATATTTACCAGAACCTTGAAAAGACACATCGGGGCTAATGTACTGTCAGGCCAAAGAAGGAATGGAAAACTGCCATGTGTGCATGTTTATCTTCCGAAGTCCGAAATGTAAGACAATTGCGCTGCGTGTTTACACATCAGCTCCCCAGCTCGGAGGAAAGCCGCCCCGTGAGTTTAGCCGGTATCCAACGGCTGTGCGCCGACGGGCCGGCGTTTCAGGTTAAACAGGCTCCGGGCGACCAGGGTTCTGCCAGGGACACGCCGGACCTGCTCGCTCTGCTCTCCGAGTGGTCCCGTCAGAGAGGCGCTGCAGACCTGAGCGGACCTTCTTTGTAACAAAAAAAAAACACACACACTTTATAGGTGGATTAGCAGGATCCCCCCCCCCCCCCTCCAAACCCACCCACCTACCTACCGACTCACCCACCCACAGCAAGGCTCTTCACAGGGTAAACACGGCCTCGTTCCTTCCTGTGTGTTCACAACACAGGCCCTGGAGTGGGCTTTGTTCCGGATCCTTCCAGCACGAAGAGGCACAACTGCTCTTTAAAAAAAAGACACACACAACGTCCTCCAGAACAATGCACGGCGTGGCCTACATTCACGGCTCGGTCCGCACGCCGAGGTGACTGAACCCTCTTGAGTTGGCACAATGTGGCAATCAAAACAGAAGGACTCGTCTGATGCCCGGAAGGGGGAGAGGGGGGGGGGGGAGGGTGGACTAATACCAATCTCCTTAAAAATTTGTCCCTAATTGAATAAGCTCCTTGCTGCTCTTCCCAGAACCATATTTCGGCAGATCTGCTGGGCCTGGGTGGAAATCAAGTGGCTGCTGCTGCTGCTGTGGGCAGCTTCTCAAAGCTCACCATTGTGCTTTGTTTGTTGTTTTCTCCACAGTGGAAAGCCTGTGGACTCGGTTATGACGAGACCAACATTTTTGATGCTTTTCGAGTGCTTTTTTTTTTTTTTGCTTTTGTCTTTGCCCCGAATAGTTGGACTTGTAATGAGTAATTCCGTTTTTTTTCCTCTTGACCCGTCACCAGGTGACGATGACGGACCGAGGGGCGGCTGAGAGAGCGTGCAAGGATCCCAACCCCATCATCGACGGCAGGAAGGCCAACGTGAACCTGGCCTACCTGGGGGCCAAACCCCGCAGCATACAAACAGGTGAGCGGCCTTATCTCCCAACGGTGGTTGCGGCGCCCGGCGTTAATGCTGTAGTAGCGCTCGTTGCACTTTTTTTTGTAACCGTTTGCGGTAGGGGGTTTGGGGGGGGGAAACAAGCGCTGCCTCTGTCTCTCGGCGTCCTCTGTGTATTGTTCTCCGGTCCTCCTCTGTAAATGCCAATGGTTCGTGTCTGACAGCCGGCCTCCTGTCTTCCAGGCATATCCATCGGAGTGCAGCCCATTCACCCGGCACTCATCCAGAGGCAGTATGGGTAAGTGAGCGGGAGTGGGCGCTTGTGCGTTACGCTCCGCGGGTCGCCACTAGGCTGCATTTCTTTGACAAGCAGGGGATCGAGGGGGGGGGGGCCCTTCTGGAAAGTAGACGTCAGTTTCTGTGTCCACATGCAACCCCGGGAGTAGCCCATTAGCATATTGGAGTTCTGTAGGGCCGGGCCGATGCTTCGCGTGTCCATGGTAATGGAGGAGCATTCCAGAGGTGAACGTGTGACTCACTTTGAGCCCCCCCGCCGTCCTCTCGGCTCGGCCCACCCCGGGGGGGGGGGGGGGGGCTCTCTGTCTCTGAGACGGCTTCCTTGACGGGGGGCCGCTGGGCAGCTAATGAGCATTTCACCGATGTAATGAGTCTCCTCGTCTCCCCCCCCCCCCCCCCCCCCACCCGCAGCCCTCGGATATCGTCTCTCGTCACGGTTCATGTCCTCCTGGAGGATTAAAATACCCAGTGACTTCACAAAGTGGTTTTGTGTCTTTTGATACGTGGTGCTTGTGTGACAATACAAACAAAAAACCGCCTCTATGTGGAGGAGAGAGAGGAGTGACCCTGAAACACATGTTGGGCTGTAGTCATTTATCAGGCTTAAAGGAAAACATCTGCTGCTTCTAGCTTCATTCAGTTGGGTCATTGGGACGTGAAGGTTGCTAAAGAGAAGAAATTAGCAGCCTTTCCACTGTTACGTAATGTTATTAAATAACAGTGAATTTAATAAGCAATGTTATTTAATTGATCCGGTGATTTAAACAAATGATTAACTGATAATCCATATTCAGTAATGATGAATTCTCGTAAAAGATGCTGAACAGAAAATGACATCAGGACGACGGGTCAAATTGTCAGGCAACCAGCATAAATTGGTCCCCCCCCCCCCCCAATAAAAGTGGATGTCAACCTGCCATTTTAAGTGCTCTATAAATGATTCTGACATTTCGTGAATTACATGACAAATAAGCACCTTGATAAATGGAATAATCAGTAGTGCAGCTCTATCCAGTTTGATGCAGAGCAGGAAGATGCTTAAAAGATCCGGGAAAATATTAAAAAGCATGCAAGAAGGGAATATTGGCCATATCCACCTACTGTAATAATTCACTGGGCTTGAAGTCCACTGGGGACATGTCCTGTCATGCTCCCAAGACGGCGGTGGGACACTGGAAGGTCCCTCAAACCCGCCCGTCCTCCAGAGGCCGCGGGGCGGCTCTGAAAATGTGGAGCGGAGTGCTGCTTCGGGGCTTTTTGCCCGACAGGTGCTGGCTCGTGTTACAGCCTGTTACACCCCCCTTAATCTCCCATGACCACCGCCCCCAGGGAGGCGCACGGAGCACCTGTCTTCTCCCCCCCCCCCCCCCCCCCAAGAGTTCCCCCGTGTGCGGCGGGTGGCAGACGCAGAGGCCTCCCTAAGATGCAGAGTGCCAAAGTGGCTTTTCTTTCAGCCCCCCGCCCCCCCCCCCCCCAAACCCCTTGACAACATATGGTGTGAGGACATGGGCTGAGGTAGGATTTTGAGCCAAGCATGTAGCAGCGGTGTGCCTGTGAGGACTTACTGGTGTCAGCAGATGCCTTGGACTGTGAGGGCCGGGGGGGGGGTCAACGAGGGCACGACGTAGTTTTGATAGGGAGGGGAGGGGAGGAGTTGTCAGTGTGCTCGCAGATTTGTCTCCTCTCATGCGTCTCCTCCTCCACTCTGTCCGATGGACGGTATCCAGTTTTTTGTTTTACTTTAAAACAGTGGGGTTATTTTTTCTTCTTCTTCTCTTTTACAAATTAAGATGCTGCCACCAGCAGTGTGTGAGACACTGAAAACCGACACCTCCTGTGAGGGAGGAGGGTATCTGGAGGAGAGGGGGGGTGTTCTGGGACCAATGCTTAATGAGGCAGTGTGCTCCCTTGGAAACTAACCTCTCCAGGTGTCAAGCTAAACACCTTTTTTTTTTCTTCTTCTTCACCTCCTGTTGCCTTCATGTCCTTCTGAAACAAAGAGGCAGGGGAGGATCGCCAAGTCGTCTTACAAGTACTGTGAGGTGTTGTTTGATTCCCCCCACCCGCTCCACTCTGTTTTTGTTTTTTTTGCACACTTTGTGTGGCGGGGAGTTGTGTGTGTGTGTGTGTGCGCGCGCTGAAGGTCATTTGTGTTGTGGCGTATGAAACATTTAGCTGGTCCGTGTGACGTCGGCCAGGCTTTTCACATGGGACCGTTATGTTGCCCTCCGTGGCGATGGTTGCTGGGGCCCGTGTCGGTGACGTAGGTGACGCCGAACGTTCTCGGGCGCGTCTCCCTGGGGGGGGGGGGGGGGGTTTCCGGCTGCCTGAGTGACGCTGCGTCCAACGCACGCATTCGGACTCGCGGTCAGCACAAAGCCAGCTGACCTTTGGTCCCCCCCCCGGCCTCTGGTAGCTCGGTAGGTTGGGGACAGCACTTTTCTCTTGTATAGTATACAGGAGGGCCAATAACTCGCTTTAGGCGTACTTCGAGGCCAATTACGGCTTGTGGGCCCCCCCCCCCCCCCCCCGCGGAGGAGGCGGGCTCATTTTTTACATGACGTGAGTGGATGTGCATATATCCCCCCCCGCAGCGCTGATGTAGGACCGTCTTTGAGATGCCTCTTTGTGCGCAGCTCAATAGCCCTGTGAGGGCAAAGTGTGGATTGTGGGCGGGGGGGGGGGGGGGGGGGGGTTTAACATGCGCTGCTTACGTGTTGCATGCTGCTGTTATTGTTATGCGGTCCTTTCTTCCCCTCCCCCCCCCCCCCCCCCCCCCCCCCAGATGTGTCAGTGGGCCTCTGTAACTTGTTCTCCTCGTGGTGCAGAAACGGGGCTTTTGTCTGTGTTCCTGTCTTTTGCTACCGCCTCCCTCAATGTGTTTGCAATGTTCTACCTCAGTTGGGATGGTCCGTGTTCTGAATTTCAGACCCTTGAATACACATCTCTGTATTGAATCACTGATGCAACCAGACCTGTTATTTCTGACGATCATAACCGGCGTCCTCCCATCCAACCTTCTGCCACGGCTGCTGTCCGCCGCCAGCTGACCAGCGAACCCGCAGAGGATCACAGGATGCCCAGAGTGCACAACTAGTCCCAAGGAGGGGGGTTTGAGGAAATGTCTGCCCGCCCCCTCCCTCCCTCCCTCAGCCAGCCTCTCCAAGGTGCCAGCCATGGCTTGAGAGTGCAGTGCAGTGTGCTGTGATGGATTGGAGTGTCATTTTAAAAAAAATCTTTTTCTCCTTTGTGTGATATGAACTGAAGAGGGTTTGCCTGATTGTAGTGTGACTCTTTCCCTATTATGGCATGGTTTGGGGTTTGGTGTGGGTGGGTGGGTTGGGGGGGGGGTTGAGAGGGTGTGGGTGTATGAGAGCGTGATGACATCCCTATCCATGCATGCTTCCTCCTTTCGCTGTGTTCGGCTTCCCGGCTGCCTCTCGTTACAGATCCTCTTCTCCTGGCTCCAGAATCAGAAGCTATTTATTGCCACATGGAGGTATTTGACATGGTGCAATACAAGATAAAAAAATGGAAGCATGAATTAACAATATAAACGGGATAAGTACGTTAAAACGCATGTATGTCCATATGTTTCACTGTGCAAGGGAATGAAGTATTTGGGTCGAATCTATAGAAAGAAAAAGCTTGACCTGAAATTTGAATACAGTCCATGAAGGGAATATTTTCATCAGTATTGAGAGGCAGCTTCTGTCAAGGAGACATTTGGTGTGACTATCTTTTCTTCTTTTCTTTCTCTCTGGGTGTTTCTCTGTGGACTTACTTTCAAAGATGAAAGCCCTCAAAACAAAAGCCTATTACGACAATTTAAACGACTGTTTTGCAGGATGGGCGGGCGGGGGGGGGGGGGGGGTGGGGGTGTTCTTACCGATACTTCAATGCTTCAGTCGGCTTCATTTGAAAGCCGGCGCAGCCTTTCGCGAGGCGCCGTGCCCTCCCTCAGTCAGCATCATCCCCTGCGACCACGAGATGTATAATGAGGATAACTAGAAGTCGGCAACTTCTGCACAGCCGTCCAGTACTTCCCGTGTGTGTGTGTGCGCGTGTGTGTGTGTGTGTGTGTGTGTGCGTGTGTTTAGCGAGTGAAGAGCAGCAGCTGTTAAAACACTCTGTTGATGCCTGAGCTTGAAAACCTGCCAGTAACTGCTGACTCTGATTTCGCCCCCACACGCCACACGCCCTTCCCTCCCAGCTACCCCAGCAGGGGCGGACCGAACAGGTTCTGCCGGTTTAGCCAACTGCCGCCGAGGGTTGAGTCACCTCCGCTGCCTCTCGTCTGCTTTTGAGTCCTTTAACGTTGTCTGCGTGAGGACTTAGACCTCTACCGGGACCCATTGTTTACATTGCTCCCAGAGATTTTCTCCTTCTGTGGCGCTTCAGCACCCCCTGTCTAATAGCGATGTGTGTCGCCCCCCCCCCTTGTGTGCAGGTTGGCCCAGCCGTACGTCTACCCACAAGGCTACGTGCAGCCCAGCCTGGTGATGCCCTCTCAGGTTTCCACGGCCGTCAGCGGCAGCCCGTACCTGGACTACGCCGCGGCCTACACCCAGTACGCCCAGGCGGCCTTTGAGCAGCAGTACCCGTACGCCGCCTCCCCGGCCGGATTCCTCGGCTACAGCTACGCCACCAGCCCCACGGCCAGCAGCGGGCCGGCCGCCGCCGCCACAGCCCCGGCCTCCGTCCACCCCGCCCTCGCCTCCGCCGCAGGCCCGGCCCAGGCCTTCCTACACTACGCCCCGCAGCAGCACATCCAGCCGGACCGCATGCAGTGAGCCTGTGAAGGATGAGGATGAGGAGGAGGAGGAGGAGAAGAAGAAGCAGCGGTATAGGTGGAGGTGGAAGAAGAGGGGGGGGGGGGTAGTGGACGCAGACCTTTTTGGACAGAGGATGGCAAAACACGCCCTAACGGGTGACCCGGCTATCATCAGCAGGCTTTCAGGAAAAGGGGAGGGTCTATTGCACTATAGGAACAGAGTGAGCCGTTTGCTCATTGGTTTAAGGCCAAAAGGGTTGCGAGGGGGTTGGAGGAATCTCGAGGTTCAGGTTGGGAAGCTAAACGGCGTAAAATATGTGGTCGCTTCCAGAGGCCAACACTTCATTTTCTTTTTTTATTATTATTATAATTATTATTTTTATGGTCCTTTATTATTGTATTAATGTCATCGTCTATTTGTTTGTATGCCTTTTTTTAATTTTTATTATTATCAACGTGTTGATGGCTCCCATCAGACACGTGTCCCTGGTACACGTCGGTGAGCAGAGAGCCACCCGGGACACGTCGCGCCCCTTCCCTCCCGTCTCTGGGGCGGATACGAAGGGCGCTGCTGCTTCAGGACACTCGGGGACATGCGGATAATGGGTGCAGGTGGAAGACTGGGGGGGGGTGATCTCGAGGAGAGGCACACAGCAAGTCTCATTCTGGTGCCGCCCCCCCTCCCCCCCCCCCCCCCCCCCCCCGAACAAACTGACCACACCACGTGAGGACAATGAGAAATGTTTGCCTCCTCCACGACGCAACGGGAAAGAGTTCCCGTGTTACAGGACACTGGGGGCCTCCATTGTTTGTTTTGAGACAGTGATGTCAGGACTACACCTTTTAAAAAAATATATATCTTAATTAAAGAGGCCTTAATAAAAGAGAAACTTCTTTTAGAATCTCCAGATTTCTTTTTCTCTCGCTCTCTCTCTCTCATGCCCCCCCACACACACACACACACACACACACACACACACACACACAGACACAGAACCGAGTGCATAAAGCCCTTTGTATTGTAACTGGCATTTCAGCAGTCAGGCACATTAATCTGGCTTACTTTGGGTCTTGATAATTTCAAATGGATGTAGATAATCACATGCAGTATGTGGGCAGTGGGGACCAGGAGAGCTGCGTGTCGTTGTTTAAAGGGAGCTGACGCCGAGCTCAGACACCAGTGTATTTCTTTTTCTTTTTTTCTTTTCACGGAGATTGTTGCTCTCAAAGGACATTCATGTACAGCAATTTGAAATATTTTCAGACATCAAGTACATTTACAATATTTATATGTAGGTATTTATGAGGTACTAAGTTAAAATAGCTTATTGTTTTTGGTTACCATGACCTATAGTTGTGGCACTGATGTCATTTAACCCGCAAACCTGCAGATCCACAGGTGTCTCATTTCTTTTTCAGTCACCGTGTCTGTGGATTTGACCTGGTGCACAACAACTACAGTAGATGCGAAATTCTGTAGATGCTTGTCAGATTGCATCAGGAAATGTCTTTTACAGTCCCTTTAATTAAAAAAAAAAAAAAAAAAAAGCCATACCAAAAAAAAATAGAAATAAAGACTTTGTACTTAAAGATGCCTGTTGTCTTCTTTTGTTTTGAACGAAGCAAGTGAGAGAAGTGACTCATTCTACCACCCCCCCCCCCCCGTGTTTACGGCATGTTGTTGCTATACGTCACTGTCCTCATAAAAAAAACTGACGGGCAGATGCTGCTGTGATGATACTGTGAAAACCTTGTAGGGTGACAGGGGCTGTGCCCGGCCTCTTATCAAGGTGGTGTGTGTAAGATCCTGTGGGGGAGGGGAGGGGGGGGGAAGAGGCCTAAACTTTTATCAAGCGACAACACTGGGGACACACACTTCCATATGTTCAGCTCATGGAGTTTTGTGTAGGAACCTTGTTGCCCTGTGACACTGGTTTTTGTTTTTAATTGAACTAAAACTGCCTTCAGAAAATGTACCGCCATTATCCTCCTACCCATATCCTATATTTTACAATACAGACTTTAATTCAATTGTTTTTAAAGTAGTACTTTGTTGAACTTTTTTTAGATTGAATTTAATCATGAAATTCTGTACTTTTACAATCCGTGAGATTCAGTTCAAAGGACTGTCTTTTTCTGATTCCTTATTCGGCTTTTTCCATCGTATTTGGGCACATTTATAGACCTGTAAAATAAAATAAAAACAAACACCACACGGAAGTGCACTTAGAAAATATGTTTAAATTCTAAAGTATTATCATTACATTAAAGTATAGTTAAAGAAAAATCTTGCAAATTGTTTTTTTATGGTCTTTCAGAAACTTATAATTTAGGAAATTTTAAAATGAGTCATGTGGAACACCATGAAAAGTAATTTTGTTTTATGTCGTGGTGTCAAATTCAGTGTATTTCATGATGTGAAGTCAAAGTGAAAAGCAACACAATCCTTCTAATAGTGTGACATTACAATTTTGGGTGTATGTCATAAAAAATAACATAAAACCTTAGTATAATATGTGGTACAATATTATCCAAAGTCAGAGTATAGTTTATCATAAGAATCCATCACAGTTAAAGGGTCTTGCAAGTCATAATATAGAAGCTGTCCTCAAAACTGTATATCAGAAAAATTCCTAGCACGTCCTAATTTGACCAAATAAACAATTTGTATAACTTTATTTAAAAAAGAATCATGACCATAGAATTACTTAATATTATTATTAAATAAATAGACTTGGATGTGGGCACCTGAAACGGATTTGCTTATATTAGAGGGTTGTTTTTCCAGTGATGAGGAGCTGTGTCCAGGGACAAGACAGCGGGTGCAAGTAAAAGTTAAAGCTTGATCGAAGCCATGCAAACGTGTTGCGCTTTTTTTTAATTATTATCGCTGAATCACGTCACGGATTCTTAAACACATTCAACACAATCGATGTCCACGTTGTCGCCGTGTTTACTTGTTGCCATCAAAGCGATGCGGCTCTGCGACCCCTGTTTTCCCTTCACTTTGTCGCAGTTTATCTCTCATAGTCTGCGCTCCATGTGTGATCTCAATCACACCTCATTTCTGCTTGTCACTTCTGCTTTTCTCTTCCCCTGGTGGAGTACTGGTGGTCCTGTTTCTCCTCACATGCCACTGTCCCCCCCCCCCCTATGCTCTCAGCCTCTCTCTTCTTTCCCGTTGATGCCCGTCTCCTTGTGAATCCCACCGGAGAGGAGCAGGGAGGCCGGGCTTGATGGACGAGGTCATACAGGCGCTGTTGTGTGCTGAGTCACCATAAGGTCTCTCTCTCTCTCTCTCTCTCTCTCTCTCTCTCTCTCTCTCTCTCTCTTAGGATCCCACCCTGTCTCTCTTTCACATGCCCATGCCAAGTGGGCTCAGTCAAATCTCACTCACTTCACGCTTCTGGCTCCGTCTTGCAACTCTGACGGTGAAGGGACTCCTCAGGACTGTCGTAAAAGACGTCCCACCTGAGCAGCTCAACAGGCAGAAGGTCCTGCTTGGCCACGAAGGACATATTTTAGTGGGCCGGAGTTAACATCGTGTCAAATTATATATCAGACATGTGGACCTAAGATTAATTTGACCAAATAATCAGCCAAACTTTAGCAACACGGCAAATTTCAGGGAGTTAAATTGACTCTGTGAGATTAAATTTGAACTCTAAGCTGGTATTTATAATGAAGTGTCTAAATAAATCTGCTCAGTGTTGAATACAACGTAATTTAGCTGATGCTTTTATCAAAAACGACTTATGTTGCATTTTTAACACATGGAGTTTACATTTGAGCAATTCAGGGTTAGGTTTGTTGCTCAGGGACACTGTGGCATGAAACATGGGTAAACCAGGGTTCAAACCAACAACCTTGTGGTTCCTGACGCAACCTCAACAATCCATGAGCCACATTACATGGAGTTAAACCTGATACCAAGAAGTGTGACACTGTGCAGTTACATTTCAATCCTATCAAAGAGTTAATTTAACTCTACTACAGTAAGTGTTGCAAATGAATCTGATCTTGACACTTGATGATGACTCAAACCCTTTTGTACAATTGACTCTGTAAGAGTTGAATCTTTTTTCAAGTGTGATTTCAACACTGGGAAAATGAACTCTAAGGATTTTGCTGTGTACATTCCAAATCTTTATAGCCTTAAGTGACAAAACAACGACAGTTTGGACTCTGTTTTGCCTTTCTCTTTGGCCACATGCTCGCTGTTTTTACAACAAACAATCCCATCAGCTTTATTATATTCATTTGATCAAGGCAGACTAATACTGATTCACACATAGTTCAAAGCAGTCAGGGTGCCTCTCTCGTTTAATTTCCTCGTGACGTTATTGCTTTGCAGGAAATCATGAACGGCAAACTGTTGAGCTCCTTAGTTTCGCTATGGGCAACGATCAGGCATTAAAATGTAAAAGTTTTGCGTGAACAGTCCCTGATTCAGGTGGCCCTAAAACCCCTGGCTGACTTTGAATGTGACCGACGCTGCCTCCCAATCCTGCCTGTGCCTGTGTGTCCCGACGGTGACCAGTCCCAGCCTGCTGGGTGTTACTGTGGCTTCTGATACAGGCCTCTGATACGGGCTATATTTACACCCTCCCCCCCGCCCCCTGGCTCTAAGAGGGCCGGACCCCAGAAGCCCATCAAATGCTCTTTGCAGTGACTTTTTCCCGTCGCGCCAAATGACCCGCTCTGATACCGTCGTCTCGTCTCGGGTCCAATTTGTATGAGAAGTGCAGACAGTCAGGCCGGCAGAATAGAGTGATGTGCAGGGTTCTGCATTATAATAACTTATAATATATTATATTATATTATATTATAATAACTTCAATGTATCAGTGGAAAAATAATTACATTACATTACATCTCATTTAGCTGACGCTTTTATCCAAAGCGACGTACAATAAGTGCATTTCCACATAGAGAAACAAACTCAGGAGAACAAATAAGCAGTTTCAAAACATGTTATAGAAAAGTGCCATTATAAGTACAATTTAAATGCTACCATTTGTTAGTGCTACGGTTTGCTATAATAATAATGAGATCAACTGTAAGCAAAGGGAACTGGAACTCAGAACAACAATAGCTGATGGTGTCACCATTGAAGATACAGAAGATACTATTTACACACCGTTGGGATATCTGTATAGTTTTGAGCAAAGTTGAACTAGTGTAGGAGGAAGCAGAATAAAGGAAACATCCAACTGGAACTCCAATGTCACAAAGCACTGTAGGAGGGGGAGATATCGTTATTAAAGGCAGTTCAACTTGGTGTAAAGCTTGGCAATAACCTCCAAAAAAGCAGTGTAACCTGATCATTCAGCAGAAGAAAAGATTCAGCTGGTTCGGCCGGTTAAACTGGACACATAGCAGAGTCCTAAACCAATATACTCCTCGCTTCTACATAAACACGTTCCCTGGTCCCTGCCATGACCCAGTCAGGGATGCCGGGCCTTTGATGAGAAAAAGAACAGGGCTAAGTGTAGCAAAGATGTTTTTCTTTTATTTACCATCCCTTTAAACCTTTGCCAAACAGCCACAGATTTAAAAGTTTAAAATGCCTAAACGTACTGTAAGGGTACCTCAAGAGTCCCGAATTCATCAGCCAGACCACCCATAGACTGTGGGAGCAAAACTCATCAGGGCTGAAGCAGGGAGGCAGATTGTTTCTTTACTTTTAGAAGAGTAAATGTGTTATTTCTTCCCCCAAAAGTTAAACTGTATCCTTTAAACCGCCAATCAAATGCCGTTGCACTTACTTCCCCATCACCTGCCTATCAGGGAAAAACAACACTTTGTCTCAAGCCCTCTGTTTTGTAAGTCAGTGTAAACGTTGCTTACAGTGGCCAAGCGAGGGGCCGTGGAGGCTGCGGGGGGGGTACGGGTTGAGATATTCGCGGATCACTTGTGTGTTTTCAGGGTTGCGGCGGAAGACAAGTGCTTATCCGACAACAGGCCCGTTTGCTATCAGCTGGCTCTGACGGCCCCTTGCGCCACTCTCACAACCCCCTCGCTCCTTCTGGCACTTCTGCTGGAGCCGGTGATAATGAGGTGACCCAGAGGAGTTTATGGGAGTTAATGGGAGCCGAGGGGAAATGATTAGTTGGCCGGAACGGATGAGACAACCCACAGGACAGCGGGTTGCACCTCATGGGTGAGGTGAAGTGATCGAGTTCATTCGGAAATCAAACGCGGAGATGTAGTTTGTGTGTCACCCTGTGTTTGTGTGCGTCTCCATCAGCCTCCGATCGTCCAATTCTGCCGCTCTGTAACATGATCTGAGTTTGTCTCACTCAAGCAGAGCCTGGGGAGGGTCATCGGAGCCCTGCTGTAATCACAAGCCCCCCCCCCCACCCTCCCAAGCCGCCATGCCGACCCCAACTGAAGCGCCAATCCTCTGGTGTCCCTTTCACACCCCACCAGTTCGCAGGTGTGTGTGTTCCTCGTCATTCCGCACCAGAGACAGAGCAGCAGATAGAGTACGAGAGAGCAGCTGAGAAGGTGAAAAGTGCTGAATCCAAGTGGCGAGGCGAGGTCGAAGCCCCCGTTTGACCTTTCAACGTCACCATATCTGACACTTGTTTGCCATATGTGTGTGTTTCGGTAAGATGTTCAGCTAAAAAGGGAGGTGTGCTGGTCCTGTGACACATTTCCTTATCTCTGGCCAACACGCTTGTACAAACCAGCGCCTCCACCTCGACCTCAAACCCAGCCAGCCGCTGTGGGGGCATAAAAAAAAAGAAAAAGAGAAGGGTGGGGGATGGGGCCGTGGGGAGGGGGGGGGGGGGGGTTGGAGGGGGGGGTTAGCTACAGCGGGATCAGCAAAGAAAAAGAGAAAAGCACAGCCCTGACAACTCCTGACAGCAAGGCTTCCTCTCTCGGCGGGGCTTTCTCAACCACAAACTGACACATTCCCACGCACGCACACTCAGACGCACACACACACACACACACACATCGATCCCACTTCAGCCACACAGATAGCGACTGAGTGATTGCGCACAAATTACAGCCATTTTGTTTTACCGTGCCGAGTTTGACATTGATTCTGTCGGACTGAGCGGCGGAGTCTTCTGCGTGGACGGGGAGCTCTTACCCAACCCGGGCAGCGAGTCACTGGGTGATGCTTTCTGTGCTTGCCTCTGACACACATCTCAACTCACACAGCCACGATGATGATGTGTGTGTGTGTGTGTGTGTCCACAACCGCCTGGGTTTGAGGCCGCAAAACACTCACACAACAGAGGGCATTAAGCAACAGGTGTAAAAGAGGATGTGAAAAACATAGTGGACCTTTTTGTTCCCCCCCGTCTGTGACTTCGGAACGTCTCGCTGTCACCTCGAGCACACCAGGACAGCTGTGAGAATCGTCTTGTTTGCTGCACACTAGAGCGTGACGACAACACGTGTGTATATGAGTGCGCCGTGCAGTGTAACGTCGATCTGTGGTGTGCGTTAACCAGCATGTGACCCCGGTACACAGCACTCCTGATTTCAAAGACAACAACAGTGAGAAGAAACCGGAGCAGGTCGTCACTGGATGGGAGAGGAAAAGGGGGGTGGGGGGGGGTAGTAAATCACACACACTGGACACTTTGCATCGATGACACAGCTGTTGGATTTGTTCATTTGTCATGGCGCTAATGTGAAGAGGCGAAGAAGTACCTTTTATGTTGCTGAAGCCTGATCATTTATAACTGATCGGGAACTTTTTTTCTTTCAGGTCTCCCGTTTTTGCGACGTTGTTCCACCCGACACACTTTGTAAAGGGAATGGTTGGAATTATTAGAGAAACTACAGCCATTTTATTTTTACGGGAAATATACAAAGAGCTGGTCTGGTTCTGTCCAAAGCTCGTAAAACCCTCTCAAGCTCCCCCATTGACATCTTCTCATCTGGTTTGGCCTGCACATACAAACACTATGCAGAAACAAAAACAGCAAGTTGTGGTTTTGGTGCGGGGCAGTGTGTCTATTTTGGGCTCGGAAGAGGCAACTTTTGGGGTTCTATCGTCAAAGTGACGTTGCCAGGCAACTAGCACACTGCACCGGGCCAAGAAGTGTTCTGGGCCGCGTTCGATATAAAAGCGCTGTGCACCTTCCCCTGACAGTTTCTGCACTTTTCCCTGAAGCAGCATGTGATGGGTACAGCGGTACGTTTTTTGTTTTTAAATTTTAAACAGCCGATGCGCACAACGGATGCAACACACACAACGGTGGCTTCCACAAACAATTTTCTGTTTAAATGAACATTTTTGCTAACAGGAAAACCCTCCCGTCGTTAAGCGTTAACACACATATTAGGGTGATTACTGGTTACCTTCAATGCTGCAGATCATTCTGATAGTCTAAATTTTTACTTTTGGATTCAAGAAAAGCTTTAAAGCAGGCCGAATGATCCTTGAGCATTAATATTGGCTTTTTATATGGAGGTAACAGCGAGCAATGCAGTATTTTTCAGCTCTCTTGTCAGTGGACAAAAAAGTACTGTTTTCTTTCAATAAAAGACTTGTTGTAGTCATTCTCTAGCCACAATCCTTTCCTTTTTTATCTCAAATAAAATTATGCTACAAAAATACGTATGTTGTGTGTATACGTAACCCTTTGAGAATGCTAAGCTAATGCTAAGCTAGGCTAACTGGCTGCTCGTTGCAGCTTAATATTTACTTGGAAAACGTGAGAGAGGTTTTTGATTTCAACTCCCAGCAAGAAAGGGAAAAAAGTTCTGAAGACAAACATAATGACTTTAAGTACGGATTATGAAAACAACTCCCTTGGAGCTGGAGGTTTTGTTGATACAGGTTTTAATGTATAATCCAACCCTGGAGATATTTTTTCTATCAAAATGTATCTGCATCTTCTTTCCTAATCTCCTTCACTGTGTTGAAGTCTCGGGTCGAGACCTTTTTTCGCTCCCCCATCACTCATTTCTCCCAAAATTTCTCTTTGGAGGTTTCTTCAAACCTCTCCTAATTTAGTATGTTCCACCAAAGATGATTTGCCCTCTGGTTTAAAGAAAAACAAACTCCCTAAGCCTTCTCTTTGTCATAAAACAACTTGGCCCCGTGCGGGGCGTGTGTTTCCATTCACCAACAGTCGTGTTCCCCATCTCTTGTAGGGAGTGATCAGGTCTTGGAGGGATTGCACACCCGGATCCAACAGCAGCTCTTTATAAGGACACGGGCCTGCAGCCTCTATATTTAGATGGACTTTATTGAGCCTCTTGTCTTCTCTCCCACCCCCCTTTCTCTCTCTTCATGCAGCACCGCTGTTGGAAATCTCTCACCAAAGCCATGTGGGCGGCCGGCCCACCTCTCCGTCGCGGCGAGGGGAGAGTGAGCCTGATAATGATCTGGACTGGGTGATAATAACAGAGCAGAGGGAAACGAAAGAGGGATGCGAAAAGGATGGGGGGGGGGGAGAGGATGACAGAGAAGTGGTGGGTGGTGAGAGAAGTGTTTTTCATCGTGTCTTCTTCTCGACTTAACCGACTATTACCCACAGTGCCGGGGCTCTTTTGGACCCACCGGCCCGAAAGTTTGAAGGGGAGATCCTGGGAAAGAGGCCCCGTTAAGGGCCACAACCTCGGGACGGGTGTCTCTCATTGCTTCAGTTCATACACCATATTGTCCTCTAAATGGTCCCCTAAATATATAAAGAATACATCCATACAGGCCTCTTAATGGCCCCCCGCTGCATACCTGCTTTTCTGGCCTTATCTCTGGAGAAGCATATTTCTTTAAGAGCTTTGACCTCTGCAGTCCAAATACACTGCTAATGGCAAGGCGTGCTTTAACATGGCCTAATCTTTTTCTTATCTTACTTGCCGGCTGATTCGAATAAAGTGTAGTCAAACAATGGACGGACTCTCAGAAGGTGAAAAACACAGAAAGCTTTATAAATGTGGGTTTTTTTTCCCTTGGTGCAAATATAAACTTGGAAAACAATGTGTGCCACCATGTTGTATTTTTTTTGTTATGTGGTTGTGGACGTTTCCTGTGTTGCTGTGAGATCAGCCTTAATTAGGCAAACTAAATAAACCTTAATGCTCACAACGTGGCTCACAATGGGAATGCCGATACGCTGATGTTTATCAGAGCTGTAGTTTCAACCATGGCCTCCATCTTAGATTAGCGTGTCACCGGTTTCGGATAAATGGAAGTGTTCCCGAGATGATGACGGCGGAAGGTCCGGGGGATTACCGAACTCACGGAGATATTCCCAGGAAAGGCGAGAAAGACATTTGAGCTGGTGGTGGAGGATGAAAGGTTCACCAAAGTCAGTGGGGATTTTTCAACGAAAGAAACTACAAAGTGGACCTGATAAAGGATCAAAAGTCTGCAAACCAACATTGCCATCGATGGCCCCGGCTATTGCTAACTGACGGACTCCACTTGTCTGACGGGGTTTGTGGCCTCAAATTCTGAAGGTGAAGGGCTCATCCCATACGAACCACCCTGGAGACATTGGCAGGCTGGAACGGAGACGCAAAGGATCTTTTATCTTCGCCTCCCAGAGGAGCAAAGCCCAGGGCAGGTGGGGCTGAACGAGACATTTGCATTTGTAAATTCAGCAGTGGCTCAAGAAAACCATCAACTGCCATGCAAATGAGAAGCAAATGAGATTCAAACCAGACCGTGGTCGGGTTTTTGTGTGTGTATGTGAAACTATTCCCAACTATGCAGTCTTTTACCACTGTATACACATGTAGGACAAGCCGTCAGAATAGCGGACAATAGTTGTCTGTGTCTGTTGTGGAGCCGGGGCGTGGCCTGGGATCTCCTCAATGGACCAGTCAGCCTCAGCAGCTGTCTCAACCTCTGTCTGTGTCTCTGTCACACACACACACACACACACACACACACACACACACACACACACACACACACACACACACACACACACACACACACACACACACACACACACACACACACACACTGTGTCAATCCAGCATGAAAGCTGACATAGCATTAGGACAAAGAATCAACCGATTCATGTTTAATCCCTTGACTTCTATGTATGTGTTGTATTGGGGGGAGGAGAGGGTATGTGCGTATGTGTCTGTGTGTGTGTGTGTGTATGTGTGTGTTCCCTTTCAACTAAGGAACGCTGGACCGGAGGTGGAGTAGGAGGAGAGCCCCGGGGGGGAAAGAAAAAAAAAGGTTGGTACCACAGAAAGGCCGTCACTGACAGGAGTCCTGGCGTGATGGCAGCCTATGGGCGCGTGTGCGTGCGCTCGTGTAAACAGACGACACACGCACACAGCCTGCCAACGTGATAGCGCTGTATTTACACTGCATTTGTCTTCTCGTGATTTGCTTGAGAGGAGATACAGGAAAGGGCCTGCAGACAACGCAGTCTCTGCACGACGTGTGCCAGAACGCTGAAGTTCAAGCCCCTCCGGTGGAGGGCCCTGTACTTAAAGTGCCATGAAGGTTTACAAACCATGACACGGAGGAGTGAAGAAGCTCACCACGTAGCTGAATTTCACGTGTCGAGAGGGAGAGAGAGAGAGAGAGAGAGAGAGAGAGAGACGTTGGAGCCTCATCATAAGTCCCAACACCACCTGGGTTGTCAGAATGAGTCCAGCCATGCCTCCAGAAAGAGAGGCTCAATGCGTGATGAGCAAACAGTGGGCAGGCATCGGTGAGCGTGCATGAGCAATGGGGTCGACAGAAAACCCACCTGCCCTTCAGTGCAGGTCTAATGACAACAAACACAACAAAAGCCCCGCGCCGACCGGCTATTTGTTCAGCTTCTCATTCACCTGTGAGGAGGGCTCAATAGGTCTGTATTCTATCAAAAGCTGTCATGCGCACAGTCTGCTGGCATTGTAAATTTGCGTAGAGGACACCAACCTTTTTTCTTTTTTTTTTGTTAAATGAGGATTGGGACATACTTGTAGCCTCCAGTCTGGCTGTGAGCTCTGCTAAAGGACACTGAACAAGAGCCTTTATTTCGGGCCTGTTCTGAAAAAGCTGGTTTAGCTTTCTATACTGTAGATTTGGACTGTGTTCATGTACGAACATTCCAGTGTGCAGACTATAAACATGTTGGGCAAATAAAGACGCAACTATGTTAGAGGTATTTTACCTGCTGTTAGATAAAATAACACAGTGATAGCATCCTTTATTGTGCTTGTCAAAGCCTTACGATAATTCTTGATCATTTCTGAGTAAAACAATGATGACATTTATTTGAACACTTTCATAGAAATAGAAAAAAAGATATTTGGAGCCAGTGACACGGCTGTTAAAACGCGTGTGGTCACATGCGTCTGACGCTCTTGGATGAAATCTGAGGTTGGTCCTCAAGCAGAAGCAAGCGCGCGAGACACACGTCTCCTAAATTCAAGATAGCAAGGGGTATCCCGGAGTGAAGGCTGGACACAGGGCAGACTGACCCATGCTGTGTGTCAACCACAGAGGACCAGAAGTTCTACAGTCCTCCTGGATCGACGGTCCATGACTGCCCTCCTGTGGTGTCTCACGCAAAAAGGGGGAAAACCAGAGTTCCTGCAATTACGTACACGACGCTGTTATGTGCGGGTGGTTTTAGTGAGATGGAGACACTATTTAGTGTTTCCCCACATAGGTAAACCACGGAACAAATAGAGATACTCTCAAATAGAGATACTCAAAAATCCAGCTTGTTGAGTTTTAGATGGAGAAAAAAAACAAAGCGGATTGTTAAAAATGAAATCACGAACAGGACTATTTAAATGAACTCCTTCACACACTTGTGGATAGTATAGGCCTGTGCACTTTATTTTTTCTGTGATATTTTTTTAATTCGTTAATTAAATTGTAAATTATTGTCTGATTGTCCATGTAACCCCCCCTTGACAAATCTCTTGTATGTTCAACATAATAATAAATAAATAATTCTTATTCTGAGGCAAGTTGTTGGCGCTATTTTGAATTTTCACACATACGTGATACAAAAGAGTGCCAATTACTCACTAGCTGCGGTCAGTGGCCTTTGGTTGACTTCACAGGAAGCTCCCTCCTATTGTTCGTATGCTGGTATGACGCTAAATACCAAAATAAATGATTGTAAGGCCAGCTCACAGCACAAGCCTCAACATACATAAATATGCACAGAGATTAAAATGTGAACACACTTTTTTTTTTGTTGCATAACGTTTTTTGGGGAGGATTTATTTTTCCCATTAAGAAAAAAGCAACAATTAGCGTGGAGGGGAACACATCAAACCACGCCTTTTTTGGTCTTCATGAACAAGGTTATAGTCGACACTAAACCATTTAGAGCCTTTGGTTTTAAAAGCTATAATATGAAACATAATATAAAACGAAATATGAATTTATGTCAATGCACTGTGGAATTTATGAAATATGCTCCACAATAACAACAAACAGAGAACCACAAGTAATATTTATTGACAATAACCATTATTAGAATGAGTAGCAGCAGTGTTGATTCAGATCTTGGGTTTCTGATGCTGGTAAGCAGATGACTTTGAGGAGGTAAAGACCACTGCACGCACTACAAACACGGTATTTCATACACTTTACACAAAGCTGTCCTCAAGGGGTGCTGATTTATTCAAACGTTTGTGTGTATTTCTTTTCTTCATGACATTACAACGGAAAAAGAAACAGCAACATGAAAATCCAACTGACAAAAGAAAGAAAGAAAAAAAAAAAAAAGTCTCTGATGAGTTTGTCACTGATCAACGAGGCATTCTGCTGTACGTGACCAACATTTACTACAACACAAATATCCCTCATCAAATCACACAGACCTGCAGCAAACAGCGTCACACATCATCATAAATACAGATGTTCACTGACCATCTCACAGCTGTCCCAGCAATTCTTGCAATTTGTGGCACAAGAGGCTCCCGCGTCAGTTCTGGACGAGGTTTTCTACTTCTATCCGTCCAGTAACTTGAGGATGCTTTCCCTCTCCTTCAGCGCTTTCCACGCCTGGTCCTTCTCCTTCTTGGTCGGGGTGCGTTTCTTCTGCCTGGCGGCCATGATTCGGCGAAATCCCTCCATGACCTCGTTGTCGGACACCCGGACCCTCTGCCTCAGCTCTTGCTTGCGCATCTCCTCTTTTGCCAACCTGCGGGGGGGGGAGAAGCGGAAAAAAACACCGGCGTTAAGGTCAACCCGCCACAGACCCCCCCCCCCCCCCCCCCGGCACCCGCGGCGCATCCCATCGCGGTCGCCGCCCCCCCCGCACCCCCGCCCCGTGTCCTCACCGGAGCAGCTCCTGCTTACGGGCTCGGTTGTGGCCACTCAGGGCTTTGAGCTCCGCTTGCCTCTTGTGGAGCTCGGCCAGGATCTCGTCCTCAGAGTCTCCCCCCGGTCCGGGTCGCTCCTCCGAGTCCAGCAGCCCCTGAGCCACCAGCTCCTCCTTGATGCGAGCCTCCAGAGAGCGTGTGTGAGGAACGCTGCAACGGGGGGGGGGGGGGGGGGGGGGGGGGGGGGGGGCAAAGAAAGGCCGAGGGCATGGGACATGGGGTGTGGAGCTGTACAGGCGTTTGCGGCTCATGTTCACGTGTGAGTGCAGCTGTAGGCTGTGATGTGAAAGCCTAAAGTCTCAATGTTCAGCAATATTTCCTTTTCCGCTTTTAAAAAAAAAAATTTTTTTAAACATTTTAGATCACACAGTTTGTAAAGAAATTATACTCAGCCACCACTGTAATAAAGAGTAATAAAAGTAAGACTTATAATATTAGTGTAGCAAAATCTTTATCTGCAAATATTGGGTTAAAATAGTGTAAACTTTTGCATTCAAATTGCACTCAATATCAACAATATGAATTACTCTCGAAACGATTTAGTTCAGCTCTAGAAGATTCTGAAATAACTGACATCAGGGTGATGGTCATTGCTGGAGATCATCCATCACTTTTCCTGGTTTCTCAGAAGTATCCCACTTAAGGCTGTGTGTGCAATCATTGCTCAGAGTCTCTGATTATTGTCTTTCTGCTTAAACTTTACTATCCTATTTTATTTTTATTTTTTTATTTACCTGAACCACAGTCAGTGTCTTAGATGACACCACAGTCACCTCGGCCTACTTATCGCAGAATGCTGATAGTAATAGTGGATGAGCGTTGGTAACTTTAGATTGATTTTGACTCACCACAAACGATGTGATGTGATGGAAATACTCAATTGGCCAGTGAGCACATGGAATGAACGAGACTGTAATTTTGCCTGTGAACTTATTTTCCGGGACAAGTGATGCTGTGATTACCTGAAAGCTTTTCCTTGACTTCTAGGAGAGGTCCCAGCGCCATCATTAGCATCCTTCCCAGAAATGTCCGGTATGGGTGAATCCTCCATGGGGGATATAATGTTCTCCTGGAAGAAAACAGAAATATAACAAGTGCAGTATTTCATTCATCAGTCATTTATTTTGTCAAAAGCCAATATACATTACTGGAAGTTTTATTAGTGCGTGATGGCAGCAAACCGACCTCTACAAGGGCCTGGAGCAGGCGCTGAGTGAGAGGACCAAAGGGACATCCGTCTTCGGGGGATTCATGTTGGGACTCGGATTTTTTCAACAAGGAATCCACGTCTACAGCAGTCGAACATGGAGATGAGTGTTAAGGTGGTGCTCGGGGCCCCGGCGCCCGTCGTTCGAGGCGCAGAAGGCCGTCTTCTTCTCACCTTTTGCGTCCAGCTCGGACAGCGGACCTCCCATGAGGCTCTTCTTCTTGTCATTGGCTCGAGCTCCTTCCCTCTGCTCCTCCAGCAGATCTTCCTGAGCCCACCGCTGGGAGTAGTGTTTCCCCAGAGCTGGGATCTACAGGTAACAACGGACAGTAGCAGAAGGTCAACACGCGTCTAGAAAAGGAGCATTTTGCATTGCACAGTAACAACAGCCCGGAGTGGATTTTGCAGTAACACGATAATAAAAAAAAAAAAAAGGTACAACGCTTTTTAATGTCGTACTTTGAAATACTCAGCCTCATCCTCCGGGGGTTTCAGAAGCTCTTCTAGCAATCGGATCTCCTCATTCGTGATATCGGCACAATATGGCTCAACTGATGCCCAAAATCTGAAGAAAAAATTAAAAATTAAAAAAATAGCGCAAACAACATTGCCGAAAGAAACCTTTTTCCTTTTGTTCTCACCACGGTACACCAGAGCGGGGCTAACTTCGAACAAAAAGATAAGTCTGATATGATTTGAGCATCAAACAGGAAAAAAAACAGTGAAAATACAGAACTGAGCGCTGTTGAGAACGGCGGTTGTTGCTGACCGGTTAGGTGCATCGTTTTTAGGAGTGCGGGGGACGTCCTGCGGATCGTCTGTGAACTCGTATTCTGGGACTTTAGGCTGCAGGTTTTTGGATTTGGGTCTGCCAGGTCCGGGACCCGGCGCGTGGCCGCCCTTGCCGTCCAACTTCTGCTTCTTTGGCTTGTGGCGAGACGAGGCTGCCGGGTCCGGGTCTTTTCCCAGCTTCAGAAAGCGCTTGTCCCCCTTCTTGTCCTGCCAGTCTGTGAGGATCTGAGGAGCAGCGCATACAGATAGATGGTGGGCGGGGCACCAAAAAGGTGAAAAGTTACATTTTTTTGTCCTGTGCTCATTTGGCATCAAACACATCATTTGGGGGGGGGGGTGTGTGTCCCATCCTCCTCCTACCTGTCTCTGCTCCTCCAGGGCTCGCAGCCGGCGGCTGGCGGAGGACAGCAGCGTCTCCAGCTCCAGCTGCAGGGTGTCCAGCTCCTCAATGCCGATGCCGTCGTCCTCTGACCGGCCGAGCACCGCGGTGTAGCGGGGGCACACTTTGACGTGCTCGACGGGCTTGAAGTCGTAGTACTTCAGTGGGGGGCATTCCTTCAACTCACTCATGGTGCTGTGTGGCAGGCGACCCGGCGGAAGCCTGAGGGTAACGGATTCAAGAAGATCGGAACCACGTGGACGTTATAACAATAATGCAAACAGTGGTGACCTGATGTGGTTGAGTTTGTCTGCATCTCTCTGCCCATTAGACGCATCGCACACACTCAGGCGCGCACGTACCCGAATACACGAACACGCAGGTCTGCTGTAGTCAAGGCGAGCTCGCTGGGCCCAAACTCACCAAAATCACTCAGAGGCGTAAGTATCAGGAACTGCGAGTGCACGATTTTGCACAAAACATTTTACATTCAGTTGGACGAATTCCGAGCATTTGATAGAACTCGCGAAAAGCCGAGATATTTATCAAACCATGTTTAAGAGGATTGATATTTACGGTGAGCGAATGGCGTCCATGATGGAAAGAGCCATTATCGTGACAGGGGGGTGAGACATTTTACGGACTGATACATTCGATAAAGTCGCAGTTGAGAATATGATTTTATCAGAGAATACTATATATATGACAGGCTATGGTTGTCTTATTATGTACACACATATAAACAATATTACGCCATGTCTCCACGAGTATTGAAATAAGGACATAATGGCATAATCAGATCAAACCATGTTGTGTCACGGTTCAAATAAAGGACATTTCCGCTAAATCGGTCGTCCAGTAATGTAACTAAAACGTTTATGGACTAAGTTTGTTATTTTATATATTTCTTATTAAAAAACATGTTAAAACAGTAAACAATTACATCTGGACCAGCTGTCGATGAGCCCCGCGCCCCTGTTCAGAGAACGGAATGGATGCATCCTAGGGTATGTTCGTTTTAAACACCAGCTGAGCAGAGTAAAAATCGCGTACAGCTGATGGTGTGAAATATCGAAGCATCCGTCTCTTCAAACTAAGAGCTAGAGAAAAACGAGCGCACCCTACGTGTACAAGTAGATGTAGGATTTACGGAAGAGGAGTCCCAGGCGTGGCTGAGGAACTTCCGTCTTTTACAACACAAAAATGGTAAGTGTGTTGCTCTAAATGTATCTGCATATTCCATTAATTATCCATTTATTTGGGCTAACTGTGGCTACACTTAGGGTGAGATTAGCTAGCTAACTCCGTATCGGTCGTAGCCGGGGTTTCTGGTTGGCTATGGTGAAATGACAGGACGGGCATCCTTGAAACGGTTTGCAGACACTGAAGTGATCGCGCTGACCCGTCTCTTCCTCGGCACCCTTTTCTCATTTTCGCTAAAGTCAGCTCTCGGGAAGCTCGTCTCCGGACGGAGAGGGAAAATTCGTATTTTCTTCCTAGCAGGCCGATCGATGTAAGCGGACATGCATAATGTGGATGGTATGCAATGTCAGCCACCGAGCTGCTAACAGGAACGGAAGTGAATTCATTCATGTTTCACGTAGCCTCGCATCTACAGACAAACCCTCCTCAGGTGGATATCGATCGCCAACCTGTTTTTCTTTCTAAATCGACTATTTAGAAGCCGTTTTTCAAAAAATTAAGAGGTGGAATCCTTCAAAAATGTCCCTTTTTTTTACTGCATTTTTGCTTCCTGGTCGAACGTGACCTCAGAGGCTGACCCCGCTATTCAACTCGGGCCCCACTCGGCTGGAATGTACAGCGGGCCCATCCTAACTAGATGCAGTGACCTAATGGTGTGTCTCCTCAGACAGCGACTCTGCGCCCCTACCTAAACGCTGTGAGGGCCACCCTGCAAGCGGCCCTCTGTCTGGAGAACTTCTCCTCTCAGGTGGTGGAGCGTCACAACAAGCCGGAGGTGGAGGTCAGGTATGTTCAACGGCATGTGTTCGGAGTTGGCCGGTTCCCTGGTCCCCCCCCCCCCAAGCTTTTTCGTAAATAGTCCACAGCTTTCACACAAGTGCAGACTTGTGCCAGCTCGCACTAGAAAAATTGAGGCAGTGACGAACCAGACGCAGGCAAGAAAGAGAGCAAGGCTCTGAAATAGGCCCGCAGGGACCCGCCGTAGCCTATTTTGAGGCGTCGTACAAATAAATAATCACTATGTAAAGGTTCTATGAAATGCAGTCATTCGAATCTTTGTCTCTTTAATGGCTGGAATGTTCTGCGGTAACAGGAGCAGTAAGGAGCTGCTACTTCAACCCGTGGTGATCAGCCGTAATGACAAGGAGAAGGTTCTCATTGAGGGATCCATCAACTCCGTCAGAGTCAGCATTGCTGTCAAACAGGTGATATAAAAAATTAAAAAAAAGGGCAGAATATATGTGGTTATTGGTAATTCGCTACGCACAGCACACACTTTCTGATTTTCTTTGCTAATATAAAATGCATTGCTACAACTTTGCAGGCTGATGAGATCGAGAAGATCCTTTGCCACAAGTTCATGCGCTTCATGATGATGAGAGCGGAGAACTTCTTCATTCTGAGGAGGAAAGCAGTAGAGGTAAGAAGTGAGAGGGGGATAAACGGGTAGTCTGGCTTTTGTATAATATAATTAAAGATAGTGAGTGACGGAAGAGGGGGGGAAAAAAACAGGAACATTGTTGATCTCTAAAATGGAAAAAGTCAAACGACGCCCCCACACGAATGTGTCAGAAACCACATAGTGAAATAAAATCCTTTATGTTATTGATTGCAACGTCCGTCGTAGTGATGAAATGTGTTGACCCGTCCCGCTTGGCTGTGGTTTCAGGGGTATGACATTAGCTTCTTGATTACCAACTTCCACACGGAGCAGATGTACAAACACAAGCTGGTGGACTACGTCATCCACTTCATGGAGGAGATCGACAAGGAGATCAGCGAGATGAAACTGTCCGTGAACGCCAGGGCCCGCATCGTCGCTGAGGAATTCCTCAAGAACGTAAGGCTTTTCATTTATATATTTTTGAAAATATACATTTTTCTCGGCATTTAACAGACTAATATTTGTAATTGTGGATCAATATTGTGTATTGTTACATGAAAATATAATACCATTCTTCTCTCCACAGTTCTGATGGCAGCTTTGGTCGCACACAGGCTGGAAAAATCGAGGCGTAAACGAGGAGATGAGAGGAACGACACCAATCCGGCGATGACACCTTTTTGAGTATTTCCCTGTACTCATGACTATCAACGACTGTATATAATGAAATATTCACCAGTTTCATTTTCAGCCACGTAGAACAAATCCCCATTCAAAGGCGGGTCCTTATAGTATTAATCAAGTTGGTACCCATGACTACAGGGGCATTGAGAGCGTGCTGTTGCAAATTAATTGGCCAGGTTTTTGTATTTCGTCCGTGGGGGTATGCGTGATCTGTCACTGGTGTTCTAAATTAGTTTCCAAAAAGTCTCTTGTTTGCAGAAAGTAGTCCGTGTCACAGGGCGAGAGCTTTCCGTCAAGAAGCCACCAAAACATATGTATGAAAATAATAATAAAACTCGGTTGTTTATACGTTTTGTGTTCTGATTTTAAAATGCCATCAGTTATTTGTGCTGGTGCTCTGCCTTTAAGCAGAGTTGTTCTTTCTGAGGAAGTTGTTTTGGGTCAGCACTCCCGCCACAAAGCTCTCTATGCACTCCGCTGTGTTATTTCAGCTGTGGGAAAAGGGAAGTAATAAGACACACGTTGTAAACCGTTTTGGTGGCCCTATAGACTGCAGTCCACAGAGAAGGAAAGCTGATATTACACACTTTTCTCCTTGGTGGTACACACACACACACAGGTCTGATGCACAACACTTACTGCAGGTGAATTGTAGTAATAACAGTTATCCCAACCTTAAATATGCCACGACGTATTGGCAAACTATTTTTTGGATTAACCTGACCAAACGTCCTGCTCACGATTCAATCATGCAGCCTCCACCTCATACACGTGATGATAGAAGCTCATCCAACCCTGTGTGCTCCGTGAACTCCATCCAACCTCCACCAGGCCGGCACTTTATTAGTACGCCTATCCGTTTTAACAGCACCCGTTTTAATCAGAGCAAACAGTCAATTATTCAACAGAAAATGAAAGCAACAATTTAGAGGAACGATTTCAATTGTGTATATTTGCTGGTTTCAGTTGTATCAACTCCGGCTCTGAGGAAATGTGACGCCCATTTCTATATTCAGTAGACTGAAAAATGAACTAAATAATATTGTAATATCTACTTGAAGTGATGTAAGGGAAAAGATGGGCTAGTTTATAAAAATAACACCTTTGACTGCGTTCAAATGTGTTCTTTACCCAAAAAAAGGTGAAAAACAACCATTTAATCTGACCAACCTGTATCAAATATGTTTGTTTCCATAACACTGAAGCCATTATTGCACAATACCTTGTATCCAACATGCAGTAGAAAGATTCCCATTTTAAAGCCACATGGTCAACATGTTCTCTTTTTCATGGTTAATTATACTGCTGCACAATATCAACACGCTCAAGTGATGAGTAATCTGCTTGCCAAAAACCCTGAACACAACGTTCAGGTCGAGCTCCTTCAGATCATGAAAAGACGGGCGTGAGGCTCACAGAGAAGTGTGTGTGTGTCAGTGTGTTAAGAGATGAGAGGAGGAGGCAGCACGTCATTCAGAAGGTCACCACGGGTTGGCAGGTTGAGCACGTGGGAAAAAGGGAAACGACCACGAGAGTCCGTGGAAACGGGAGCGAGCGAACGAGGGCTCCAGCTGCGGTTCAGAGGTGGGGGGGGACGGTCCGCAGGGCGTCTCCAGCCGAGCGATGGACGTTCACGTTCTGGAAAGAGGAAGGATTCGGTTGTCAGACGCCTTTTGAATCAATGGCTGCATGTGCTTCTGCCCTTTACGTGCTGTACCACGGCTTTTAGGACACTCGCGTCTTCATTTTGGAGGGGAGGTGGGCACAGGTCACAGGACCTTTTTGAAGCTGTCCTGGACGGTTCAGGTACTTTTAAAGACCCAGGCAAGTGCAGATGACCGGACTTATTTCACACCTATTCTGATTTACTTCGATCCCATCGTACTGTGCAGAAACTCTCGGAAAACCTTCAGTTTTGCAAAATGTCGTAGCCTTTTTATTATTAGCTGTGAGCACACATTTTGGAATCCTTCTAAATGGAGGCAGGAAGAAATCTGCGAGTGTGTCACAGGGGAGAGTTTTATTCTGGGGGGATGAATGGCAGCTTTTTCTTATGCATCCCAGTGGAGTCTTTGCATATCAATGGGTGTGAGTGTTCAGTTTCGGAGTAAGAGTTTCAGTCGGAGGGAGCAGGACGGGCACGCGCTGCAGCGTAGGAGCAGGAAGGGAGTCGTCTGCCACTTTTGATCCTCAAGTGTTAGGATTAAGAAACATCTAGGTACACATATTTTGATCTTAAAATATATCACCAACGAATTTAATTTAATCTCTGATCCTAACTTTCAGATATTGGTGAGGAAAACCTTCTGATGTCAAATTTTCTAAAATGATGCACAAGAAGGGTTGGATAATAATACATGAAAAGGTTGAGGTGAGTTTATTTAGAAACAAACAGAAATACTTCCTCTCAGATATTATTCTGTAAGGACCTTCACATTGAACAAAAAGAACAATAAAACAAAAGTATAATTGTATTGTGAGGATTTTCATAGATACTGTTAGACATCCTAAAACTAGAAACAAACTGTAATGACATTTAATAAGAAAATTAACAGAATTGATTATTTTATGTGCAAAATGTAAAAAGGCCCAACTTTGTTTGGAGTTGCGCAATGCTGTAAAACTAAGATTAGAGCGTCCCGACTTCTCTCTCTAGAAGTATGAGGTGAGCAAAGCGCCGAAAGTTAACATTGTGAAATCAGTTCTACAGGAAAAATCTATAAGAAAACAAACATCAGAAAAAAAAGGTGCTCGAATTTCAATGCTTCACAATTGGGATTACAGCATCAGTTCAGACACCCTACCATTCAATCTCCAAAAATGAGAGAACGTGCTCTGGACACAAGATCCGTGTCAAATTTACAAACTGGATTCCAGTCAATTACCACCACCACCACCACCATCACCATCATCACCATCATCATCATCATGCCTAAAATATACGTGGACGACAAACAGAAGATCGGAACAGTGGTGGGGGATTCAAACAAAGACAGGTGGAGAAGAAAGACTAGAGGTTGCCGAGTTTTCCAGGTTCATTGTGCGTAAAGAAGGGCAAAGGAGGACGGGGGGGGGACAACGGCCTCATTGGTGAGCTGGCACTGTTAGCAAAGCCTCCTCTGACATCCGCGACACTTCTACGTTCTGTTTGATAAAAATGAAAACACACACACACACACAAAGAGGGGGAGGGATGAAATCACATGGGTGAAACTAAATCCACTGCACAAAGACCCGCTGCTTAGGTTTTTCTTCGTTGCCGTTTTTCACTCGTGTGTTAGCGGTGAAAGTCAAGAAGAAGAAGTCTAACCAGCGCGGGGCGGCTTTTCCCAGAAAATCGGACGGTTTCTCTGCTTCAAAAACACAGTTACGATCCCACAAAGAGGCTCAATGGATAACGATCATCTGAAGTCCCACATTCCCCATGTGAGTGAGTTTTGAGGCCTTGCATCATCTTACATTACACATACCCACTCACTGTCATACTGCTTCTTTTATTATAAAAGGAACCAGATCAGTTTCACTCTTGACATGATCCACAGACAGAGGCCTTTATATCCTTATACCCTTTCACAGGTTCGAAACATGGTTCTCGTCCCAATAGCAGATAATTCACAAATAGGTACGACAAAGCTAGTTTTAGCTCATTACTATTTCATAAAACCAACCTAAAAACCTACGTTGACACATACAGCGGACGCTTTTAGATAAGATCGGTGCCATCGGTAGCTAATCATGTATCGTCCACCATACCGTTCTCACATTGAATGTGTCTGTAACAGTGGAACCACCTTCCGTTTCACCAAGAGGATGAGTGCGTGTGCTTCTATTAAAATACCCACCTCCGGCCTCTCCCTGTGTGTGTTGACTGCATCCACGTTTAGGCTGATGGACTCCACTTTACAGCCTGAGCAGACAGACAGAAGACATGTTTGTATGAGTTCAGGTGGCAGAAAAGGGTCGTCGCTTTTGTCCGATCATTAGATTTATCGCTTGCTTTATGTGCCAATAGGAGACCACTCTTACCGTAGGCCACTGGTGTCAGCTTCAGCACGGTGTGCAGCGGGCACTTCAGGTAGGGCAGCTCCTCTGTGTGAAGACAAAAACAGAAATAAAACATCATATTCCTGAACGTCACTTCCATATGCTACATCTTTTACGAAGATTTTTTTTTTTCTTCAGTTAACACCCTTTACAGTAAGTGCAACGATAATAAAAAGAGCAAATCATCAAAATGCCTGTGCAGCAAGGATAAACTTGTTATGTGTGCAATTTTCCCATCAATCACTGGTACGTTGAAGCCGCACGGCGCTAATTGGTCCAACAGGTAATCTCCGTGGACAAGCTAATCCGCATTAGCCACCACAGACAGAGGACAGTGAACAGGATGAACGGTAGCGACTGATGTTCTATTCAAATATAAAATACATTTTAAATGGGTTTACATTTTTAACCCTTAATAAATTCCACCTCATCAGGATGATCTATAAGGTATCGGACCACACTTAGATAAAATCCCAAATGAAAGCCATTAGTAGTCTCAAAATAATCTTTATAAACTACTGTTTTGAAATAAAAATGGAGTTTCGACACTGACCTGCCGTTTTGTCCAAGAAATAGGCCAACAGGCAACGCATGACAGCCTGATGACAGATGACCAGCACGTTCTCTTGGCGCTCCAGCTCCATGATGACCGGCTCCAGGCGCTGCACCAGGTCCTCGTAGGACTGAGCCAGAGGAGACGGCAGGGAGCAGAGTATGTTTCAATAGGAGAATCGTTGTTTGAAGTCCAAACTAAATAAAACTGAAGACCTAAATCAGTAATTTAAAACGGCCACATGATCCGGTTTCTCCTCGCGCTCAGCTGAATAAGCGGCCTCTTAAAACCGGGTGGACAATTCTCAAAGTGGAAAAACCAGCCGCCTAATGCCTACATCCATCTCCCCGGGCTGGATTAATGGACAGGTAATGAGATCGACTTAAGGTGAGGACACACCAGCGGGCATTTAGACACACAGTAAAACAGCCTGACCCCCTCATTTTGGACACACAAACACACACACAATGTCTTTGTTTACTGTAATCTGGTGTTAAGCCAAATGATTCCATGAGGCCTCTGGTCCGAGTAGAGGCTCATAGTGGAGGGTAAGTGGCCAGTGGCCACGTGGACACAGTTACATTGTGTCTGCTGTGCAGTGGGAGATTTCATTTATTGTCATAAAAAAAGGAGGACAGACTTTGGGACGTTTCCGAAATTCCAAACAGAGACACACTGTCCACACGTACGCCACTCCAACGGTTACATAACATCCCATCATTAGAAACAAAAACAAACATACTAAGTTGTATTTTAAGCCACTGACCTCTCCTTTTGGGTACCGATAGCGGTATTTGTCCTGGTCCCTCATGGCAAACTCCAGAGGAAAGTGATCCTGAATCTCCTCGTACATCATCTCCTCACACACGCCCTGAAATGACACGCCACACACGGATGACCCTCTGTGGCCGTCTGTAGGCAGGCGGCTGTGCTCGGCGGCTGGCGGGGAAAGAACGCGGTACCCACGGCATCGATCTCGTTCAGGACCTTCCACTGTTCGTAGGGCACACTGAGAGCCTCGGCTGTCTGGATGGTCCTCTTCATCTGACTGGTCCACACCTTCAGGTCGCTGATGCCCTGAGTCTGGATGAACTGGCTCAGCTTCTTCCCAAACTGCGCGGAGGAGAGAACGTGACCATCTCTTTCGGGTCAAGCCAGAAAGCCGACAGACGTGTTGATGAAAAGCTTTGACGCACCTCTTTCCCTCTCGGCGTGAGGCCAGAGTCTCCACCGATCCGGCCGTTGACGTTGAGCTCGCTCTCGCCGTGGCGGCACAGATAGATGGAGCGTGGCGTGATGTGGATGTTCATGAGGTAGTAGACGATCCTGCTCTGGATGTGGTCCAGCACCCTGTTGACCAGGTAGCGCTGACCCACGTCCATGATTTTAATGAAGGAGAGATCCCTGAGAGGAGAGCAGGGACCTTAAGCCTGAGCCCAACCAGGCCACAGATATGAGCACTACAGGATAATTGCAGGTCTGGAATGTAGGCTGGTACTGAAGAGGTTCAGAATTGTTTTTCTTTTCTTTCAGTTCGCACACTAAAACATCTAAGCGTGAAACAACATAGATTGTCCGCTTCATGACACTAGGTAAATGTCATCTGATAGAAGACCCCATACTAAGCACAAAACAGATGACACTATGTGACATACAATATGGCACATGTATCTTTTTACGTCACATGACGGTGTCGAGAAAAACTGAAACAACGGCTCACAAGGAGTGTCCCGCAGGAATGTGGAGACACGCTCCAGGGTCAGGGAGCTCTGTTTGTGTAGCAGGTGTTCGGAGCACTAACTTTAAACCGATCCAGAGGCAGCTCCATATCTGTAGCTCTGTTTTAACCAATAAGAGGTGACGACGCGAAAAATGTATGTAACCCAGTGCTGTTTTTGGTTCTTGAGTGGAAGCGTAGACAGCTTGAGGCATATACTTTTTTTTTTTTTTTTTTTGTATTGTAGCTCAACGAATCCTGACTGTCCCCAGCCTAAAGGTGTTTTTAACACAACAGTATATTACACACATTATAAAACAAGGTTATTTAATTAAGCAGTTTGCATAATGACTGCACCTCTCCACCATCTCACTTCTTGCAGATTAGGTTATTAATTAAACCACTTATGTCAAAAGTTACCATCGTTCTGAATTCAATAGATCTGCCAATATAGGCAGAAACCAAAACAGTGTTGAAGCACCTTAAATGAATGAAGTTATCTGTGTGAGCACACTTTGTTGCATTAACTTCTTTTAAATCAAACTTTATATCAAAATTTATAAGCATGACAAACGCTTTGTGTCGATTACATTTGTCAGAACAGAAAATATTAAATTACTGCACCATTGTTCTGGGAGAATGAGAGAGCATTTTGAATCAAATGCAAACTCCCCACAGCCATTTTATTTGGTACAGGTACAAATTTGCCTCAGAGGGCTTTACTCTGTACACATGCGACATCCTCCCCAAAACATCGTCACTAAACACACCTGCCGTCCCCCTCACCTGTCCAGGACTTCGTCCAGCGGCTCGTAGGAGTTCTCGTAGCACTTGATCCTTTTCATGAAATCTTCCGCCGCTTCCTCCGTGTTACAGTTGGTGTAGTCGGGGCTGCCCAGCTTCACTTGCTGAACGGAGCAACGGCAGAGACGAGTGAGGACAACCTGGACGGACGCTCACCTCATCTCGAGACACATGGGACAGATGAACGCATCCACTCACCACGATGTTCTCCCGTATCACATCCGGGTCTTCACACACAGACTCCACGAAGAACACCTGAGGGAAAGGGGGACTCGGTGTGAATGTTGACCCTGGGAATGGAGCAGTAGGGCGGGCACGGAAACGCGTCCCCGCGGGGTCAATAGACTTGAATGCGGATGGCTAGTGGTTACCATGACAACACTTGTCAGCAGGGACGCCAAAGCGTTGGCACCGGCTCGCCTACAAGGGACGTGACGTCGCTATGGAGCCAGCGGCTAGTTAGCAGTTAGCTAACACGTTTTCCTACCGAGCTGCAGGGGAGGGGGGGAGGATTTGGTGGGGCCACTTTTCTGTTTCTATGGCAACCAGTGAGGCATTAGAGCACTGGCCAGCTAGTAGGCTAGCGCTGCGCTAGCTAGCTAACAGTTAGCCAACACGTTTTCCTACTGAGTGGCAGGGGGGATTTGGTGGGGCCACTTTCTGTTTCTATGGCAACCAGTGAGGCATTAGAGCACTGGCCAGCTAGTAGGCTAGCACTGCGCTAGCTAGCTGGCTGGCTGGCTGGCTCGTTCAATCCACCACGGCGACTCGCCTTGAGCGGGTTCAGTTCATAAAGGAAGTTGGGACGTCCCAGTGGCACAGCGCTCTGACCACGCTGCTACATCCAAGCCTCCCGTCGCGCACGCACGTCCTCCCAAAAGTTACAGTTACCTTAAATTCGTTCTGCTCTGCAAACTGGATGATGGTTTCTCGTCTTTCTCTGGTGGTGTTTGTCGCATCAAAAACCTGTTTAACATAAACAATATGGGTGAGGAGGGTTTTAGCATTGCACACCATGTGTTCGACCAGCTGAACCCAAAGTGAGCTTTATATTCACTCACCGCCACTTGGCCTCCGTCTTCCGTGAGATACTGTCGCACATCGTTCAATGCTGCTGAGGCACATTGCCTGTGAAGATCGAAGAGAACATGTGTTAAAAAAAAGTCACCTGGTCGTTGGTTGAAAACGTTCTTCACGCTTACACTCTTACCGTCTGATCTTTAACCCCTCCTCGTTGTCTGGACGGAAGAACTCAAAGGACTTGTAGATCTTCACACACTCTCTCCTGTACTGCCCGACATTGAACTCTACGGGAAAGATGGAGGCAAAGACACTTGAGGGAACCTGCATTTTGCTAAAACTTGCGATGCACTTCTTAAATCCAATCCCTTAATTCTCAAAGCAATTAAGGGATTGTTCACTAAAGCTCGAGAAGCCGTACCTCTGGTGGGCACTCCAATCCAGTTGAGATAGCGGGTCAGCTTCTTGGAGATATACGTCTTCCCTCTGGCGGGAAGACCCACTGTCACAATCAAGGTGGGACAGTTGGTCATACACACTGCAAGGAGGGATGGAGAGGAAAGAAAGCTTAAGACACACATACTGCGAGGGAAGATGGAAGTTCATCCCAAAGGATTAGTTCAACAACCAGATATTGTTTGAGTGCGCCGCTACTATTTAAATTTTGCACTGCATGTTAGAACATTTAGTAGTCATGAATAATAAGTACATGGGTGTGTAATTCTGCGTTATCTTCCTTGAAGACAAAGTCCCGTCCCACCACGCTGAGAACATCCACTAGCAGAGGTCCCTGAGGAGTTGTGAAACGCTGTGTGTGCACAGATGAATGGGTCAAGGATCGAGAGCGTTTCCACGGGGACGACTTTATATTATGTTGCAACTAAATCTAATCATTTTAACATTCCCTGTGTGTAAAAGAGGGGGGGGGGGGGGGGGGGGTAAAGACTTCCCTAACTACCAGAGTGTGTCCCGGTGCATGCGTTAAGCAAAAAAAACAAACTCTACCACACAAACCGACCCGTTTCGCCACAAGTTCATGACGAATCTATGGATGAAGTGTTCTCTCGGGTCAGGCTGAAGTGGGAGACACGGACAAGAGAGCGGTGTCAAACAGCGCCTCTCCAAATCCGGGGTCCTCAACAGCTGTTGGTGGGTTGTCGCAAAGTGACAAGTGAGACGGACCCCTCTAGCACGGGCCCCTGGCTACAGGGGCCACCGTCGATGCGGGCAGCGTGCGCGCCGATGCGTCACGTGAATCCTTACATAAGGAACCGAGATGGCGACGCACGTGAGCTGTGCGTGGATACCCGCAGTGGCGCTATCGGGCACTCCGCGGCGGATTGAGATGTGCGCCGAAGTGCCACATGCCGGGGCGGATTATTGGCGTTACTTCTTTGTACCGCCACGGCGCTTCCGGACCCGATACCCGAAACCACACAGGCGGAAGGATCGATAGATTCCCGCTGATGCTCGATCAAACTAACACGCGAACCGGGCGAAGCCACGTCGTCATACGCACCCTTTCTCTGCGAAATGTGCGTTTCGGGAAGGCCATTTTTATACGGCATCCAGATCTTCTTCAGGGGGTTTTGCGTGAGCTCCCGCGGAATCGGCGGCGCTTTGTCCTCCATCCCGTCCGGCGGTGCGGCGGCGGAGGAGGAGGAGGAGTCTGCGGGAACGCGGGGCTTTTTCCCCTGGTGCGGCTCCGAGTGCGGCCGGTGTTTCATCCGCGCTGCTCGGCGGTGATGGAGGTGAAACCGGGTGCTCTCTCTCTCTCTCTCTCTCCCCCCCCCCCCTCTCTCTCGCGCGCGCGCGCCCGTGCGCAGAGCTGTTTGTCATGTGCTCCGGTCTGCGCACAATGGTCGCAGACTGGAGCGTCGTTTGGCCGTAATAAGCGCAATACGAGCGCAGCGTAAACGGCATCAGCCAGAGAACACGGCCCGTGTGAAGCTGCACAGGGACGACTGGGGAAAAAAACGAGGTTTTACACGTATTTGTTTGCAAAATAGTTTGAAAGAAGTAGGGGCTACAGTCGATTTTTCAACTTTTATACTTTGCTTCCGCAAAGTGACAGTGACAGCATGTCAGACTGCAGTGAGGAGGTCCTTTGTCTTAAATGACTCACCAATTCGTCCCGTCCATTACTCTTTCAGCCACTTGGGGCATCAGGACTACACAAAGAAACGTTTTTCTTTCACTGGACATCGGATTGATGATACTTTAGTTAGAGGGCAAACACGAAAGGATGCTGAAGCACAAAATGAGGGTGAACTGCCAGGGAGCAACATTTGTCACAATACAACAATTAGCTCCAATGCCTAAAGCTCTGGTACCGACTCAGGTGGTTTCACTCATCATGTTGCTGTATTTCACCTCCTGTCAACGCAGTGAGAGTGGAATGAGTGCGTGACTCACATCCCCCTCACTCCCTTCCTCGCTGCGCATGTTTAAGTGGGACAAATTAAATTAAAAATGACTTTTTCCTGTGAGATCTTCAAGTGAAAAACAGAATTAAGCCAAAGGCAGTTAAGGCTGCAAGATTTTAAAGGGATAAAGTAACGTTTTAATTGTTTATTTCCAGCATCTCTGCTGAAAATGGTGTAATATTTAACAGGTATTAACAGAACACATGACAAAAATAATTAATAATTAATGATGACTTTCAGTTCAGCTGCTTCTGTTTTAAGTTCCTGGTATTGTGCATGCGGACTCATTTGCACCCATAACTTCCTCTGGGGATATTTTTTATACAGTTGGGTTGTTATTAGTAACCCCTTGGCTTTTCATGCTTTGATAAATTGTACCTGATGTGAAAAGATCTGATGCTACAATAATGCCACTCTCTCTTGACGTGGCACGTTTGCACAGATCAGCCATTGCTGAGTGACAAACTTATTTGGCCAACTCCTATTTAAGGCAGCATCAAAGGAAATGCCAACCCGCGGGAGCTGACAACGCCCACCAGAGGGCAGGATTGCTCTACATTCTCCTCTGCACGCGTGTTGACACTGACTTTTAAACCACCAGGACTTTGTGCACATCCGTGTTGCAATCCAACTGAACAATTCCCATATAGATGCATGTGAATACTGTTCAGATTGTTTCGGGGAAAGATGTCAGAGGATTTATACAAGGGTGTCTCCGATATTGTGTCCATCTCGAGTGGAACGGCGCAGTCCAGTTAATCTGCGTCACAATTGCCATGGAGATGAATCCACACTTGTGTGCAGTGTCAACAAAAATGGAAAGTTGAGGGCTCATAAAAACCGGACTTTGAAAGGTTCTGGATCTGACTGATGTGCAGGTGTGCCTCATAGGAAGGTAAGCCCGTACTATCTATTAATGTCTATCTGGCCTCCTTGATGTAGTGATTATATTAAGCGTCAGTCCTTAGAGGAACTGGGCCTATGACCTAAATCTGACGAGATGGAGGTTTTTCTAATTGAATAGCCCCCCCCCCTCTCTCTTTCTCTTTCTCTCTCTCTTTCTCTATCTTTCTCTCTCACTTACTCACCCACTCACTCACTCGAATTCCCTGACTGCAAGTGGCCTATTATACACACCAGGTTCATCAGGTCAGTCCATAAATGGCACACAAGTGCTGGGGATATATTTTTAGCTACTAAACACAAAAACATTTTTTTTAAACTGTGGCACATCGGGAGATGCACACACGTTGGTAGTGTTGATGGAGTGCTGCATAAAGCTTGGATGGGCCGCGTGGAAATGGCATAAGTTGTACATTAAAAAGCCCACTGTGTGTCCCGTAGTCGCCCCACGCGCCCTCTCGCATACTTCACACTGGATAACGAGCAGGAAACAGGTCGCCGAGCTCCTCCCCGAGCCTGCTAGCAGCTTTCTGCTAGTGCTTTCACTAATTTAGTATACGTTCACATTACACACGACAGCGAGCCCACGTCCAACCCCCCCCCCCCCCCCCCCGTCGGAGAGACGGCTTCAGCCGGAGAACCGACGCGCTGTGCGTGGAAGACAACACACACACACACAGACACACACACACACACACACACAATGTCACCGTAGCAGCCCGACGCCAGCTGTGCGATCGCAACATAAACACAAACAGACGCGCGTGAATCGTCATCAGCGTCTCCGTCACGATCAGCATGTGGGAAATTAAAAATATCAATAAGGATTTAAACCCCCCCCCGAGGAGATCCGCTCCTCGCTACGCGCATCATGCGTGTTTGTTGTTTTTGTTGTTGTTGTTTTTTCCGGCAGAGGTCCAACACCATCTTCCACCGACGCTGGCTCTCTCAGATGGAACCAAGAGAGCCGCGGGTCGACGCTGCGTGGAGTAAAGGTCTCACAGCGCCAAGAACACCGTGCAGCACGTCCGGGAGTGGGGAGGGGGATTCTCCACCTCGTCCGCCTCCGTTATCCGGGTTTAAACGATGCGTAAACACCCCACCGCACAGGTGTGCTCAAGCCTTCCGAGGAGACGCGTCTTACCCGCCGTGTCCCGGTTGTGCGCGAGCTTGGTGCGGCTGGAGCAGCCTCTCATCGTGGGCGTCCGTCTGATGGAAGCGCAGCGCCTGTTGCGGTGTGGACGTGCGTCAAAGAGCAGCCCGCTGAGCGCTGGTCTTCACTGATGCTCACAGTGCAGTCCACGACACTAGGGGACCTCGCCCCGGGGAGGGAGGGAGGGGTTTCTCCCAATCTGGATGGAGCCGTGAGGTAGCAGCCTACCTGCCCTCACCCCCCCCCCCCCCCCCCCCACGAGCTGAAGGTTGAGAAATGATCCCAGGGTGTCCTGACCGGGGTTAAGTTGTTCCATATCTCGTGACACCGAAGACGTATATAACGAATCAATAGCACGTTTTCTAGATTGCAGTTTCAAAGTGAAGTAAAACAACAAAGTTTTCTGGCAGCAGTCTAACTGGCAGAGCTTGTTTTTCTGCAGGAAAATAATTCACCTGGAGATGTGGAGACATTTCATTATTATCACTTTTTGGCATGAAGAAGGAGAACTAAGTCCTTCAAATCAAATTGAAGAACTATCTCAATAATTGATCTACGGTTTCTTGACATGTAATTGCCTTACTGTTCATCCCTCTAGTTTCGACAGACACCTCAACCATGGTGCAGCCTTAGCAGTTGTTTGTGAAATACCTGTGCGTATTCAGGGTGTGACAGTTGTGCACAAGGACAATTAAACACAACAAATCTGTGACAAGTTTACTGAAAGGAAGCCAGGAAGGTGTATACAGGAAGGTTCGTTAAAAAAACATTCTAAGGAAACCAAACTAATCCGTTTGGGATGAAGGACACCAAGAGACCTGTCGACGCTGAATGAGCTGCAGGGTTTCATCAATCCGATGTAAGAGCATTGTGTTGAATGTTCAATCAGTTTATAAAGATTTACTTAAAAAGTCAAATGAAGCACGATGGGGGGGGGGGGGGGGGGCTCAAGGGACAGTGCTGTGACGTCATGTGAAGCACACGGTTAGGTTCATAACGCAGAGGCAGTGACACCTGGACCAGCAGCCTGTGATAGTTTTCCCGCTTAAGGTCGAGCACAAGGCCCTAGTTCTTCACACCATGGAGGCCACGAAACAAAAAGAAAGGGAACGAATGGACGTCGGACAGTTTTAGACCAGCTGGACTGAGCAGGACAGAAGCAGTCGGAGGTCAGATGGCTCTTTGACCTTTGAAACATTCCTTCGGCAAAAGCCAAAGGGATCTCATCCCCCCCATCCCACTGAGACACACACACACACACTCCCTCTGCCAGATACACACCTACGGCTCAGGCCTGCACCCTCACATGCTACTAAGACTCGTCATCCCAGGGTTTGGTATAAGGTAATATCTTACAGAAATATATATATAGACAAATCTGTTTTTTGGATGATTTGTGGCTGTATTCGTAAATCTTCTGAACATATAACAAGTAACTTTACATGACCGTCCAATAATCAGTCTGCTCTACCCAACACAACAATAGATGTCTTTAATCAGGAGGTATCCTGTCTGACTGTAGCCTCTATGTGTAAATACACCTAAACTTTAAAAGATGCATTCAATCAAAACCCCCCTAAAAATAAAAAAATAAATCTAACAAAGGTATTTAAGACCTAGGCCTACATAAAAAAACACGGACCCTTGACCTAATAAGAAATGTTTTCTTCCTGTCAAGTACGTGTGATGGGGAGGATCCGTGACCTATTGTGTGAAGTGACTTTGATGGGAAATGCATGAGACACCACAAATACAGACTCCTCTTTGTAATCATGACCGTGCTTGTCTCTAAGATGGCTGACTAACAAAGGAAAAGTACGGTGACTGCCTCCTCGCGAGGAAGAATATCATTTGCGAAACACTGTCAAATTCCACCAACAGACACATTGCTCAGAACTTTTAATGCTCAAACACCAGAGCACCAAACAACAGCTGAGAGGTCATGCAGTATTTGGGCCACATCTAATAATGGCTGACATCCTGTATTTACAGCAGTGAAGCCAAGTAGTTTTTATGATAAGCTTCCTTTAACCCATCACCTAAATACTGGAGGGGCACCATGTGATCAAAATGGGGGGAGAGGTACTCAACATGTAATCTAAACATAATATTGTTGACCTTTTTAAGTGGAACTCCCAAGTCAGATAGCTGCAGATCCCAAATAACTTTTCTATTTATAGCGGCCTCACAAAGCCTGAAAGGCAAGACGACAAAAGAAATAGTTCCGCGGTCCTCAGGAACTAAAAAAAACACACACAACTGTGCTCTATAAAGTTTAATTTGCATCCGTATGAACAAATCCAATCTGTGACAGACGAGGTCTCCACCGCTGATGTTTTAACGCTATTTCCAGAAAGCAGCCACGTCAACCCCCCCCCCCCCTTCCCAATAAACCACCTCAGGAAGAGTGTCACAGCTGGTCCCTCCAGCTCCAGCAGCCGTTACGCCACGAAGGCGTGAGGCTCCGTGGCCGCACGCAGACAGGAAGCACGCTGCCCCTCGTGTCTGCACTAGCGCCACTTCATTTGCCCCGGTGACCGGAGCCTGTTCACCTGTCGCTTTCACGGCAAAACTGTCCCACGGGGTTTGAAGTCTACGGACGGTCGGTGATTTGTTTCATGAAAATGTCAGAAAAAACACGCAGGTGATTCTAGGGAGGGCACCAGTTTCAGTCTTTGCCTCTCTCTCGGCGTGGTTTGCAAACCGGTGCGCAGTTAAAAAGTGAGACCTCGAATGGGCGACCCGGTATTAAAATATAGAAAACATAAAATGCTTGCATGTCCTCTCACACACACACACACACAGACAATATTACAAAGTCTAAAAAGTGACATACATACATACATAAAAATAATTCAAAACAGACAGGACCCCAGTAAACAGAGCCGACAGGAGAAACGGGGAATCACGGCCCGATATCGTCTTGTAAATGTCCAGCTGCCACTTCCTTCGTGCTTCCTGTGCTGTCTCTTTATTTCAGAAACCGTCGCCTCCCGCCCGACTTCCTCAAGAGTCTCGCACAAATCTCCAAATGATCTTCTCCGGCGCCAATTCAGTCTCTCTTCCCTCGTCCCTTCCGCCACCGTCGTCGTCGTCTCACTGGCTTTGGCAGACCGCGGAGCCCCCCTTGGCCCCCCCCGCGGCGGCCTTCTTGCGCCTCTTGTTGAGCAGCGGGTTGCTGGAGGTGTCGAGGTCTTTGATCTTCACCTGGTCGTAGTCCACGCGCATGGTCGCCAGAGCGCTGGTCATCTCGTCCTGTGAGGGACGGGGGGGAGAGGATGAGGGGGGAGTGAAGACTGCTCTAGTCACAATGTCCACTACAAAGGGCACTGCTGGTACTTTACAGTAAGATTAGGAGGATACTTCTGTGCAGTCATATCCTCAACAAAATTTAGGAGTTTTCGAATGATTGACATTACTTCTTATTCCCGTCTGCATCAATAGATCTGTGCTAAATCAGTGCAGACATGCAATAGTTTAACATTTTTAGAAATATCCTTATCCCCGTTCACGCGGCATTAGATAAGATCACGGACACCACTCTCACATTTGCACAGTCAACATCGAGTTGGTGACAGCAACAGGTTAGCTTAGCTTAGCATTTAGACTCCAACCTGAGGGGAAGAACTAGCATAGCAGTGTCCAAAGGTCATACGATCCACCCACCAGTACCTAGGGGTCAAGTTGCAGTTTTGATGGATATATGCTCCTGGCATATACATAGTCCAGCACACAACTTTACATTTTAACACATCAGGGGTGCAGTTAGGTGCTTCTCAAAATGTCAAACTACTGCTGCTTCACTAACGGATTGAAAGTGCAGGGGAAAATAACTAAAAGTGCACAACGTAGGGAGGAAATGTGAACACTTTTTCGAGGTTGGGAAAGATCAATTCATCACTTTCCGAGGTAAAAAGAAGCCGGAGCTAAGACAGACCTCCGACCAACTAAAACGTAAAAAGACTGGTGTGCAAAGCGGAGCCAGGAGCTACAGCTCTGCAAAGGTGAACACTTGATCCTGCATGGTTCGTGTTTGAGGTCAATTGTGTCAGTGTACCTATGAAGAAAGAAGGTTTGTGCTTTTCGAGAAGTGGTTGCGAGGTGGAGTGCAATCCGTGAAATTCTTGCACAAAGTAGCATTGCCCATTGCAGAAGGAAACAGTGGTGTATTGTGTCTATATCCTTTTGAGGACATTTTCTTTTCATAGCGCTTTAAATCTTATCTCTTTAAACCTGCTCATTCAGTTGCTGTGAAGGAATGCGTCATTCTGTCCACAATATTCATCATTGCACAACTGAGGCATTAACCCCACGCTGACTCAACAGGAGCAAACACCATTCTTGTTCTTTAAAACCATTCTTTGTGTAAGTCATAGAAACAGAGGGCAGCTGAGCTTCTTTGTGTTTGAGTGTGTATGACCACTGGCTTCCCCTATTGGTCACTGTGGGACCATCACGATGTTGATGAGTGAATTTATTTATTTATTGAATGAGTATAATTTTTTGTAATTTGCCATGGCTGTTTTTTATGTTCTAATGATTGTAATTATTGGCAATCCCCTATTTGTAGAACTCTGAAGTCATATAGAATAAAAACAAATGTTTGTGTATTGAATTTGTTGTTGTTCTGGACCAGTTTTGTAACGCCTGAGTAAAACTGTAATAGTGATGTCTTCGGGGTATCTCAGTTTGGGTCTGTGGATTCCAAATTTTAACAGAGAGTATTAAAAACTGAGGGAGATGATCTTAAAACATATTTAGGGTATTTAGGCACGCACGTAAGATGCTCTTGAGTTGGCTTCTGGGAAACGTAGGATACAACACATCCCTGTAACAATGGGGCCAACCAAACTACATTAACAGGCTGCAATGCCAACACGTGACCACAGGGGGTCAGTGTGGTTAAGCCTCTTACCTTCACATCGTCCCACATCTCTCTGTCCTCAGTTAGCACCCGGGTGGTGTGCAGCGGCGTGGAGGGAACCACCATGGACTTCTGTGGAGGGCATGAACACAGATGTAGGTGTGAGCGAACAGACGCACGGACAAACAGGAAGCAGTGCAGCAGGGTCACAGCCTATCTGCACTTGGTTCTTACATTAATCCAGGGGTGGTTCATGAACTGAACGATGGTCATTCTCTCGTTAGGGTCCGTCTTCAGCAGCTCATTGATCAAATCTTTGGCTGGAGGAGCAGAGGGAATGCAAAGATAATGACACAATTAGCAGCAGAAAACACACACACGCCATTCGTGTGTCTTGCGAAGGTCTCGGGGCGTGGCCCACTTTCACAGCGAATAGGATGGAGAGTAAAGACTGAGGGGAAAAAATGACACCGCCAATCAGTGTCATCGCAGTTGGTTAAGCGGGCGGGAGTTCACTTAATGTTTCAACAACACACTCTGCCAGTTCTCACCTTCCTGGGACACCTCGGCCCACTCCGGGTTGGGGAACTCGTACTGGCCCATCCGGATCCTTCTCTTCATCCCCGGGGAAATGGCCTGGCCCGTGTTGGAGTAGAACGGAGGGAAACCACATAGCCTGCACAGGCGGACAGGTTGTCATTGAACGACTCGTTTGAAGGCATTTATTGACAAAATGAATCATGAAAAACACATTCATGGCGAAAGCCTCGCTGCCCCCCCACCCTGTCACGATCGGCTGGTGCAGGTTGAAGGCAGGCAGGCAGGCAGGACTCAGACGCAGGGTCTTCCGACAAAGTGCTATTTATTCAAACAAAACTCAAGCAGAACGTGCACCAACGAGGACTGACATGGACATGGACAATGACGCGACAAAGGACAACTGGCACACAGGGCTTAAATACACAAGGGAGGTGCAGGTGATTGGACACAGGTGGAATCAATCACGCAATCACAAGACAAGGCAGGAAGTGAAGTTAACCCAGGACCACAAGAGACATGAAACTTCAAACTAAAACCGGAAGCGAAGCCAAACCGTGACAGAACCCCCCCCTCAAGGACCGAATTCCAGACGGTCCTAAAGGGGAGCAGAACCGGAAAAAATCAGACAAGGGGAGGGAGGGTGGGGACCCGACAGCTAAGGTCCGGCGGCCTGCCGGGGCGGCGGCCAGGCGTGGGGTGCTCAGGGGGTCTGCCGGGTCGGCGACCGGGCCTCGGGGTCTCGGGGGGTCTGCCGGGCCGGCGGCCGGGCCTCGGGGTCTCGGGGGGTCTGCCGGGTCGGCGGCCGTGCGTCGTGGCGGGGGGCGCCGAGCAGTGCGGCTCCGGCGTCGTCGTGGCTTGGGGCGCCGAGCTGTGCGGCTCCGGCGTCGTCGTGGCGTGGGGCGCCGAGCTGTGCGGCTCCGGCGTCGTCGTGGCGTGGGGCGCCGAGCTGTGCGGCTCCGGCGTCGTCGTGGCGTGGGGCGCCGAGCTGTGCGGCTCCGGCGTCGTCGTGGCGGGGGGCGCCGAGCAGTGCGGCTCCGGCGTCGTCGTGGCGGGGGGCGCCGAGCTGTGCGGCTGCGGCGTCGTCGTGGAGGGGGGCGCCGAGCAGTGCGGCTCCGGCGTCGTCGTGGCGGGGGGCGCCGAGCAGTGCGGCTCCGGCGTCGTCGTGGCGGGGGGCGCCGAGCAGTGCGGCTCCGGCGTCGTCGTGGCGGGGGGCGCCGAGCAGTGCGGCTGCGGCGTCGTCGTGGCGGGGGGCGCCGAGCTGTGCGGCTGCGGCGTCGTCGTGGAGGGGGGCGCCGAGCAGTGCGGCTCCGGCGTCGTCGTGGCGGGGGGCGCCGAGCTGTGCGGCTGCGGCGTCGTCGTGGAGGGGGGCGCCGAGCAGTGCGGCTCCGGCGTCGTCGTGGCGGGGGGCGCCGAGCAGTGCGGCGGCCCAACCCCTGACCCCACCCCCCCCTCAAGGGCCGGATCCCAGACGGCCCCCAGGGGTGGGGGGGAGAGGACCAAGGGATGGGAGGGAGGGGGCACGATCAGGGGCCGTGGGGACGGGCCAGGAGACTGGACTCTGGGGGCCGGAACGGGCGGAGACTGGACTCTGGGGGCCGGAACGGGCGGAGACTGGACTCTGGGGGCCGGAACGGGCGGAGACTGGACTCTGGGGGCCGGAACGGGCGGAGACTGGACTCTGGGGGCCGGAACGGGCGGAGACTGGACTCTGGGGGCCGGAACGGGCGGAGACTGGACTCTGGGGGCCGGAACGGGCGGAGACTGGACTCTGGGGGCCGGAACGGGCGGAGACTGGACTCTGGGGGCCGGAACGGGCGGAGACTGGACTCTGGGGGCCGGAACGGGCGGAGACTGGACTCTGGGGGCCGGAACGGGCGGAGACTGGACTCTGGGGGCCGGAACGGGCGGAGACTGGACTCTGGGGGCCGGAACGGGCGGAGACTGGACTCTGGGGGCCGGAACGGGCGGAGACTGGACTCTGGGGGCCGGAACGGGCGGAGACTGGACTCTGGGGGCCGGAACGGGCGGAGACTGGACTCTGGGGGCCGGAACGGGCGGAGACTGGACTCTGGGGGCCGGAACGGGCGGAGACTGGACTCTGGGGCCCGGAACGGGCGGTGACGGGCGTCTCGGCGCCGGAACGGGCGCTGACGGGCTTCTCGGCGCCGGAACGGGCGTTGACGGGCGTCTCGGCGCAGGAACGGGCGCTGACGGGCGTCTCGCCGCAGGAACGGGCGCTGACGGGCGTCTCGGCGCAGGAACGGGCGCTGACGGGCGTCGTGGACGGTGTTGCTGCCGCCGACCTCGGAGGTTCAGGACGTGGGGATCGTACCTGGCCTGGAGGAGGGCGGCCAGCTCCAGCACCTGCTTCCCGCGTTCGCTGAGGACTGGAGGCTGAGCGCTGGCCTCCCACTGCGAGTCCCAAGCGGTGTCTGGACAGCGGCGAGGGCGTCGACCGGAACGCCGCCCGGAGCCTGCTGGCGAGCCGGGGTCGGCGTTACGCCTGGCAGCCTGCTGCACGCTGAGGGGACCGCCGAGGGCCAGACGGGTTCACAAAAACGGGTTCACAAAATTGAATCCCGCTGAGTCCTTCCATGGTCGCGTCATTCTGTCACGATCGGCTGGTGCAGGTTGAAGGCAGGCAGGCAGGCAGGACTCAGACGCAGGGTCTTCCGACAAAGTGCTATTTATTCAAACAAAACTCAAGCAGAACGTGCACCAACGAGGACTGACATGGACATGGACAATGACGCGACAAAGGACAACTGGCACACAGGGCTTAAATACACAAGGGAGGTGCAGGTGATTGGACACAGGTGGAATCAATCACGCAATCACAAGACAAGGCAGGAAGTGAAGTTAACCCAGGACCACAAGAGACATGAAACTTCAAACTAAAACCGGAAGCGAAGCCAAACCGTGACACACCCAACCCGACGTCCGGTACTCACAGGATGTACATGATGACGCCCAGCGACCACATGTCACATGACTTGTCATATTTCTCCGGGCCCAAAACTTCAGGGGCTTATCATTGGCAAAACACAAACACAAAGAAAGATTTAAGATATACATAAACTATGAATATTTATACCTGCTGTTGTACATTTCTTGTATAAAGGGTCTTCCCTCGAAAGGGTCTGGAAAAAACCCAACATGAAGCAACGTACCCACGTAGTACGGTGTGTAACAGGGGGTCTGCAGAGAGTTGTCTACCGTCGTCTCTTTAGCGAAGCCAAAGTCGGTCAGTTTCAGGACCCCGTTTCTTTCTTTAATGGTGTACAGCAAGTTCTCTGGCTGGACACGAGGCAGAGGGAAGGACAAACAAATGTGATGAAACGTCCTCCAGTGACCCGGAGACGGCTGGTGTCGTTTGACCGCTGTGCACCTTGATGTCTCTGTGGGCGATGTTGATGTGGTGGAGATACTCAATGGCCGTGCCGATGTCCTTCATGATCTCAGAAGCCTCTGGTGGGAAAACAGGAGAACACATTCTCAAACCAGAAGCAGTTCCAGTATCACACACAAAAAGAGATAAATCAGGGATCAGAAAGGAACAAACTTAGTGGGTATTATGTGCTTTATGTTTTGGGTTTAATGCGATCCAAGATGGCCGACTTAAATTCTTCTTCCCTGTTATTAATGGTTGCTTCCCTCATATCCTGTGACACAGAGGTCATCAGTCCCCACCTTTCTCAGTGAAAGCCTGGTCTCCTCTGGCCTGGATTCGGTTGAACAGCTCTCCTCCCTCCATACTGGAGACACACACACACACACACATACACACAATTTATAAACTGCACAAATGACAATCCCGGGCATTGTGTCAACTCTGTATCACAGGAACCAATCTACGATCAAGTATTGATACTTGAAGCTTTTGTGATCTCCAAGCCGGAGGAAAATTGCATTCAGAACCATTATCAAGAATGTTATTATCAGCAAGTATAGTATCCACAGTAAAAGTAAGCGTCCAGGAAAATGTAAAAGTTGTAAACAGTTTATCTGTTTTGGTTGTATGTTATTGCTGCATTAATCTGTTACATAAGTCTGCTTCAAATTCTTCCCATTGGTTATTTTGGTCTACAGACAAGCATCATTTTCTGTAAGAGCATCCTATTTTTGTGGTATCAGTACAGTGGAATATTCCTCCTCGAGATGAGAGTAGTGTTGAGTGGTGGATTGAAAACCACCTTCACGTCGGCAGGAGGATCGTAGCAAATTACATTTAAAATCCCCAAAGAAACGTTTTTTTCCAGTTCTGCTTGCGCCAGCAGAGATATTCTGACCTCATCTCGTTTGTGCTGGTGGATATATGCAATGATTTCAACCTCATACATTTCTACTTAGGTCGTGCAGTGTAAGATACAAAATAATAAAGCATCTGCATTAAGCACCACAGTCATCGTGTCAAAAAAGGTAAACCCCAGAGGTGCAAAGTTCACTTAGGGTCAATGTAAATCTGATAAAAACGTTCATATAAAGCTTTCAGTTCCTTGTGAAGAGAGAAATGATGAGAGGAATTAAAAATACAAAAGTGAAGTTCACACTGAGTGAAAGTAGTAATGTAGAGTGGGAAACCAAAACCGAAATATGGAGGAAGGAAAAGTACCAAAATATTCTTATTAAAGATTAATTCTGTAAAATGATATTGTTTTGTCCCCTCTGTAGTCTCATTCATAGCGGGTTTATAACAAAACGACTCGTTTAACAATAATAACTTACATAACAATGACTGACCTATGAGCTAATTAATCCTTTAAGTTCACAATCATAGCAAGTGTGTGTGCGTGTGTGTGTGTGTGTGTGGGTGACTGGGTGCTAAATTGTCTGTATTGCCGTCCTACTCTGCCAACCTTTGCTCATACAGGAAGCAGTGAGTGACACTGCGAGCACACCCGCCCCCCCCCCCCCCCCACACACACCCACACACACACATTGAGATACAACCAAACGTCGCTAGATATTAAGCAAAACAAAGTTAGCCAGACATTTCAGATAAGCAAGTTACATCTTTATCTGAAATCCCCCTGTGACGCAGCAAGGTGTCGTTTCTCTCTCTGCTGTCAGTCTCTGTGGTTTCTTTCTCTTCCACTGAATCATTTGGGGATTTTTTTCCATTTCAAAGTGAGAGGCAATAAAAGGAACAAAGTTCAGGGACATGAACATACATCAAAGCTCTCTTTCTCTCATGCGCACACACATGCGCGCGCGCACACACACACAGACACACAGGATTTGATCTGGGAACCATCACACAAAGTGTATCAATATGTACCAGCAGCATTTTGTTAAAATAAATATGATGGGATGTTGCTACAGAGCTTGTGCTCTTTATTCATCACCAAACAAATGTTTAAGCCTATTAAACAATCTTTAAATCAATCTTTTTTTTAAGAAAGAAGAAATTTGATCATTGCGTTTACGTAGTTTTAACAACTTGCACTGAATATCAGAGACATGAGCAAATAGATGTTGTAAGGCAAAGTATCCCCAGTGTATGAAGTGATGGGTGGACTGGTGCAATGTGAGCCGTACCACTCCATGACGATGAGCAGGCACTTCTTCCCATGATGCATGTTTTCATACAGGCTGATGATGCGAACAATGTACGGCCCTCCTGATACTCGCCAGTGCAGCTCCACCTCTCGTCTGGCTTTGGGGCTGTCGTAGAGAATCTGAGGGAGACACGGAGACATGATATGATGAAAATGTAGGTCTGATTAGTCGTTCATATGAGTTACATTTTAGTGTGTGACGTGACTGATTCAATATTTAAATTTCTACTACTGGATTCTATGCAGGTTCTATATTGTGATTGATGGATGTTCAGTAGAATCCCACCACGTTTTTGAACGCATGTTAGTAGTTCTACGAATTTATGTTGATAAAATGCACGTTTCAGAGCTAACTGTGTGAACAGGTCTCATTTGACCAAAAAGTATCAGATGAATTAAATGTTTGTAGTTTTATTTTTTTGGCAAAAATACCAAACATTTCTTTGTTCCAGCTTCTCAAGTGCGAGAATGTGCTGCTCCTCTTTGTTTTATGACCGTTTAAAGGTCTCACTTTAGACTTTAGAACTGTAAAAGAAAATATATTTTATTGTATAAACAATAAATGGATCAGCAAAGAAAATAGGTGGTTAGATCGATTAATTCATATCAAAGAGTGATTATCATTGTTTTGATAATGTCAACACTATCACACCTAAAAGAGCACCTAAAATCTGCCAAGTCGACTGTGCCATGTCAAGTATTATAATCGATTGTTCAGCAACAAAACAACAACAACTTATTTATTCATACTATTTGTGACCCATACCATACATTTGGTCTTATGTCGTCCAATAATACGAATTTGAGACTCAACTGTGTCACTCAATAAAGAATGCCATTAATGCAACTGAATGCAACTTAGGGCCTATAGTGACCTGACAGGATGTGCGTTTAACATAGGGTCACACACATATGTGCGTTTAACATAGGGTCACACACACATGTGCGTTTAACATAGGGTCACACACACACACACACACACACACATACACACACACACACACACACACACGCACGCGCGCGCGCGCGCACAGACAGCAGGTGGGGGACCTTGAAATAGCACACAACTTTAGTCAGGGTGTATTTTTGGATGTGACAGGAATGGAGTGATCTCCTCTGGTTGGAATGGACTGATCTCCTCCCAGGCCTGAACCTGACACAAAGAACACAGCAAAAGGCTGACTAACTCATATGTAACACACGCACGCATTCAGAAAAACAGTCACCAAACCCAACGTTTTCTAACAAGTGACTTCCCCAAAATGTGAAAAGAATATTTATGGAACGGGTGGAGAAAAAGTGTCCTTCCAAAATATTAGACCTCCCCATTCGACTGCATTACCGCCCGCTAACGTCAAAGAGGAAGTGAGAGCCGACTGTTTCACAGCAGCAGTGTGTGGAAAGTTGAGGGTTTCCGGTGACTTATTTGTCTGATCTACTACTACATGTTTCCTATTGTGTAAAGAAAGTGTGTAGGAAGCTGTAGTGAGTCGGCTGTATCATTTAAAGCTTTATGACTTTACCCAGGAGCAGATAACGAGTGAGCGGGTCTCGTTAATTTCCTGCATTGAACCAGAGTTGCCTGCAATAAAAGCAGACGCGATTGGATTGAATACAAACATAAAACATTGGGGGGGCGGGGGGGGGAATGAGACCGACTTAATCGTCTGGTGGAGACTAAACCTGCTTGTCCCTGGTCCTGCTATAATCAACCACATCCTCACACTCCTCTAAGCCAATCAGAGCGCTGACTACAACCCCCCCCCCCGCCGCGCGCACACACACACACACACTCAGACACAGTGACCTCATAATGCCTGCCTAGTTTAACAGCAAATTACCTCTCAGCTCAAGCTACACACACTGAACCACACACACTTATATGGCTCAACCTGTTCACATATTAGTGGCCCAGAGGATACTTAATCTGTCTCTTTATAATATCTTTATCTTTACAACTTCTACCAATGAAGCAGCTGCTCATGAAGTCCACATTAATGAGTGTTAACATACAATCTAATGATGGTCTATAACAATATGCTATTACAAGGTGCCAATGCCATACTGCAAACATACAGTCATCAGACTAGAATTGTGACGGTATAGAGATTATAAGATAAATCTAACCACAAAATGCAAATGAGGCTGAAGAGAAGAGCTTTATACTTTCAAGTATTTGGTTGTAAACCATGGGTGTTGGAAAATAAGGATAATAAGTTATTACAATCCATCCAAAGGGCAAAATCAATTTCAATATTGTGATGTTGCTAGAGGAAAGGTCACGGAATCAAAATCAGCAGAATAATAATCTTGAATTAGTGTGTTAGACCTCAACACGAGATATTTCAGTCTGGACTAAAGTTGAGGACAGACCAACCAACACTGAGCCAAACTATGGCTAGAAAATATATATCTAAAAAAAAAAAAAATCTTATTACCCTCAACCAGAAGAGGCCAATAAGATGTGTGTTGCGCACACATGGAGCGGCCAAAGAGTTGAGGGTGACTGGTGAGAAACTGGTGAGACTGAATAACTGGTTTAACCAGTGGTCTGCTGCAGACCCCGTTAAAGACCTGATACGCCAGATCTCTACTCCGAGGAGTCTCACCAAAACTCCTTCTACGACAGTCTGGTGCCTGCGAGTCCCGGAGGAAACCCAGATGTGTCACGATGATGCCAAAGACCCGAGCACCCCCCCCCCCCCCCCCCCCAGGAGTCAGACAAATCCCAGTTAAAAGAATCCCGATGACTTTAATGGAATTACATTAACAGAATGGTTCCCCTCTGGCTCTGCTGCAAAGTGGATTACGCTCCTAATACCCATCCATTACGTTTAGTGCCGAGTGAAACACTTCATTTAAAAAGCCAGTGAGCTCATTTGGCCCTCTTTTTTTTAACTTTTAGATTTAGAAAGAACATATGTGAGCGGTAAATTAGCTTTAGTTGGAATAAACCAACCCCCTCCAGAAGCAGAACCAACACTCCCAGTAAGAGACATCAAAGAGAAGGCAGTTGTGATTTCTCGAACCTTTTGCCAGTGTTCTCAGGGCTCAGAGGGGCTTCAGGTGCCGAGAGTGGTGGATTTATGGTGCTTTCACGAAGCCGGGGTCACCGTGACCGACCACAGCGTTCTCTGATGGAAGCTGGAGCCTGTCATGCACCAGGCGAAGCTTTCACAGATGCAGTCAGCGGTTACGTGACTACAGACACAAGGACATTTTCCGCAGAAAACGACACGACCAAGCACCCTGTCCCTCCTGTACGTTCATCTTTAGTTTTTTTTAGTTTCTCTGTTGCCTTTCAGCGGTTCACATCCTCTGTTTCTCGATCTATCCCAAGGTCTTGGCGCTCAGATCCAGGTGGATTACTGTAAGCCGGTGAATCTCTCAGTCGGTGGTGACGGCCTGACGACCCCGGGCCTGGGTGCCCCTGCCCGTGTGTGAGATGTCACTGCCGGAGCCCACGTGCCCACGTGACGCGGAGTAACGCATCGCAGCACATGGCCCGGGGTGACCATGCGGCCTTTAGCTTACATCTGAACGCTTGAAGCCCAGGTGAGCTCAGTGCGGTTCGTCTCGTATTCGATATGACAAGCAGAGCACAGATGTTGTAAACAAGTGTGGAGTTTAGGCCTCGGGAACAAAGTCATGGTGAATTATTCAAGCCCTCAAAACGCTATTCACTATTACAAGGTTCAGTGTTAGTCTGTGACAGAAAGCTGACCTCTATAAAGGGCAAAAGGTTTTTTTAATCTGAGCTACGGACTCAGAATCCATTTTAAGATCCTAAGAACACAGGCCAGAGACCAAAGCGGCACTATAACCCAAACATTTCAGACAGGTATTAACACCCTTTCATTCATCTAAAATGCCTCTGCTGCAGTCCAAGCTGCACTATTAGAAATTGATTTATAGCTTTGGACAATAGACAGAGACTAAAACAACTTTGTAACTTACGAGGAGGGCAAATGACCCCCTTAATGCTTAAACTGTGTCTTTGCGCCGGCTGGGCCAAATGAAGTGTACTTATGAGGGGTGCACGTCGATTGAAGGGATCTATCGTCCACTTCCCTGTTTAGAAACGCAAACACACTTCAGTACCTTCAGTGCACACTTCTCTCCAGTCTTCTTGTTGAAGCACTGAAGCACTTTCCCACTGATCCCTAAGCCCAGGACCTGGGTGGAGATCTTGTAATCGTCCGTCACCGCGTAGCGCTTTATCTCCACTTTGGGGTACGCGGGCAGAGGGAAGTGCGTGGACTCGCCGCCCGGCTCCTGCGCGCCGGTTTCGGGGGGGCTGCGCTGCCGCAGTTTCGCCTCGTCGGCCGGAGAGTCCGGCTCTGCCTCGGCGATTGGCGCTCGCAGCGGCTTCTCATTTCCGTTTCCATTTTGCAGCATGTCGACACCGTGCTCCCGAGAAGAAAGCGTGAGAAATTCACCGCAGAAGTCGCAAGAAGACGTCCGCCGCGCGCCGCGGATTGCGTAAAGTTGGAGAGGAGTCCTCCGGTCCGACAGCGCGTCTGGTTGTCCTGGGCACCGCGGACGCTTTATGGACCCCCCCCCCACGCACTAGTTCCTCCCTATCTACAACATGTGGCTCATAAATAAAAAAAAAAAAGTCTATTTGTTTTAGCTGCCCAACACGGAACTTTACTACCCGCCCGAACTATTCCTTTAACCGGTAAAAAATAACTCTTCAGAGAAATACGAATATTTTTGATTATCCGAATGTCTCACAAAAAACGTATTCCAGTTAGAAAGGTCGCTGACACACAGCAGTGCGAGGATATTTTGTCGATTCTGCTGATCTCAGTTTGCCGGTAATCTGGAGTCCTTTGGTTGTGGTCACATGGTCACTGTCACCGTTCGCTTAAGCACCACCCTTCTACTGTCAAGTCATATTTTCCCATCTGTGGAAGCCCTTAAAGGAGCCGGATGTAGATTCAGCTCCGTGTCCATCCAGTGAGCACCGAGGACAACAAGGCAAAAAAAGCCGGAAGGAGAGATCACTGTGAGCCAAGCCACGATGCAGCAGGTGGAGAACCGCTGGAACGAGATGCCTCTAACCTCTCTATCATGGTATGTCATCTGGCTGTGATCTGCCTGCACTTCCGCTGCTGGTGGATCGCTCTACAAAGGCAAACAAAACAAAAAAGAATTTTCTAGGACAGCACTGAGTCAAGTGTTTTCTGTGAAGTCTACCATGCGTCCACACAAGGTGTTGGCTACTGTGCCGTGAGTGGAAAACACAGAGATGCAGTTTCAGATACTTACGTGAAACCAGACACTAACTGGAGTCTATTTCTGGGCGAGTAATAAAACCACCGAAGTAAGATACACACAAACACTACAGCAAGCAGAGCAACACCTGGTCCCACTGAAAAACAGGGTTCACACACCTCAGCAAAAGTTTCAGTGGATCAATTATCTTGACTAAAAACATTTGTTTAAAAAAATCTGATGTACTAGTAATCAAGTGTTATCTACTTTATTACCTTAGTAACCTTATTACTAAGGTAGGAAGGATGAAAAAAGAAACTGGGTGAGAGCAAGTAATAAAGAACATCTTGCTAACAAAAATTGACCTTATGGCAATATTCATACAAAGCCCATTTAAACTGGTAGATACGTGGTGCTACACCTTAAATGTGTACGTTTTAAGCCAATTGTGGCTTAAACAGTCAGCGCAATGTCAGACCTTAAAGTCGAATCCAATTGTGTCGATGGAGGTGCTGGAGAGACGGGCATTGTTCTGGACGGTTCCTGTTAGAAAAGCCCGGGGGGAAATGAAGCCCCTTAATCCATAAAACCGGCGGAATGCTATTATAGATCCATCTCTGCAGAAAATTCATCCTCTGAAGCAGGTCTTGACACCCACAGGGGGCGGAGGCTTTAGATATATACCTCGAGGGAGAGAGACATATTCCCAGTCAAAGGGCTGTGCTATTCTAGCTGAAAATAGATGGCTGGAGTTATAAGAGCATGTCGGAAATGCCTCCAAAAGTTTGACACATTTCTGCTCACGTCTCATCCCCAGATGCATCCAGTGAAACACACACAATGTCACCTCGTTAGTTCAGTTCTCAGTTACTTTTACAGTGGTTGTTACATCTGGCCAATGCGCGGGGAGGAGCGGAAGGAGAATGTTATAGGAGCGTGTTATATCTGAAAGAACAGAAAAAGAGACGAGGACCAGTTACTGACGATCAAACTGGCAATGCCTGATTCAGTGCTGCTCATGCTTCTATACTCGCCAATTACAAGATCACTTGTGTGCAAATACATAGCAATTATGTGTCATGAAAGGAAGCAAAAACATAAGATGCTTTCTAACCTCAGGTTGTTTAAAAACATTTGAATGAAAAATGTTTTTTTGGACTCCACAGTAAAGTGGCAAAAATAATATATTTCAGAGAAGCTGAGAAGACAGTTGACTTATTAACTTGGCATTTAAGATTCCAGCTTCCAGTTTGAGAGCTGCTGACATCAGAAGTCAAAGCAAGAACTGGATGAAGCAACAGTTATTTTTACATTGTGATTACAAGGTGTGGCTTTTGAAGGGTACAATTTCAGCTACTGGACTTAAATAGAGATTTTACATTACTGTTGGTTAAACATTTAATTACTGTTTTTTTTTTTCCATTTTAAGATGGAAAAAATCACACAATATTATGGACCATGAGTTGCAAATGTATAACTAAATATTGTAGAACTGGGGTGTCCACAAGCTACTGGGTGCCAGGTGACATTTTTGGGAAAAAGACCCACTGACCTCTCTCCAAGGCAGAGTGCATCAGGTTCCCTAAGTGACAAGAACAGTAAGTTTAACACAAGGCTCGAATTTAAGAGAAAACGTCAGTTACCAAGAACGTTGTTTTGTGATTAGAGAGTAGGTAACAGAGTCACAACACAATCTCCCTCCAGCCAGTTTTCTCCAGACGGTAACTGAGGACACAGTGATGTAACAGCGTAGTATGAGCCAGGAGTATATCTCACATAATTGGAAGTAATGCGATAAACACCTATTATAACAGCCACAGCGGCAGCGCGATGCTGGGAGAAATATTTAGCCAGCCACTAGATTTCATCTTTGTGGAGGATACATGTGAGATGTGTATGTTTATTTAATATAATATAATGGTAGGGAAAACACCGTAGTACAGTGTCCTGGCCCCCCCTGGAAAGAATTAGCACAGAGGTGGCCATTCTTAACGAGACATATGTGCGAAAGGGTTGCACAGTGCCTCTTCCCAACGAAAGAGAGGGTAAGAGGGAGAATTCCCAGGCCTTTCCCACAGACACAGGCCTTTCCCACAGACACGGCACTCAGTTTCTCAGAGAACTTCATGACATCAGCAAGACTCGTAGGGAAACGGGACGAAGACGAGGGGGAGTTGAGGGGGGGACGACGCCGCGGAGACCACAGACAGGTCTGTGGAACGATGGAGAGGGGAGGGGCAACAAGCCATAAACAACACTGTGGGGCAAACGACCCGGAAAATGATTTCCGGGAGAAGTTGGCCGAGTTAATAGCGTGCTCCAAACAATAAGCAATCTTCAATGTTTGCGCTGATACGGGCCGAGCCAAAACAAATGGAACCATTATCGCCACGCTAACATCTCCACACATCCAAGCCACCGCCACAGAGATAAGACATACGAAGGCAAGAGGAAAGAGCCCGCCGCCACCCGAGACTCCACGAAGTGTCGGCTGAGCCGGCGCAATGTCCTGCAGGCCCTGAAGAAGACGGTCAGCCCGGTCCAGTCAGGACCAACAGGTTGTGGAATGAGGTGAGCTTTGTGTTCCAATCTCTGGGGAGCGGCTCCCTGGAGGGAAACTAACACGCGCCTGTTTAGGCAAAGCAGGGCAACCGTACTTGTATTGCATTTCAACAACAAGGCAATTCAAAGAGCTTGAGATAAAACCATTAAAACATCCAAACATTAAGTTAAGAACATTAGTTTAAACAACAAAACAGTCATTAAAAAGTTAAAAGACAATGTTAAAAAAACAAAAAATAGAATACAATTTTCTGTCTAGTTTTAAAGTACTAAAATTCCAAAGTGGTCAATTAAAGGCAGCAGCAAACAGCAAATTCTTGAGGGAATCAGCAGTCAAAGCCTCTCTTGAAGCCCTGCAGATGTTCGTAGAAGCTCTGTACCAGGTTTCTGGTGTTGTCCAGAGAGTTGAGTCTCAGGATGTCCTGCCAGGCAGCGGGGACAGCCAGCTGAATGCTGGGTAACTCAGCTTTGAGACATTAAGAAGGTAGTGCAGGTAGTGTCATTAAGCAGGTATTGCAGTGGAAGGAGACTGTGGAAGCTCACCCATTTTTCACCATGTACATTTGGTCATCATTCCTCATGATGAGTTTGTGCTTCTCAAAGCAGCCGAGGCCCACATTGCTGTACGGGCTCCATGTGAAAAACTGATTTATGTTGATGAATATCTCCTTGTACGCAAAACTGTAAAGATGTACTGTGGAATCAGTGAAAGAAGGGATATATCCCATCATCTGGTTTCAATACTGTGGGATTTCTTTCAATCTGTTAGAATTGGCAATGCCAGCCATGAAGATGCCAAAAAACCACATTACAGTGAACACTAGAACATGAGGTCAACATTGGACAGGCTCGACACACAGAAGAAGAGGATCTGAGTGCGCCCAGCCACCTTCACACACACACACACACACACACACACACACACACACACAGACACACACACACACACACACCGGAGGCATCAATGTCCCGCTTTTTTCCCTCCGCCGCCATCACTTTGACTACCAGTAGAACTAGCGTGAAATTAAATGACATTATGACATTAGAGAAGCTTTTCCAGTCTTTTATTTTGATGTCTCCAGCGTTGCTCTTGGAAGCCTCCTAAACTTTCTCTCTGTGACACCAACATTCATTCCTTTTAGTCCCTTTTTTAACTTTGCAGTGCTAATGATTAACTGGTTCTTAGGAGGAGTTTTTCTTGATTCTGAGGTTTGGCTTTATATCAGACGTGTTACCAGGGCGACAGGGTGAAGTTAAAGAGTGCGACTTTGGAGGAGACCTCTGGGAAGTAGTGTGGTTTAGGCAGGTTGGAGAGGATCTAACTCCTCGACTGTGTTCTCCAAGAGGCAGGGTTTACCGAAGCAAATGGCGTTCTCAATTGTGCACAGGACGTCTTGCAACTTCATATGTATTTTTCTCTCACTGGCACCCTCCGCAGTTCAGATCAGCACGAGGATTTCTCAGCATGTTTTTGATCCATGATCAAATGAATAAGCCCAACGCAGAGAGTACCAGGTAATCCCACCATTCTCCACTCAGCGGAAATCTTTGCTCATAGAAATGACAACGTATGATGACTGTAAACGTGAGTGATACATGATAATGCTGATTCTTAAGTTTTAAAGGTGCACGTGATTCTGTCTTGTGATTCTGCCTGACCGATTATAATAAAGATGTTAAAAGGGACCCCGGATGGCAGCTGACCTGCCGGCGTGTTGATGATGCTGGGTTTGTTGGTGTGTGAACACTTAGCTCTTTGAAACAATAGAGCCACTCCTCTGCCATAGCTGACCTGCATTCTCCCTAGATAGATACTTAAATCACAAAGAGACACAAAATGCATACAACATCTGTAAAGGTCAAAATAAGCACACAAGAACATATAACACTATGATGAGACACAAACGGAACAATAGAAGGTGCTAAACAAAGTAGGAAAGGTGGTCGAGGCACATTGTCTCATGAAACCAACACGTCAGACTTAATGATTGCTCATAGTTTAACTATATTACGCATAATTTGACGATGCCATTGCTAAAGGATGTGAACGGGGTTGTTCGGGGCATCTAACTGGGATGCCTCCTTGGCGCCTCCCACTGGATGTTTTCCGAACCTGACCAACTGGTGAAAGCCATGCCTCGGGATCCCTGATCCACTTTTTTATAGAGCATTTTATATTGACAATACACTTTATAAAGTGAGAGGAGCTAAATAAACCAGAAGTTGCTGCATAATAAAAGCAAGAACTGTAAAGTATGATACTGTGTAATACACACGGCTGTAAGTTACAGATGAGTAATTATCTTCATAAAGTAAACAATAATTACTTCATCATTTATAGCTGGATGTAATATTATCATAAAGTTCAATAATGAATGCTAATTTCTACGTATATATATAGCTAACGCATTTTATCAAAAGAATATTTTTGGTGTAACTTTGTAATCACCAACAAGCAAATGCAATTTAATTGATTATTCTCAGGAACTGATTTGAATTACATTTATTGGGTGATATTAAAGTGAAAACGTAACAAGATATACCACATTTTACAATATTTGTATTTACAGGCGTTTTATGTCAACACCCACAAGGAAAACTTAATGTAAGACATGAAATAGTAGTGTAATTCATTCAAATGAACTCAAATTAGACAAATGTCACATACAATACAATGAATACATTTTAAACATTTAATATTGAATTAATTCCATACATGTACACAGAACTTATGATGGACCAGCAGAATCTTCTGAGAAATCTGACATCACAGTGGTACCAGAGGCTTTTACTGTTTTGGCAGAAGAATCAAGTGACATGAGAGAGATGCATTTTCTGACAGTAGAAACTGCTTAAGTGACACGATATTTTCTTATTCACAGACTATTCACCAACTAGTTATTTGCCCATTTTAACATGCGAAAAGGTGTGGTGAGAAAAGTAAGAGGGCCATTGGGTTAATGGAGCATAACGCGCAGTGATTAAAGGTAATATATGTAATATAATATAGTAATAATATAGACCAGCTGACCTTTAGAGAGTCTTGATGTCCCTCCACAATGTGTCCTCGTCCACTGGCTGAATCATATTGAAGTGATCCTCGTCTATAGCATCCTGTACGGCTGCTGATCCCATCTCGCTGAGTATCCGATGAGGCCATTCAATAGCTGTCCACCTGCAGGGATTTGTAACAAAAGCAATCACTGTCGAGTTTCCTCTATTCACTTGTATCACTATGAACCCAGCAAGTCACTCATTACTCCAAATGAGGAAATAAATCGGATCATTAGCACAATAGTTTTACACTTACTTTTCATTAAAATCCTCATTCGAAAGACACGGGCAAATGTCTTCTGTTAGTTTATAGTCCAACAGGATTTTGCCAAGAACTTCCTGTTGTGGACAAATTAATAAAAATTGTTATTACAAATAAAGAAGTAACTCTTCATATGAAAAGTAGAAGTAGTAGTCATCCAATGCACACCTGGTAACTCTTGAGCTGTTCTGGGATTAGCTCTATCCACTCCCTCTTTTCAGTCAGTTCCTCAATGTTGTGGACCCTTTCAAATAGCTTTCTATTTATTTTGTTGCACTCCTCACATGCCTACGCGCATACAAAAGGAAAATGTATAATCAGTTAGGGAGGAAAAGGCAACTTTCAAATTGAAGTAAATGTAGATCTTATGTATATGAAGCGCATTATCAATAAAATTCAATCACAAATAAAAATCAATGCATTTCATTCACACAAACATACAGGTGAAACTAATATATTGTATAGACTCATTACATGCAAAGTGAAATATGTCAAGCCTTTATTTGATATAATTTTGATGATTATGGCTATATAATATATATATATATATATATATACAGTATATATATATATATATATATATATACTGTATATATACACACTAATATATTAGTTTCACCTTTTAAGTTGAATCACAGAAAGTAATGAGCTTTTGCGTGATAGTCTAATGTTTCGAGTTTCCCCTGTACGCACGTATTCTTATAAACGTACAAATGACTGACCTCATCAATCCGTTTGCGTAGCTTCAGAGTAAGGTGGTCCCGCAATGCATTGGCCAACTCCCCTTGTTTGTCAGAGAGAGCCCGACGTACAGCCTCTACGCTGACAACAAACGGACCAATGACGATGGAGGAGGGAAGAGAGCACTCAAGCGTTTCCTTGTCTTTGAGGTTTTGTTCCACCACTTTCTTCAAATCTGGAATTGTCAGTTCTGCGCTGGTATGATGTCTGGCAGAGAAGATTTAAATGACTACATTTAATGAGACAAGGAGGCTGCGTGGACCATGAATTGGACTCAGCGTTAACCTTGCGGCAGAACTTGCATACATCATTTGTAGACAGACTTACTTGAGCAGGGCCTCTATGCCCAAGTTGTGTAGCTCTAAGTATTTCTCATATTCAGCAGCATAAGCCCTGAGAGGTATGGCTGCTTGAACCAGAGAGTTGCGGACCTTCTCTCGCAGTTCAACCACTTCTGGTTCGCAAAGATTAATTGAGCTGAGCATCTGATTGGGATCCATTAACAACTCCCGCATCACCCACTAGAATAGACAGGAGAGGAACGGGTACATCATTGAGCCTTCATCCCTCATGTAATTACATTGCTTTTAAGTTGACCCTCTGTAATTTAGGAGATTAAAGATGTTACGTAACCTTATCGGGCTGTGGTACGTTGTGTGTGGCCAGGATGGCCTTATCAAACAGGTTGATTATTGATGTCTCAAAATCCTCCGGTGAAGTGCTGTAGTGCACCCCAGCCTCATTCAGAACCAAGTCCACCATGAAAACAGGGTTCGTTTTTGGCCTTCGTATTGAGAATGGGAAAAAATTAAAAACAAAATGCCTTATAAATATCACACTAATAGGTTATGAGTAATGATATATACATATGTAATAATATATCCATAATGGGTATATATTGATTGACTGACTCCAAGTTATAACAGCGCGAGAAAAACATAGATGCATACAAGCTCTAAAGTTTGTGAAGATGTTTACATGTCTTTTTTCTTGTGTATCTGCATGCTATCCTACTTGTAGGGGCTGGTGATGAGGTCGTTCCCCCAGGCCAGGTCCTGAGGACATGTCAGCACACTGTGGCAAGCATTTGACAGCAGCTCGGTCAAGCTGACCAGCGAATTCAGGAGGAGAACGTGCAGGGAGTTCTGAAGCTTTGAGTGCACCACAGACATCAGTCTGCGAGTCTTGGAAAACGTCCACGCGACCCAGCAACACTCATTCACATTGTACCAGCCCTCGCCAATAACAACCATTCTGGAACGGATGCTGTTGGCTATTGTGGAAATCCATGCCCTGTTAAGAAACAAGCTCATCTGGAGAGGGAGAAGATTACTTATTCATGTGATATTCCTCTGTATGGTATCTTTCTGGAGCTGTTTCTGTTAATCTTTAACAAATGCTTTGACTGCTGTTTGATGACCCATTGTTTTAGCACTGTTGTTTCATTTTTAGTGCTTCGTCTCCGGTGGTTAAACAATACATTCACATCCTTTGAAATTTGAAGTAAACAAAAGCTTATTTGAAGCCGAGTATGCAAAAGGAAAGCTACGGCAATGCTACAATACCTGAGTATGCAATTGAGATTGGGTAAGCTCAAACTCTTCCAGCCGTAAAGGTTTGACTGAGGCGACATCGAACAGGCTCATAGGTTCTAATTTGCTGCACTCAGACTGTACGGCAGATAATACAGAGAAGACCACTGGCTGCATTAGCAGGGAATTCAGAACAAGAAGAGCTTTGTTCTTCTCATAGGGAAAGCTAGGAACTTGAACCAGCCCTGTAAGTCGATAAAACAAACTAGTGGTTGGATTCTGATGGGTTTTGGATGGTTATACATTTTGGTAATCTCATCTTCCTTCACTCAAACCTTTTCTTTTCCCAAACTTACCTTGAGTTGGTACGTACTCAGGGTCCTTCAGTGGCACGGTGATGTGTGAAAACTTCTCTGGCTGGCTAATCACCACTTTGTCCAAGACCATGCGGTTCATTGTACGCTCATAGTCACGTATGACCGACTTCTCCACATCCTCTACACACTTGTCCAGACTGCAAACATAACAATCTCTTCAAACACTCAAAATCTATTACAGAGAATATAATTTTGAAGGAGCATGAGAGCATATGATGTTATTCCAAATGACTCACCTTTCCAGCCTGAGCACAGGCATTGAAAGGGCCTGTCTTTTGATAAGCTGGAGAGTGTGTGAATCAATACTTGGTGTTCCCCTGCAGAAGGGCATGCAGTCTACACATGAATGGTAGAAACTCAAGACCTTTGCGTTTTCCCGCAAGTGCAGTGCAAACTCAATCCGTTCCACAAAGACTCGTGGGTCCTCAGCACTGAAAATCAATCTGATCCTGGGTACCCAGAACTTAGCCCCTGCTACCATAGCATTTCCTCCTATGAAAAGGAGGGCAATGGAAGGGATCCATACATGAGACACTGACACAGAGAAAAACCACGAGGTTATTTCATGTCAATATAGTGCTAAAATATACAAACCAACCAGCAGACTTGCTCTTTCTTTGTCTTTTGTTTAGAGCGAGGTTTCCTTCTTCATCTGTCAGTTTGCTGTTCTGGTGAACTTTCTGTACCAGGTACTGGCATATCTCCTTACTAAAGTCAAGAACCCCAACCAAATGCCAGCTATACCCCAAGGAGGACCTTTTTGGGTCCACTTCAAAAGAGAGTGTAGAGAGTAATGAATACATACAGAAAATAGTGTGTATCTCTGTTTACACAGTGTATTCTTGAGGACATTTTTACCAGAGGGAATATCGTCATCTGTAGGCAGCAGGGCTTTTGCAGGGACGGGTTTTGGATTAACCGATCCCTCAGCTTTGCCGAGGGCAAGCCAGTCTTCTGCGGTCCGGCAGTCGTACTCCTCATTGTCAAATATCTACAGAATAAACAAAGCAAAGATGAGTGTGTGGTGATGCTAATGGGCCGGAGATATGTAATGCAAGAGGAGTTGGTTACCCGTTTGCTAAAGAAATTGCAGTAGTAAAATACTTACCTCCAGGGGGAGGTAGGGTGATACAGGATTGTCGGTTGTAGTCACATGCTCACAACTATTGCTTGGATGTCTTGGAATTAGAACATTCGCGTCAATACCTTTTTCTGCCAGAAGCTGTTCAATGTCCAACTTTAAATATTCCCTTCGACGTCTGTAGGAAAATAAATATAAACAATATATATATATAAGTCTTAGCAGGCAGTTCAAATAAACTAGTTTGTGGACCCAAATAAACCAGTGAATGTACAACATTCCTAAACATGTGCTTGGATAGAAGTTCACTGACTTACTTAATCACATGTGACTATAGAATGTGATATTACAGTATGTGCAATACCATCGGTACAGGAAGTGCAGAAATAGACTGGAACGCGCCGCACTAGATGATGTGTCCTCTTCAGGCCATACACAGTACACACTGCATACCTCTCTATCGTTAGCTTGCGGGGGATCTGTCCAGGAACGGTTTGGTAGGGTTTTTGAACCTTGGGTTTAGTTCCACCCTGGCAGAAGTAAGGATTTTGTAAATGCTGTGAGTTAAGTCCATGGTATTTGAATTCAAAAAGCTGCCAGTGGTCATCTGGAGTCTTGGAAGTTGAAGCTGGAGAAAAACGGTGAGGGACACAGATTTTTATAAAATGTTGTGTTTAAGAGACGTACAATATGCTCCTGTATCAGAATTAGAAATAATAATTAGAAATGTCCAATTTCAATTTATAAAGTAGTATCGCACCTTTTGTTGTGTTGAGATCACTGCACTTGGAATGACCTTGGGCTCCCCGGTGGATCTCTGCTGGACAGGACTGATCAATACAAATGAAGCCTCAGTTGCATGGTTTGAGTCAGAGCTCAGCAAGAGATTGGTGTTATGCATTGGCTTCTTTATAAAATGTTTATCAGAAAGAGTAGCCACGTGCATGATTTTACCTGGAACTTAGACGTACTGATGCCTTCCGAGTAGAGAATCCTCCGTTCAACCACAGAGCGTGGTCTGATTCGAGGGGGTCTGTCCGAGGGATTTAGAGCTTCAGAATGGCCTGATGGTGGAGGCACCGCATCACCAGGCTTATATTTCCCATCCATCCTCTAGCAGAATGAAATAACGTTGTCATGTGTAACATTAATGTCAAACAATGAAGCCTGGATTTAATCATGTTAGATGCCTTTTAAATAATCAAAACATTACACTTGGCCGTGCGGGCTGACTCCTGTTAACCCAAGTTTGGTAAAGTTGGCAAGATGTTGACAGATTCAGACATCCCGGTTCAATAGCTCATCAGCAAAATGTTGTTAAAACACAAACAACATTTGTTTGTAACCGTAGAGATGCCACAACCCTTATTAACCATCATTTGACCAAAACCCGGTTCTACGAGCTGAGCTGGACGAATCACATTGGTCTTAATGTGCAGGGACCGTCTGCATAGTGCAATGCGGGAGAAACATTTAACATACGTGGGCTCATTATTGTGGTACTACAGTATTTATTTTGATGAAATTTGCTTTAAAAGAAAATTCATTATTTTTGAATATTTAATGTAAACATTTTTCAATAGCTTCACTCTTATAAAGTCTAACATGGCCAAGGGTATTCCATTCATCAACAGGCTTGTTCTTGTTGTACTACAGCTATTTTCATTCAATTTAGTTAATAATTACTCAATTATTTTCTTGCAAACTAACAAGTGTAGTACAACAATATCAAGCTGTGAACATACTACATTATTTTGGTACGGCTAGCATTCATAATAATGAAGGTATTTAATATTTGTCTATTGTGTTTGTTTTTTTTGCATTACACTTTGCAGACGGTCCCTGCGCGCCCGTCTCGCGTTGCCCGGTCCGTTTTAATAAAGTTATTGCTTCGTTAGGGTTGTAGCTGGTTGTCGGCATCACTTCGGTAACAAAAAGGTGTCGTTTGTGTCATAACAACGTTTCGCTGACGAGCTATCGAACCGGGAGGTCTGAAAATGTGAATCTCTTGCTAACTTTAGAGAACTCCTGTCGTTAAGCCCCCGTGACATTAGCAACACACGTTACGTGACGTTTTTTTTTTTTACTCAAAATAACAAAATTCATACATACCTTGCATTCAGGTGCAGTCCTTTGGTTTTTCTCTGCATAGCGAAATTATTGGGCAAGCTGAAATCTCTGTTTGGAAGTTAACTCTCCAAATATAAACGTTGACCGTGGCAACGGTTGTTATGGAAACGATAACGGAGAGAGCCACTGTACAACATATATTATGAAAAAAACACTGACATACTAATTGCAAAGGGTCTCTCCATTACATTAATGTTTATATTATATGACATTTGTGGATTGTTGTAAGTCAATCTCATTCAAAGCAATCCACACCCAGTCTCAATCCAAACAGTCCTCTCTTTTTTTTTTTTTAAAGCTGAAAAACTGCCATTTAAAATAATTTGTTAATAGTACAACAAAGTTGTAACACAAAAACAATGTAATAATTATGGTAATTGTATATACATTTTGTATATGGTTTGCGCCTCTGGGATACAGATCATTAAATTTCTGAGAAATGTATAACCACTACAGAAATTTGACATGAACTCTACAGGTAAGCACAAGACCACTCACATCCCATGCTGTTCCTAGTGAGGATAGTGATGGTAATGGCAATAATGGTAAGCTAATGGAATTTGATCGGAATGCATGCCTATCTTTACCGATCACACTGATGACAGCTTGAATGTGTCCGCGAGGGGGCAAACGTCGTTGACCCGTGCGATCCCAACACCCCGGGGTCACTAGGGCATCATAACCATGTCAGTTTCCCATAGCAGACCACGGGCATTGTGCTCCCCGGCCTCTTAATTTGAAACCCATCAGAGCAGCTTGAGATTGGGTAGCGAAGCACAAATTAATAGTCTAAAGCCTTGCATGTCCCTCAGGACATATCACATATATATATATATATATATATATATATATATATATATATATATATATATCACATGTATGTCACTGTACTTCTGCTCGGGGTGAAAAATGTTTTAAAGAGGGAAAAAATAAATAAAGTTCAAACAGAATGACTTGATATGAATTATTGTAATACTGTGTAGCAGTTATTACTCAGTATTGGCCCGTTGAAATGTTTAGTACGAGGCCCTCGGCTTCATTGGCTTCTTTTCAACAGAGTTCAGTCTCAAAATAATGACCTCACTCAATGCGGAAGCCGCAACTAAATGAAAGACTTCCCCAAGGGTCTAAATAACCCACATCTAATAAAGGCATTATCATATCAGAGTGGCCTCAACACTCAAACCATCCTGACCACAGCTATGTATTAATCATTAACACATGCCTAATGGTATTGATTAAATCAGTGAGGAGTTACAGACCAGAGAGACTCCAAAGAAAATCCCACAAAAATCAAGCCTCTGATGAGGTGGTTAGTCCTCAAAACACGGTCGCCCACCAACGTTTAGTTGGCCGCAGTGAAGTCATCTCTGGGGCCTAAAATCATTATTTGATTGATCCCCTCCTCATCCTCCCTCTACACTACCTACCCAGTACTAGGATGTAAGGCTCTGTGAATATAAGTACCATTTTACACTAATGACATCAGCATGTGCCGCTAACTTTGGCTTCTCCTGAGGGCCAGATGTTGGCTGATTGGATCAAACACTGGCTATCCCCCTCTTACTGTCACATTGCTGGGCAAGCCAGGAGGGCTTAGCAGTTGCACCTCCAGCAGAAACCCACAAGTCAACCACAAATGCAGGCACACCCTTACGTTGCAGTGTGATTTGCGCACTGGAATGGAAACAATACAAAGGCCTGCTGTGGTTTCCAGTGGAGGCTCCTAAAACCTTCTTGAGAATAGACCGAAACATTGTTTAATTCAAACAGAAAACTGTGAGAACAAGCACTTTAACACTATGGAAGTCCCGGGAACAAATGGAAGTTGTGGACACATTGTCTGAATAATTTACACCTCACACTTACAACCTGTAATGCACCTCGGCCACACCATTTTCAGAGTACTTGTCTTTCCTTTTAAGGGCCTCTGATCTGAGTGACGACGCCGCCGTGGTCAATGAAAATCCCTGCTGGCGGTTCAGAGATGAAACAAAACCACCGCGAGGGCAGCGACAGGTCAAGTTAAAATCACAGAGTTTTGTGGCAGTGCGTTTTACAAGAGCAAAGAAGCCGATTCGAGCAACACACACACACACACACACATGAGGCTGCCTCCGTGCAGATGTGGTTTTTGACTTGGTCTGGTCATATCAAGCGCCGTTGTCCAACAGTGACCCTTGTGCTTGGCTGTACATTTAGGTTTCCGTCATGGCTTGGATGACCCACAGGTGGACTTTTGGCATGCCAATAAAAACTTGTTTAATGAGCAAAGGATGGCCCGACATGAGAGACGGACTGGAATCCCCCAAAATGTGGTCCAGTACTTCAGGCGCTTGAGTTATCAAGAAATGATGTTGGTGTTTGTGCATACTTGTACGTGTGTTTGTGTACGTGCATACTTTGTGTGTTTGTGTTTCGGAGCAAAAATGTTAGTCTTGTTAGTTAATGACATCACAAAGAGATACAAGTCAGACCGTTGTGTGCTGGGGGGGGGGGGGGGGGGGGCTGGATGGTTTGGGGGGGATGGTGTTTTCTTGCAAGTGTGCATGTGGGTGGGACATTTTTTGTCCAATATAAACAGGAGAGTCAGCTATAAATGACCCCCTCGCTCGGCTTTAATATTTCTGAACTTCATCCTCGTTAATCATTAAGCCAACGCGTACGTGCACACGTTATTGGTTTGGCAAGCCGACCGAGTGCTTCACTGAGGTCACGATTTGTCATCTTGCCTCATCTGGCCTCTATCAGCTTGTGGTCTGACAGCTTCTCCCGTGTCGTTCATCCTCTGACATCAACGATTCATCAGACAATCCAAACGTATCGTGCCAGCGCACTCATACAAAGTAAAGGTGAAAGCAGACTAAACCTTTTCTGAATGCATATGTCAAAAAAAGTCAAATATTCACAGTGTGAATGCTGTTTATAAACTGTCCTCACAAATGATTGTGCTGCCAATAATAACATATTAAAGCAACAGAACAACTCAACTGATCCCAAAGAAATACAGTCCTCTTGGTTTTATTGGACTTAAACTGAAGGCCTTTGTTCTTTACATGACCTCGATCTTTTGAAATCAAACTTTTGTCAACTGGTAGGCTCTGGAGTTTTAGATAGTGCTGCGTGATTTGAGGTCAATGATTAGCTGTCTAAACTGGAATTTCTTGGATCCATAGCAAGACATGAAAATATTTACTTTGACCTCATCTGTGCTTACCTCAAGCACATCCTATTAGCCATGGCACTTCCTGGCTGCTCTCGTGGCCACTGGAACAGGTCCTACTGTGAGAAGTGTGGAGTGACCCCATGCGCTCCAAACAACAGCAGCCTGGACAAACAGTGGGGATTGTGAGGGCGAGAAGGAGGAGTCGGTGTTCGTCTGACCCCCCCCGGCCCCTATTAAGCCCTGTAAATGAGACAAAGAGAAGCAATTAGAAAGGCAGTCACGCGGCAGGTGGGAGATCTCTGTGACCTCTCCCAGATGGGGGGGGGGGGGGGCAGGACAAATATACTCCTGGACATCAAGAGGATGCATTTGCTGAGGGGTTCTCTCTGCGCTTGGAATGAACCACGTGTGGTTAACTGCTGTGGGGAATCTGTTGTTTATCCTCCTCAATACTTTCCTGCTCTAAACAAGGACTTTATTTGATGTGGGCGGCTCTGCATTCCTCGATCACAGAACGTTTGCCTCGGCTACAATTTAATCAATTAAGAATGCAATGTGTTTTTGCCGCCAGATTAAATTGATTTACACTAAGACCAGCTGCTCTTAAAATATGTCGTGGCTCTGCTCCAAACCTTGGCAGACCTGACATTATAAAAACAGTATGAACTGTTGCCAGCATCATTCTGTCAGTGTAAGAAAAACCACAGCTGGACCACACTGGCGATTTCCCCTCTGTTGTTTTATCCATTCAAAATGCACACAGGTCCTCCGATCCTGCAACCATGTGAAAAGATGTGAAAATCCCGTCCTCGCGTGTCATCAAACAAGATCTGACTCCAAATCAGCACAAGGCAGCCATCACCCTAATCTCACAAAGCTATGATCGGCTTATACTGAACAACCGCAGTGTGACGAAAAGTGAAACTGTGCAGATACCACAAGATGGAGAGCCTCCGGGTTTCTTTGTGTGGAGGTTTGTGAGACGCTACAGTCGGCGCGAAGAGTGGAGAGCAGGAAGAAAAGGAGAGATCAGCGAGGGGAGGAAAAAAAGAAAAATGCACTACTGGAGTGCTGTGGAAAAGGAAAACCCAAACTTTAACAAGGAGACCCATTAAAAATCAACACAGATGGACGATTGTGGTATGGATAAAGATTGTTGTTGGGGACAAAATGATGAGAGTAACTTGGTTGCTCATGAACATCTGATATGTCAGAGCAAACACTGCCATTGTGGTAATTGTGTTTTTTAGCAAGCAGGCATGCCTGTAAACGATTTGCGTGGTATTAAAGACATTTGAGGAAACCAATCCAATTCTGGGCGTCCGTTCCAATTTTCTGAGCTCGTTGTATTTGAAGTTGAGCCATGAAACCGAGGAGATGTGGTGTTTATTCTCTTAAAGTTCCACAAAGGGAAAATACAGTATGCGCAGCCAAACACTCAAGATTTTCTATGTAGTTTAAAAATAATTTAAATAGAATTCTTACATCATACATCAGACCATGTGTTCAATATCCAGAGCTTTAATGAACAACGGCAGCCTGATGAATGCAGTGAGCCCTTCTCTTCTTCAAGTCATTACATACAACTCAGAAGGGCAGAAGCAGATAAATTCATTTCCACGGGCCATTACGAGGCCCTGGTCAGTGGGGGGGGGGGGGGGTGCAGCGGGAATGCGCTCTGCGGCTGGTTCACATTAACTCTGTCGATCAGCTCGTGCAAGTCGCGAGTCTGTCCCCGTCTGCACGCGATCATTCGCAGAATCCCAAACGGATGAAAGTTGGCCAGAGTGGAGAAAAAAAATACATGAGGGTACTTTCGTTTTTATTTTTGTTGTTGTTGCAGTACCACCTCCTCACAACGTGCGCGCGCGCGTGCGTGTATGTGTGTGTGCGTGTGTGTGGGCGGGGCGTGCCAGGGATAAATAGAGGGCAAACTCCTCTCCCGTGCGTAAACGCGCAGAGCGCTGCGCCTCGATGCGATTCGCAGCTCTCAGATTGTCAGTGAATTAATTAACATTCGGATGTATCGAATAGGCATTTTGGGAATGAAGTCAAACATCCACCCGATTAAGAAACATTTCGTGGTAATGTCAAATATGGAGCGTTTATTCCTGGACTGACCAATGATCCAGCCGTCCATCAGCACCGCATCCACTTCTGTCAGATAGATGCGCGAGCTGTTACTGGGGATGTTTTGAACTTTAGGAAGCAGTTTCCCCACCACGTGGCTCCCGGAAAGATATTGGAAAACTATTGTTTTAAACGTTTTGCGCGTTGCGTAATTTGCCGGAAAATGCGCTCATGCTTTAGTCAGGCTGAACATGATGGGAACGATCTCTGCCGGAAGGCGTTCGTCGCAGCATGTGTGTTGTAAACGCAGCAGAAACAAGGATGAGAGTGCTTAATGTGGTCGGGAGAGGACGGCATCAGATGGTGGTGGCCTTGTGGCTGTTCTTGGTTCTGACGAAGAGCGGAGCAGGTGAGGTGCATCATCATCATCATCATCATCAGCTCCGTCTCTGTTGATCCACTTTATTGCCGTATCGTTTTCACTGTTGTGCTTATTGGGCAGACTAATGACTCCCACGTTCGATCACCATAAAATGGATGTTTTCTTGAAGACGTTTCCGTCACCAGACATACTGTAAAAGCACTAATCTGATTTCTGCACATCTGCCAGTATCCAGATGTGAAGGCCATGCCTGCAGTCCACCAATCAGGAACGTGGCGACTGGCAGGACCCTCTTCACCCTCTCAAGCTGCTGCGGGAACAACTCCTTCCACCACAGAACTTGCCCAAATCCAGACCCCCTCTGCCCCGAGGACACCCACCCATCCGCCCACATGACTGACGACCCTTTCTTGCATCCGGATACCTGGTGGGCATCAGGCGCAGGCATCGGGATGCAGGACGAGATCCAGTTGGATCTGGAAACACAGTTCTGTCTGTCCCACGTGGTTTTAGTGTTCCGGTCACCTCGGCCCGCTGCCATGGCCATAGAGCGCTCGGCTGACTTTGGAAAGACCTGGGAAGCTCTCAAACTATTTGCGCACAATTGCAGCGTGGAGTTTGGCTTGCCTGACGATTTGACTCAGCCGGGCTCCTTGTGTACGTCCCGTTACGCCAGCGCTACACCCTGCAGCGGGGGGGAGGTAAGAGGATGCGCAAAGACGCAAAACTCATTTTGTTTTTGGGAGATCCCCCATTGTTCAATCTCAGCGCCGATCTCCTTCCAGGTGATATTACGTACACTCGACCCCGGCAGTGTAACAAGACTGGACCCGTACAGTCCAGAGACCCTCGCTCGCCTCGCCCTCACCAATCTCCGCGTCCGACTGCTAAAAGCTCAGACCTGCCCGGAGTTGACAAGCCCCACCGCCGCCTCTGAAGCTCTAACTTCAACGGCCAACCGAGGAAGCCCAGCTTCAGCGCCTTATGCTATTTATACTTTACTGGCCAGTGGGACCTGCCTGTGCCACGGACACGCCGAGCACTGTTTACCACACGACAGCAGTCAAGATGGGAGACAAGACAGTTACATGGTGAGTGCATTTATCCTGGGAGTGCCGGTGCATTTATAGTAAAAGAACGGCAATTAAAAAAAAAAAAAGCCATGTAAGAATGCAATCTTGTATGACCAACACGTCAGGATATCAGGCCCTGATGGATTATTTTCCAGTAGCTTGATTTTCCCTTCAAAAGCACAAACCTGGCTCTCATAGCTCAGCTCTCAGGCAGCAGGAATTTGTAACACCTCGGTGAAGAAACTGAGATGTCCCCAGATGTGTTTTCCAGGTGCCCGGCAGGTGTCTTTGTACTCACCACACAGCGGGAGACCACTGTGAGAAGTGTGCCTCGCTCTACAATGACCATCCCTGGAGGCCGGCCAACAGCAGCAGCGGGGAGTCCAACCCGTGCCGCAGTGAGTGACCACAAAACGGGGCCACACAATGCGCAGCCTGGTGACTGTAACCGTATGTGTCACATGTCTCTGACTGACCCCCCGTCCCCTCCCCGGCTGTGGGACTTCAGAGTGCCAGTGTCACGGCCACGCAGACAGCTGTCACTTCTCTCAGCGGGCATGGCTCTCCTCCGGTGGCACCAGTGGGGGAGTTTGTGATGGCTGCAGACACAACACTGCCGGGCGCAGGTGCAAGCGCTGTCGCCACGGCTACCACCGCCACCCATCGCTGCCCCTCAACTCCCCCAACGCATGCACGCGTAAGACTGGGGAAGGTTCGAGGGGCGGGGGGGGGGGGGGGGGGAAATGTTTGGGGTCAGCATACACAAGTGTATCTGTGTCTTCCCAGGCTGCTGGTGTGATCCACAGGGCTCTTTGCCAACTCATCCAGGAGAGGAGGGACCGTGGTGTCACCCTAGAAGCGGGCAGTGCCACTGCAAATATGGTGTGGGCAGCACAAGCTGCAACCACTGCCTTCCTGGCTATTGGGGTTTTGGAGAGCAGGGCTGTAAACCCTGTGCGTGTCCTCGCAACTGTGATCCAACCACTGGACAGTGTCTGCACAGGTCAGACGCTTAGTTCAACCATTTACACGTGAACGCCAAACCGAAAATCTACCTACATGAGGTTAACCAACAATTAAATAGTTAGGAACGAACCCTAACTTGATGAGATTAATTCCACTTTTGCAGCGACTCAAATAACCAAGTGCTCAATGTGCCCATTGGTGGGAGAATTCCTGATCTGGATCACATGGTCACAATAGAAGAAGGGGTACAGTGGTCGAAGGAGCTTGCGGTCTCTGCTATGCATTACACAGGTGAGTGGTACGGACGTTCCTCTGCAGGGCGAGGCTTAACATCACGCAGTGACATGTTATGGATTATAGAGCTTAAGGTCGATTGGCACATAATGGGATATCTGTGCACAGGGAAGTGTAACTGTAAGGAAAAAAAGCTCAGAAGTGTATCGGACCTCTGTAAGATCCACCATGACTACGGTAAGACACGAGCAAATTTCACTTATTGTAAAACTAATAAAGTTTGATCCAAACTTGCTTCAAAATGCCGTCTCGGTCTTCTCTTTTCTATGGCGTGGCCCACGACAGCGATCAAGGCCATTGTGCTGTCTGCTCAGGACAAAGGCAGCCACGCAGAAGTGCAGGTCAAAGTTCGCAAGGTCCTCCAATCAGGCAAGGTGCCACTCTACCTGGGCACCATCAGCATCTATCCTCTGTCCTGGACCAGCCGCGGCTGTACCTGTCCAATTCTAAACCCAGGTAGGGGGAGATCTGAATGCATGACAGAGAAAATGTATTTACTATGTGGTACCCTAAGCGCAGTATTCCTCAGCTACATGCATATTTGAAGGTGACTCGACATTGACAAAAGCGGAATTCAGATATCACACTATCACCAAAGGCATACATTGCTAATAGGATTAGGTTCATAAACAGGTTTTACCTTTTCCACCAGGTATGGAGTACCTGCTGGCAGGCCCGGAGGAGGCCGGGACTGGGCGTCTCCTGGTCACCATGCAAAGTGCGGTGGTGCCATGGACCCCACAGCTCGGTCATCTTATGTCAGAGGGTCTGAGAATCGGATGCGCGTGATTTCAGATCAGGGATTGAAACGCCCTCGACAACATGCTGCGTGATCAGGAGGAAGTTATCACAGAGTCAAACTCATGATATCATCGAGCTAAGAGCATTGAAGGATACAAACAATAAGCGAGTGTGCAACACAAAATTAAAAGACAAATGAATTCCTGGATTTGGGTCCAATAATAAAATCTTCAATGTTGTTAGTTTTATTCAGGAAATATAAGGACTAAACCTGAGCTTTGAATGTCTAGTAGATTGGCATTCTTTTTGTTTGAAACTATTAAATATAAACCATTTTGAAAACCGTAATAATTCAGATGTTTACATTCAGAATGTTAACTATAAATAGGATACAGGCAATTCAATCAAGGCTGTAAAATATATTGGTGTGGTTCTGTGTTATTGTTCTCAACTTGTAAATCTTATTGGCAAATTCAGTAAGAAAAGAAATTCTAAAAGATTCCAACTTGCAATGTGTGAGGGAGAAAATGACTGACATATGGAGGACATTGCCACAACTTTAGAACAAAAACTGAAAAAGTAATTTAAAATTGTTTGATCATAATTTTAATCTGGACATGTCTGAGAAATAGTCATAAATTCTTTTAAGGCCTAAATATCAGTGAATAGTTGAATTTGCCAAAAAACACTTTGGTCTTGACCAATTACCGGGTTATTGGTCGCGAATGATGGAAAGTAAATGGATTATCTGTTAAATCATAGCAAGAGACATACCGGTCAAAGGAGATTTCTTAAGAAAAGATGAACATTGCTCAAAATAAAAAAAAATCCAGCCATTACTCAAACAACACACATAATGAACACCAACAAACAAAACTATTCTGATTAAAAAGCCATAAATTCAATTCCAATTGCATATAAAGCGAGTCATTCAACTAATGCACCTGCAGCAAACCACTTGGTCAGCTGTCATTAAAATCATATCATTTCAATGATTTTTGATTGCTCAGCAAAAAAAAGCAGCCTAAACTCTTGTACATATGCTATGTTCCCCTGCATTCACCAAGTCCTTCTCTGATGGCCTGTAAAGCTCTGACGCGGAGTCAGTTTTGCTGGGCAGTGCTCGCAAACAGACGCCTGGATGATAACTGATGGACCTTAGCTTAGCTGGCAGTCTGGTCGTCTGTAGGGGACGCGCTGTCAGGTGAGACGGCAGATTCGGATGTTGAGGTGGCTGTGGTAGAGTCAGTTTCAGTCGGTGAGGCAGAGCCGGACTCTGCTTGGGAGGAGCTATCCTTCTCTTCATCCTGAGGATAGAGCTCAGGGTACTTCTGCATGCACTCTTGCATGTCGCGGAAGTGGTCAATGCACTCGGAGCCCTTCACCTCTTCCTTACTGTAGTGGAAGCAGGAGAAGGCCTCTTTGAACTGGGAGCCACACGGCCCGCTGGCCATGCCGCCCAGACAAGGACAGTTCCAGTTGACGTCTCCATTTGGCAGGATCAGACCTATTAGAAAAATAGAATGAAGCCAGAATACCTGTATGAGCTAAGGAATGTTTGGAAGAAGTATGGACAACTCAGTGTTTCCCCAACCACGATATTAGGGGGGGGGGACACATGGTTACCTTTGCTTCATAACAGGTCTTAAGCTTGTTCTTTTATGAAATAAAGTAAAGATGCACGAAAGCATGTGCTTTCTAGTTCTACTTTGTCGCGGGTGTACAGTTCTCCACCCATGGTGGAGTAAGGTACATAATGCCTTAATAACTAACCGTGCTCCTCATACGGATCATTCGGGTCATCTGCGACGAGTTCAGCGTTGCTGGGAGCTTCGTGGTCCTCCTTGGTCACAAAGATGATGCGATCTTTACCTTAATTGACAAAAAAACACATCGTACTGGATTAGAGAAAAGTAAAACACCTGCTGCCGGAGAGCACCGCTGTGCTCCATGGTTCACTGTGACCCCTGAGGGCGCTCTTGGACTCGGTGAACTTGCTCTGACAGTACGGTCAGTACCAGAGCTAATCGTTTCTCACATTTTCGGACAAACACTTAGCTAAATGAGATCAGCCACAAGTTATTTAATGTCATCACAATATCAAATTATTTTATAAGCATAATAAGCCTGTGATTTTCTCGTCGCTAGCCATGTAGCTAACCTACTAGAAGTTAGCCTAGCATGGTTCGTCGCTCGATGACATTGGATGCTGTGAAGTAGAAAATTAAGGAAATAAAATTGAAATTACCCTCCTGCTTGCAGTACGACATTCCTTCGAGTGTTTTTGGTCCGTCGCCCTCTGTGGTAAAATATGACCGGTGTGAGAGGAATCCCTCATATCATTTGACAAGCTACCGGCGTCCGACAGCCCTTTAGACATCTGACCGCTCTGGTCACATGTGGGCGCACCGTAATGACGTCACAAGCTCCTTATATGAACACATCAGTACGTCTAAAACTTGTAAATGTTTTCTATTCAATTCATACTACAGGACATATGTGGGTACATATGTATCATTATTTAAAGAACTGTTTAGCAGAGCCCTATAATCGTTGATTGTAAAAGTTTGGCGGTAGTAATGTAACAGCATATAAAGTTTGAGTAGCAACCCCCCCCATCTGGTTAGTGTATATTTTACTCTTCGCTATGTGAAACAAGTTTATCTCATGCTTGTTACGACGACCTCTAGTGGAAATCAGGTGATTTACAGCAACTGTAGTAAACTAAAACCAGGTTATTAAATCCTTAGTCCTGGGGTTAATGTCAGAACAGCCCTAGTAAGTAGTCTGTTGATCTAAGTTTGTTTCAAATTTGTCAAATTTAGCTTTAACTAACAGGGATGTGGGCCAACCCCATTCACTGCTACACTACAAAACATTACTTAGACAAACAAATTGTATCTTCTAGTGGTCAGAGCATGCAAGGAACAACAAGGAGACAGGAGGATCCAAAAACACATTTTCCAAACATTTTGGAAAAAAAAACATTTTTTTTAATAACAAAATTATGTTTGTTACATAAAGTAAAATCCAAAATAAAACCCCTTTTCGTTCCTATCAAACCCCACCTCATCCCAACCATCTCGGCAGTATTGTGCGGGGATTCAGTCTGGGAAGAGAAGTGCGTGACGACACTGACAACAACTTTCCTTTGATGACCCAGAGGACATAAGACACACTGTGCCCTACATAAGACCAGAGTGAATATAAACATAGTCCGTCATTTAAAATATCAAAATAAAAAAAGGTAAATAAAAACCACCGACAGCTTGTCTGAGATTATAAGAACCCTTAGTAGGAGCATGAGCATATTATATTTATACTTCTCACATCTTACTTTGGGGCCTCAGACACCTCAAGCATGATTGCTACTTGTGATAAACCTGTCATGGTTTTATTTCATCTTCCCCAATAGGTCCATGAAGTTCTTTCAGCTTCAAATAAGCACCAACTTGTGTCACTGTCTTAGTCTTCCTTGAACATGCTGCAACGAACAAGTCTCACACTTGTGTGCTTGTAGGCATTCTTCAGCGGATAAGACAGTCGGTGGGTACAGAGGCAGCCTGCAGATAGATGGGTAATAGCTTTTGGAGTAGAAGGACTGAAGACTCACAACATTTTGCTCAACGTTGGTAGTAAGCAAAATGGTTCTCTCAGCATTGATGGCAGAGGTAACAAAGGAGAAAAAGGGTGGTGGAGATCGCTACTATCCCAGTAGCAAAATGCACCAATTGTGCAATTTGCAGAAGAAGAAATGTAGCAAAATAAAAAAAGATGATCTGGGGATTGATGCTTTGTTTCTTATGTGTGATAGTAGGTTGGCATTTCTCTAGAAAAGCAGTGCTCCCATGCTGCCCACTTCGCTCTGCTCCTTCACAAATATTTCAAAGTACTGGTAGATGATGGTCACAGCCAAGAGGATTCCTGTACCCGAACCAATGGCACCCAAAAAGTCAGCCATGACAGACAGCCCTCCTATGCAGAGGCCACCAAAGGCAGCAGCTGTGGGGATGTACCTGTGAAGAGTGAAGCCATTACAAATTATTACCGCTTCAGGAAGACAACTTATATGTGTTGCTTGAATATGCTACAACATGAAACCTGAGACTCTGTTGCATTGTACCTGTTAAGCTCATGCACCATAGATGTTTCTCTGTGTCCTCTCATTACCATCTGCTGCTCCTTCAGCTGCTTCGCCACCTGAGACACACAAAGCGATATGAGCAGGCTCATTTCATACATGACTAACACAAAGCAAGGCACACATGTGTTTAACAACATTACTTACATCTTTGGCAGAAGATCCTGAGACCTCAATCCAGGTTTTGGAGAAGAAGGCACAGGAGCCGAGCATGAAGACAATGTAGATAGCAGCGTGAACCGGGTCGTCCAGGACAGAGCCAAACGACTCTGGAGGAGAAAGGTAGTAACAGAGACCGGCCACTGGGTAGGCCCGAGCTGGTCCACCACTCGTGGCATCCTGAAAAAAACAAGATTTTGACGGTAAGACACTGACAATTTGTGAGTTGAATAGACCACACTGACATCACTCTTTATGAAATAACAACAACAATAACGACACAATGTAATGATTTGCAAAGATGTCGCAAAAGGCTGAGACGTGCTGGAGGCCAAGAACCCATTATATACTTACAGACCAGGTTCCCAGGAGGTTGACGAGAAAGTTGCCACTGAAACGCGTTGAGAGCATCTGGGAAATGACGTAGAGATTGGAGACCAGGGCGGACTGCAGGATGATGGGAATGTTGGAGGTGTAGAATAGTTTGATGGGGTAGGTGTTGTATTGACCGCGATAGCGTGCTGACTTTATGGGCAGGTCCACCCTGAAACCCTGTTAAGGTAACCAAGGATGTATCAGTAAGCTGTTATCTGCTTCAAAACATGTCGTCCAAATTCATTTAGTGAAATAACAGTAGGTAAGGACTGTATTTATTTGGCGTGGCCTGCTCACCTGGAAGTATATGACCACTGCAAACACAAAGACGGTGGCGATGAGGTTCATGAGGTTTGGTAGATTTTGTCGGTAAAAGGCCTCTCTCAGGGCGCGCACCTTGTCTGTGCGGGTGGCCAGAAGATGAAATAGAGCAATGATGGCTCCCTCAAACTCAGTACCTGGAAGAACAACACACGAGCCGCAGGGTTAGCCAACTTGACACTGATGAAGAAGAATCCAATATATCGTCACTCAGCTTTAAGATGTGCTCGTTACAGGTATCCATACCTCTGCCTGTGTTGACAGTGGTGGGGCTGAAAGCCTTCCAGACGATTGTCTCACAGATGTTGGTTGCAATGAAGAGTGAGATACCAGAGCCCAGGCCATAGCCCTTCTGAAGCAGCTCATCCAGCAGCAGGACAATCAGACCTGCAACAAAAAGCTGAAGGAACAGGGGAGAGGTTTATATTGATATTATATTATATTGATTAATTTGAAAATAATGTAAAGGAAGATATGTACCACCCAACAGGGTACAAATTTTACATTGAATCTCTCACTGCCTCAGGCAAATGTTATATATGACAGGTTGATTGACTCATTGCTATAAAGAATATTAATTCAATATTTTGGTTGAAAAATGTAATCTTAAGAAGTTTTTTTTTTAAACTTAAGCTAAAACAATTTAATTTGAAGAACATGACCTTTGGAAATGTCTGTCTGTTTCAACTTATGGCGGGAGTGCAGCAAGGAGTTTGTATTACCTGAATGATGATGAGCAAGCATATACCAGCACCCATCTCTGAAGGGTCTCCATACATGCCAGTCATAACATATACAATGGCCTGTCCAATGGTGATGATCATTCCAAACACTGCAAAAAGACAAGGGAAAAAAAGTTTGCTTTTGACAATCTTACAGGTGCAGCCATTACTGACGTTACAAAAATATTGTCTGCTGTCTTCAAAGCAAACAAAAAATCTTGAGTTTCAAAAGGCACCTGGCAAGGTTTAAAAATAGCAAATGTATTGAGCAGTACTCACATTTCTGAGCTCCATTGAAAAGGGCTCTGTCCTTAGGAGTGTCTCCCACCTCGATGATCTTGGCTCCAGCCAGCAGCTGCATGATAAGGCCCGAGGTGACAATGGGTGAGATACCCAGCTCCATCAGAGTACCTGGAGGTGAACAGTATTAGTGGCATTGTAATTCTCTGTCAGCACAACCCTGGCAGCAGTACTAGAAATGAAATGCTAAAGAGCCGTTGACTCATCCCATGTGATAATGGCATTGTCGCGAATGGGATAGGTTCAATTTGCTGGAGCTGCACAGGAGGTAAAAGAACTCTGATGTGTTCACATTATGTTAAACATAAACATCAATCACCTCTGTTGGAAGCCAGGATAACTCTCATCCAGTAGAAAGGATCGGCTGAATCTGAAGACATGATTCCAAAAAGAGGAATCTAAATCAAGAGAAAAAACATGTTATAAACCACCACTAACAGAACCAGCAGGTTGTCAGCGATTCTTCAGCAGATACTAACCTGGCAGCACACCAGAAAGATGAATAGCGTGATGGCGGTCCATAGTACTTTTTCTCTAAATTGAATCTGCATAGATAAAAACAGAAATTAGCAAACGTCAGTCATTTTGCATTCACATATGCACAGTGCGGACACAATGCAAAGTAATTATCCGTGTCAACAGGAACGTCCCATACCTTTCTTTCTGGTTTCTGAATTTCTGGCAAGACCGCACAGAACGGCTTGATGACCTCCAAAAACTTGACTGCAAATAGAGATTAGATTCAGGTTGTAAGACATCAGCAACGTGGCTCATAAAACTAGACCGTCGCTCCATCACACATGTTGGTGTCATCAACTATTGTCCTTCTTCAGACAGGTTATTACGGATGCTTCGTCATCACTAACGACACAGTAAACAGATGCCAACAGTCACCTGGCCAATGCAGCAACACGGTGTATTTTAGAAGCAATATCTGGATATACAGGAGACTAGACTTGAACACTGTTGGGGTAACTAGTTTCCAGAGTTTTTCGACCTTTTGCTGATTGTTGCCGATCAGCTGTGTCAATCAATGAAATTGACAGCAGGCGATTTAACGTAATTATTCCACAGAATTGTTTAACTGTTGCGCGATTCGTCAATTTGGAAAAACTATTCTACAACCGTGTGCTTACAAAAAGATACGAGAAGAGTCCAAACAACAGGTCTTTCATTAAATAATCCTGGTGGAACAGCCGATACAACTAGCGTGATGCTAACTAATTAGCATTAAATCACAAAAACGAGTGAGCAAATCTCTTTAAATCAGGAAGCCTGAGCGCCTGTTTGAAGGGGGGGAAGACACGTTGCTCCAAATCAGCGCTGACATTAAAGCAAACGTTACCTCATCCCACAGAGAGACGCAAAAGAGAATAAAAGCTTCACATTATCTCTCGTTATCCGCTAGCTGACGTCCAGGTGTTAACGTTAGCTTTAACCAAGGTTAGCTAATTAGCTTTTGCCGACGAGCGCATTATATCCGTTATAATTCAAGATTTAAAAAAAAGGACAGTCGCTATTTTCGGCCGCCCTCTCGACACCTGAACAAAAAAGCATGTCACGTACTCCCCATGGTGTCCTTAGACCGACTCCTGTCGTGTTACTGGTCCCGGTTGAGCGCTCCGTGGAGTCAGTGTGGCTCCATGCAGCCCCACCGTAAGAAAAGACAGAGCGGTAGCGACACGTCACCAGACGAGCCGCTAAACACACGTCACTCCTCGGAGACACGCGCGCGGACACGTCCCACCTGATCGGCCTGCACGCGTCTATCGATCTGTGAAACCGGGTTAGTTAGAGTGTCGAGCATATCCAGTCAACGCGACAAACGCAAGCGTTAAATCACTCAAATGTTTAATTTAACCCGCTGTGCGGAGTCTCCGATCCTCCAGGGGGCGCCGTGCTCCAGACTCATCAGCTGCTCTGACACGCTCCACCGTAAAGGCCAAAAATCAAGATATACGTATATACATATATATACAGTATGTATATATATAATGCAAACTTATAACAACCACTATTCCGATGCTCTCCCGCATCATTAGCATCATAAATAATACTACTATTACCTAGTGTCTGCAGGATAGTGTACTGTACTGTATTGACATTGAATTCATGTAAGAAATATTGTAAAAAGTTTTCATCAAAAGGCATTTACTGTAAGATAAGTGTTAGCAGTAGCTCGTTGGTATGTTTTAAGATGAATATCCCACCCTAGCCACACACTGTTCACCTTGCTGCCATCAGGGAACAAGACAATCAGACACACACAAGACAACACACAAGACTTCAGAACAGCATCTCTCCTCATGGAGGGAGACTTAATAAATTAATCTTTCAACCTGTATGATAATTTATACTTTTTTGTGTGCTTTTGTTCCTATTTGGCTAATGTTACGCAACCCAGTTTACAATGCCAATACATGTACGCTCTAACCTTGTGGGAGTCGTTTTGTTCTGCAATCCGTTCAGTTTTAAATTTCAGAAGCAATCTGATTTTCTTTTCTTTTTTTAAGACACTCTCACCACCAGGGCTCACTGTTGTTCCTTTGGTGAAGGTTGCGTGTGTGTGCGGGCAGGTTTTCTTTTAGATGAAAACGCGGAAAAACATATTTGATTTAAAAGAATGTCTCAAAAAAAGGCTGGTTTTGCATAGGCTATTATAATTAGACGATTCCTTCCCTTTGTTTTATTGTTCCATTGAATGGCGGTGGTCAGTGCTGGTGCCACATTTAACCACTGACCCACAATAATGCCCCAATAGCACCAACAGACATCTGTACTGCTGAGCAGGCTACATTTTCTAAATAGCCCTAAATAAGCCCTGACAGAAATTATAGAAATAAAACACACACACACACACACATAGTGGAGGATGGTTGGGAACCTGCACACCTGCCCTCAGATAAAGAGATATTTGTTCATGTGGTTACATAATGATCACAAAGTGAGCTAACCGCCGAGGACAAAAAAAACACCACACAAACGCCCTTCCAAGCTTTCCATAGAGTTTTGAATAGCCCGTTGATGATCTACTGCACACTTCTTCCTGTCAGTCATGAGAAACACAGGAAACTTTCGCTTTGATATGTTAAATAGAAGTTATTATTATTCCATGGGAATCTATTTTGGAATGAATCACATTCATGCTTTAAAGCCACCCAGTCGTTTCATCTGCTATCCTGTAATGATCAAAAAAAACAAACACACCATAGGCAATCAGTGCCTCAGCGACAAGTAATACAAATCATCTGTCGCTGAACAACATTTCTGATTATGTGTCTGTACAGAAGAAAAATAAACGGCAATAAAACATGAATGCTGATTACATTTTTTTCCCTTGATTTCCCCCCTACCGAATAAAAGCTAAAGCTGTTCCTGTGTGTATCGGTGGAGCACATCATATGAAACTCACCAATGTTTCAGTGAATGAGTGAGACATTAAAACCCAGGATCACAATTTGCATTCTAGATGTGTCTCCATGAGACCAACAAAGGGTGAGAGGACGTGACGTGCCTCCTGTCAGGATGCAGTAAAGACAAAAGTATCCTGGAATGAAAGTGCCCGACAATTAGTATTAAATCCTTCAAATAAAATTACGTTTTCCTGTTTAGCTAACTCTAAACGACCCCATCGACACTAACATGCAGTCTGCCTGAGGTGTGGGAAGCTGATATTTGAAGAAGAGCGCACACAGAGAAGTTGTTATATGGCTATTTGGTCCGTTTGCAGCCGAATCAGATATTTTTCGGGGATCCTGGCTGGGAATGAGCATTTATTTCAACTATTGATGGATATTAAGGGCTTAGGTAAATCCCCCCCCCCCCCTCCTGAGGATTGTCCATAAGTAGAGGAAAGGTATATCACTGTGAAGGGAGAATCCCAGAGCACGAATTATAATCCCTGGTTTTTCATTTCATGATAAACAACACAATGTCTCTACTTGTCTTTTCCTGAAACCACATCAGATGGTGGACAGCAGGGGCTTCATTTGGATCAAACAAAATGGTTTTATGTATCATTAGTATTTATTCATTTCAATCTCTAATCAGTCCTATCGAGGCCTGACAGTTGAATGGTTTAGTGGGGGCCAGTGTCTCCATTCATTTGACTTTCTTGGGCGAGCTTGAAATAACGGCGTGTTTAGTAAATCTGCGCCTGTGATTGTTCATCATAGTCTGTGTAAATGAGTTTGACAGAGTGGCCCGGGATGCCGTGAGTACGACGGGGGCCTCAGGCAAGGTCGAGACTCGACGCCTGGCGGACAGCAACACGCCCGGCGTTATGTAAACCCTCCCATCACATCTTGGCTTCACTGTGCTTTTCCTCTCTTGCCTTTTGCAGTCCATTTATCTGCCTTTCTCTGCGTCCGTCACTGGATGAAAAGGCCGATCCTCCACTATGTTTTCACGTTCTTATGAAGAGGTCAGTTTCACTCCATCCAGTGGTTAAAACCCACCAGACGTGGGTTCTGGTGGTATCAACGTGACGGTGCATGTGTGAGAGCAGGATGAGGTGAGAGAGGTTATGAATCGAATGATTTAGATTTGAATGGGGTCACGGTGGGATTTTATTCCGTACAGATAATGATTACCGGAGGGAATGATGGTCCTGTAGTCGAAACAAAATGATTCTTCATCTGTTGAGCTATTGGGTGCTGGACTTATAATGTTATAACTTATCTCTGTAAGGTCCAGGGTGCATGAAATTCAGATACGTTGAAAGTAAAAAAGTTGAAGAACAATGAGTCATAGGCCATACAATGTTTACTCATTGCATCTGAAAAATATGATTCCCCTCTTCCCTGTTTGTTTACTAGCGCCTGAGCAAATAGAGGTCAAATACTGCCTTTTACACAGTCTACTGATGATATTTTTCGAATCAAAGTTTAACTATTGGATAAATTACTATGTATTGTATGTAGGTAATGTATTCTTATGAGGGGCCGTTTTGGACTTAACTATTGAGACACTATCGCACTCACTTCTGAGACACTTACACGTACTAATTAAATGCTTTCACACACTACGGAGACACATATACAAAACATTATACATACTCATCTGAAACACACGTACATATTATAAATATACATACATACTTCTGTGTCATATAGACATGAAATGCTTACATGCACATAAGTGAAACACTTATACGTATCTATCTGAAACACTCATGCATGCACCTATGAAAAGGTTTTATATATATATATATATATATATATATATATATATATATATTGTTCTACACTTATACATTCATGACTGAATCTATTGCATATGATTACAGAGAAATAAAACGTTTAGACACAAAAGCAAGTGTTTCACATGTATTTGTATAAATGTTTCCAATATGTATGTATACGTTTTTCAGTTATATGTATGTATGCTCTGACATGAGGATGTGCAAGCGTTTCACATGTATTCATAGTAATCTCACTAGTGTGTATGAATGAAATCTCACAAGCATTCGGAGGGCTGCGGTCCATTTGTCAACGGGATGTAATTGTAGTCTAATTATATATTTTTACACCTAAAATAAGACGATCCGCATGGTAAACGTTAGCTGTTAATCATCTTGGCATTGTCACAGTGAGCATGTTAGCATGTACACATTACACGGCCAAAGACACAGACTTCAGTGCAGTCCTCCACGCACTTAAATCAAATCAGATTCCCTTTTAAGTGGGTCAGGATATTAAGCTCCAGATCCACCTACATCTTAATCACACAAGATCTACTCTCTTTCTGCATGTGAGTTAAAAAAGAGCAGAGAGGCACTCTGGCTTAAATCCCTATATTACATTGTTGACCCCTTTATGCAACTGCCTCAGCACAGCTTCTCGCCACTGAGGAAATTCCTATTTAGCACCTGTCAAAACAGCCGTTTCTCTATTCCTGAGGTTCTCCCTTTCTTTAGATAGTGTGCTAAATTGTGTCGCTGACACTGGAGCAATTCTCATTTGGCAGTGAGAGGATGCAGTGGCGCAGGGTGCTATAAATAGAGGTCATCCGACAGTTAGCCGCATGGTGGTTAAGTTCAATAAATCCCCTTCTTGGTCCAGAGACCCTTTAAAGGGTAAAGATCTGTGTCGCAGACAAGGCCGTGTAAGTATACGAAAAACAGAGAGGATTTTGGTTTATTTTATGCAAGAGCCAGGCTTTAACGCCCATCAGGATTCATGCAAACATTTGTCCGTGACAAAATAGAATTTGTCACACACTCTCGGACACACAACCCCAAAATGCAAACAGCCAGAAATAAAAAGTGGAAAAAGCTCTGCACTTGTTTTTCCTAACATTTATTTGTCCTGGCATGTATTTGAGAGGCAGTAAAGGACAACTCCTATTAACATCAAATGGCCAAGAGGAAAGCTGTGACAGTGAAATACACATTTGGTCTGGAGCACCCCCCCCCCCCACCCCAAACCTCCTGCAGAGGAGCTTGTGAATAGTTAGCTATGGCTCCCTTTGAACAGTGTAATAAGAGAAAGTGCTTCACAGTTATAAGTAATCCTCAGTTTTTTGTAGATAGAATAAAGTGCTGAGAGAAAAGGAAATACGTCAATGGAGGTGAACAAACAAGTCAAATGTGTTTAGCAAAATGCGTAATCTTGAAATTCCTTTGGTAAAGTATATATATATATATATATATATATATATATATATATATATATATATATATATACATAGTAGTATGTGTTTTGAATAGATGTGTTCATATCAGGCCGCATACAATGTGAAATCACTTACTAAATGCTCAATAAAATGATGGAGCACACTTGATGAATGAATAGTGAGTGGTGACAGAGGTTACTCACGTTTTGAATCCAAAAAGCTACAACACTATTTCATTCCCAACAAAGGCTGCTGTTGCCATAGTGATTTTAACCATTATGCAACTGCTCCACTTCACAGAGCAATGGACTGCAAGGGTACACATGCACATGTGTGTCATACAGGGGCGTGCGAGCTCTATGTTATAGAATAACAGAGATTTACAGTGTGTGTAGTGTTATGAGCATTGTGTACAACAGACTGGCAGAATGGGGTCATATTGATTTTTGATAAGGGGCTATTACGCAACATGTGGTACTCCTCCTACCCCCCCCCCCCCCCCCCCCGCCCCCCCTATCAGTACAACTGACACGGAGAAGCTCGTCTTCTTCATCTCGCCATCCTCTCATCTATCAACCCTTCTATTCCTCCGCAGTCACACAGTTCAGAATCACATCACATCCCAAACCAGGCTGCGTGCTCTCGTGTCAGGTGGACGTCTGTGGCAGCAGTCCATTCCCGGAGAGGGAACACCGAAGTGGCGATGGCTCGTACTTTCTGTTGACACAAGCCTGTGTCCGCTTAGCAGCTCTTCTCCACGCAGGCCACCGGGTTCCCCTCACATCACAGCGCCTGCGTCTCCGGGAGCAGATTGTTTGACCGCTCTGGCTGCCTCATACTGGTAAGGGGCGAGCAGGACTGGCCAGAGGCAGCCCAGGGGTGTCGTCACCACCGCCCTCCTGCCAGAAACAACGCGGCCCCCTATTTCAGCATCTCTGCGACCAATGGATCACTTCTGAATTAAGTTAAAAAGTCTATACCTATATACATGTTTAGGGAAACCTGGTCTCTTTGCTGCACTTTTGGCCGCAAAGCAGATGGTATTTATAGAGCTTTTAATGATTCGGTCATCACATGCTTGCGCTGACAGGCGCTCAAACATTTGTAGACGCCCGGGCGACATTAAGTTTGATTGCCGCGCGCACATTTAAGTGAGCAACATCTGTGGTTTTGTTCTTTCGAAAAAGTTATTACAAAGCTCGGAACCCTTGCCCACAAGTCACATTGAATATGAAAGAAGACGAGGATGTTAACAGAAACCAAAGTCTTTATTTTTCTTGCCAACAAACTGTAGACAACAAATGCATACAGGATAGAGGTATCAAATATGTCAAATAACAATATTAATTAATATCATTATTATAACAATAATAACATGGAATGTAGTACTGTTAACATTGTTTTTTGAACTTTTAGTTTTTTTTTTTTTATGAAACATGTCCAATAAAGAAATATCTCTATATCAACTGTCCCTGATACTTATATGAATATAGTCTCTTTGAGTGGAGATTAAGGGAAAGAAGGAAGGCAGAACAAGTTTTAAAAAAAACAACAAAAAAAGAAAAACAAGACTGGAGGCTGTGGGCTCGCGTCTTACTCGTATAACTGCTGCTCCCTCTCATCAGCCCGTACCATTGCAAACACCGGCTGGTTCAACACAATGTGTTTGTGTAGGCAAACTGCTGACGCCTTCTTTGGAATCCGACATAAGGAAAAAACATTTCATCTTGTTCTGTCTCAAAGTGCTTTTAGTTGCTGCCCAACGGTGAACCGCGTTAAAACGTAGTCGCCACATCGGGTCACGATCTGGGAACCCGTCGTCCTCGGCCTGACCACAGCGGACAGGAGGCAGAATCAGTCTACAGGGACGAGCCGAAAAACAGATGGCTCCGAGTGTGCGTTAATGTGTGGGTCGTATTCCCGAAAAGACGGACACACACAAACAAAACACGAACGTCGAAGAAGCACCGGCGGCGGGACGGCGAAACTGAGCCCAACAACGGGCCAGGTCCCTTTTTGAAAAGGAAAGGAGAAATCTCTCTCTCTCTCGCTTCTGCAGTCCAGTCCTCCTCTCCATCCTGTGTGTTACCGTGCATCTGTGTCTGAATGTGTGTGTGTGTGTGTGCGTGCGTCACATCAGACCTCAGTCTGTGCTGTGGTTCTCCAGCTCAGAGATGATGGTGATCAGGTGCTGGAGGCCGAAGATGTAGCCGCTGTCCAGGCCCTCGTACACCACACTGTCCCCGTGGTAGTGTCTGCAGGTGGTGTGGGCAAAATCGATCATTCTCACGTCCACCAGGGGGCTTCGGTCATCTGAGCGGGACAGGCGGGCCTGGCCGACCGCCGGGCTCCCGCCGCCGGTGCTGCCGTCGCTGGACGTGGAGGCCGTGCGGGGAAAGCCAAGCGGACCGGCGACTCCCGCCTCCTCCACCTCCGGTCCGGCCTCCACCTCCCCGCCCCCGCCCTCCTCTGCGTCCGAGAGGCCGTCCTCGCCGTGATTCGGGTGCGGCGGCGCTCCGTCGTAGATGATGAGCAGAGAGCTGGAGTAGAAGCGATAGGACTCGCAGGTCTCCAGGGCGGCTTGCAACTCTCGGAGCCTGCGCAGCACCGACGAGAACAGTTCGCTTCGCAGACGCCGTCCACTGTGGAAGAACTGGAACAAGGCCTCCTTGAACCCCAGCACGGTCAGCCTGCGGCCGTGGATCTTGTTCATGAACATCAGCTGGCCCGTGTCACACCGGTACACCTGGAGGGACGAGAGACATGCAGGGGGTTGGAGTAGAGAGGCGTTAGGAAACTACTTCCATGACACCCAAGATTTGTTTGACTTCAGAGAAAGAAATGTCCTTTTTTTCCCCCCTGGTCTCTAGACCGGCAACGTGGCAATAGTTCATCATGCAACTAAAGTTTTGCGTCTTATTCGTAATTATGTTCTTTTTCCATTAAAAAAATTCTGTAACAGAGCCACTACTTTGATAGCTCATAATCAGAGATGATCAACAAAAGGTCTGAAATAGTTTTTCTTCACTGCCATTTGGTGCTATTTTAAGACTTTTGTCGCAGTATGGTTACCCCAACAAAGGCTTAATGAGCCTAAGTCTCATTTAATAGTGAGACGCAGTATGATGATTAGAGCACTTTAGAGGTCGGCAGCCCCTTGGAGAAGCAACCATTGAAGCCAGTGAAGCCTTTGGCTCAAAGCTCACCTGCATGCCAGAGAGGCAGACTCCTAAAACAGATGCTGTACTCTGCTGGCACTTGCGCATCTTCCTGGCCTTTTTCTCTTCAGGGACCTCATCCCCATGCTGCTGCGTGCCCATCTTCAGGTCCAGCACGCACGGCAGCGTGTGCCGCCACGTCAGATTCTCCAGCAGGATGAATTCTGGGAAACGGAGTCAAGGAGGCAAAAGTAGCATAATGTGGCCACCTTTTAATCAGTTTACAACCTTAAACTGCCTCACGGGGTTCGGGAAAATTTGCGTAGCGAAAGGATACTGTATTGGTTGCAGTGCATGGCCTTGTCCTTCATTTTCTGCAGGTGGTGCTGTTGGGTCCAGGGGTTGTGTTTGAGCTGAGGCACGGCGTTACTGGGACTGCGCTCCAGCCGGTAGTAGAGAACCTCAGCCTCCTCCTCCAGCTTGTGAACGCTGGACGGCAGACGGAGAGAGAAGGTCGTCGGATTTTAGGCACGAAGAATAAAGAAAAAACAAACGCGGCATCTGCTTGTGTTTGTAGGTACGTGTGTTACATTTGGCCAGTGACGGTTGATGTAAAGAGGAAACCGATTTGCCATTTTGTCTTTCACTTACTATCGTAAGTTAAATCCTTTTTACCGTTTGAATCAAACTCAACATGTGTTTTGCCATCAAGCGGCACAAGCCTGAGGAGGTCATGGTTATGTAACTGTTCCGAAGTGAGGGATGCATCCTATTAAATTTAACCTGCAATGACCTTCGATTAAAGTGGGAAAGCGCCTCCCTTTCTATGAGTAACTCTTCCCACAGTGTACTTTTTACTCTGATGGGACATTTTCTTTCATCTTTCACCTCTTGTCCTGGTCTTTACAAGAATGGCGGCTTCTGCTGTCTTTGCTGTAATTTTCGCTGTCCACAAGCGGCCAAGATGCCATCATTTTGCCCCACATGAGCATCTCGCATTTGGGCTCGCTGTCAGCCGAGGGGTCCTTGTTTTCAAGATCCCCCGCTGGGTCACTCTGGATGGGGTAAGCAATTAGGCAAAGGTTCCCTTCTTCGTCCTCCTCGAAGCTCACTGACACAACACCTGAGAGCCGAACATAGACGAAAACAGAAAGGTATCGGTTAGTCACTTGTGCCATGGAGCAGGCCAGACAATATGGCTCTGATGTTTTGGAAAAACACAATAAAAGATAACACCTGCTCTCGAGTTTATACTTTATATTATCAGGATGGGACAGATGTACTGAGTTACTATCAATTAATCCGTATTAGTGCGCTGGCAGTGGGCGACGCAGAGAGTACAATAGGCAAACAGAAATGACACAAGGCTGCATAATTTGAATTCAGTTTATTGCCAAAAATGTAATCTCATACAGAGGAGCAGCAGTACAGATAAATAGCATACAGAAACAACAAAGCATCACAGGCATGAATTATATACAGCCCCCCCACCCCCCAAACAGACACACACACACACATGGTGTCCAGAAACAGGCGATGGAGAGGACTCAGAATGTAAGTGACAATAAAGATGAAGAGGTTCACACTCTGAAATTACAGAACAGTTGCACAAAATATTCACAACAAAGCAAAGGAGGGGGGGCTCAGTATTTTGAAAAGGGTCTCTCCACAGATTAAACTAGGGTTATGGTTGTATCGCATTGTTAACTAGTCGGGTCCGAGTTGACGTCCCCGTCTGTTAGAGTCAAAGAATAGATGTGGTGATTAAAGGTGTGTATGTCTTGGCAAAAACGCACCATATATCTTCTCTATATTATCACTGTGATCAACTTCAGTCAAGTGTTTTGTCGGTGAGAAATATGCAGCCTTCAGTCAGAGCCTGTTCTTTTTACAGAGGAGAACAGACTCCAGATCGAGACAGCAACACACCAAAGCACTGGTGTTAAAGTGTTAGAGCAAAAACATTCCGATGCTCGCAGGGAAGTTAGTCCAATCCACCAGGCTCGGTTCGCTAATCACGCTGAGTGTGTTTCAATATTTTTTTTTGGAGATCCTAAAATAGGGC